>NC_086316.1:5722986-6322986 GCF_963924245.1 Chroicocephalus ridibundus
GTCCTACAGCTTGCCTAATGCAGCAATTTAATTTAAAAAGTACAGTTTTTAATCAAACAGGATAGCAGCTAGATTTGTGGGTGGTGTGAACTGTTCTCGGTCTTAAGATTTGAAAGATACTCAAAGTTCATGGAGACAATCCCCTACAGCTTTTTCTCATGCAGAAGTGCAATTGACTTGAAATGAGTATTTTGGCAGACAAAATAACTTTTGTTCAGATTTTGTGTTTAGCAATAAAGAAGAAATAGCTTTAGGCAGATCGTATGGCAAGAACAAACAAACAAAATATATTACAACACTAAAAAAATTGTTTTAAAAATATCTGAGAGATGAGATACAATACTTCAATTAATACCTAGACCTTATATGAGACATTCATTGGAAAACTACATTAAAGCAAGCAATTGTAGGAATATCAGGGCAGATTTCTGCTATTCTGCATAACTGATTCTCCAACAGCTGACGCAGACTGTGATGCTCAATGTGGTAACAGGGGTGGTGATTTGGTTGTAACCAGTGCTTCCTCTCTGCTACTTATCACGAACTGTATTATATAAAGAGTTCTTTATTTTGAGTAAAAGCCAGTGAAAGGCTTTGTCAAAGGCCTGGAGAATCCAGGGGAATGTGATGGAGCAAGACATTGTCATTAAAGGTCATGACAAGCTTTGGGTTTTGTTACCAGTTCAGTCTCATCATGCTTGACGAAAGAAATCAACTTTTTGTCTCTCTCCTAATCTCTGCCCTGAAAAAAAATTTATATTTTCTTAGCTGTTTTACAAAGGAATGAGGGAGGTTTCATTCTCAGGTGGATTAATAAATATTTTGAGGTGTTTAAAAGGCACAATTAGATTTGAAAGGGTCATTTAATTTCATGAATTTTGGTACTTACAGGTGGAGTTTCAGAGGCATCTTAACTAGTCACACAGTACCAAAAGGAATGAAAGAAAAGAAAGAAGAAGGGCTCTTGTAGATTAGCATAGGAAATAGGTAAATTAGCTAGCTCTTCTTTTGCAACACTCCCCAATTTCTAACGAATACATGAAATGGAGAACTCACTCCAGAAACTCTCTTAACAAACTTTAATAACTGTAAATCTTGCATGATTCATCTGGAAAATTTCTGTTCAATACTTGTCCTCCCTTTATGCCATTGTTTGTATGATTCCATTATTAGATAATGGAATATATTTGAATTCAGCAACACATAATATATGGAATCTCACATTCTGAGTTAAATTGTGTACTACAATGAAGTAATACAGGTTTTTTTCTATTTCATTGAAAAGCCTTCTTTGAAAGCTTTTTTTAGGTTTTTACTTCCTTTCACTTCATTTTCATCCTTCATAAATATATTCTGGCTTTGCTTCTGTACTTCCAAACTATTGCCCTGGTTCCTTGTGATAAGGCTGGTATCAACCTAACAGTGTCTCCAAGAGCTTCCCAGGAGACTGTCAAAGCAAAACTAAACTGCGTGGATGATGGGGCTTCCTGACGCCTCATTGAGTTGAAAGGATTGCCATTTATCCTTTCACCCTTTGATAGTCACTTCCTCATTTTCTTTGCGAATGCATTAAAACAGAAGGAATTATCAGGAACTGGGCAGGAAAGGGCTGTTTGATAATTTATTTTCATATAAATACACATACACACACACAAATACACATACACACACACAAACACACACACACTGCCTCCTTTGTTTTTAGTGCCAGACTGATCCTATGAGGAAAAAACGTATCTGTAGTGTTTTCCAAACTCTATAAGCTGTGTTATTTCTGAACAGCATGTTTCATATAATTAAGTCACCAATGATTTTGCTCCACAGCTATTATGACTACTGAATACACCACAATTAAATAAAACCCACAAAAGCAAGGACTGCAAAGTCAAGTTTCCAGGCACAGACCTATATATGCCTTTTACCTGTAGACAGTCAATTTACTATTCACAGAGCTGTCGGTCCGCAGAGCATACCTGGTAGTCTGCCTCCCTCGAGCAAGCTTTCTGCAAAAGCTTTTCTACTCCTTCTTCCTCCCAGACTGGAGAGAGCTCGGAGAAAGTGTTTACTGGATCTGGTTAAACTTTGCAAGGTCATTCAACACATGAAATATCAAGTCAATATGATCCATTTCATCATATGTTTTATGTTTTTCAGACTTTATGTGTTTTGATAGGTGGGCAAGAATGGCGTACGGCATAAATTGTCCAGTCTTCGCAACTGGCTGAAAAATGCCAGAGAGCAGGGAGAGACACAAACACAAAATCTTGTTGAGAGAACAAATAAATCAGGATGAGGAAGTGTCTTTGGACTAGCCACCAAGTGTGGTGTTGCAGCAGCCTGGTGTGTCACCATCTGAGAGAGTTCAAACGAGCTGTAAATCCCAGGCCCTCCGGGCTGTGGGAAACTGGCTTGGAGAATTTCTTGTTTTGTTTCTTGGGAGGTAAAGCAGAGGCTGGCTAGCTGATGCTATAAGCATTCCCTGCTGGCTGATCAACATCAGACAGAAGAGTTTTCTTAACCTCTAGCCAAAGATAAGGCCAAAACGACAAGACAGTTTAGAAGAGAAAGAGTTTGCAGAAATAAAGGAGAGAGCTGATAGAAAAATTTAATGCTAGTTAGAGCTTATGGGCAAAAGGACTAATATTTTTAATCTGTTTAGGTTGTGTCATGCTGAAGTCCTAAGGACCAGATTTTTAGAAGAACTGAGGCATTTACGTGAAATGCACACACTGGACACCATCACATAGTTTTCACGGTACCGAAAAAAATCTAGTTATCCAGCAGGTGACTCCATGAAGTCGAGCATAAAGATGAACTAAATGGGGAACCTTAGGCAGTCTGAAGGGTAGTTCATAGTGAATGTAGATCCATGAAAATGACTAGGCAACGTAGATCCATGCAAGCATATTCAGATGGGAACTACCTAGGGGCAGCCAGTAGAAAGTACCACGGGTAGGAGTGTATCTGAACTCCCCAAAACCTCTGAGTCCATGGTCACGGTCATTGTCTGCCCAGAATACAGAATAGAGTGCCACCTTTGTCAATAGTGCCTAAATACACTGGGGTACCTCTCTTTATAGTATGTCTGCAGGTGATGAAGGTAGTGATGCTGGCGTGCTCTCTTACAACTGCCATAGTTTAGAACATTTGGAAATGGAAGATGTTGGCTCGGGGCTTTCTTTTCTAGAAGCAGAAAAATCCCCCTTTACAGGAGACAGCCTCCACCACCAAGCTCCAAGAAGGCTTGTGCGTGGCTTACCTTCCTGTTGAAGTTTGGCCACAGGAATGCAAGAGCCATCAGGATGGGAAAAGAGCAAGCAAGACACCGTGAGCCTCTACCAGGCTGGGTCTTTGGTGGACTTAGCTAGGTTTGGGTGGCCTTTCACCTAACGTGTGGATAACCTTGGATACCAGGTACTTAGCTCTACAAATGAGAAAGTGTAAGAGCACGTGTGGAAGCCTGACCTTGTCTATAGGAAATATTGTTATTCAAAATGAATGTACTGTGTTCTTGCAGGCAGCTAGCAGGTTGTATAGTTACTGAAAAGGAACCTCCAGACTGTATTTGAATTTGGACACCAATACCCATTGTAAAGTCTACTTTTAGCTCTGGATCTCACTCAATGTGTATTTCCTAAATTCATTTAATTTCTAGTCTCTGCATCTTTTAACTTGTCCTAAATTATTCTTGCCTCCATCAGAAATCAAAACATAGATTCTGAAGCCATTGTAATCCTGATACTGCGACCCAGAGCAAATTTGTTTTCCTCTGGCAGCTTCGAGTTTTCACTGGGATAGGAAAATTAACCTCATATGTAGATAAAAGTATCTGGAAAGATATCATCTAGCTTCTCCCTTGGTTCTCAAATCTAATGGGAATGAAGCGATCATCTGTTTGAGATGAATCACTTTTCTCCACAGGAGAGAAACTCAAGCAGCGCTGTGTGAAGCAGAGTCCTCCTCAATCCACCAGAGATCCTCGCTCAGGTCTAGCTTTCATTTGAGCGCTTTTTTCTACCCACTCATTTCCCAGTGTGTGAACGGCTTATCAGAAGGAGTTGAGGCAAAGCAGAGGTATCAGAAGAGATTCAGACAGGCAGAGATGAAGCTGGCTGTGCGTGACAGCGAGCATCAGGCGACAAGATGGTGTTGCATGAGATTAATCACTGTGAGACCAGAAAAGCTGTACAGAACCAGAAGACAACTGACTTCATGTCTAGCAATAATACAGAACCAATAAAGGGGAGGATGTGAGCAGATAAAGTGTTTTCTGGGACTCTGCTTCCAGACTTGCAGCAACTTTTGCTGTATGTTTGTCTTGCACTGATAGCATTTCATTGGAACCGGTGACTTAATGTGAAGGACCACACAAGTGACACCAAATGAAGTAGGAACATTGCGAAGCAGAATTGATGTGATGACCCACAGTGGCCCACTGGGCTGTTTCAGGATTGGAATTTTTCTGAGAGGCTTAGGCTGCTCGCTGGGAAGTGTTGAAATGAAATTAGATTTAAAGCAAACATCCCAGCCTCCCCCACTCTGTTTTTCACAGTAGTGTAGAAGACAGCACATCACTGACCAAGTGCTAAATGTTTGGTGCTGCACCTTTGTTATTGGTTTTCAGATAAAACCAGCATGTGAAAGTGAATCAAATATACTCTGGCATAGGCAGTTTGAGAGCTGGGGTGTTTTTTGTGAGTAGCATAATTTGGTGCTAACATAGTAATGAATGTTGTCAACTACAAAAGCAGAATAGATCTTATTAGGAAAAACAGGGAGTGCATACCCAGTATATGGTACTGACCATTTTACTGAGATCTTTTGCAGTCCTGCCTGACAGGTCAGGTCAAATTAGCAGTACAATGTCCAACACCATCCACAACAGTTTAAATACCTAATCCGAGGTGTAGGTGTCGCAGAGGGACTGATGCACTTCACTCTCATACAGAGAAGCAGCGATACATTTATTGAAGAAAACAAGGGATTTAGCAAAGTTTGATAGTAAATGTGACAGTGGTTTAACAAGATTTGAGATGGTGAGGCACACTTGGTTATTTACTGCACAGAGGACAAGGTCAGACAGAAATGTCAGGGAGAAACTCCCGTTGAGTCGGCGTTCAGGGAGGACCCCCCCGGCTTTCTAAACTCCTTCTCAGAGAGGAGTCTGGGTGCAGCTGGATCCAATCCTGGTCCTAGACTTGATCAACAGTTTGTGTCTAAAGGATTATGTACATGCAATCAATCCTTTATATCACTTAGCTAAGATTTCAAAGTTTAGCGTGCTGTTAGTCACTTACTCAGGACCTGTTGGGGCAAGGAATCTGCGAACCTCGAGGAGTAACCTTGAGAGGTGTCCCTACTCAGGGGGAGATCCTGGCGTGCAGCCCGCTGCCGTGCAGGAGAGCTCAAAGGGCCGTTCACTATTTATGGGGGTAGGATGATGGACTTATAGTCATAGTTGCGTATCGACCACAGTACAAGTATTGTGGTGAGGTGGGTGCATTGCTCAAGTTAGCCCTCAGCTATTTTGTTGTTATCCTTCTCCCCAAAACCCTGTTGAGCCGGATGGAGCCATCACGACCACATGCACCCACTGTAGCCACCCCGGCTGGTTACCACTTGGGCAGGGTTACGGGAGATAAAGGTCAGATTGGCAGCGGAGCACACCGTCACAAGGTGAGATTTTTGTGCTAGCCTATAAAATGGAGATTCTCAGAACTCCTGTTTGTTTTATAAGCAGACCTGAAACCAGCAAAGACCTCTGTCTGCCTGTTTCTGACAGATCTTTAGATGGATAATGCTCTATTTCTGGATGTACCTTGGAGTATTTCTCTCATGACAACACTGAGCAATTCCCTTCTTAAATGCCATCAGGGTCAACACATGAGGCATTGCTCCACCTAAGGAGGTACAAGGTGTTTTGTAGGTCTGAGGCTGGTGTCTGCACAAGACAAAACAGCCCTGGCAGCTTTTATTCATCATGAAAAAGGTTGGCTACGCTGCCTCAGATTGATGGCTTAGTATGTCCGACACATACCAAGAACACTAAATTTCCTCTGTCCGGGAGGCAGAAGGAGAATGTTCATATGCATTTCATCTGACAGGGCTTTTGGAGGCCAGAAATCCCCCACCAGCAATGTTGACAGGTTATAAATCCTATTCAGGTTCTGGTCTCCAGACCAGATGATGCTGGGAGCAGGAGCTGGTGCCTGGACCTCTCCCTCCAGCAGGGCACGTCTGGCTTTGCACAGAGAGGCAGCAAACACCCTCGTCTGCATGGACTTGAAGCAGTGGATTGTTTCACTTGCATGTGCGGCCCGAAAACACGCTGCAGAATCTGCTTCAATACAATCAGCTCTCGATTTAAAAGTGCCTACTTTCTCGCACTAAAACAAATGCCTCCTCTGTATCAGGAACAAGAAGGTTAGGGCTGAGGAAATTGAATTAGAGAAGCTGGTAGCGGAGCAGAAAGAGTGCATTGATTGAATCAGCAAATCTACAGCTAACTCGCGATTACACCCAGGCTACCCACTGCTTGACTGCCCAGACTTCCCGCCTTCTCCTAGGGTTTGTGGGATTTGTAAACAAGCGTGGGTTTTATACAGGTGCGTGGAAACAGAAACACGTTGAGAGTCTCGGCGAATGCCAGGGCTCGGAGCTTTGACACAAGATCTGGGAGCGGTGGAGCCCCCGTCTCACGTTCATCCGACAAGACCGAGCTCCCAGCTGGGTCGTCCTGGCACAGCTCCAGCGAGAGCTGATGTGTCCCAGCTGGGAGCCTCTGCTCCTGAATAAGCTTCCCTGTGCATTTTATAACGCTGCTCAGACCGACTCCCTGCAACTTTGCCTCTGGTGTCTTATCTAACTAATTTCTAAGTCCAGATGAGATGTTGAATACATCCTTGTCTCAGTTGCTGCTGCTTTCCCCTAATCACTGATATCCAAATGAAATGATGCAATTTATTATTTGAGAGTAATTTAAGAACTTCCTCTTTCTCTTACAGTAATCTCCATATCGCATGCCCTGATGTTAAAAAGAATTAAAATAAGTAAATTTCTTTTTTACCCTTCTATCCCTGCTCATAATGTTTGTTGTGGGCAAAAAGGGAACACACCACTGACATAAAGCCCAGAATTTATTATAATTATAATTGCAATCATCATTGTTTTAATAGTAAATCTAAATGATTATGATTATTCCAGACTAAACTGTTGCAGAAAAATAAAGGAAAAAAGAGAATATTATTATGCAGAAATCTCAGTTACAAAAACCAATAATACTGTTTCAATATCATGAGCTTTATTTTTCCTCCTCCCCTTCCTGATTTTTTGATTCACCCTGAGCGATCTATTTTTGCATGTTTTCTAACATGCTTTTACACCCTGCTCTTTCTTCATTGGTCTGCTAGCCCACGGTGCATCCAAATTCATGGCATAAGGTGAGCTTTACCTCTGTTAAATATTGTTGTGCATTCTCTTTGTTAGCCTGGAATAGGTTTTGTCCAGCTCCTGGGATGAATTTTTTTAACTGACTGCGGACTGTGGGCTCTCCAGTGCCAGCCTGCGCCTCATCTCGTACCACCCCATGACTTCTCCTTTATGCTGCGTCCTCTGTCTCCGCTGCTCTTCTGGAGTGCCTGCACTCCTCTGCACCCCACCGCACAGCCATACATCTCCACACTGCATTAGAGTAACAAATATCTCATTCTTCACAAAATAACTACCTCTTACTACTACCCTGACACAAAAACTGCGGTTACACTATACAAAGATAAGAAAAAGTAAGACAAATTGGCCACAGCCACCCGGTCATTAGGAAAATCACTGTTATGGTTAAACCAAGTCAAAACAAAGCTCCAGGCAGGTCAAGACAAAATCACACAAAGCAAAACTGACATGGCTCAGTCCTAGAGCCTCACAAGTGCCGTATGAAGCCTGTGGACTGTTACTAGTGATAGCAGTACTATATTTCCTGGGCTACAGGGCTAAAATAAACACCATTTCAGAAGGGGAGAGCACTGTCGATAATAATGGCTAAGTTTTCAGGCAGAAACATGATTCTCAAGCTAATAATCTTTAACATTAGGCCTTTTCCTCATTGCAAGCTGCAAGGCTTGTCCGTTAACAGAGATAGTAAATAATTCCCTTTTTCATTATTAATTTGAAAGTATTTATAGCCTGTGATCACGTGTCTTACATGGGCGTGCTCTGTTTCTGGACTAAATAAATTTGAAGTTCTTAATCTCTGCCCAGAAATTTTGTTGCGTTTTAGTTTTCCTTTTTTTGAATAATTTGAGTACTCATTGTGGAGAGCACATAACCGCATTGTTTTGATTTTGTTTCTTTCAACAGCTTTACAGCCTCAGGAATATTTATAATTCAGCTGCTTGCTAGAAGGAAACCATTTATCTGAGCCCATTGACAATAGCCTCTTCACTGCTCCTGCTCTCGGAGAATAACCTTACAATGTCTTTCCTTTCCGCCAGCAGACGCCTAGATGTGTCAGGATTTTGTGTCGTGCCCATTGTCCGTTTCAATTATTATTTCTCTTATAATGGGCTTTTCTGTTTCAGCACCATTTCCACTGTATCTTCCTGCCAGTCTTCATCACGCTCGCTGCTGTACAAGGTAGGGCCCAGGCACACCGCTGCTCCGACGAGCCGGCGAGGAGCGACGATCAGGCATTAGTTCCCAAACACTCCACTGCCCACAGTTTTCAGCATCCCTGATAATCTTCCGTCTCTCAAGACTGCCCCAGCGCTTTCTGCCAAAAGGCTTTTCTTGAGGGACAGGCAAAGAACTGGCCTCCTCTCCAAGCTCTTGGCGAGGCGCCCATCAGTTCGGACCGGTTTTGGATCAAAGTCCAATGGAAAAGCGTTTCCGTAAGTGCTTACCGTTAAGTGTTATGTTCATAGTCAGTTCATAAATTTTTAATTGAAAACAAAAGCTTATTTTTTTTCCCCTCCAGTTTAAATGGCACCTGAATGAATTTAAAATCACATAACCCCATCAAATTATTAAGCTAATTAAAGGGAGGCATTGAGGTTTTACGCAATCTAATTTTTTACGGTGTTGTTAATGACAGTACATTAACTGTCTCCTGAGATGACATGAGACGATTTTCCATGTTTATTTTGTGTCACTTTGCTACCTTATGAAGTGCTCCTCTGGTACTCTTGCTCAGGATGAGTACCTGATGCACTTATCGTAAGAACTTTTGCACAAATTACAGTAATTCTGCCAAAATACTGAATTAATACCTGCTTACCTTGCACAAACTTCCTTCTGTGTATTGAAAAGGCGCACGGGCTCTAGAGTTTGACAATGATTTGAACAGAAGACCTGACCACACAGGTTGAGAGAAGATTGCTTTATGCCTTGGTGTAAATGTAGTAGAGATGTCCTCTGACCACCTGAATTCCCCTCTCCATTTATGTTCACATGTTTGACATTGATACTTAATTGTTGTTGAATAGGTGAGTGAAAGTATTGCGATGATTTTCTAGCCTCCAGCTTTCCTGCAAAACAAACCCCAACCCTTCAATGAGCTCTGTGACGATCCGTCCTCAGACTCAGCATACCCATTGGGAAAGACAAATAGCATGACAGAGAAAACAAACATGCTATTGGGAAACCTGCATGTTTTACCTTAGCACAAATGTTTAACTTCTCTCAAATGTAAAAAAAAAGATGCAGGAGATTAGACATTTTTGTGAGTGCTTGGAAGTGTAAGATCATAATCATTACACACTGGGCTCATGTTTGGCAAAAGCAAGTACAGTTCATACCGAAGCCTGCACAGTGTCTATCTGGTGTCAAATTTGCAGTCATAAAAGGGGTAATACGGTGGCGTGACTTTTGTTCAGTTCAGCAGAAGTATGACTGAGCGCAGGAGGAAAGATAAGGCCTGAAAGAAGCGATAATTCACTAACTCGACCCTGCCAGCCACTCCTGTCAGTAAACAAGATCTTACTTCCCTTTAAACTTGAAGATGAGGGTAGTCTGAGTTTGTTCCTGTCTGCGCATTACACACGACACGGTTGTGTTGATTTCCAGTTGTCCTTGGCAAAGAGAAAAAAGCTCTTCAAGGACCTCTTCTGACCTGGAAGAAATGACTACAGCTCAGTGGAGAGGGAAACTTATTTTCGACTTGTTCAGCTGCAAAAAGCATCAAACATTACTAACAGTTTTGAAATAAAAGTAGCCATAAAGGCTTATAAATAAAACAACCCTCAAGAAAAGTTGCAGAAACTTTCCCTGCCCCTATTTTGTTGTAGTGAAACCAGAGTGAAGGGTGACACAAAGTACAAGTCTCATGTTTTTCCTTCAAAGAATTTTAAGTGCAGAGAAAGCCTGTATTTAATTGAATTCAGAAAGTGTTTGCACTTTAGACCCGTCAACAATCTCAGACAAACTAAAAGCAATACTACAGGAGCACAGTTTTACTGCTTTTTCTTCCTCCCTATCCACTTTCCCACAAACATACTTTCTCACCGACTTCACTTGCCTTCCTTCCTCCTGAAAACATGTCAACACCTTAGCCTGTAGCGTCATCCTTGGAAAACATCAAATTTCGTGAGAACTGTAAGCTCTGCACAGCTTGAGCCTCAAAAATAATCCAATTACTTAGGAAACGTCAAGTATTTCAGATCACAGATCAAACCCTCTTCAAAAAGTTAGCACATGAGCAAAAACACTGCAAACATGAGAACAGAGAACACGCCTCTTCCAGAAATGATAAAACGGCAGCAGCACTTACCAGGAGTAATGGCCTAATTAATCAGCTGGGTAAAGCTGTTGGTTTATGGGACAGGCAGCCGAAAACTCTTTACAAGAATATAATGTCCCCAACAATCAGCTGCTCAGCCTCAGAGGGCACCAACCACATGTTATAACAGTGAACCATGAATTTCTAGTCCAACATCAAACAGTGACGTGAAAATATGTCCTTAAAACTATTTTGCTTTATTTGGAGGGAACAATTAATGATATAAAGACCTCTCAGTCAGCAGGTTGTCATCTGTTTAAAACTGATAAAATGGGAAAACAAACTTTCTCGTATTAATAAGTTACAATAAATCAAACCAAATCAAATGACAATATAATAAAAGAATATAAATTTACTTGAATTGAGCTTTGTAACAAAATAATCTGTATAAAAGATATTTTATCCTTCAATTAACGTGAAATACATGCATGTATTGGGCCTTTCTGAAAACAACTCAATCATTTCTTTGTTACTCGAAACAGAGTTGGTCTCAGAATATTTTAAAGGTGATTCCTACAACTATTTGTAAATCATAAGAGTTTTTGACTTCATGGAGGCCTGAGATTTAACTCAAGTCATTACTTCTTGGGTGTTCTCATCTTGCTTTGTCTTGGTTCTTTGCACTCTGGTCCAGTTGGCAATCTCCCAGCTGTCCTCCTCCTCCCCTTTTCTTTCTCCTCTATTTTGTGAACGTTTCTCACTACCATATCCAAGTAAAATCTATGTGAAGTAGGTTAACAGTGGTCACGTCCTTGGAGGACCTGGTGGAAAAATATTACCTTATCTTCCTCTCAAGTTAAAGAACGTTGCACCAGTAGGAATTCCTTTGTATTATGAACACTCTTCTGTTTATGGTGCATAAGTTTATTAGTAAAAAAAAGTTTTCCATCATTGTCCAAAGGTCGTCCAGGCGGGCCTAATTTAATAATCGCCTTTGGGAATTTAATTCTCTAACCAGATTCTTTAACCAAAAAAAAAATCGTCCTTGTCTCTCCTAGTCTGCATTCTGAGTTTTATGGGTGACAATCCTGAAAAGGAAAACTACAGTAAAAACCATGCAGTACATGCTGACAAGTCATGCGTTATACATGGGAAAAAATAGCATTGAATTCTGATATTTTTCCTTAAGTGAATGAGTGTTGCTCTATCATGGGGCAAGAGACCCTTCAATTCCAATTTAAGAAAACCTGTTTACAGCATATGTATTTTCCATCTACAGCAGTACTCTACCACCCTGCCTGAAGCCAAGCTACACAACCCAGTACATATGTGCAAATTCAGTTTGAATAATTACCTGCAGCAGATGACGACCATGTATTACAATGACTGTAGTCACAAAGTGCAAGAGTTCATAATAATAATAATTCAGAAGTAGTTTCAGGAAATTTGATTCCCTGCCAACGCTGCGCACTCGGAGGAGAGGAGGCTTTCTGAAGTCTCTGAGTCAGGCACAGATCTGTAGAAATTGGGTTAATAAAGCACTCAGCGCTCTGAGGCAGGACCTGCTGCTCTCGAAATCTTGGCACTGATGTACGCTACAGGTAAACATCTATAATCTCACTAAAAAAGAACAGTTCTGAAAGGGCCAACAAAGGCGGGTGGTATCCATTTCTTAAGTATACTCTGTCCCTTCTCTGATCTGACTTCTGTCCTAAGGGAGAGGCACAAATCTGGCAAGATTCAGATGGGAATTAGGAGTAAAATTAGGTTTCCTCCATTCCACTCAAACAATTAAGTCACTAGAGAACCTGGCCTTCTCAGACATGTAGGACAAGCAGCCACACACTGATGAATTCAGGGAAAAAAATAATTATCAGAAATAATTTGATAAATAGCAAAACCTAAAACAGTTACTTAAAACTCTATAATCATATTGATAAATCCTTGGTCCTTAATGAGCATGAATAGATGGAAGTAATGATCAAATCTATGTTAACACACACCATGCAAAGCTGTACTCCATGTAATACTTTTACTTAATTCCACTAGCATATTTACAAATTAATTTTGTTAATATTAGTAATAATTCCCCTTTGCAATAGGTCCTACTGTAGGGACACGTGGACCTTTATAACGTGGTATGCCCCGGAACTGAAAAGTTCTGGGACAAGAATGTAAAGACTGAAATAGTAAAGGATTTTGCCATGTGCATTGCGACCAGCCGCATAGTGCCAGCAAGAAAAAAGACAACTCTTGTCTGTCGATACCACCATTTAATGACTATGGTGATCAAAATGCTTAAGCTGCATATTTATTGGTACTTCTGTATTATATTGCTACTACTGTGTACATAAAATCAACGCCAGCAATGTATTATATTGTTACTACCATTTTTGCTGTACCGTCATTGAAATTAAGAATACTAAAATGGAAACTTTCCAATTCCAAGAATAATTTTCTGATGATAGATAAATGCAATGATTTATGTAGAGACCTGTGTCATTACAGGTAAGGGAAAAACAAAAATAATAATGAATTAAAATGCTATAATTTTCTGCTTTTCAAGTGTTTTAAAATCCTTCTGCACACATAAATAACTACTCAAATTGACCTAATTATAATTTATTTACTTTATTCAGTTTCTACACAATAAACCTAATCTATATTGCTACTGAGGACATCACCCACGCCCATGTTATAACCTTGTGCAGGAAGTATTTTAGACATAGATAAAGTCCCTGATATTTGAAAACAAAAAGACATAATTATTTTCCAAAATTCACCTGCATAGACCAGAGCAATATTAGTTATGAAAATGTATTACTGTTCTTTTCTTATTAATATTTTCCACCAATAAAATTTCTTTAAAATAATGTTGTGGACAAGCATTCAAAAAAAAGTTTGCATGAATGGATTCTGATTCATGAGTTTTGTTAATTATTGGCTTACACTGCATCTTTGATGATTTTCTGTTCATTTGTTGTTTGGTTTCTGTGACTGGTCACCAAAATCAGCTCTTGCCATGACTACTGTCAATCTCTAACTATTCATCTTTTGGGTATATAAGTCTTGAAGATGTGAGCATTGATCCATACTTTGAAAGAGGTTGACTGCTTGGTAACCCAATTCACTTTTTACAATTACGGAGGGAATTGCATTGATTTTGATGAGGTTGCCAACACATAATAGTGTGGAAATTGACTCTGATGCTGAACTTTCCACTCCAGAGTGAGGAGGCACCAGGACGATATTGCTACCTGTACTGAATTTCTTTCCCAAGTGACTTTCAAAGTGTATCACACTAAACTATGAAAAAAACTGTAATAATATTTTATTTATGAGCTGAGAAAGGGTTTCATTCGCTAACCCCTGGCTTGAACACTTTTTACTCTGGCTGCTATTATTTGACCTCATATGTGAGATCACTTTATTGACTTAGAGATTCTGCTGTGACAGAAAAAGGCAAAGGCAACGCTTGGGAAATAAGGATAAATGGAGAAAATACCCTGTGAGCTGTTAAAGAGAACTGAAGTAGGTTAAAGAAGAGGATGGGAAGGAGAGTTGAAGGGAAAGGAGGAAATAGTATTAGTGAAATGTTACAGCCATAAACAGAGCATAGCTAGAGCTGTTAAAATAAATAGCAGTATTCATTCATGTTGGCAATGAATCTCAGCCAAACTAAACAGCTCTAAGACCTTTAATCTTGATCTCTGTGGCACCTCCTTGTTCTCCTCTCCAGCCTACAACTGCAGTGTATCAAGCCTCCCTGGAAATTCACAGCTGCATTACGTCTGTCCAGCCTTCATCTTTCTCTGGACAAACACTTCTTTCAAAATTCAAAACACATCAAAGTCATCATTCAGGACCCTGAGAGCCGCCTTTGTTTTCCTGTGCTTATTTGCACATTTTTGGCCGTGTGAAGGGTGCTAGTTTTCATTCACTGAAGATACTTTGTGAAATACAGAGTGCACAATCTATTCCATTGTAATGTGTTATGAGATACAGCAAGGACCAAACAAACACGGCTGGTTCTTCTCTATTTTTGTTTTTCCTATGAGACATCCATATTTGATATGCTAACATCTTCAAGGCTTTTTATTACCTTCCCTTGCACAAGTGTTCTTGGAATGAGAGAAAAAGCTACTATGTCTATGCTTCTACTACGGGTGGTGACTCTGGGGTGACTAATGAGGTGAAAAATAAGTTAAGAACCTTCAGGAACTTGCTGGACATCAATATCCACAGGAAGTCACAATCTGAGTATCCTGACATTACAATGTGAATTTCACTGTACTTGTTGCTACAGTGAACAATATCAGAAACTCGTGTGAAACTGAGAACTGAATAAATTCTTTATTCTTTTACTGAGGTTTCTTTTAGGCTCACTAAGATTGCTCCAAACTCAACTGATTTACTGCTGTGTTTTAAATAATTTCAGTGCCGTTCTGTTGCCTTCATCCCTTGCATCCTGTTTCCCACATTGTCTAACTCACTCCCATTGTTATGTTCTAATTTCTCCAAATTCTTCATTATGTCCTGTTGTTAACAAATTGGTGTACACTGGTAGAGAAATCAGTACAGAACGGTTTGTTCCATGTTTAGCTTTTTTGAGGTGCCAAGAGAATGCCTATGCGTTGAACTGGGAATGAGGTCAAGAAACAGACTGCAATGTTTCCATCAGCTGTAAAACAAACTTTATCATTGATCATAACTCCTAAACGCATGTAGGCTCCATCCAGGCGATGTACTGCCACAGTCTATAAAAATAGTATAGTTAAAGACTTATAAGCCTGTATATTATTTATATTTGAATTACCTTTCCGCATGATAGTCAACCAGTCAGATCACTTCTGTTCCTTAAACTACATAGACTGGCTTTTCTGAAAGCATGACTTCTCAAATGACTCTGCCTACTTCACTCTTATTAATCTGTGGTAGTTCTGCTAATTTGGTTTTATAGTTGGCTGCCAAGTGTGAAAAATGTGCTTGGGTAGCTGGTTTGGTCCTCCCTGCACCCATGCTCTTTAAATCAAGAAGTACACGTGATGTATGATCCACATCTCAAGTAAAGGATCTGTTCCTACGCTCTGTTGTGGCATTGTATGTTTTTACTGGCATGGCCTAGAGTGGAAAGGATCCCAGAATGACCAAGGAAGTAGCGCAGATTCCTGGTCCCATGTCAGGATGGGTTAGAAATTTAGTCTGGATCCACCAACAAAGCAGCAAAGCAAATGGCTGTGGTAGATCAGCTGATTTTTCAAGTGTTTCCATTGCAAAGGATTGATGATTCTGGAGACTCCTTAGCACCAAATGAAGCACTATAAATCATCTTCCTTCTTTTAGGGGCAATTTGAAAGAGTTCAGAACAAACTATTCAAAACAAGACAGTCATCATTTTAGGAACAGGCTCCATTCAAACCCAAGCCCTGAAATTCAAGAGCACAAGTGTAAGGTGCTTGCATTATTGCAGCCACATACCATTAGGCATTGTTTTCCTCTTGAAGAGTATATTTAATTCCTTCTTTTGATTTATCTAAGAATTGAGCCTGTTCAATGTAATCTTTTTACCTGTCATAAGACAACCATTTAATAAGCAAGCAAGCACTGTCTTTTAAACAAAGTTGGCGAGCAAGTAAAATTCACAAACATGAAAACACATGGCCCTGAGCCAGTTGCATGGTGTTCACACTCCATTAAACTTGCAGCTTCTTGTTGCAGTTAACATCCAAATACAAGTTCAACATTCAGTGCTCTGTTGGATTTTGGTTGTGAATACAGAACGTGAAGCAATGCACAAACTGCATTTGGCAAATCCAGCCCTGTAGCTGTGAAATTCCTGGTTTCCTCTCCTCACAATTTCTCAAGCATGGGAAAATATCACTAGCTGAGGATCTCTAACAAAGACAAATGAATTAAATGGGAAAGGACAACTATCAAGGGAGCTAAATTATTCCAAGATATTTTTGTGGAGCATATTAAAAGGACAACTCATGGAAAGCACTGTAGCTCCATAATCATTTAGGAACTTGAAAAAGAAATCACCTCAGTCTCTTTATACCTCCCTCTCTAAATTAATGGGCTCCTTTAGTCAAACTAAACTGTTTCCCTTACTTCCAGGGGGCCACCTGCAGACGCTATGGCCTATCCCAGAAGAAGCCTTTAAAGTCTGCTATGGACCTGTTAGATCATGAGAAGCCTTTTCAAATCAGTATGGGAAGAAAGTTGAAAGTTAAGCAAAAAAGTCCCACAGAAAGGTAACTACACTTTGCATCCAGTCTCACGGAAACTATCCCCGTCGCGTGATAAGAGCTGCACCATCCCTGCTCCCAGGACTCTGCTGCTGTCTTGGTTGCTGTTTTGGTAGAGACAGGTCCATCAAGAAAAAAGTCATTTTTCTGTACTCCTGCTGCATCAAAACCAATGGCATTAAATCACAAGGGAGATTCAAAATGCTTCTGAGACCGTATTTGAACTTCTTCATCTACCATCTTGTTTAGAAGAATGCTTTATGCGTTTTGGAGAGGAAAGGGCCCCGTAAGGCCCAGTTCTTATTTTTCTTATTTATTACTTAGACAAGTGTCTTATGATTTTAGGATTTGATCCTTGTGTGTAGTACTTCATCATTATTATTGAGCATGTCAGTCTTGATGGGACAGGTATCCAAAGTGCCATTTTCTGTGAAATATGAGTGCAAAAAGAAAGCAATTATAATTGTTTTGAAGTACCATTGTTCCAGCGGACTGTCATCTCCTCTTTAAACAGAAGTTTTTAAAGGCTAGTTCTTACTTACTTACACAGTTTTTTGGTTTTTGTTTTTTTTTTCCTAAACATAACTTTCAGTTATCAAATTTATTTTAGTTTTCATAATTAAGAAAAGAATAATTAAAAGATTAAAAACATTTCTGGTAAACAGCTGCCAGATGGGCCAGAAGTTGTTGCAGAGGATCATTTTTCAAACATCTGTATCACTTAATCTTGACCTTTACCAGAGGAGAGAACATATTGCTGAAAAGAATTGAAGTTGTTATGCTGTATCAGTTAATTAAATGAAATAATTGAACACATTTGCAGACAATAGGGAAAAGCGAAGTCCTGTGATGAACACGTGTTATTGCCAGGGCTATTTCTTTCAAAAGAACTTCATTCAAAATTTGCTTTCTGAGTTAGAAGGCTGGTAAGATAATTATTTGGAAAGCCCCACAAACGCAGTTCAAGCCACAGAGGTTCAAAATGCAGGTAAGAATCCCCCACACCCTTCCTTTCTCAAAGGACGTTTCAGCTTTGTATGGCTGAACATTTCAGGCTTTTTAACACACAGGAAAAAAATATTACTCTTCTGTCTTACTCCATGGATTTCATGTTTCTTCACAAGAATTGAAAAAGGAGAGATTCAAGTGTCTCTATAGGCCCTGCCCTTCACTACATACAACCTGTGTGTTAAATGAAAACTTATTAAATCCCTGTGTGAATGGCCTCAATAAAGACACATGTGGTCTTAGGTCTGTACAGTGCAATCTCTCTTGTGTCTTTGTTGGATTTTCCCTAAATTTCCCTCAATCTACTCTACAGGAACAGCGTCATTTTCCTTTCCTTTCTCACCATGTAACATCATTGCAACGACCCAGCGGTTCACCAGAAGTAAAGGAGATAATGACCTGGTGCTTATGGGTTATGTGTATCATCTGTATCGTGTGCCCTCCGTGGTAAAACAGATAGAAGGCTTGGGGATGGCCAGCTGATCTTTGACTATGCAAGTATTGTGTTTGCTCGGTTCTCTCTCCCCTGTCTTAATCTTTCAGATAACCTATGTAGGCCTGAGATTCATTCAGAAGAAAACCTCCATGTAAAAAGTTAACAAAGGTTTATCAGGTGTGACAGTTTCTTTGCTTCTACATGTTTTACTGAAATACATGACACCAGATGCAAGAGTACCATCTCACACAAATAATGAGAAAATTCGTGATTCAGATCCACATATTCCTTTGCTGTTCTCCAACAAACGTCACATCTTTCTGATGAGGCCATTAGAGTGAGAAATTAGCCTGCATAGTTTACATCCAACTACATCTAAAGACATTTCTTCTTTGGAAGAAATTCACAGCAGCCTGAAAACCTGCTTTCATGAAGGTGCATAAAGCTTTAGAGAATTTCTCCCAGCCTTTGTCTGATGAGCTACCACAAGGCTTAATTCAAAGCTTATTCGTCCCCACAACAGCTCTTCTGCGGACTTTAATGTGTGCTGGATTGAATTCATGGATCTCAATGATATCGTATGAAAAAATTTGCATCATTCACAGAATGATAATTTTTAGCGATTCAAATCAAGATACGCAGTAATGCAAAGCACAAATTGCTTAACCCATTTTTTTTTCTGTGATCAATACGGAGATATTTTATAGGCAGATGGACAGCATTCATAGTCTTGGAGATGTATGTAAACAGATTATATCTCCCTCTTCAGACTGGTGATAAAAAAGAGTCTATAACAATCATATGTGTATTGAAACTACTAACTACACATTCAAGACATTGTCACTGAAGGAACTTACAAGGGTTTGATTTGTGCATTTTCTCACCCGTTCAATAGCTTCTCCTAACATCTATTACAAGCTGATGTCTAGCAATATTGATCCAAACATATTTTATTGTTAGGAGGATTTGATGCACTTAAACAACTAAAGATTTTGTTCTTTGCACGCTTTTATCCCAGTTATTTCTTCCACCACTTCACATCTATGATAGCCTGCAAATTCACTTATTCTTAACTATATAGTTTAATCTGGGGGTTTGATCTACATTTTTTTCAGTTAGATGATATTATAGGGTCCAGTCCAGATAGATACTCTTAAAGGCAGCACAACCTTTGCTGTACACTTCACCAAGTGCTTGTATTTGGCTTGAGTAGTCAAGAGTCTTCTTTCATGGGTTCATTTTAATTCTAAAGCTGACTGGGGAGCTGTGAGCACGTGGTAACTTGCTGAGCTGTAGTAACTCCATCACTGGTGCCTGTGTAAGCACGGGGACAAGTAGTTGAAGAGCTAGCACACAAATATCATTTCTTTCATGTATATGTTCTTAGATGCCGCTTGTTCATCATTTGAGACAGAATCAACTTTATGACGTTATTATTTTGAAAATAATATAATAAATGTTTGGGAAATAGCATACATACTGTATCCGAATGTGACTTCACAGTTAAACGTAAACACAGACTGCCAAAGCGTTCAGGTAGGAGCTCATGGATCCTTACTTTTAGAGCCTCCAGAACAGAGAGATTAAGAGATTCTTAGGCAGTCTAATCACCTGACTGATTAGTACTGATCCTATAACTTGAGGATGCTTCAGTTAGTTTAAGAGCTAATGTATGGTGAAATTCATTTTGATCTCATCTACTTTTCCCCTGCAGTTTTATGAAACGTGTAAGTTGCATGTTTCTGGGTGGTTTTCTACCTTCTGGCTCTTCTGAAAACTCCAGATTTTAAACATAGGCACAGAAAAAATAAAAAACATTTACTACACGTGCAAAGCATAACAGCTATAGTCAGGTGTTGCGTTGTCAGTTTTAGTGTGTGACTAGGCTGCTTAATAAATTAATTCCTTGATAATTATTTTCTTTAAGGTGATAAGACAACCATTTCAGGGTGATGTTCATTTCACTTAACTTTGAAGCTCTGAAAGCGAGCTATCTAAGCCTTAAATTCATTGTTAGGGGCTTCTTTACAGTGGATAAAAGTAAACTGATGAAGTCTGGGTTAGCTTTTCTGGCTGGGAATTTGACCTGACTTTAAAATGTTTTGTAAGGAATTGTCTTA
Source organism: Chroicocephalus ridibundus (assembly GCF_963924245.1). Lineage (NCBI taxonomy): Eukaryota > Metazoa > Chordata > Aves > Charadriiformes > Laridae > Chroicocephalus > Chroicocephalus ridibundus. Next base: position 5,743,507 of record NC_086316.1, read on the forward strand.
TGTGGCATCAAGCCTAGATTTTTCCATTTTGATTATTTTAGGGAGTGTTCTGTATTAATTTACTTTTAAATATGTAGAGGGCTAACAGGGGTTGATATGAAATAGTATCCGTTGCATTCTTTTAGCTAAACAAGAGTACCAAAAGAAGGTAGTTTCCCAGTTCTTATAATCACGAGGTATGCCAAAGTGTGATAATGAAATAAATTTAAGAGCAATGAATAAGCGTCAAAGCTGACAGCACTAGGTAGCTCTTTTTGTTTGTTTGGTTTTTTTTTTATCTGTTTTTCTTTTTTTTGTGTTAGTCCCTTGGAAGCCTTGTTTCATTAGCGATAAATGAGAAACATGGTGCCCGTGTTACCATTGCCTCCTTCTTCTGCCTCCCATCTCTTGAATATTTTCAAGGTACCTTGAACTTTATTTTCGGTACAAAGTGAAAGATCATCTGTGCCTAAGAATAACCCGTATGTACAGTGAGGGAACAACGGGATTACAATCTTCCCCATCTGAACCAAAGATTTTATTAAGAAAATATTTATTTTGTAGACTTGCCTTGGGAGTGATGCTTCCTACCAAGTCACAAATTCATGTTCTCCCGAACACGTTACATCATATTTGGAAATCATGGCAAATTTCATATGAACTTAGATTATATCTTTTGAACAGTGTGAAGACATTTTTCAGTATAAGGTAACAATTTTTTTGGTACCTAGTTAAACAAAATGGTGGTATATTAAATGAAGCATAAACACGAATAAAGACACGTAGCCAAAAATATTTATTCCTAAATATCTCCTAGCTATTTTTGAAGACTCCAATTGCAGTATCGTGTATGCTGTTTGATGTATAATACTACAAAGAAAAAAGTCTAATTTGGACCTAGCTGTGAAGTTCCTGAACAAGTGTTTTCTTGCTTTCTCTGTGCTGATATTCTTGCAGTGCTTGTCTTAACTGGCCTCTAACTGGGTTCTGTAAACTCTGAGTTCTTTTTGGAATAAAGCGGCACTTTGCCTATTAGTCTCTTCTTCTTTTGGCTAAGCTTCCGACACATATTATCCTTGTGATTTTGGCATCGTTCTGCCTCTCTCTAGATCAACCAGCTCCATATATAATGTGTCCATTTCTTAGCAACTATCTGAACACACTCTTAATCTTATTAGTGTCAGTGTAACGGGCTCCAGACATCCCCAGATGTGGGACTTCAATGCTTTAATTTTGAAACCTTCATTATCAGTGAGTCAGATTTTCCTATTGCAAATGATAAGAGGAGGAACAGAATTATGGGCGCCAACTTCCAGCCCTGTAAGTAAAATAAATATCTTCTAATTGGGAATCATTTAAGTCTTAGAAGTAAATTTTTATTCCCCCAAAAGAATTCAGACAGACAGATGTGGTGGAGGAAAGTGCGAACTTGCTGCTAATAATGTTCTAGACTTTCTACTACTTTTGTGAGTGAAACTATTAGTGGAAATATGACAAATTTTAAAATGTCAGGTTGGTAGCTACCGTGTTGCAATGCAATAATAGAAGTTCATTAGAAGCAGAACACCTTGGTCATAAAAGTCTCAATTTTTTCCTGAAATGAACAAAGTCATGATCAAGAGGCAATTTTAAAGTTTCATTTTGAAGTATTAAAGACTATTCAAGTATAATCTTCCCCCCAGCCCAGTACTAACATCCTCGTTTGTTTTAGTGTTATACCTTCATCTTTAGCAAATGACATGCTGCCTTCCAGGAAAGGACAGGCTGTGGCTTTACTTACAGAAGTAGGGAGGATGAGAAGAGAAATAAAAATCACGCCAGAGATTTTGCTGTGTTTTACCTTAATAAATGACCAAACAGTGGTCTGACATTTTGTGTGAACTAAAATCCAAAGCCTGTTTTTTAAAAGTCTGGAGAAATTTACATGCTTTGAAAATCAGACAACTTTATTTAGGAGCTTAATTAAAGATTCGCTGCCTTTGACATTCTGACACAAAGGTGCTGGCGACAGGTCAGAATATCAAGCCAGTAAACGCTTTCTTACCCTCACCTTATTCACGCTGTGTGACAGTGTTCACTGACAGTAAGGACTGCTGCAAAGCCTCCCTTTTTGAAAATCAGTTGCTGAATATGAAAGCAATTACCACAAATAGATGTCAATTAGCACAGGAGATCGTGGGTGTTTGAGCTAGAAGCTGCTAGATGATGGAATTCCATGACACACACTGTCTCTCACTGCACCAGCAAGTATCGCCAAGCCATACAATGAAGACCTATGTGATATGGGAGCTGTTGTTATCTAAAACAGAATGATTAAAAAGGGGTCCCTACCCTAGTGTTGGTATCCGCTGCTCCCGGTATTTATTTCTTATTGTTGCCTTAAAAGAGACCATATGTCCCGCTGTCATTATTTAAAATGTGCTTACAACTGAACAGAGCACACGAGGACGTGTTTATAATGTGTTTCAACAGCAACTGTTATTAAAGCAGACTCAAGAACCTGTAACATAACACAAATCCTTAATATCAAATTAAATAACACACCTAGTCTAGGTGTGCTAACGTACATACTAATATACTATATGATTTCATCAGAAATATAAGTAAACTTAAGTGTGAGGAAAAAGTTGTTTATTAGTTCCACAGAATTGTGTCTTTGCTCTTGTCACGAGCGTCCCATGGTTTACGAGTACAACTGGTCTGTGAGTGATTTCTCAACCAAACATTAAAGAAATTAGAGGGAGGCCATTAGTGTGTGTTTAGAAGCACAATCTAGAGTGAAATCTACTGCAATTTAATTGTCTTACTGTTCTTATGTCTAATTTGCTGCCTAGTGGTACAATGTGTTTCTTAAACTAATGAGTTTTAACACAAAACATAGGTTACTCCTGAGCGGTAAGAAGCGCTCATTTGTTAGGCTAATGCAGTTCACAGTCTGAACAGCTATTTTGGATTGAGTTGTGCTGTTGTGTATTACTTTCACTAAACACAGAATGCTCGTTTCTTTCTTTTGTTTTCTTTCTTTTTTTTTTTTTTTCCTGAGTTAAATCTTTTGACTTCATTGAGTTTATCCTTGATGGCCATTAGCTTCAGCAAGAACTGTACTGATAATGTACTGAAAAATACCACTGTGGCACTGCAACACTCTCCATCACAGTTTTGTTTTAGATTAATTGCCACCCCTCCACCAGTTATTCAAACAGGGTGAACTTTATTGCAGTCACTTTTCCATCGAACTCCGGTTGGGAACTACAAACACGGTAAAATGGTCTGCACTCTGGTCTTGCTCTACCGCATCTTAGACCTATGCTTCTACAGAGCTCTCCAGAAAAAAAGTGCAACTATTGTTTATAAAGTTTATAAAGGACTGTGAAGTATGGCTGGCAATGTCTAATTAGCAAGCCAAGTTAATGATAACTGCATATAGGATATATATATATATATGTTTTTATATATATATATATATATATTTATATTACCTTAGCAACTGCTGGAGTTGGATGATTTGAAACTTCTGAAAGGGATGAACTCTTCAGCAAAATTTAGTCAAATCTGAAGTCTCACTGTAACTGCATTTTCATAGCTCCTGATTTTTGATGAGAGTTTGATAATCTATAGAAATTATGTTTGGCAGTCAGATCTTAATTCCTGTTGTGTTGCAGTTCACAACAGATGTAAGAAATCAAACTGTTCATGAACATGCGTCACAACATTTCTTCAGATATGTCAAGATACCGAAACACATTACACCAGGATTTTTAGGTTTTTTTGAAGGTGGGTGGTAAAAAGAACGTAGGAGTCTATTTGCTGTCTGATCTGCAGTAGCTGCAGTTTCAGACTGAGGTATGGTGGAAATGTCTGGAACTGACTCAGCTAAAATTAGTATTACCCAAAATAAACTCAGCAGTCCCACATCTCAGAGGGATTTCTCCCAGATTGTCAGGCCACGGGAAGAAGGTTATGTTGCTGAAAATGTAGACCTTACCTCTCCCTGCATCTGCATGAGTGCTTTTTTTTATTTTAAACACTTTTATAGAGTAGCCTCAAAAACACTTGCAGACAACACAAAAGCTTTAGGTAGAGTTCCTGAAAGTGTTTAAACAGCTGTGGGTTGAATATTATGCACAAGACTTTTTCAGAAAGGTGTGCCAGCTAAACCTCTAGTGGAGTTGTAGTTTGCAAGGTGCTGAATCCATCCATTTGGGTGTTGGAGCAAGTCCAGAGGAGGGCCATGAATTTGCTGCAAGGGCTGGAGCACCTATCCTATGAAGACAGGCTGACAGAGTTGGGATTGTTCAGCCTGCAGAAGAGAAGTCTCCGGGGAGACCTTCGAGCCCCTTCCAGTACCTGAAGGGGGCCTACAGGAAAGACGGGGAGGGACTCTTTGTCAGGGAGTGTAATGCTAGGACAAAGGGTAACAGTTTTAAACTGAAAGAAGGGAGGCTTATAATAGGTATGAGGAAGAAATTCTTTGCTGTGAGGGTGGTGAGCCCCTGTCCCAGGTTGCCCAGAGAAGCTGTGGCTGCCCCATCCCTGGAGGGGTTCAAGGCCAGGCTGGACGGGGCTTGGAGCAACCTGGGCTGGTGGGAGGTGTCCCTGCCCAGGCCAGGGGGTTGGAACTGGATGGTCTCTTCCAACCTAAACCAGTCTATGATTTCTCAAAGCAGTATTGCATCAGCATATTAACCATCAGCTCCAACATCTTGGCACATAAACGGAGTTCACTTGATTTCACCTGATATTGGGCCAAGAGCTGCACTAGTTCATGGGAATGAATAAAGGAATTAGAAATCTGCCTCGCTCTATGGGGCCAGGAAAGATGTCTGGCTGCCACCCGTCTGCCTCCCAGGAGTCCAAGTGATGCTTATTGTATTTTGATATATTGCCCAAGAGGAAAGGAAGCTGTGCCAAAATGTTCTAAAAACATTAACTGTGGTAACACCTACACAGACGGTTTTAAGTATTGTGAAGACTTCTCCTATATTTTCATCTGTCTCTGTGGAAATACACCTCTGTTTTATTCACTCTCCAGTTACTAGAGAGTCTGGTAGACTTTTAACATATTAGGTAGGTGATGAGGAAGCAGAAGTATCATCTTTGAAAATGTACTTTTTCCATCTTCCAGGGATCCCAGTTCTCTGCATGTGTTTTCTCTTCTATTTGCTGGTCTCCTTTACAAAATATCAGTTCTGTAGCTTCACAACCAAGAGTTTTTCTCTTTCAAAATATGATTTTTTACCTATATTCTAAATTGGGAGATGTGAGTTAATTTGAGGAACTGTTTAATTGAAGACTAGCTTCTTTGAAGCTTATCAACTAGCTTCATAAAACTGTCAATGAAAGTCTTCTTGTGTGATATGTTCTCAATGTGATGATGCATTTTAGGGTAGGTTTGGTGTCCTATCACAGCAAGGCAATTATTATAATGTATCTTCAGCTGATTAAATGCAGTACTTTTCAATATACAAGTGCTACAAGGAGTTACCCTTTGCTACCTTCAAAATATCTAAAATTTTCTTCTCTATTCTGAACTATTTTTTGTATATTCAAAGCAAGAGAGATGAATTTAGCTGTTGGTAAATTCAGTCGGTGATTTGTGGGCTCTAATTTGAGAATAATCTTATAAGCAAAATTAGCTTTCTAAATAAATATGCCTACTTACAAAAACCCAAACAAACAAATCCCCCAAACCTTGAAAATGGCCATTAAAAAATGGCGGTGTGCCTGCTCTTTTTTCCTCCCAGGAAAACCTTTATTTTTTATTTCTTTGTTATCTACCTAAGAACTGCAGTTTCTGTCCAGCTTAGCCAACAAAAATGGTAACTGCTGAATGGGCAAATTGATGTCTTTCAGGAAGTGAAGACAAAAACTTGTCTGTAACCACACAAAAACAAAAGGAAGAAAGTAATTCATTAATATGGAAAGTCCCAGGCACCCTCAGGATATTCTGCCATCGAGTGATAAAAAGACACTTCTCCAAGTGGAAGAGCAGAGGCAGAGATACTATTTGTCTCTGACATCTGTAACTTGGGAGAAGGAGCTGCTGCTCAGCCACCAAAGCAATATAGGTCTTAAAACAGGTGGATGAAAGGTATTTTTCCTTCAGTTTTTCCAGCAAGCGTCCCCTACGCTGGTTATAGTTGAGTCGGTACCTTCGTAGCTTGAGAAGACTAAGTAGTCATCCTCCCATACTAATTTTGCTGTAAGGAGAAAGTAAGGATCATGTGCCACTGGAAGATTAGCACTGGGGTCCAGCCTGCAGCATATGTGCTGGGAAGACCTGCAGACCTGCTTGTTGTCACTGCTAGTGTAAGGTCCTTCATCTTAAAGGTTTTCTGCCTGGAGGCCGTGGTACCCCACTGCAAACTAAAGGGACTTCTGTGTTTGGACCTGGGGAGAGACCTGAATGTAGAGAGGACCTGCACCCTCTCCCTCCCTTATCCTTCCTCTCCAAAACACTGTCCCAGTTTGAAGTCTTATCTTGGTCTGCATGAGTCAAGGGAAAAGGAGGAAATAATACATGATGGAGCAGATCTTTGGATTGCACTCCCATACAGTTCATCTACTTCATGAGTCCCAAAAGAAAAATGTCTCATTTGTAGGCAGGAATGAAGCTCTTGGGATGGATGGCAAATGCCTGGGCTCTTGTCGAGATACTGGTTTTATGTTAGATAGCTTTTCTCTGCAATAAGTCAATGAGACAGACTATTCCACGTAGGACCAGGACAAACCGTAGATCAGGGCAGTCAATTAGTTTTGACTGAAGTCTAATAGATAACTTGATCGAAAACAGCATACTATATGTATGCTGCCTTTATGTGGACAGAGACAGGACACGACTATTTTCAGGGAAACTGGATTTCACCCTCCTCCAGCCTTCTCTGACCCTGATGTCTCTCAGATGTGGTGGTGTGACCCTAGAAAAAGGTATTTCTAGCCTACACTTGTGCTAAAGCCACTCAAGTGGCAGAGTCCATCTTAACTCTTGGTAACAATTTTGTTATTTCCATCTTGTCTCTTTTTTACCAACACCCCTGCGTATTTTTTTGTGGTTACCTAATACGTTTAATACCTAAGTCAGCTTTAAAATTAAAAGGAAGGAAACAAAATGGTTTGGTATAAAGCTTAGCAGAGCTTAAAACACCTGCCTGTTGCCAGATTTATCATTGGTGTTACAGACATATCTACAGGACTCTGCAAAAGAGTTAGAGCTCTTCACACTCACTTACTCATTATTGTTCTCATGATGCTTTAAAAATAAAAAGTATCTCTCAATCTCTTTATCAGGACTCCAAAGTTTTTAATGCGGGTCGTTAGAAGACTGGATTGATTTGAAGCTGTAAGTTCTGTGAACCTTAATTTTTAAGTGTGCTCCATGCAGAACACCTGAAATTAAATTTTAAGTAGTATTTACGAAGAGGGAGTAAATTCAAGTCTCAGCACTGACATAATTAAGGCAGATGAATAGGGTTTTTTATGATTCCCTTTGAAGTCTGTAAATGAACTTGTCCGCTCTTAGACTCTTGCCTTGGTTAAATATATAGCTCTTATTAAAGACAAATTCAAATACATATACTTTTATTACCCATATGTCCACAGGAAGAGATTGATAGATGAAACCATATACTATCTCCATAAAATCCTGCTTGAATAAGGTTGAACCATTAAATGGAACATTTTTATTAAATCCTCAAATATGAAGAATTTTTGAAGATGACCTGAGTAAGAACTTATTAAAGGTATTAATACAATTGTTATATTATTACAATAAACCGAGAGAACTCCAGAATTTATCCAATTTGTTCTGTATCCAGAAAAATGGGCAAAGTTGCTAACATAAGAGTTATGGCAGAAGAGAGGGTTGTCATCAAATGATGCCATTGAAACACATTTTTAGTCAACAGAAAGAGTGGGATACAAATTTTTGCATTTTATCTTTCTTTTTATTCGCCTCAGATCAATTCTGTAACACTCAGAACATGTGCTGCACAGCAACATTTTTGCTCTTTACTCTGTTCTGGTTTTACTCTTGATTCATTTGCTGCTCAAAGAGCAATGCGGTATGAAATACAGCTACTGGTTCACCACTGCTTTGGGGTGACATGTCCTTTTTTCAGAAGAAATGAAACAGGTAAGGCGACGCAGATGCAGGAGGTGATGGATTGTTGGTGCTGGGGGTGAATTTCCACCTAGGAAGCCCTCTTCTTCCATCACTGCCTCCACGCATCTCCTTCTGCTACCCTGGTGGTAACATTCTCTTTTCAGAAGAGATCATAGATTCACAGAATAATAGAATGTGTTGGGTTGGAAGGGACCACCTAGTGCAACCCCCCTGCAGTGAGCAGGGACATCTTCAACTAGATCAGGTTGCTCAGAGCCTCACCAAGCCTGGTCTTGAATGTCTCCAGGGATGGGGCCTCCACCATGTCTCTGGGCAACCTGGGCCAGTGTCTCACCACCCTCAGTGTAAAGAACTTCTTCCTATGTCTAATCTGAACCTGCCCTGCTCTAGTTTAAACCATTGCCCCTCGTCCGATCACTACATGCCCTTGCAAACAGCCCCTCCCCAGCTTTCCTGTAGCCCCCTTCAGGTACTGGAAGGCTGCTATAAGGTCTCCCCGGAGCCTTCTCTTCTCCAGGCTGAACAACCCCAACTCAGCCTGTCTTCATAGGAGAGGTGCTCCAGCCCTTTGGTCGTCTTCGTGGCCCTACACAATGCAGAAGGTAAGGTGATGGAGACGCAGGAAGTGACAGACTGTTGATGCTGGGGGTGAATTTCCACCTAGGAAGCCCTGTTCTTCCATCATTGCCTTCACAAATCTCCTTCTGCTATTCTGGGCAGGTCTGGGGATAGAGGCATCCCCTCCAGCTGACAGCTCGAGCTTGGACCTTCCTACTGAGACCAATCTTCTCTGTGCTCACTGTCCCTCCTATGATGAACACAAAAACAGTGCTGTTCAAGTGAAGTAAACTTTCCAGTGATATCTGTGCAGGCACGTCGCTAACTTTTCCCGACAAATTGGAGCCGGTACAACTTTATTTTTTTATTTTTAAATCCTCTTCAATAGGTCTAAGCAAGACTGAACAGGCACACAAACAACATACTTGTCTTCGAGGTCTTGGCCTTGTTGCCGCAAAGAGCCAAATGCTCCAGCGGAGCATTCGTGGGTGTACAGCAGGATAACACAATTCCTCTAAAGGTCGGAAGCCTTAAAGGGTTCCTTGGGCTAATTGGGGAAAATATGTATGAAATCAATCAGCTTTCTTAGTTTATTTTTGTTAGCTGCCATTAATTACGGGCAGCAAGGAACTCATCTGGGAGTGATGGTAATTCAGGCTCGCAAGGTATTTCCAGCAATTAGATTTGTGTGAACTGAGAGGGTTCAGTGAATCTACTACCTCTCAGGCATTAACTGCACAAAATATATTTATCCCTCAGGAAAAAAAAAAGGGCCTAATGTCAAATATGCTACAAGCTTAACATTTCTTTTATTATTTTTTCCTTCTTACTCTTTTTCTTAAGAACATTTCAGATTGATTAAAACTAAAGGTTAAGAGCAAATTTTCTCCTATGTCTCTAAAAATAACAAAAGCAAATATCATGGATAAATTGTGTTTCTGGTAACTTTGCATCCTGTGTGTTTTTAGCTTTTGCCTCGCTTCGTATACCTGGTCCAAACAATTTTAAAGGATCCTTGCATAACTAACGGAGACTGCAGCAGTCCGTCTGCAGCACCTTCGGCGTAGCAGCACTATGCAGAGTCTCTGAAATTGGAAGAACTGTGGTGGTGGCTGCTCTCCCTGCAGCACGCTTGACCTGCGTTTGCTGTCTTGATCACCACAAGCTTATGTGTAGGTCCTGGTGGATCACCCCTGGATCCCCCTGGATCACTTGTTTGCATCAAGGGGAATCCTTCATGCCCAGAGAGAGAAACTGCGCGGCTTCGCCTGGCTACTGCAGAAGGGGAGTAAGAGAGGTGGAGAAATCTTTCGTCTTAATGTGTGGCATGTCCTGATTAGCGTTTGTTGTGGAATGAGAAACTACAGGACGTTTTCTCCTCTCTAACTGTTAAAGCTTTCTTCTCTTTCCCCCCACCCTCTCTCCTTGCTACAGCTTTCCCTTACTCCCATAGCCTGCTTTTCCTGGCCCATGGGTTCGTGACAGCTGTGCTGATTGCAGTTGCGGTGGGTGTTTTGCCCTTGGTAGCTAGTTTGGCATCTACTGCCAGCCTTTTATTTCATCTTTCTTGTTTGATCGGTTTGTCTGGGTGTCTGCATTGCTGATGTCTTATAACGGGAATCTTATGTTCCAAGCAAGAGTGTGCTATTGTCGAAATCCACATTCTTGAGGCTACAGACCAGCTGTGATACTGTACGACAGCTTCAGTTATACGTCTTTATCTCTTCCCAGCTGGCCTCCATGCTGTCTTCCTCGGAGGAAGCCAGCCCAAGGCTTCTCCTGCAAATATAGGTCATGGTGAACAGATGGGAACTGTACTGCACTTGGTCTCCAACAAATACGTCAAGGGCAGATGTTTTCTTCGATGAATCCACCTTTGATAGAATAAGCACACAGCATGACATGTAGATTAGGCCTGAATGTAGCACATCTTGTTGTGGGAGATCATTATTGTACGTCTTTTACATGCAGTAAAAACACGCAGTTTTTCATTTTTCAGTGCCTTGCTTAATACAAAAATGCATTCAGACTGAATTGAGAGAGTAAGAATACAAAAATGAATGTGGCAGCATGGCTGTGTTGGGAAAAATACAACTCAGTTATCTGAATAGATGAAGACGTTCCTAAAAAATCTCAGAGAAAATGAGTGTTCTTTTTCCATTAAAAATTCTCCAAAAGACAAGTATTTTTGAAATATGTACATATAACAGCAAAAAGTATTTGTTCGTCTCTATTATGATTCCTTTATCTGCTTGTACGCTCCAGCCTAGCCTGAGAAAGGAAGGATAGAGAAGGAACAGTCTGAATAGCAATGATTCATTCAGTGCTTTTCTTGTCCCTTTCTCACACCCCTTACCTGGCGTTACATGCTACAGCACACATACCACACCACCTATGCTAATTCAATTTTCAGGACATGACGGAGGAAATGACATTTTCCCTTGGCAAATGCATATTCACGTGGCTGAAAATTCGAGGTGAAAATATGTTGTCTTGAATTACAGGACCAAACACCCTGAAATGTCAATGACTTTGGAATATTTTACTACAGCATCTTTTCCCCAATCTCAATCGCTGATAGGCGCTTCTGGTCATCTAGAGGTGAGTGAATAGCTCACAGTCAGTGCTTCATGTTACAGTTTTTGTCTCTCACTTAGTAAACTGTTTGTGAGTGAATGAATAACCAAGTTAAACAGAACAATTTGGTCCAATCCTGCCAGTTAAAATAACTGCAGCTTTGCTGTACAGGAAAGGAAAAGGAGGAACTTGTATAGTTATAGCAATTTACAGTGACTTGGACCTCTAGTATTCAGAGATAGAGTCATGGAAAGAATCTGCCTCCTAATTCCTTAAGACTGAATACCAATCTAGCACATTATATATGGTATATTAATATATCAGGGCAGAGCTGTGAGGGAGGTCTAACTTACAGTTCTGTTACTCACCATTATTTTAGCAATCGCCTACTGCCAGTGACATCAGACCCTTCCAGAACAGTCAAACAGTACCAGCAGCCATGTCTTGCAAGGATTTGAACAAGATTACATTGCTCTAAAATATGATAATAGCTTCTTATGCTGCAATGAAAAGAAATGCCAGTAACTGATTCTTGGTTGCAAAACACATGGTAATGCTATTTGTCAGTCTTTTAGAGATGTTACACCTCATCCTTATTACAAGTCCCATAGATATATAGTAGTTCTTGGTGGTGATATGCCAAACCTCCTGGAGCACCTACCAATGAACCATGCATGTCCTATTTTACTGGATCTGACAGAAAAGGGAAAAGTTACAAATATTTATGGTCCGTAGCTGCATTCCAAGGCGAGATATTGCTGTTCCTGATGTGGCCTTAGGAGTCATAAGAGGACCAGCTCAGAAACTCAAAAGAAAAAGGGTACTCAATGGTCAGTTGAAGCAACCAGGGGCATTCCTGGCACTCTCCGTGTGGGGAATACCTGGGAGAGGGGCTCCGTTTTCCACATTGCTGTTGCCACCTATGTCAAGTTTTGACAGACAGTTGATAACTCCCTTCCTCCACGTTTCTCAGTCCTTATCATTTTCACTTTGTAGTTGAAGAGAATTATCCTCTTACAGGATGAGTAATTCTTCTCTGGATCTTATGTATATACAAAGCATACTCACCCTTTCTCTCCCTGTTCTTCTTTCAGCTCCCCTTTTGTAAAGGATCTTGAAAGACCCTGGTCTATCCAGCACCGCAAACACACCACAGCTGTGGCATCTGGCTGAAACACTTGTAGACACATCTGAAAATACTTTTACTGAGTCATTTCATGTACCAGTGCTATGTCTGGGGCATGTTCTGTGCAGAGCTGCCATGAGTCTCCTGCAAAACTCTGGACCAACAGTTCCTCCATTTTTGAGTTGAGAGCTTTGTCCTTAATGATGTTCTGTGTTTGGTTTTGGTGGCAGGGTTCAGCCAATTTCTGGTCTTCTTCCCTCAAATTTTGCACACACTGCTATATAGATGAACTCACTGTGCCAAGCACAACTTAGACCCAATCTCAGCTTCTCCTCCTTGTCAGCAGCTTATGTCCTGCCTCTGCTGTCAGGCTGTCACTGCAGCCTGCGCCTTGCCCAGATCTGCCCTTTAGCTCCAGCCTTAGACTACTGCAGACATCCTGCACAGAGGACCGTTCCTTGGTCTGGTGCGTGCTGTGTTCCCTTCCTCTGCTGAGTCAGAAGAATCATAGAATGGTTTGGGTTGGAAGGGACCTTAAAGACCATCCAGTCCTGCCCCCTGCCCTGGGCAGGGACACCTCCCACTAGACCAGGTTGCTCAAAGCCCCGTCCAGCCTGGACTTGAACACCTCCAGGGATGGGGCAGCCACAGCTTCTCTGGGCAACCTGTGCCAGGGGCTCACCACCCTGAGTGAAAAATTTCTTCCTGATATCTGATCTAAATCTACTGTCTCCTAGTTTGAAGCGATTAACACTTGTGCTATCACTGCATACCCCTGTAAAGTGTTCCTCTCCAGCTTTCCTGTAGGCCCGCTTGAGATACTGGAAGGCTGCTATAAGGTCTTCCTGGAGCCTTCTCTTCTCCAGGCTGAACATCCCCAGCTCTCTCAGCCTGTCCTCACAGCAGAGGGGCTCCAGCCCTCTGACCATCTTCCTGGCCCTCCACTGGACCCGCTCCAACAGGTCCATGTCCTTTTTGTGGTGGGGACTCCAGAGGTGGACGCAGAAATGTCCTTGTGTCTCACTCAGTGCTTCTGGGTTGGAAACCAGTTGGGAAAGTCTTACCAGAAGATAACTTGCCCAAGCAAGTTCCAGTTTACTGAACTACTTTAACACATCTATATGTGTTAAAATTAACATTAAAATGAATGTTTGATTTTAAATCTATGAGATTTGGTTTTGAAGTGCTTTTCTGTGCTGGAGGACTGTGTCCAGATGGGGATTCCTTCCACTGCTCTTTGTCTATATTCTTGTAAAATATTTAACAGACTTCTTATCTATGCATGGAACAAACATGGAAATACCAAAGTGCTGTGATGCATCTGAAGCTGGGATTTCGATGAAATGTCACCAAAATACAAGAAGATGTTAAATGCTTAGGTCTCCCTCCACTGACATATACAGAAGCATTCTGGGGAAAGATGACCTTCAGGCACTTCCAAACTTGCTGTTGTAGCAGAAGGATACTTAGAGTTGAAGGTCAACCTGTCTTAACTGCAGGTGGTACTTAAATGTATAGATGCCCAAGCCAGATTTTAACCAGGTACTGGAAGCAATCAAGATATTTGAGAGTGCAGTTCCATGTCATCCAATTTATTTTGCTTTTTAGGTGAAGTCTATATCCTGGGTCTGTGCAGCAATCCAGTTGTAATCCCTTTTCAGGTATGTATAATGACAGCTCTTCAGTATGGACACTCGTGTTAATCTTTCCTGTAGCAGAATGACACACTAGAAAAGAGGTCTTATCAAACAAAGTTTTTTGTGGAATAATAAAAAATGGGACTGGAAACAAAGACGACCTCATGGGGTCACCTAGTCAATGTTCTGGCCCCAATTATAGCTAAACCATTCCTGGCAGATGTTTGTCTAGCCTTATTTTTCTCATCCCAGCATGTCTTTATTCTCTGGCTGAACTTATTCTATTATGAATCAGGCACTATCAAGTCTCCATAAAAGATTAAAAGTTCTCTTTGAATAAAAGACTGTACATTGTAAGACAAATTATGTACAGCAGACAAGGGAGAATTTCAGAAGAGAAAATATCTGACCTAGAAACTGCTGTCATGACTAAAAGGTCTTCTTTAAAATGAATTTAGGATTTAATAGATAAAATAAACATTAGGGCATACACTGAGATTTTTAAAAAGTCCTTAATAAAATAAAAGCAAAAGTTTTTAAAAGGTCGATTGTATCCTAAATGGTGTTAATGATGTGTATTATGTCCTGTACAAATCTCACAGGAATAAACAGTTAATGATTATTAAATGAAACCCTTTGCTGAACGACAATACAAACGTGTGCTATCACTATTACAAAGAACCACATATTGCATTTTTTCCAAATTCTATTGTTATAACTGCTTTAATGAGCAGGCTTTTTCTTTACATGTGTCTAGCTTTTGCCTTCCTTACAGATGCTGTCTCTCTCACAAATCCAGAAATCCTTTTCCTGGTGCTGGCTGCAGCCTGGGAAACATTTAGACCTCCAGCATACACTGAAAAGCAACATGAGAGCTGTGCAGGTTTGCTGGAATGATATATTTTTGGCACATTGTCCCTCGCCTGTGATGCATTAAGGGTCAGTCAAAGAGCACATTGTATTTAGAACATTGCAGAAATTGAAGGCATGCTGCAGAGGGCACTATTTACTAAGAAAATTAAAATAGGCATTGGGGTTAGGGAGTGAACGCTTATAAAAACACGTAGGGTGCTTTGATACATCTATTTTCTTACTCATTTTAATCAGGTATGAAGTATGGATTCAATATGCGTTTTTTTTCCCCCCCACGTTCATAGATCTGGGAATGTCTGCACTGTAAGTTTTTGCAGGATAATATATATTCCATTATTATTTTTTCAGGAAAAAACAATATTTACTAAGACAATATTATCTGACACAATGCTATGTCTAAGACAGGCAGTTTTTAGGCTTTGAATTTATTCTAGTCCGCAATAAATAGCTGGAAAATGAAGGAAAGTCAAGATATAATCTCACTGAGACTAACATTATACTGTAATTTTCCACAAAATAAAACCAAAAACCAAAAAACAAAAAAACAAACCAACATTAATAAAATGACTGAACAAGATAAGATGGCCAAGTTCACTGTTTTAATGTTCTCAGAGAAGATGAGCATATCACTCTCTGTCTGTACCCGAGGTATTTTGTGCGTTAATTTAAATTCAGCCACCCTGCTGGTAATAATCTACATATTGTAAACTCCCTGATGGATGTTACACAATAAACAAATTCAAAATTTTCATGGGAATTAGAAGGGAGGTGGGAAGATGTCAGGTAGGAGAATGAAAATGTGTTGCAAGACGTGTGACTCTCAATATCAGTATATCACAGTATTCCAGTCAGAGCCTGGCTGCATATTTTATCACAGTAGGTAGCTTTAAAAATTATTTATGAGACTTTCAGAACACTTAGTGTACCAAAGAAAGGAAAAATCACTTCTGCTCAGTATATACTTATGCTAAATTCTCAGTGGTCTGTAGCAAGTTTAAGATAAAGCTTCTCCTCTTTTCTTTCCCAGGAAAGCAATACAAATGTGACAGCAACAAGTGCGGGGCGTTTAGCGGTTCAGCATCCGTGCACTCTCACAAGGCTGGGAAATAGTCTTCTCTTCCAGCTCCGCAGTTCTGCAACGGCCACGCAGGCTACCCCATTTTGTCAGCAGGAACCATTTCCAGCAGCCTTTCGGTGGGTTATTACTCGATGGAATTAAAAGCCGGGAAGCACGTCATCAGATCAATTTTCTGAGTGTTAGTTTGAAAGGAACTTTTATCTCCAAATCAGTTTACATCAGTCAGATCTTTATCTGTTGCTGATAAACTCTGAGAATTGGATTTGATCTTAGCCTGGAGACTGAAGCAGACTCTCTGTCTTGGGAAGTTTCCATTATATTAATCAGGAAAATCTGAATGTTGATCCAGTCGCAAGACACAACCTCCACAACCGATTTCCATGCTTGCTGCAAGTCCTGTAAAGCAGCCAAAACCAAAGACGCAGTCAGATGTCCTGGCCTCGCAGGAGACCATGTCACTCTCCTCAGTCGCTGGCAATGTGATTGGATTAACCACTCACATCTGGTGGCTCCTCTGCTTGGGATGGAGATGGAGGTCTCATTTCTTCAAGCAACGCAGTGAGAAGAGCCAGCTACGTAACTCGTAAAATTTGCTGTGTTCAGTTAACAGGAGTAATTCAGCAGCTGAGGAAAAGAAGCCAGAACAAAATCATATCAATGTGTTACGGGAGCACAGTGTAAGTTCCCCGTGCCTCACAAAAATTTACTGCTTCTGGTTCATCCCCACTCCATCGAACATAGGGATCTACTGCACACAATCACCAATTTCTTCCTCGCTTTATATGAAGATATTTTCCTGAGCTATTATATGAATTATATATCCATATTATATATGAATTATATATTATATGAGTATTAGATATTATTTCATATCCTTGCCATTATATGAAGATAATAAAGTGTTACATGTTTCTTTTCAAATGAAGATTTCTGGTGATTTTAGTAGCGTTAAAAAAAACCCTCAAACTATCTGGGAAATGGATTGGTCCTTGTAAGTGAAATAATGTGATTTATGTCTGATGAGGAAAGGGTTTGCTTCTTGAAGCAATAAAAACTTTTGATGTACTGACTTGTTAGAGTCAAACATGTCTACACTTAAGAGTGTTTTCAGCATATACTTATAAGATCATTTTGACACTAACAATGGTATAAATATGGAAATGATAAAACAGTAAGCTAGCTGATTTTTAAACAGTGGAATAAAAGATCCTAAATGCGTAAGAGTGATAAATAAGTCTGTCCACATATGAAAAATAACTTTCCCATAGGTACTTTGGATGAATGGCGGTTGTGCGGCTTCCTCCAGGATGAAACCTTTCATGTAGTTTATTTGTCTTCTTCTGCTGGAATGAAGGACGTTGTGAGAACGACAGACAGAAAAATGCTTGCAAGATTTCCCTTTCTAACAACGCAACTTTAATTTTAGTAACGGAGTGCAAACGTCCCCTTTTTATTTCTGCTTTAAACCCTGAGTTTCCGTAACAGTAGACTCTGACTTTCTGAGCACCGTGAGCGCTCAGGAAGGAGGACAGGAAGGTTTCACCCTGTACAGCCGCAGCCTAAGCTGGCAGTCAACATTAGCTACAGCGCCTTTTTGCATCCCCCTCTTGTGCTATGTGCAGCTGAAACAATTTGGTCAGGGATTTATAACTGGAACTGTGAATGTATTATTTCTTCATGAGGAAATGAACCCATATTTAAACTGCAGAAATAAGCCATTGTCACGAACGGATAAGGGAATTGAAAGAGACCTTCAGAAGACATCTAGCCATCGCTGCTAAAGCAGGATGAACCAGCTCTAGCTGTAAATATGCTGGTTGCACCAGCAGGTGTAAGAATTTGGTCCACAGCTGTTAGCAATGAAGACAGCAGGACCACCAGATCCTGACCAGTGGCCAATAAACATTATCTGCACTCAGCCTCACGTTAAGCTGGCTGGCGAAATCTTTGCAGAGATTGAGCAGTTTTATTTGTTGAAGGTGAGTTGGCTCTGTATCACTTCTGTTTTGGTTTTGCAATCTTTGTAAATAAGGGATTGGAATGATTTTAATTTTTATAAACTTTCATTGAAGCAGCAAGATCAGTGGTATAACCAGGGTAAGTGATAGCATCTTATTTCCTTTCCTTTTGCTAACGTGAGAGAGGAACAGACTCGCACAGCTCTAGCTTAGCAGCAAAACCCCAGAGGTGCCTGCTTTTTGAAGGCAGACATCCAGGCTATTCTACTGTCTCATTCCAGAAAGGTGGTTGGACGTCATCCCAGCATTTACTGCAGGGTACTAATTGTCAGGAGGAGCATTTCTGTGGATAAATTTTATATACAACGGCAATATATCAAGTTTGACAGTGATATCTTTGACACATTCTGACTTCTAAATCCCATACTTCATGCTCAGTCTTAGTCTTTTACCAGTATTTCCCCCCTTCACTTTTAAAAAGTGCATTTGCTAATAGCTGTCCCAGTACCGATATGCTCCACTAGCCGCTCTTGTTTATGAGGCAGATAGACCTCTGTTCTCTAATAACATTATGATGAAAAGCGGTGAACGCTCATGGGCGCTACAGAGCGCGTTCTTTTCATTGTGCTGTGTGCTTTCCGCACAATGTGTGCTGCCGCGGGCTTTAACAGGCTCCTTGCCAAGAACAAGCCATTTCTTTATGTAAGATAGAAGCCCAAGACTGACAAAATGTACATAATCCAAGAAAAGACAAAGAACAAAGCTCAGTGGTTCTGTGAACTGCACGTGGCATGGCAATGTCTTTAAAAAAAACGCAGAAGGAAATGTTACCAGTTAATACAGCTCAGCAGGGAGCCCAGGATAAGATTAGATTCTACGAAAGTAAAATACTAGCCTTTAAAAACCATATACTAAGATTGTTTCCTGTTAAAGTAAACCTAACTACGGTCGCAGGCTCAAGAGAGACGAGACAAAATCTGGGCATAAATAATTCTTATAACCATTTGTCTTAGATTCCTTAGGTTTTCTACTGCAGTCAGGTTGGCTATAGCAAAATAGCAAAACATAATTTTTTGTTGCCTATGTAAGAGCAGCGTCAACACATGCACTGGTTCCTGAATTGATTCTCCCCCTGGAGTTAAAAGAATTTAATTTGCTAATTTCAGTGAGTAATGAAGCACGATCTTACAGAGGAATCAGTGTGATTCTTGGTGAATTGTATCAAGAGATGTTTTTACTGAACGTTTTTTAGCATCTTGAATCCATAAATAAATTCTCTTTATGGAATCTCATGTGTCATGTGTGCACCTTCAGCATGTCTGCTTCCACAGTTTAAAAAAAAATATCCTAGCAATTTATTTTTATTTATTTATTTATTTTAGCTTTGTCATACCCACAGTGCTCTTTGAGTAGTGAACCATGCCGCTTTAGCTATTCAGCATGGAAAATTGGTTGGATTGACAAACCCAGCCCTTGGCACACTGTGACGGCTCCTTCCCACACAAGCCTGGACCAGAAATACGCAGGCTGCAGTTTGGGGAATCGAGTTGCAACTTGCAAGAGCTTTGAATCCAATTATTCCATTTCCAGTCTCGCCTTGGGTTGCTCCCCACCTTATATCCCCCTTCCTCAGCATATTTTAACTGCACTTAAGGCAAAAAATAATACAGGGAAGGATGTCATATAACGCTAATGTTTTTTCTAAATAATCAGTGATAGTGCGATAAGAGCTTATGAATAGAAATGTTTATGGATTATGTGACTATATTGATGTACTAGCCACATATCCCATTAGGTAAGTGCTTTACTTCATATGCATAAATACAGACAGAAGATATAGCATCAGATGTTAACATTGCAGTAGCAGAGACAAAAATTGCCTCGACGAGAAAACAATTTTAACTGGAAATCAGTTAATCCTTTACCCGTGTACTAAAACACATGTCAGCGTGCTTCTGAGACTTGCATATTTTTGATTGAAGAACACCATTGGAAACCAGGAATTTGAATTTCTGCTCAGGATAATAGTAGAATTCTTCCTGCATGTTGTAGAAGGATCCTTCCTGGTCCTGTTAGCACTGTGCCTGCAAACAAAACTGTCTGGTTCCATGTGTGTGGATAAAGTGTGTTAAATCTGGAGGAGACGGCTTGCGGTCTCTCGGATGGCAATGGCAGGTCTGGAATTCCAGGAATTGCCAGGAGAAGAGATGGTGTGAAATGAGAGAGGAATATGCCTCATCAGGACCGTGCAGAGACGTAGCAGCAGAGGTGTGTGCAGCTTCTTTTGGGAGGTGTATACCAGTGTGGTACCAGGCATGATACCTCCATCGGCTGTGTCAATGTACCAACACCGAAGGCTGTATGTTAAAGAAATGTTGATGGTACTTGTATTTATGCCCTTGCAACTCATGACATCCCAAATCTGTGCTGCTTGTGCAACTGTACCAGCATAGCTACAGAGATTGTCACCGACAGCAAGATTAGAAATGATTTTAAGCCATCAGTTTCTAACACCTGACCTCTCCTTCTCATTATACATTAGGACACCCAAGGGTGTCTCAAAAACTACAGCTAAAATGATGTGTACTGCTGCCATCGTCATCTAAATTACACGGGGGGACTGAGCAGTAAATAACAGTGGTGTTCTTGTGGGTCTGCATTTTTGGTTCAATTCCTCCCAAAAGCCTTGCAAGGACCCCTTCCCCACTTCTTCAGGGTCCCCATCTCTCTCATGTGCTTGGGCTACCATGTTTATAAAACTCAGGTGACTATATAGGCTCGATTTTAGGACTTCATCTTCAGGCAGGCACTCGGTGGGGCTTTTTGTTCTGTTGGTTGGCATTTTTTCAAGCTGAAGGTTTCATAGCTGTGTTTTTAACTCTGAAGGAGACCGTAGGCTAGCAAGTAAGATCTGCAGGCACGGGGGCGTTAACCAGTGCTAGTTTCGTAAGTTTCAACCACTGGCAGTTGAGACAAAGGATCAGAAAAAAAATAATGGAAGCAGCTGAAGATTTCTTTGTCTGTGGAGCTGTGCAGTGAAGTGCTACTTATTTTTAGAAACAGAAAAAATAGGTGCAATGCGTTGGTTTTTTTTTTTTTTTTTTTTGCTCTTCTCACTTATGAATCTCTTTCGAACTATGCCTAAACGTGGACAGTGTTTCTTTCAAATGAGAGTGTCTAAAAATTTTGAGTGACAGAGCACAGGGACTTGTAATAGAAACAGGCGTGAGATCTCAGCTGCAGTGCGTTGTGATCAGCATCAGCTCCTCCACTGACGATATACGGAACACCCCTCCATCAGATTTTGAAATCCCAGCTCCTTTAACTTTTTGCCATCCACAGAGTTGAGCTAAATGTTATTTCTACAGAAGGGGTATAGCTGAATCACCCCCCCAGAAAAAAAAAAAAAAAAAAAAAGCCATAGAAATGGGACCCAAAGTCCTCTGGTTTTTGTAAGTTTGAGCATGGTAAACTTGCCCACGTTATTCGGAGTGTCTGTAGAAAACTAATTTCCTAGCTCTTTTTTTTTTAACCTCCAGATCTGTCTCAGGTGCCTGTAACATGCATATAGTTCTGTTTGTAGACGGCATGTGCTCTTAAGGAAAAACATCAACTTATTTCAGACAATGAAAAGGAACAAGCCCTAATTTACACAGAAATACCCACAGGAAGTTAGGAACTGGTCAAGCCTGTAGTTATGACCTTCGTTATTTTGACGTCTAGGCACCATTTCCTTACGTGGGTTTTGAAGTCCTGTTTTAGTACACTGCCGGTATGACAACCTGTGCATTGTAGCTTTAAATTACCTTGTAGGCTGAAGTCTACTGAATGAGAATAAAAAAAAATCAACGAAAGAAATGCTGGGGTTTTTTTGCCAGGTGCTTGCAAACTAATATGTTTCCCTGCAGGCTAGAAATAAAAAGCATCTTATTAAATCACATCATAAATGACCCATGTAGCACAGTTTATTTTACATTACCTAGGTAAGGAGGCACTAAGCCAAATAAATCAAAGTGAACAAGGCAATAATTGTTCCTCCTTTTATATCACCTAAAATATGGGAGTAATGAAGGAAAGTGATTAAAGTGAGAATACTTTATTAGCAATAGGCTTTTCTTTCATTGTTTTTTACAGAAATCATGTTCACTGTGGACATGGAAGCCCCTTTCCCTGTATTTTCAAGATGACATTTCATATATATGAAAAGGATAATACCACGCTTGTAAAATAATACCAAGCACAAAATGTAGGTGGCTTTTTTTAGAGTACAGATTTTATGAGCTGGATTTGTTTTGGAATTTTTTTCATGAGTCCTTGCTGTGAGAAATCATATATTCAGGAAGAGGTCCAAACACCTCTTCAGTGCTTGTATTAAAAATTCTATGATTTTCTGGAGACTAAAGACCACCATAGATTCTTTCTTTCATATGCCAGCTAATTTTATTGAAATAAATGGAATTACTTAATGGAGGTTACGTGGTGAATCTGTTTCTTAACTGAACTGTGTACTATATCCATTTGTCTTCTGTAGGATTAAGATTTCACAGAGTAGCAAATTAGATTTAATCATTACAGCTTAAGTAAATGAAATAGCAATATGGCCCAGAGTAGAAAAATAGCCTTAATTATGATAAAAATATAAAACAAAGAGAAATATATCTTCATGATCAAGATTAATCATGCACTTGCCAGGTCTGAAACGCAATTAAATTTTTAAAGGTGCACCTTCAAAGGACTGGTTGTTTAAGACAATATTCCAACTTGCTTGTGTAGGAACGTCCTTACTGGCTCAGGCCGAGGGTCCTCTTGATGCAGTGTCCTGACTCCGAGGTCAGCCAGCAGCAAACACACAAGAACATAAGAAACAGGAAATTATAGAACTATACAGAGGTACTAAATACAGAATTATGTGCAGGTCCTTTCCCAGGATACCTCCCTACGGCTTTCTGTCTTATGCTCAAGAGTTCGTATCGTACTTGGGCTGCCATCTTTATCTCATACTGATGGACCTGTCCTCTTTGAATTTGTCCTTCCACATGTTTTATTTCTTTGGACCAATGTGTTCTGCAATGGAATTTACAATCTGCAAAAAATTATTTCCTTCTGTTTATTTAGGGTACTCCTAATCCATTACAGTAATAAGAATATTTACTTTCTGCTCAACAGGCAGTTGCCAGCAGTACTGGAACTGAATGCTTCTGTTAGATATCGAATTCAGATTTTGGGCTTTCAAGTCACCCAGACATTGGAGACGGGCAGAAGACCATACCACATAAGCACTGGACAGCTTTGCTGGTCTTTCTAACTACAGCATGGTGACATCCAAATCCTAACTGTGAACCAAAAGACCATGAGCACGCTTTCTAATAATACTTTTTCCCCTGAATGACTGTATTTACCATGAGACATAAATTGTTCCCTACATTATTCTTGTGTGTCACCTATATCTGATATTTATAGCTCTTCCAATTTTCTAATTTTCTGGTAAAAGCTATTTGCCTTGCTGGTAACTGGAATCTCACATTCACTGAGTTCTGCATTTTATTTTACTTCTTACCAGTACTTTAACCACTAGCCTTGACTCAATCCACCAGTTCTGCCTCAACTCACTCACAACGTTTCCCACCAAATACATTTTTCCCTGTGCATGGAGATCATCATCCGTAGTCCGTGGATGATGCTGTTCTGCAAACATAATTGTATTGCAGCTGAGTGGATTTTGAAGAAACACTGCAGATTAAATCTGATCTTATTCTGAAGGTATTCTTTACTTTTTGTATCGAAATTATTTCAGATTCCATTTGGCCAGTTAGTCAGATTCCAGGAAAGAAAGAGATGTTAACATGAATGCATCATTTTTTCCTGATCTGTAACTTAGTACCTCGATCCCCCATGCTGCCGTCTATCTCTGCAATTGTGTTGTGCCAAATATTGTAGGATGGTTCTGTATGAAGGATGCTAAACATGGCAAATGCAAGTAGATGAGCTAGTCGTGTGAACAGGTGATCCTAGACACTGTGGGACACCACCTCACAGTGGTGCCAAGTTCTGCCTTAGAAGTGACTTCTGCACGCATGTCCGTACCTATCATGCACGTGCAGCAGAAAAGGTCAGGCCAACTCAAACTCTAAAACAGGTGGGACAGGCAGTGAGAGAGCCTAGTAACAACTCAGTGCAAAGGCTTGTTATTGGATTAGTTGAGAATCAACTGAATTTTAACCTCATTTCCCTAGGAGAGTCCTTCAGGAATGAACGGGATACACAGAGCCACTTGTCCTCTCTCAAGTGAGCAGTGGTCAACCTCAACACAGAGAGCTGAAATCCTTATTTCCCATTATTAGCAGGTGGAAAACAAACTGACACTTCATGAAGTGTTTTGTAATCCTTTTGGGATGAAAAAAAATATTCTGTAAATACTATAATCTTCACTGGGCCTCGTGGCTCTCTCCTGTGCCAGAAATGAATGGAAAGGAAGAGCAGCCCATATCTTTTCTCCTCCTTTGTAAAAGGTCTTCCATAATTTAGACATCTAAAGCACCTCAAATTCACCTTTACTCAAAGCACGTACCTTCTTTGAATATTGTTTTCTCATCCCAAATCACCTCCATAGATTATAAATTAATTTCTGGAGCCAGCTCACAGAATTGGCTCAGGAGTCAAATACTTGGGAAAAGAACAGAGGAAAGAGAGTTGGGCCAGCTCCCACCAGCTGTCCAGAGACGTGATAAACCCATTTGTGCATCTGTGCTAACTCTAACCTGCCAACCAGCCTGCGAAATACATCGATTATTTTGATCTCCCATATAATAGTATCTTTCAGGTTTAGTTTTCTTGTTTTAAGGAGGAACAGAACCAGCTCATCAGTAACAAGAATATTAACACTTTGCCAGGGGTTTTTATGGCCAAATGGGACCCAATCCACTACATTCTTGTGTTAGGTTACAGCAGCCGTCAAGCAAAAAGTTGACTGAATGACCAAGGGGTTGTGCCCATGCTTTAGCACCATCTGGTGAAGCAGGCATGATCCTCTCTTCCATACTGTGTCCGTATTCGCCCCTACATGCCTCTCTCATTGAAATTAGCAATTCTTTTGGGTACAGGCCAACAGGAGAATAACAAAGGATATTGAGAACGGTTTCAAAAGATCAGTTTACAGCTAAATAGCTCTGTGCAAAACCAGACATTCCTGGACCATCCTAACAGCCTTTTGGTGTAGGTCAGTGGGGATAACAAGCAGCACTTGCCACGAGCCATTTCTTGACAAGATTCAGGACTGGATCAAGGAGCCTGATGCAGAAAGCCAAAATATAATCAAAAGGGTATTTAGTCCTTGTGCTCTTGGCAGACGAGCAATACCTACATGTCGCTGGTGGCTTCAGTCCACAATTGAACTGTGTATGGATTTTGTTTATTACCACTGAAGATGGCAGAAGAGTAAATGCTGCCCTTGTGTGTTGTTTGTTGTGTTAAATTGGTGGCTTTCAAGGCGACCATTCTGGCTTGCTCTGCTTATTTTGGTGGGATGGACCTGGGGGTTATGAGCATTACTTTGGTAAAAATGATTTCGTGTTAAAGTCATTCCTAATTGAAAGGGTTAGAGTATATCCAAAAGCAACATTAAACAGATTGTGCTTAGTATGATGTGTTATCTTAATCAAATATGTCGTTTGAAGGGTAACCAAATATGGTCATAGTTTTATTGTCACTACATGGTCATTTACTAGAAGCCAGTAAACTACACATTGCTTGTTAAAGTCTGAGTGCCCTTTTCAAGGCTGAGTAGAGTGCTAAGTACATTAAATGAGTCACGTTTCCTTATCTGGCATGACAGATGTTTGATTTTGTTGACATTTGCAGGAATGCACAAACAATTACGACTTCAATTGTTTATTCATCAGAGAATGTGAAGTTACCTCATGGTGCATATGTACTGGGGGGGGGTCTGTACAATAAATCTTGCTGTTGTTGTTGGTCTCATGTAAGTTTATCAGCATTTAAAAAGACATAAGCAACAATCCTTTTCTTCATGTAAAGGTCATTTCTTTCTGACAGGTGATGTTTTAGACACTAGCAAATTATTCCCAGACATCGCAGAGAAATCAAGCATTTGTGCAACGCTACGTGAAAGGGCATCTAATTTAGGTACTCTTGAATTTTATAAGCTTCACCAAATGAAGGAGTATTCCGCTCCTCTGGATGCTCTCTGAATGGATGGGTAGTATCTGCTGGATGGTTTACTGGGAATTCTTTTCCTTGGCAGCGGTCCAGAACAGCTAATTTTTTGGCAAACACTTGAGCATGTATTTCAATTTTCTTCCACTTACAATACTTATTATAGCAACACAGCAATGTAAAAACACCGCCTGTTTAGAAAATGAGGTATGGGAATGATTGGAGTCCTTTGGAGTTTAATACGAGACCACTTGAACTGAGCAGAGAGGTGAAGTAAGAATTAGACAATATTTATTCAGATGTTGCAGTGCTATGTAAGTAGTCATTCTGTTTAAAGAATTAAGTTTTAGGAAAGTTATGTTTTATAGGTAAGGACGATAGAATAGGGGGAAATGCAATGGGAAAGTTTTACTAATGTTTTTAATGTTTTCATTCTGTGCATATTCATTCCCAAATAACAAACAGAATTTTTCAGTGTAACAGAGAGCAACTCTAAGCACTCAGACCCTTCTGTAAATTCTTACTACCTGTACACCACCATACACATACCTTAAAAACGAAGAAAATAAATAACTAGGAAAAGACACATCAAATAGAGCTAAATAAAATGGTGGCACAAAAAGCTGACATGATTTTTCACATAATTTGGGGGGGTTTAGCCCTTCTACAAAAGTTTTTTACAGTCCATTTGAAATCTAAAGGAATTTCTTAATTAGCTAGACTTTGAATTTATCCAATTGCTATTATATAGCTTCCCTTGGCAAATGAAAACCTACAGCAATTTTTGCTAGGAATTCTCTAATTTTTAAAAAATATGCCTGTATTTCAAGAAATGCAAATATCTTCTCCAAGGTCTGAAAACGCTCAATAAGGAAAAACTGAACTTCCCAAAGTCACTTAGCTACTTCTGTTCTAAACGTCTACTTTATATGACTTTAGCAGTGCTACCCTTGCTAGTTTAAAACCACATTTGCATTATGGCATGACAATAGAGCTTTGGATCTTTTTTGGGTTTTGAATGCTTCATGAATTTAGTATCTTTTAAGAGAAAAAGAAGATAAACGTGGCAGAAGAACCTGCAGAAGATTTTGATGGAGGGGGAGGGAGCAGTGAATTTTTTGTATTCTGCGAGAGTAACAGAGACATTATGAGGCCAGATGGTGCATTGCCTCCTAAAGTACTTTTGCATTTCACAAGAAGACAGGAAAATTTTAAAATATCAGCACTTGAATGGGATTGTCAAATAGGTAGCTAATCATCAGCACCAAATGGGACAAGTGTTGACGTTTCATAGAATACTTATTGCTGGAAATGGAGAAACTAGTTTTTGAGAACAGCTAGTGAGATGGTACAAATTTTTGAGAAGGAAAATATTTGGGGTTAAAGGTAAGCAACAACACAGCTTTTTAAATATACAGGCTGAAATTTTTCTAAATTACTTTTAGTTTAAGGACTTCTAATTTTTGCAAGTATAGTTTCCTGAACTCTGCATTGATCTGGTGTTCACAAAGTGGGTTGGCAGACTTTTTTCTGAAAAGTTGGCCTGTCTGAATCATTTGTGATTGGGTATTCACTATATGAGTACCTTGGATGACAAATGTTGCAGAAAATACCAGCCAAAATAAGGAGAGACATTGATGCTGTTTTATTCTTAAAGTCCTCCTGTAATTATAGATGGAAAACCAGACCCATCCATGTTGCACCTGGACCTGCTGGCTGCACCAGCACAAGCTCGCTGATGGTTATTCACATGTGGACTGAGCTAGTGAGGAGAAATACCTGGGGAAATTTAGGTCCCAATTTTCCTTTTTTTCTTTTTTTTTTTTTTTCCCCACCTTATAGGTGGACAAACACCCTTCGGTGGGAGATTTTTCTTAAATGTGATTTGTGGCAGGTATAAGACATTTTAACCTTGACTTAGTATCTCTCATCCAGCAGCGCCCACCGCTATTTCATGTTTAGTGAGATGGTTTGGAACTCTTGTTTTTTTCTCTTCTGTCAATAGTTTTACCTTGAATTGTCTTCTATTTCTGTTTGGTCGCTAATTTTTCAAAGGTCATTGATTTCTAAGGGAGACCAAAGGTTTCGTTTAGTAATCTTACCTGAAAATTGCTAGGGGGAGTTTAAGAAATGAATGTCTTCAGTTCCTGATGACATATTGTATTTTCCCTCTCCTATAATTTCAGAAAAACTTTTTAGAGTATGTATCTGACAGTGATGTCGTTTCCAAAAGCAGAACCTGCGGTTATTTTCTCTCCTGTGTGACCTGATTTAGTGGGTGTTCACATGGCTACTGGAGGGGTATCTAAATTTAGCTGGAGAAAGAAGCAATATGTGGTCACCTCCCGCCCAGGAGAGCTTTTGTGCAGAATATGAGAGATCAAGGTTCAGTTTCAAGTGATCTCCAGTGTCTTCCCAAGAGCGTGCTTTACTCCGCACAGTTTCAGGTACACTGATGAGGGTGTGCTCTCAGTACCACCCGCCTGAGCTATTCCACTTTTCAAGGATTATTTAAGTATCTATCTGTTGTACAGGAGGCGAGGCTGGGGTGAGTTTGTGTTCTAATAAATAAAAAATACTCATTATATAAGACTGTATTTAAACACTCACTGGAGCAAGTGCTAAAAGTCAAGTCTTCTCTCACATAAAATTAAATTGACTATCAATTTATGGGCTTTCTGTAACGAAATGAAAACTGAACCACTGAAAACCTTAGGACATGGCCTCAACCTTGGGCATGGTTCCTTTCTGGAGACCACAAGTGAGGCTGCTGATGCCCCAGAGAAATGGGGAGGTCTGAGCCCTATCCTTGTACTTGGCTTTCTGGAGTTTGCACATCCCATTCTTAGGGTTTCCCACATAGCAAACCTCAGGAAAATTAATTTGAATTAACTTCTTAAAAAATGAACTACCTGAAGTGCTGTTAGTAAAGTTTTTGCTGACCTACTTAGAGTAACCGGAAAATGATTTTACGTAGGCTGATTTCAGAGGTAAATTTAAATTGAACTGGTGTAGGGCTACTTTAACTTGAAAGCAGTGTCAAACAGAGAATTCAATAAAGTTCAAGTAATTTTGAAGTCACACCTTCAGCTGGTTAATTGTCCTGTAGATAAACTGTCAGGTGGCTGTACGCTCCTGTTGTATTATGTACTGGGCAGGGGCGCGTAACAAGTTAAATGATGCAGTATCGAAACCCCTTTGCAGAATACCTCCCCCTTTGTGCAGCCACTTTGGAATATGAAAAGGGAGACCTTATTTAGGGGTTGCCAGCCTCCCCCCTGCCCTCTTCAAAAGCACCCCAGCCCCCTCCACACTCAGCTTCGTGAAGCTGGCACTAAAATACTCCCAACTGGGCTATAAAGAGGCATTTATAGCTCCTGACAGTGGGTTGAGATAATAGTGAGTTAACAACTTAACTGCCGCTGTCTGGCTGAAAACAATTTTCTGCAATATTGGATTCAGAGGTCAGCGGCACATCTGGAAAAACAAACAGGGAAGAAAAACGACAGTGCTGGGGCGAGGGCGGGGAGGAGCAAGAGCTGAAGCACAGCCCCCGTGGTTTGGGAGCGCAGCGGTGGTGCACGTTTCCAGAAAGGTTTCCCATTCGATGTCCCTAAATCTGAAGCGTCACTGCTTCAGGCTGTCAGAAAAAAAAACGTCGGTAAGACAAGGCGTTACAGAGGTGGATCTTCTTTGGAGAGATACATCTTCCTTAGCTTTCACTTTCAATTACCTAGATGGCTCGTAAACGCATGCAAAAGAAATGCACATTCATATTAATGACCCATATATGTACATATGTTTACTTTTTTTTCTTTCCCCAACAGCATGTTCTGTGCTGTTTCAGGCAACAGGTAATGGCGTTGGTTAACTGCAAAGCCCCTTTTACTCAAATATCCGTGCTGACTGATGCAGCAGGCTAGTAGCTACCAGGTTTTCCCTTCCTCAAGGGTGAGATCTTTCTCCTTCTCTTTACAAAACTACATTTAGTCCAGAATTATGGAGCACTTTTTTTCTCCTACACTTAGTGTAAAGGACCCTCGAGCAATTCTGAATTCTAATGGTGCAATCAAAATTTTAGAAAAAGGAAACAAAACCTCAGATGGCACTCTTTCCTCTCAGTGCTCTCCTTCCACCACCTGTCATAATTTTTACACTCACCGTTGTTTTCACCAGCAAGGAACATTTCCACGATTTGTTGCTGGCTCTGGCTTATTTAGGTTCTCGGCAACGCTATTCATACACTGACATTTTTCAAAGAGCTGCACGTTCTCCATAGCTAATGGAAAAGGTGGCACAGCCACAGAAAAGAACTTAATATTATTCATGGAATACTGAAAGAGAAAATGGAACCGTGGATCACATTAATTCTCACAAGTACTATTATTTTAAACTCATTTAAATGCAAGTCAAACTTACTGGGCATATCATCCTAGAGAGCAACTAACATTTATCTTCTAGCTATAATCAGAGCAAACAAAAGCTGGTTAGGGAGCCGGTCAGAGGTTGGCCTTCACAGTTTGCAGGAACAGGCCATTAGCACAGCTGCCTCTGATAAAACCTACAGATACGGCAGAGGAGGGGCAATTCTACCTTTACATTTTATTTAATTGGAACAATGATTAATTGCATGCATTCCCATCTGTACAGAGGGCCTTACGGTCGCTGTCTTTTCATCTGGATCTGCCGTAAACCGGTCAATGCTATTCCAAAGTCTATGTTTCCAGTACCCTACACCCTAAAGATACAGCATTCTTTTCATTTTTATACCTATGGTTTTTGATGGTAATTGAAGGTGTAATTACAATACCTGAAAAAATAAATCAATGTGTTACTGGTTCCTTTGATATCCATTCCAATTTCCAGTTAAACAGTCCAAAGACTTCACAGAATGGTTTGGGTTGGAAGGGACTTTAAAGCCCACCCAGTGCCACCCCCTGCCCTGGGCAGAGACACCTCCCACTGACCAGGTTGCTCCAAGCCCCGTCCAACCTGGCCTTGAACCCCTCCAGGGATGGGGCAGCCACAGCTTCTCTGGGCAACCTGGGCCAGGGGCTCACCACCCTCACAGCAAAGAATTTCTGCCTCACATCTCATCTCAATCTCCCCTCTTTCAGTGTGAAGCCATTTCTGCTTGTCCTATTGCTCCACTGCCTCATCAGGAGTCCCTCCCCAGCTTTCCTGTAGCCCCCTTCAGGTACTGGAAGGTCGCTATAAGGTCTCCCTGGAGCCTTCTCTTCCCCAGGCTGAACAACCCCAGCTCTCTCAGACTGTCTTTGTAGCAGAGGTGCTCTAGCCCTCGGATCATCCTCGTGGCCTCCTCTGGACCCGCTCCAACAGGTCTATGTCCTTCCTGTGCTGAGGACTCCAAAGCTGGACACAATATATTTTTCCCCACTCCTCATATTTTTACACATACTTCTTACGGCCGGCAGGAGTATTTTTATAACACAGGACAGTCAGACTGTACCCCAGCTCTGCTATGACTTAGTGGGTGTATCATTTGACCGCTCTGTAACTTTATTTTCTCGTTCATGAAATTGAGAACAAACAATTTGTTTTACATGGAAGCAGCAAAGTTAGTAATTTCATTCTTTCTTCCTCACCCTTAACAAGTCTATTTAATTTTTTGAATGATACCCACCAATATTGCTACACTGAGATTCTGGAAATCAGACAAGGTAATGAAATGCAATGTTTACAGGACCTTTATCTTTAAAGAATAAAATAAAATAAAAAAATCTTGTTAGCCTGTGCAACACTGTCCAAGCTCTCATCCACTGCTTATGTTCAACAAGAACGGCTGCTAATTTGGTTGTCATGACAACCACATCTCTACTTTCATATTTTCTTCCTCGAGCCCAATTTGTTTATAAACCTCTAAATTGTTTCATGTTCCTATGTTAATCTCAAACAGAACTAAAAATCTCAGGCCAGCAAAAAACACAAAAAGGAAAAGAGTAGCTGACAACTTATATGAGAAAAGACTTTTACTCTACTATTTAATTAGTAGTAAAAGATTTTTATGTAATTTTCA
Organism: Chroicocephalus ridibundus; assembly: GCF_963924245.1. Classification (NCBI taxonomy): domain Eukaryota; kingdom Metazoa; phylum Chordata; class Aves; order Charadriiformes; family Laridae; genus Chroicocephalus; species Chroicocephalus ridibundus. Next base: position 5,775,624 of record NC_086316.1, read on the forward strand.
TAAGTAACTCACACTCTAATTATTGTATAGGGCAGCATATCATTCAAATGGTCATCAATAATTTAATTCAAAGCAAGAAAACCATAGCCCAGGTTTCTTTTGTACTAATATGCAATTTATTACGTAAGTGTTGCCCACCATGCGTGGTTCATCAAATACATTATCCTATCTCCAACATGGCTTAATACCAGATGCTTCAAGGCACTACTGAACAAAACCTAGAATTTCTGTTCTTTAGGGGGAAAAGAAAACCTAACACCCATTGCTTTCTAAAAACTGGAAAATTACATTGCAAAATTAACTACTGAAGAGAAATTCCAGAAATATTTTATTTGAAAAATAATATATATGATATTTTTCATCAAATCATTTACCCCATCTGGTGTAACCCAACACAAGTACTTCATTTCGCCCCCCTCCCTCCCATTCAATACCAGACGTCTTTCCTGTGTGATAACATACTGCTTAGTGAAAGAGCAGTTCAAAGGTAATGCTCCATTTTCCCCCATTTAAAAAAAAAAGCAAACAAACCAACCCCCTTCACCCCCCTTATCCACTGCAGAAGTCACAGCCTGGGGGTGTGAACAGTGGATTCTTGTCATTGGGACTAGTAATATTTTTCAGTGAATGATTCTGAGAGGATAGCTTTTTCCTCCCATTCTTTTCTAAACTAAGGAGTTCTAATTACTCCCTCTTCATGTAGAAACCTTTCCATATCAGAAGCTATTAAGGTTTTTTGTGTGTCCTCCAGTCATTTGGGTAGAATAAGAAAATTCCACATGACGTTCAAGGAATGGCATACCACTTGTAGGTATGCAGTGGCACTGTGGTATCTGCAATTATGGTTTCCATCCCTTTCTATAGAAGAGATTAACGACCTGCTTGCCTTTTTGAGTGCCACTGTGCACTGAGCAGCTCTTTTCGTTCAGCAGTCTGCTATGGCATCTTCTGCTAGTGATCGTGATTCACGTAGGATACACCATCTCCATGAGGGTTTAAATTGCCCCACTATCACCTTGCCCTTGTCAACACTGACTTTTATCTATCATGTTGATTAGAATTAACTACCTCTGCACATCTCTCAGGTATATAATATAAACACGTAGAGAAAAGATGTGAAGCATTGCTTTACCATCCTATTTGTGTCAAACGTTCACCATTTGTTATTTCTAAAAAAAATTAACCTCTGATACACTTCCTCTTCCTCTCTCCATCAAAATACTTAATCTCATAACTTCAGGGCACTTTGTAAAGATTTTATTAATGTTCAGCTGTGTTTATGAAACGAGACAAAATAATGTTCCAGAGTAAGACAAAAAGATGTCCAGACTGGAAGCATTCCAAATATCAAAACATAAGGACAACTAAATCATGTCTGCTTAGATTTAATTGAGAAACTGCTTGAAGACTACTGATATCTAACATAATTAAAATGCTGAAGTGTGAACCTCTCTGGAAACAAAATGAAACTATTTTGAGTTTGAGCCAAAATAGAATTTGTGAAGGGGAAAATCATAACAAGAAAACTGGAAAAAAATCAGGGAGCGTGAAAGATTTTCCTTAAAACTGGCATCTAGCAAGCAAAAAAATATTATCATTTACACCGATGTTTAATTTCCCAGATGTCCTTTAACCAAGTTGTTTCCTTCGTACAATTGTAATGATAGAGAAGCACCACTTACATATTGCTTTTTGCCTATAACATCAAGATTGTAAGTATTTTATATTTCTACCTCGTTTTTTCAATTGATTTACCTTCTACCAAGTCACGGTGCCCTAAAGGGAACCCAAAAGGTTATTTTTAAAATAAATACTTCATTAGGTACTCGTTATATATCTGACTGTGATGGAACATACTTTCTGTTTTGAAGAACTTAATTCTACAACTCCTGTTTTTTAACGAATCTGATCTTATTACCACTAAATATCAGTTCGTTCTTGCATACATACAGCAACACCGCCATCTCCGGAATCGCTCAGGCCTGGGTATTCCCATGTTAATATCTGTGGTGGAAATGTGTTTAAGAGAGGTCATTCCCAAATGAGATTCTGGTTCCCTTGAGGTCAAACAAACACTTGGTATCTTATAGGGTCCCAAAATCAGCTAAACTATCCCCCATCTTGTGCTAGCAGATGAAGGGATGGGGCTTGTCAGGCTGTAGAGCTGGGCCAGTCCCATTTATGTGAAGTAAAGAGAAGACTCAGTGGCTCAGCACTCCTTGAAGTCATGCATTAGTACTTCAAATTGGACATTTTTTGGAAGTTACTTTATCCACAGCATTGGTCCCCAAGACCAGCATAAAGTTTCCCATCAGAGATCGTTTGGTCTGCCCCAGCCTTTTGCAGCCACGGACAGGTTTTCTACACCGTGGAGCTAGGCATGGAAGGAAAGAGTTGAGAGATGCCACAAAGAGTGGTTAATAGCTTACCTTCTTAGTAGTCAGTAAGAAATTAAAAGGGTAGGAGGACTTAAATAGGAAAACATAGAATGGGTAAACCAGAAAAGATTAAGACCAACGTAATTTTGGGAGTAGTAGTAAAATAAATAAATAAAAATAATAATAATAATTTTAAAAAATGGTTGAAGAGGGAAGGTGCTCTAGGCTCTGACGTGTGCTCCTAAAATCAAGCTTGGCTATAGGCAGTGGTCGTCTCATAACAGCATGGAAACAAATACAATCTGGAGTTGTGCCTCTGTGAAATTAAACACTGTCAAACACCTGACGTTAAGGATAGGAGCCAGATATCTCTCAATGGCAACCAGTATTTTTCACCCAAGCAATCAAATGAAGAAATTTAGACTCTGCTTTGTTGAACAGTGATGAGATTACAGATAATCTAATAGTAAAAAATGCCTTTGGGTAGAGTGCCGTGTGTCCTCATTTGCATTAATAGAAAGACAGATCAGAACAGATCTGTTAATGCGTTTCTATTACAGAAGTGAAAGTTTTGAAAACCTAAGGGAACCAATTACTTAAGTGAGACAGAAAACCTATGGACTTGATAATTGATGGGGCTTGAAAATTACTGAAAACTGCCCAAGCAAGTCATGTAGAGAAATAGTCCAATTCTAAAGGGACTAATTATGGCTTTGGCAGGACGTAAGAATAACAGAGTTTGCAATGAATGGAGAATATGGCTACTCATTTTCAAACTTACAGTGTGCAGGTGTTATATTAAAAATACAAGCTAACAACTGGAGAGCTGTCTATTTAACTCAAGAAATCTCGAAAGGATTAACTGAGCAGGTTAGAGTAAAAAGGCTACAAAATTATACTAAACTTTCTTTTTAAAGCAAAGATTAATTAATAATAGGACACCGTGAACATGGGTTTATCAAATCATAGTTCTTGACTAACATGGCACATTTATCACAGAATGGTTTGGGTTGGAAGGAACCTTAAAGATCACCCAGTGCCACCCCCTGCCCTGGGCAGGGGCACCTCCCACCAGCCCAGGTTGCTCCAAGCCCCGTCCAACCTGGCCTTGAACCCCTCCAGGGATGGGGCAGCCACAGCTTCTCTGGGCAACCTGGGCCAGGGGCTCACCACCCTCGCACCACAGAATTTCTTCCTCGTATCTCATCTCAATCCCCCCTCTTTCAGTTTAAAACCATTCCCCCTTGTCCTATGGCTCCCCTCCCTGATCCAGAGTCCCTCCCCAGCTTTCCTGGAGCCCCTTTAGGGACTGGAAGGGGCTCTAAGGTCTCCCCGGAGCCTTCTCTTCTCCAGGCTGAACAGATAACTTTCAGTTTACTTATCCAAAGCAGGGCTGATGTGGTTTTGTGTGACTCTTACTGGCACACAAAGAGTGGGAGCACACAGCAGCTAAGAGCTGGAACACAACCACCAGTGCTGTGGAAGTTCATATCATCCCCCAGAATATGCCTTACAGATGCAGTTAACAGAAATTAAGTGGAAGAGCAGGAGAAGAAAGGTTATGGGTATTGTGATACACATCAGTAATTTTTATAAGTTGGTGGCAGGGTTGGAAACAGGGTCAGAATTTGAGAACTTCTTGTAACTAGTAGCCCCCAGGACCTCTCTACTCCCAAATGACTATGATCTATCAATGTAATGACACAGTGAAAAAGAATTATTACAGTTTTGGAATACCTCATGAGAAGGGAGAATCTCTAGCATTTAATCTGAAAACAACTGTTTTAAGTTTAACCACCCATGCTCAAAACTATATTTAAATAGAAAAAATACAGAGAAAGGGAGCTGGTTTGCCTAGCCCACAAGATAAACCTTCAGAGATGATGCTTAATCTTTTCAAATACACTGATTTGGGAAAAAGAGGGAAAATTAAACAAACAAACCAAAACAAGTTATTTAAATTAAGAACAAAGACTGTGAGCTAGGTACAAGTAAATACTCGGTGGAAGTTACATTTGTGATCCATAGGAGAAACGCGATTCTGTGACAGGCTTCCATTCAGACTTGCCTCGTGCAACAGACATTTGACTTGCTCATCTGCAACAAGAGGCAAACAAGACTTTGTCACCTAAGAGCTCCCATTTTGATTTTTGCATAAAAAGGACAGATTTTTTTTTTTAAAGTGCCCAAGTTCTTCCAGGAAATCCGAATGCCCAGACCAAGAAATTGCCACCTTTTCTGGATTTCCCAGGCATCTTGGCAGACTGTTCCTGTATCACCTACGCTGCACACATGGCATTTGCTCGCTCCAAGACACACTAATTCTGTGTTGAGAAGCATTACTCTGCAGACAGAAAATACACACATTAACAGTAAAAACCAAATTATAGCGCATAATTGTACCTCAGTCATAGCCATAAGGCTTTCTTACTATCCAAACCTATTACAGTTTGGTATCTTTCCTCTGAATTCTTCTTATCACTTTTCTGCAGCCTTTGCTGGTCCTTTGATCAAAACCACCATGCTTCATTAAGTTTCCTTTTAGCTCTACTGAAGAAGTTGTAGCAATGGACAGTATTATTCTGTTTTGTTCCCAGCTCAGGCTCTTCAAACACTCGTCATCAGCACTTTACAGCCACCCCTACAAAAAGAAATGCAGCACCCAAAATCTATTATGTTGTGAACACTATTTTATTGTGAACAGTATTTTATTGCTCTTATATACACTTCTGCTGATGGTATTTGATGACAAGCTCATATTCATATAAATTTGAACAATACCATCAGAACCTGAACTTCTGTGAAGCAAGTATTCAGTTCATGGACTGAAAGATGTTGGAAGCCACACTGAATGCACTGTGCTAGAGCAGAAGGGCTTGTTTCAGGGTGAAAAAGTAAACCAGAAAACCTCACTGAAGGAAAGCAACTCAATATTTTCCACTTAACAGCATCATTGGCAAGGGTGAAGTAACCACTGCAGGGTTACACCAGTGCTTTTCAGACCGCCTGTCTTCAGTTGACGTGATCGCAACAAAAGTGGATGAGAAAGTGACTTTCTACTCACGCTGTCAACAGGGCTGCTAATTCAAACATCTGTCTGTCATACTCAAGTTGGCAGAAGTATCCTGACAGCATTCTTCACAGCTCCTTCATTACCTTCAATTACACAGGCCCCAATGTTGGCACAACTCTGTGCCAAGACTACAGCTACAAACTGAAAGCTATCAATTCTTTCCAAACAGCTACAAATTTGCAATATCAGAGTTTTGATGGGCTATGTAATACTGACTGGAAGAGACATTGGTAGAGATGGATTTATTGCTACTGTACTTGTTTTCTAGGCTACCTCATCATCTGAGCCTGAAGCGTAAATAAACCTGCAGCACAACACACACGTTCCTCCTCAGAGCAACACTAACACAGCACACTACAGAGAGCTCGTAACAGCAGCTCTTTAGCTGAATGTGGAAGCAAAGCCAAATAAAATATTCCCAACTGATCAACCCAAAACGCTGAAAATAAAATTTCTGCAGCATGGATTATGCTGACAGTATAACTCACTGTGAGGCTCACTGGTTATAACCTACCCCAGGTCATTACTACACGAGTAGTGTGTCTGGGAACACCACATAGCTTAGTACAGCTATTTAAACATCTATCCAGCTAAAAATTTTAAGTCCAACTTCAGTTTTGAAATGCAATTTTTCCAACCATCTATTTTTATATGTAAAGACAATTACTGTTTAATTTAATGACAATACTGCAACTTGAAGGGATTCTCAGTACACACCAGTTGTCAAAAGCACTTCAGGAGTTTAACAAAACACACAGCACAAGATCTTCAGATTTAAGATTTTATTTAGACATAGCCAGCATGGTACGCAATTGCAGCTATCCTTTTTCCATTGAAAGATGCTGTGTAGAAGAGTTCAACTCTGCAAGAAAAAAAGAAGAGAATTACAAATTGAAGAACTCCATCACCTTTCAATTAGAAAAGTTAAAGATATGCTTTAACTAGAATTTTAATGGGCTTTGCTACATCCACCAGGTGTTTTTGTAGCAGAAGCCTTGACTTAAATGAAATCATACAGTTCTAAATGCTCAAGTTCAGTACAAGTGTCCCAATTTTCTTTTTTTCTCTCCTTGGTCTAGGGAGCCAAAAACATCAGACTGGCAAAAGAATTACACAGATGACTTAAATTTGTTTCAATTATGAGACTCCAGTGAGGACTATTTTCTTACAAGAACTACTTGGATCATTCCAGCTCCTCAGAAAGATCTACTGTTTCTCAGATTATAGAATTAACACCACCAGCTACTTCCAAAGCGGAATCAGATTAAGATAAACTGAAATGGCTTTTCAACTGGAAATGGCATGCTTGCACAGTCTGAACTATGTCTGTGGCTTGCTTTGTTTGTAAAGGTTCATCAGCAAGCATCAGTTAAAATCGCTTCTGCGGTTACTGACCTTATTTTAAGTACGCTTTATCCTGCAAAGGATTAGGAACATTATGTGTAGATGGTGTGATTGTTTTGACATGGTTGAGCTGAAGTTCAAGAAATCTTGTTTTCCACCAAGTTTTAACTGGCACATCAGAAAGCGTTTACAGTATCACAGTTTCTCATACTGTTTTCTTCACATCATACATGCCAGTAATTCCTACATAATACGCATTATGTTTCCTCAAAGAAGGTAGTCATGATTTTGGTTATAGCTATTATCCAAATCAAATCAGTATCACTCTTCTGTCATTCAGCTCAGCTGTCAGCTAACAAGAAGGTGCACTCAGAGAGGTGCGGCCTCTGGGGAGTCAAAGTTCACAAGTAAATGGGAGTGCAGCAGCCCTGTGAAGCAAACTTACACCTATTCGTTATTTGAGTGTACACGCAACTGCTGACGACAACTCTAAGCACCTGGACTGTGCAAGGCTGAAAACTGTAATAATGGTTTAAGATGAGGTTAGACTCTTCGAAGTTCAGTTTTGACCAGATTCCACTATGCTATGAAATCTAACAAAATCAGTTACCTAGTTAGAGCAATTACAGTCTATCCTCTTCATTTCTTCAGAAGCTGGTGTCTGACGATAAAGAAGGGGGCAACAAATCCACTTCCAAAAAATCCACACATTAATACAAGTAATCGCCATTTGTTGTCCACAGAAAATGGAAGGTTCTAGAAGAAAAAAATATGAATTTTAGGTTTGCAATCAATACAGTAATTACTTCCCCAATGACTTTAAAATGGTGAGAAGCTCGGAGCACTAGCAGTCCTCTGCTGCTAGTCAAACTGACAAAATAAATATTCAGTCTTGAAACAGCTTCCCTTCCTCTCAAGGAAAGAAACACAGTAATTATAATATCTTGGATGTGACCTCTGGAGGTCATTTTGTCCACTCCCCTCTCTTCTCCCAATTCAAAGCAAGGCCAGTTTGCTTAAAGCCTCATCCAGTCAAGTATAAATGTCCCCGAAGATGCAGACATCACATCATCTCCAAGGAACCTGTTCCAATGAAGGTAATTAAATCTTTTTAATTACCTTCATTGTGAAGATTTCCTCATATTCATTAGATATATAAAATAAGTTTTTAGATGTAGGACTTAGGACAGAATATTAAGCACAAGGTACATCAGAAAGCGTTTACAGTATCATTGTTTTCCCTCATACTGTAATACTCATCATCTGTACCACTGAAGCAGAAGGTTGCACGGAAGGACACTGAAGTCAATCGCACACAGTTCACTGTGCTGTGGCCGTAACACCTCAAAGCCCATCCAACACCAGCTGGAGAATTGGCAACAGGGCAGTCATTACTCTGCCCTTTCCAACGGCACCCAGGTCCTTAGAACCCGAGGGATGATCAAGTGAGGGACTCACCTTGAGCACGCCCGAGGCAGGACGGGGCTGCGCCTCACCCCGGCACCACTCACGAGCCGGGGCCGCCGCGCAGTGCTGCTCCAGAGACGCCTCACGGCCCCTCTCCACCAACCTCCCCAATTCCCCGGCCCCTCACCCAGGGGCTGTGCCGGGGCGAGGCCTAGGTGGGCGCCGTCGGCGCACTGTCCTTCAGGGACGCTTTTCTCCCCCTCCCCCTCGGCGAACCGTCGCCCTCCCTCTCCCTCCACCCCTACGCCATCCCCTCGCCGAGCCCGGCCGCAGGCCCCTTCCAGCGACCTTCAGGCCGCGCCGCAGTAGGCCGCTGGGGGAGGCCTCCTCACCACTTTACCTTTCCAGGGCCCTCCTCATAGTGGCTCCTACGGAGGGCAGAGGTGGTAAACCTGCGGACACCGGCAGCCAGCATGGTACCGAGCGAGCAGCTCAGCGACCCTCACCCCTGCACGACCTTCCCGCAGCACGGCCGGCGCCCTCTGGGAAAGCGGAAGGGGAGGGAAAATGGCTGCTGTCCCGTGGGCATGATGGGAGTTGTAGTTTCGCGTCTCTCCCACGTGGTCACGTGGTGCGAAGCAGCGGCTTGCGGTTGGACGAGCCCTGCGCCTCAGAGGCGGGAGCTTCAAGCCGAGCTCCGCCCCTCCAGCCGCCATTTTCTCGGCGGCTCCGAGCTTCCCGCCAGTCCGTCAGGTGCGGCGGGGGAAATGGCAACACGCTTTGTAGAGGCGGTGGAAAGGTTCAGCTGTGACAAGAGGAAACGAAAGCAATCGCGATAGGTGGAGTGAAAAGCACTTCTGTGTCACTTCAGGCTAATCTTGCTAATAGCACAGGTCAGCTTGTCAAGTAAGAAATCCTGAATCTTGGGGGTCCTGGTAGGTGAAAAGCTAGACATGAGCCAACAATGTGCACTTGCAGCCCAGAAGGCCAATCACATCCTGGGCTATATCAAAAGAACTGTGGCCGGCAGATTGAGAGAGGTGATTCTCCCCCTCTACTCTGCTCTTATGAGACCCCACCTGGAGTACTGTATCCAGCTCTGGAGGCCTCAGCACAAGAGGGACATGGACCTGTTGGAGGGGGTCCAGAGGAGGGCCACGAAGATGATCTGAGGGCTTAAGCACCTATGCTGTGAAGACAGGCTGAGAGAGTTGGGGTTATTCAGCCTGGAGAAGAGAAGGCTCCACGGAGACCTCGTAGCGGCCTTCCAGTACCTGAAGGGAGCCTATAAGAAAGCTGGGGAGGGGCTGTTGGTAAGGGCGTGTATCGGTAGGATGAGGGGCAATGGTTTTAAACTACAGCAGGGCAAGTTTAGATTAGACATTAGGAAGAAGTTCTTTACACTGAAGGTGGTGAGACACAGGGACAGGTTGCCCAGGGAGGTGGTGGAGGCCCCATCCCTGGAGACATTCAAGACCAGGCTTGGTGAGGCTCTGAGCAACCTGATCTAGTTGAAGATGTCCCTGTTTCCTGCAGGGGCGTTGGACTAGATGGCCTTTAGAGGTCCCTTCCAACCCAACACATTCTATGATTCTGTGATTCTTTGTAGGGTGGCAAAGCAGTGGAGGTGGGAGTCAACAATCAGCACTTAATCTCAAAGGTGCTACAGAAATAGAGGTCACTGAGCGGTGTTTTAGCTGATTGACGTAGTTTTGAAAACTTAAAGAGTCCAATGAATATGAACAAAACAAAGGGTGAAGGTTTATGTGATTTTGACAGCTTTAATGAATGATTCTGGCCTAGTTTTGTTACAAAGTTACACTTCAAAGAAACTTTCACAATGTGTCAGAAGAAAAGGACCCACACCATGCCTCGTGTTTGAAAAAGGAATAATAAAAAAAACTCCACAAAGTTATTTCTAAAATGATAGTCTCTATCTGTTTTCTTACATGCAGTATTTTAAAGACAAACTCTGGATTATTTTTGTATTTTCCAGTAAAAATTTGATGCTGCCATCTCTGTGTTGCATGGAAACAATTTTTTTTGTAGCCTTTCTGCATAGTTACATAGTTTCTAAGGGAGGAAGAAAAACAGGATTTTTATGCTCGCCAGCATAACACATTAATAAAGTGAGGTTGAAAGGAGTGTGAGTTCGAGAAATGACACATAATTACATTAGTTTTTATTTAGAAAATCTATTTTGGAAAATAACGTCATTAGGAACAGTAAGGAATTATTATTACAGATTGGTTTGAGAGGCAAAGTCTGTTCAAGCAGAGGACACAGTAAAGCAACATGAAACAGCAAAGTTTTTTGAATATTTAAAGTGTGTCAAATGGAAGTATTCTCATAAAGTGGAATTAAGTACAAAGATTCATTGAATATTCAGGAATGATTTCTTTTTTTAAATTACAAATCAATATAAATGAATTTGCACTAGGTGTACTTGCAAACACTTCAAAAACAGTTATGTGAGTATACAGTAGATTTGGACTGGGTTGCTTTCCTACACCTGAGTTTTAATGTGAGTAAATGAAACTGCCAGGAAAACGTAGTAATAACTTTTTATACTTCTGAGTACAGGACTTCCTGCACCTGGAGGGCAATCTGACTTAGTTCAGATGCAGTTTTCTGTGTGATTCTCTGAATTTCTTGTGATAATGTAACTTCTGAGTTGTTCTAGATTCAGAATAACTTCTAGTTGTTCTAGATTCAGAATATAATTTATCTCTATAATTCTAATGGAATTCATTAATTCTAATGAATCTTACCCCATGCACCAGTACAGGTTGGGTGCTGACCTGCTGGAGAGCAGCTCTGTGGAAAGAGACCTGTGAGTCCTGGTGGACAACAGGATGACCATGAGTCAGCAATGTGCCCTTGTGGCCAAGAAGGCCAATGGCATCCTGGGGTGCATCAAGAGGAGCGTGGCCAGCAGGTCAAGGGAGGTCATCCTCCCCCTCTACTCTGCCTTGGTGAGACCGCACCTGGAGTACTGTGTCCAGTTCTGGGCTCCCCGGTTCAAGAGGGACAGGGAACTGCTGGAAAGGGTGCAGCAGAGGGCTACGAGGATGATTAGGGGACTGGAACACCTCTCTTATGAGGAAAGGCTGAGGGATTTGGGTCTCTTCAGTCTGGAAAAAAGACGTCTGAGGGGTGACCTTATCAACGCTTATAAATACTTAAAGGGTGGGTGTCAGGACGATGGGGCGAGGCTCTTTTCAGTGGTGCCCGGGGACAGGACAAGAGGCAATGGGCACAAACTGGAACATAGGAAGTTCCACCTAAACATGAGGAGGAACTTCTTTACCCTGAGGGTGGCAGAGCACTGGAACAGGCTGCCCAGAGAGGTGGTGGAGTCTCCATCTCTGGAGACATTCAAAACCCACCTGGACGTGTTCCTGTGTAACCTGCTCTAGGTGACCCTGCTCTGGCAGGGGGGTTGGACTAGATGATCTCCAGAGGTCCCTTCCAACCCTATGATTCTATGATTCTATGATTCTATGAATGCTTTGTAAGAATTGGAATTTTTTTGCCCCAAAATGTTTTTCTCTGGTGTTTTGTTGACTGTACAGGAGTCCTGTAGAAAGCCATTTGGAAACTGGAATTTTAAGTCAAGTAATCCTCATCCATATGTGTATTGTTGTCTTCATCAGCACTTCAAGACGTTTGTAATGCTGGCCTTCTCATTATGGAAGCAAAATCAACACAGGCACCCCTTTATGTTTATTCAAATATCTCCTTATTCTAGCATTGTTATAATGTCTGCTAAAAAGTGCTGTACAGATTACAGTCTCAGAAACCTGTAGTTCCACTGGGAAACTATTGGAATAAATGGGTATTGTATTTATCACAGAAGGAATTTTTAAGTGTGAGCTCAGCCTAATCATTAGTAATTCAGCAATTCATCATAGATTTCTCTTAGAGTTTGCACACGAGTGTCATTTAGTCCTGGTTATTTCTTAGTGCTTATTCTGCCCATAGATACACCATAGCCTGTTCATATAGATCCTATTCTGCCTCCCTCGCAAAAAAAGACTGTGACATGCACCCTAACCTGGTTTCTTCCACAACAAATACCAGTGCAAAGAATGCATTTAAGCAGTTCTGCAAACAGCCTTGTCGTTCCTGAGTGCTTCTTTATTCCTTAACCATTAATAGGTAATATAGAACTCAAAGACACTTTTTGGCTCTGTTTGTAGATTTAGTTGTGATTCCTTCAGCTAGTTGGTTTTTGGACTTCTTTTCCGCCGTCTAGTTTTATTTTTAATTGTCATGGGGGATGCTTTCCTGTTTCTGCTAACTTCCCTTGCTGTTTAGGCAGCCAGACCTCTTTTTTTTTCCCCTTTCTCAAACCTTTCCTAATCGGAATTAATAACTCAATGGTGCTCTGTTTCCTGTATGGTAGTCTGCTATATTATCTTTTTAACAAGTGTTCTCATTTTAATGTAGCTCTTCTCTTCCTGTAGTGGATTTTATGGTGTTTGTTCCTGCTGAAGTGATGCTGGATATAAGTATAACTTCAGTGGTGAGATTTTGTACCAGGTGAAGATCTTTCATGTTATTCAGGAACAAGTAAAGCGTTATTTTTCTTCTTATGGTCTCCGAGCGAGCTGACAGAAATAGAGATCTGGAGGTAGATAAGATAGAGAGTGGTAGATCTTCAGGAGAAGGAGGCACCTGTTTTATACTTGGTGAGGACATTTGTGAACACCCATATCTATTCTTCAAAGTTTAAACTGGGAAGTGAAGTATGCCAGTCCAGGCATTTGAGAAAACCATGCAGGAATAGTTTAGAGAAATAGGCTCAGTTGCCATCCGGTGCATTTTTGGTGAAGAAATGAAAGATAATATCTTCCAAATTATTAGAAATATGATGTACAGTAACTGTAATGAGGATAATCAAGTAGCAGGGCAGATTATTATACGAGACAGTAAATGCTCCAGTGGGTGCCTTTGTGAAAAGGCTGTCTAACTCACACACAAATTGTAGGGCTTACAAAAGCAATTACTGGGTGAAATTCCCTGGCCTGTGTTATGCGGAGGGTCAGAACAGGTGTTTGTAATGATATCTTCTGGCTTTCTTCTTTCTTTCTTTGATTCTTCCTTTTTTTTTTTTCCTTCCTTTAAAAAACTTCTTAGATTCGCCATATTTCTTAATCTTCAATAATATGTTACATTTTGCTACTTGTGAGTATAACTTGGTGATGAAATTTTTCAGGTACTGCTTTCTTATTGCTACTCACTTTTTCCCCACAAAGAACATTCCTCATCTTGAACTGTAAGGCAAAAATATAAATAAGAAAAAAGCCAGGTTAAAATCTGCCTTTTGTGATCTGGATGAAAGGAAGAAGCATAGAAAGTTTAGTGGACTAAATTTTAGCAAAATATCCAGGGCCATAGAAGTCTATGCTTTTCCAAGCTGATCGTGCCAGTCACTGAGATAATGATAGAGCCAAGATACAAGTCATACTGACTTATTCAATCCTGTTTTATGAGTGAAGGAAACAGCTGTTTTTAAATACTGAAACTACATGTGGTTAAGTTCAGATGTATGTACTTCCTAAAAACTTTTTAATAGCATAAACTCCCTAAATTTTTTAACAGTGTCATGGACAGAGGTCTTGGGACACAAAGCAACTATCATATATAACATGAAAATATTGGGTTTTTTTTGTGGAAATTATCCTGTGTATTTGTTGGCAAGATAAATTATTTTGTAGAGCAGTTAAAATTAGGAGTTAGCGTCCCTCTGGTCATAAGGGCAGATATTAACCACAAGATTAAACAGTTGTTAAATGCTCATTAATGAAGGGGAAAGGGTGAATAGAAGCTGTAAGAGGCATTATATAATGGACAATAGTTACGTATTTTTTAGGAAAACTATGGGTTAACAGAAATATCTCTAACAGAAATAATTTGTCAGTGTCTTACTCTAATTTTGTGGTTGTAGAAGTATGTCTTTCATAACAGTAATTTACCTTGCCTCATATACGACAGGTCTTTTTTTTCAGCAAAGTGAGTGTTTAAAATGTAAAAATGTGTTCTAAATATAAAATAAATAGACAACAGTATTAAAAATAACATGGAGATCATCAGCTGAAAAAAGAAGTCTTAGTATATGAAACATCTGTATTTAACACAATGAAAGGCTGAAAACCTTGAAATGAAAGTCTACAGAAAATGTTAGTTTAAAAGAATTCTTACTTTAAGAAGATACTGCTTTGTTTGCTTCCGAAGAGCCCACATAAGTTTCTGGAAAGTGAAATAGAGCAGTAAGAGGAATTGACCTGTGGCAACAGTTATAGTGCTGTTGTAGACATCAGTAGTATAAGGTTGCTTGTCGGAGAAGGTTGTTAAGAGAAGTAGTATCTTTTATGATATTATTATGGATATAGTTGTTAAAACCAGCCAAGCTTCCAAATGCACAAGCCTTTCTTAAAGTGTAAAACTGATGGAGTTACTTCCAAAGGTAAATACAGGCTGAAAATAATTTTTGTAAGGCATAGTTCAAAGTTCTTCCCTCCTCCTCCATCCCTCCCCCCAAGTGTTTTTTTGAGTGGATCAGTTCACAGATCCAGTTAGCTATGTAGTTGCACAAAAACTTATGCTGGCCGACAGTAAAGTGTGGACCAGTTGTAGCGGTAAAAAAATGGAAACGGAAGCTTAGAAATTAAGTGCTTTACTTGGCAGCAATACCAGTTTATGTTGGCAAAAAGAGCTTACCCAGCTACAGCTTTAGTGCTGAATACATATATATTATTTGAGATTAAGGCATGAAAAAATTATTACGTGAGACAAATCAAATTCTTTCACAAGTCCCTTCTAGACTTCTAATGTCTCCTGTAGTCATGAATTTTAGTTCCCAAGATCATCCTTCATGGTATTCAAGATAAGATGTTACTGTGGTAGGTGTGTCGTGTAGGGAGTGATGCACTTCGCTTTTGAGAGATAAGCAGCAATATATTTATTGATATAAAACAATGCTTTAACAAAGTTTGACAGTAAAGGCAACAGTGTTTTAACAAAATTTGGTGGCAAGGCACACTTGGTTATTTACTGCATAGAGGACGGGGTCAGACAGAATTGTCAGGGAGACCTTCTCGTTGAGTCGGCGTTCAGAGAGGACCCCCTGGCTTTCTAAACTCCTTCTCAGAGAGGAGTCTGGGTGCATCTGGATGCAATCCTAGTCCCAGGCTTGGTTTATGTCTAAAGGGTTATATGTGCACAGTCAATCTAAGATATAATCTTAATGAAGCTTCAAAGTTTAGCATGCTGTTAGTCACTTACTCAGGATCTGTTGTGGCAAGGGATCTGTGAACCTTGAAAAGTAACCTTGAGAGACGTCGCTATTCAAGGGGTGATCCTGGCATGCAGGTTGCTGCCGTGCAGGAGAGCTCCAATGGCTCTTTGGCTATGCACTATGTAAGATGTGTCTTATAGTCATATTTGCATACCAACTGTAGATGTTATTTGTTCCCAGTTTGGCATGATTCGGACGTTGACCAGCACTGTGGTTAGGTGACCACATTGCCATAAATTAGCCCTTGGCTGTTGTGTTGTTACGTGTCTCCCCTGAATCCACTTTGACCAGATGCATCCATCATGACCTCCACTGGTGGTTATTGCTCCAGCAGAGTTACGGGAAAAAGTCAGGTCAGGTGTGGTGGAGCACACCATCACAAGGTGTTACAATATTTTGCAATTTTGTAAGCAGATTTCAATTTATCATGATTTGTTATAAACAAGAGGGTAAAATAAGTGGAGATTTCTTTTTGTACTGTAATATCTTTATGTCTAAAGGTTTTCCTGACACTCCACTGTAAGCTTTCTTTTTTGTCTTTGTCTTTTTTGTCTTTGTCAACCACTACTTCAGAAATGCAACTTACCTTTTCTTTAAAACTGTATAATTAGTATTATTAACATCCTACAGTTAACACATTAACATATTAGCATATTAACAATTAACATATGCAGTGAAACTTACAGTTAAACTTACTGTTCTCAACTTGAATTGAAATACTATGATTTTTGCGGCTGTTTAAAACCTGAAAGAGGGTCTGTGTGTCCAAACTGGGCCTGTTAGCTCCAGTTGTATCATTTGGTTTACTAGTAGGATTACAGGGACAAGTAGCACAACACCTATGTAATTCATATGTTTAAATCATCCTGGCTACAAAAGTGCTACAGGAATTTCTTTGTGGCATTCCTGCTTATTAGTTAGGGTAGTCACTTGTAAGTACTCTAGTGTCAATTTGTTGTGAAAAACACAGGTAATATGAAAAGTTGGGCATATATTTATAGATTGAATGTTACTCATGAAAGCAGGTTAAGCATAGGTGTAGCTGGATGTGTATAGTGACAAAATTACAATTTTGGAAATGTACCTAGCTAAATTTATTTTCACTGTATGAGGAATATTTCAAACATTCCTCTGTCATACAAATGATTCCTTATGGATGTGAAGTCTCATTTGTATGTACAAAAACAGATTTCACAAGATGAAATGAGTGTCTGAAAATAATATTTTACCCTGCCAGAATTTTTTTTGTTAATCTTAAGCACTTTGCAGCACTAATTAAATCTCACAAAAATCCATATAAAATAGGTAATGGAAGGTTTATTATATGGAACCTATTTTAGAGGCTTCATAAGAATACAACACTAGCGTAGTGAGTAAGAGCTACTTTGCATTATTTATTTTGTCTTGATGTCTTTCTCTAAAATGGAGTATGTAAAGCTCCTTATTTATTATCATAGACACCAAGACACATTTGGTTTATAATTACAGTGAACAGTATTATAATTACTTGCATTTTGAGCTATCTCATTGTAACAGTCATTGCTTGGTTGCTAAAACTTGTGTTTGAAGGAGTTTTTTGTGTATAGGAATATCGAGGAGCCGTGGAGTCACCCTATTTACCCTAAAGTTATTTGCAGGCGCAATACTCAATTTACATATGTAATAAAAGCTAAAAATGCCTTTAATTTTTCTGCTCTATTTGTACTTATTTTTTATATAGTTTAACAAAGGATTTTTGCATAAAATTCCTTTTTTTATTTTTTATTAGAGGGGTTTGAAGTCTTATTGCTTTCCCCAGCATCAGGGCAGTGTGTGGTTGAAAATATGCAAGGGGGCAAAAAAAGACCGCTCAAAATACAGTCTTTCTAATATACCTGTGTCGCATATGATTTGCATACTGGCCAGATAATTTTCTGCCAGTCTCCTCCTTTACAATTCTTTATACACAGGTATGTTTAATATATTTGTATTTCTGAAATATTTTTTAAAATTAATTTAGATAAATTGAGCATTATGATCAGCTTTTTCATTATAGAAGGAAGTCCTTTGGTTAAATGTGTTGCGCAAATGGGAGGTTAGTCCTCTTTCAGTTTTTTCACACTTGTAAATTTTTCCATTGATATTTAGTTTCTAGCTGTGTAAGTCCAGAGCTATACACATTGACTGTCTCCCTGGCTGAACATGTATCTTTGTTTAAAAAAAAATAAAATTTGAGAACGTGTTTTTTGTCCCTTAGTCTTGGAGAGAAATGCTATGGTGTAGTACTCGTTTTAAAGATCAGTGTTATCAACAGATAACAGTTGCTTCCAAAATGATGATAGATATTGTGAACATTTGCTAGGGAAATATATTTTTTACAGTAGCTAACTGAAAAACCTGTTAGAGTCCATAAATGCTATTGAGTTTTGAAGGATTTGTTTAACCTATCTTGGATTTTTTTTTTCCTATGAATAGGTAAAAGACAAAATTAAACTCAAACTACCAAATCAAGAGGTTGATGTATAATGAATTGGAAAGGGCTTGTTTGTGTACGCAAGCTGTCCTACTTTGTACGTGGCAAGTGGTATCACATCCATAGCATGAATGCAACTATTATTGACAGGAAGAGGTGCCTTACATCAATACTGGCATTCCTGTAGAGCATATTGAATTATGTCAACAGTCTGTTTCAATTCCCTTCTTGTATACTTGTGTGCAGGTTACAGCTTGTTCTAGTTTATGTATTTTAATTTAAAAAAACCCCACATGCTTTTAGGTAAAGTAGTGATACTCATTTAGATACTATATCTAAGAAAAGCATTGGCAAATCTCTATAACTGATCAGAAAGAAAAATAGATTAAACTCCAAATGTTTGGAGATCTTAGCTTAAAAGTTGCTACTTGTACTTGGTGCCAAGTATTGTACCAGGACGAAGCTGCTCTCAAAGCTAACCTCCAAAATTCTACTCAGCTTCTTGGGCTTTTCACGTTACACAGGGTATTTTTTTTTGTCTTGGCTTGCAATCTAAGTGAGGCCAATGTTATTGTGCCTGATATGCATGCTTGTATGCTTCCTTTGATAAGATTTGAACCCTCTGGCCACTTTTAAGTACATTTGACAAAGGATACTAAGTTACTAAATTTCTATAATTTCCATGAAAAGAGGTGACCATGCATAGGAAATTAAAATTCAGGAGCATTTGCCGGAGGGTGATAGGTGGTTGGGTTTGTGTTTTTTTTTTTCTTTCCAGTCATGGTAGCCATGTGATCTAGGTGTTAATCTGGGGAGTTTGTTTGGCAAATGAACATTATCCTTTCAGGGGTGTGTCGAGGGAAATGCAATTGGACTTGACAGGATGACGCCTTTGAGCCTGACAAGGGGGATGGGTCTTGCCTGAGGCACAAGGGGGTACAAATGCAGTAGCTGAAGGAAGTGGAGTAGTTTGCAGTAGGAGTGTGTGTTGACAGAAATGGGAGGAGTATCATGTTAGTGTGGGCCATTTATTCTGGTGTCTTTGGGTTTTTGGATTTTATTTTGTTTCTTTTTCCTCTTCTTTGCTTTTTCTTTTTCTATTTTTTAGTTGGCCTAATAAAGATAAAGTAGGAAAAAAGGAGAGGCTAAACTGTAGTAAGCCTTGAAAATGTATGTGGTTTTCTTGTTACTCAAAATCTTGCTGGCTGCTGAGTTTATTCCACAGCATGTAATGTGAATAATCACCTGGCAGTGCACAATACGTTTGTTCACCAGGATTTAAAACAGTGTGAAGAAATGGAGAAGCTCATGGATGAAGTTCGAAAGGATGTTGTAGTATCCACCTTCATTGTGAAAATCCTTGTACTTCCTTATGGAAGGAGCATGGCCTGCTGAGAAGAAATAGTCTCATCTTTTAGGTGTTACATATCCTCCAGCCAACGCCAATATGCTTATGGCCTGAGGGCCTTTTGCATCTGGACTGATCAAGGGTAGAGGAAGCAGGTAGTCAGAGAGGCAAACTCCGTTAGGCAGGTGTCTGAGAGGATTGGAACTGCCTGGAAACTTGGCTGCTATAAAGGTAGCAGACTTAATGAGATGTCTAGGTTGCTCAGGCATGGAGGAAGAATTTGGCAGTCATGCACCATGTTGGTAAAAATGACACAGGAAAGAAGATGAGTGCCGGGGAGACTAAACTCCGGCTGCTAGGCAGGAGTCTGACTGACCAGGATCTTCATGGCAGCGTTGTTTGAAATAGTACTCATGCTGTGTCTGGGTCCTGGGAGGCAGGTAGAGCTCTGTCATTGTAATGCATAGATGAGATAATAGCATAGAGAGGAGGCATTAAGGGTGTGGGTTGTCATACAGGGACTACAGTGTAGACATTAGCTAGAGGTGGGATATCTAGGGAGTGAAATGCCAACTGAAGTGCCATTTGCTTAAAGCTCAGTTCACCTCTAAATCTGGACCAATATTACTGCTAATGTTTCAGGGAATAAGGCAAAAGAGAGGTTCAATTAATTTGAGTGGGTAATCTGAAAACCTCAGTTGGTCACAGACAGGTGCATCATTACTTGCTATTGATCAGTCAGTATTTCTGTGAGAAGACTGCATTTCCAAAGAAATACAGCCGTTAAAACAAAGGGAAATGAAGGTGGAAAGAGGAAGATTTTTTTATGTGTGTTACTTTTTATGAAAAATAATATCTTTAACTATTAAAGGTCAAATTGCATGTCTCTATAACTTATTGGAGCAATGCAATTACACCTCTATTTACTATTGTTTTAAATACTTTCACGGTACGCTTTCTGGACTGACATTTTCAGAAACTTGTAGTTAGTCATAAGCAATAACTCTCTGTATTATTAAGTTTCCCTAATAGCAGTAGATTGTTCTGCTGTTAAGCAAGTATTGCTCTCATTTTTCTTATTTATATATTATCAGGCTATAAATTTACTTGTGACATTCCATGCACAACAGCTTTTAACTGTATCTTTTACAACAAGGATGCCTGCCAGTGGCATTACTTCTGATTTGCCTTGACTAAAGAGCACTAGCTGCTGTTTCTAAGACCCATTCTGAGATACCTTAAGCAGGTACCAGCGTTGACAGGGGGTGAAATTATGTCATTTTAATTTTGACATCACTGAGGATGTAAAAATAATTTAATATCTTAGTCCTCAGAACTCAAAGCTGGAGCTTCCATCAGAGCCTACTTCTACAACATGGTCTCATGATCTGCAACATTTCTTTGAGGAAGGTAGTTAGTCTATCTACTACCAGTCTAAAGAAGTAGTGAACTTGCCTGCTCTG
Source organism: Chroicocephalus ridibundus (assembly GCF_963924245.1). Taxonomy (NCBI): domain Eukaryota; kingdom Metazoa; phylum Chordata; class Aves; order Charadriiformes; family Laridae; genus Chroicocephalus; species Chroicocephalus ridibundus. The sequence continues at coordinate 5,796,392 of NC_086316.1, forward strand.
CCTATGGGCAAGTGAAACTCTTCTGACAACTTGTTGAAATATGCTTTGATTCCGTGGTAGTGATGATACTGGTCTGGCTGTGTGCTTACGGTTACCCTCGACACTGAGGGGCCTTAAGAGAACAAGGCTCTGTTACTTGATGATGGCCTTATATTTAAATATTTACATATATAATAATATATGAAATATACATATTTGTGTACATATATATAGCTTAAAGATAAGCAGTCTTTACAATTGTACTGCACTCTTTAATATGAGGAGAATCCCAAGAGTCTCCTTTTTGTTTTCCAGGGGTAGTATTTTTCCCCCCTATAAATGTATCACCTTAAACTATGCACATTTCTTGTGATATTTTGATTCATTAATAACATCCCCAGTTCAGTCAAGCTATTTTATTTACTAGTAAGCCTTTCAGTCCCTCCACTGACCTGTTCACTCTGAACTTAATTTTTCAAGAATGTTTTTGTATTTTGATTGTTAAATTGAATGTGTCATCTCCCAATGATCATTATCATGAAATATTAACTGTTCAAAATGTTGAATGTGAAATATGCTGGTGGCCTCTAGTTTATATTCATTGTGCATCAACTTTATCGCCTTTGTTTATGAGGTCAACAAAGAGCTAACATCTGCCAAAGCACAGATATTTTTTGTTTAAGAACTGGCTGTGTTTGGTCAGCAGTCAGACATGTTGAAGGGACAGTAAGTTTAGTCTCAAACTTGCTTGTGAATTTGCTATGTAATTCAGGCAATACTAACTCATTAACTTTAAATATGAACTTAAAATGAAGTGACAGTGATGATGATTGACATCATCTTCATTACAAGCACTAACAAAATCATTGTGCTAGAAAGTCTGTAGTCACACTTATCAGTCAAATGATTAAGATGGGTAGGAGGAAGTATTTCAGTGATACACTTAGTGAGATAAGCAGAAGATGCTGCACTAGATTTATTTAGATGAATGGCCAGGTTGGATGGGGCTTTGAGTAACCTGATCTAGTGGAAGGTGTCACGGGCCATGGCAGGGAGGTTGGAAATAGATGATCCTTAAGGTCCCTTCCAACTCTAACCATTCTATGATTCTGTGAATGACATTTTCAAAATAGTCTTCAACTATTGCCTAGCCATAGGTTCCTATGTTTCCACAAGAAAGTTTATGCAAAGCTGCAAACTGCAAATGCAGCCCTAGAGCTAAATAACTGTTGTTTTTTTTTTTTTTTTCCTAATGGGAATCCCAGGCTAGTCATTTGCCACACCTTTTGGCAGTGAATCTGTTTCTGTGATGTATTTAAACGTTTTCCTGGAAGGTAAGCTAGATTTTGGTACTGTGCAGATTCCTGCTCTGAAATGTACTGTGCATGTTCTCCTCCTCCTTCTAAAACAAGATGTCTTTTCACTAGAAGTCAATGTTTGTTTTGTTCGCATTAAGGCACAATGGGATAATTGCATGCTGTATTAGATTTATGTGGCAAGGTTTTGGTAGTGGGGGGCTGCAGGACAAGGTCGTGAAATAGCCAACTTGTGTTAGAAAAATGTAAATTTGCCCTCCTTACCTTGGAATACTTGAACTTGGGTCTCTGTGCACTCCATTTGCCTCCTCTCAAGTTGCCTGACAGAGAGTCCGTGACCGTTCTCCAGAAGTGAAAAGACAGTTTGCACTTCTGAGACTGTGGATTTAGTAACAATGCTAAATCTGGGAGAGGTGGGGCCGCTTGACAATGAGACAGGGTTCAAATCCAGCAGGAAAAGACAATGAGGACAAGAAGTGTGCTTTAGTTTCCTTTGATGAAACTGGCCTGGCTGCAGGCAGGAGCAGGGTTACGGTTCTAGCCAGCAAGTCTCTCCCCACCCTTACCTTTCGGAATTGGAGCCAGTCCCACCCAAGCCTGTGAAGCAGTGCACAAAGTATCAGTTTGAGTGCAAGTAGAAACTGAAGCCTGAGCTTTCATGGCCACATAGAAATACTAACGTCAGAGTATCAGGCACTAAGGATGCATCCAATACCTTGCATGAAGTCTGTGTAGAACTCCAAAATCCTTATTCAGAGCTTTACTTGAACAATCTTTTTTATCAGCTTAATATTTGTTCCTGAGATTAAAAAAATCCTCTTAAATGTCTGAAGAAAAACACTCTGGAATTCATCTTGGGTGGACTTACTGTCATTTTTAATCCTCCGTGGCTTCAAACTTTATCAAATGCTCGATGTATTTATCAAATACCATGAACAATTTCCATTGCTCAAAAGCTATCTTTTCTTTTTCATGTCTCATGTTTGTCTTATTCTGTGTCTTGTAGAGATGTGTGTAAAGCTTCTCTGAAGAATTTGATAGCTTCAGCAGCTTGTCACTGGGTCCCAGATCTCTTCTTTAAAATAGTTCATTTTGTAAATGGCAATTCAATACATTTTATATATAGAAGGGAATCTTTACCAAGTAGACATGGGGATAGCAGTGGATTTTTTTTTTTTTCTACTGGACATACTCGATTGTTTCATGGAATTTCATTTCACAGTTTGAAACTTGACTCCTGACTGGAGTTGTATGATACTACCAATTTTTGCTTTCACTATTCAAGTGTAAAAATGGCTAACTTTGCAAGAATACAGCATACTTAATACAGCTCAAGAGTGTCATGTTACTGTAGAGGAAGTGATTCTTGTCTGTGAAAATAACCAGACTGGAAATCTGAAAAAGAAAAACCTAATTTTCCTACAGGTACTCAGGTTGAATCAAAGATTATTTGTTGCCTGTCTTTATCAGAATGTAAGGTTCTGAATGTTTCATTCCTATTTAAAATTACACAAAAACCAAGCAGATTGATAGTCCATTATACTCATCTGTTTCCTACTATTCTGGTAGCACATAGCATAGTTAAATCTAGCTAAACGAGTGGGTGGCAGGGCCTATACAGCTGATGTTTGAATTTTTGCAGTAGATGACTTGCTAGCTTTTGCTTTGGTAGGGCAAGCACAAAGCTGAGTAGCTGTTTGTGAATCTTGCTTGAATACTGCTGCTAAGCTTTTCAGATAAATATGATGCATGGTTGAAACGTGGTTGCAGCTGCAATTCCGTGTCTGAGAATTCAAGGTCAGGTATGTCTGCTTGTAGGAATATGGGGCAGAATTATAAAATTTCTATCAGAAGCTCATTTTTCCCACAGTTTTTTACTTACATGTGTGTCGTACATTAGCTTAACTTCTCATACAAAACATTTTTACCACCAATAGCACTTTCTCCTAGATTGTATCTAAAGTGTGAGAATTGCACATACAGAATGAGAATGTAAAAACCTCTTGTCTCTTGAGACTGAGGATGTGTGCCACAACTTCGTCCCAGTTCTTGCCTCTGCTCTGTATTTCTGGGATTTCTTTCCTGTGAAAACTGCTTGCAAGTCATATGACCAGAGTCAAAGGTGTTCTCATGTTTATTCTTTTTCCCCAAATCCGAAGTCTCTTTCTAGTTCTGTCTTGTCAAAATCCTTGGGGTCATTTCATCTTTTGTTGTTTTCCAGGAGTGCTTTAAACTGCAATACTCAGTTTCCTCTCTTGAGTACTTGATCCATGGAGAGCGATTCTGGGGAGAAAGCAGAAAGGAAGCAGAGGGCTAGGGCTGGAGGTAAATATATCAAGGAAGGACATTTGGAAAAAGATAGATGAGGAAGGCACTAGTGAAAGAAATTATAGGGGATTGTATGGTACATATTAATGAGATCAAGAGCGTCAGCTTGTCTTCTGTGCTACCATTCAAACTTGGATTCAGCAAGGCTCTTTGGTGTACAAATGCGTGGTACCGCATGGTACTCAAATGTATGCTGAAGTGCTTTCCAAAGTGGGATTGGCCTTAAAAGTGAGCTCATGTTTGCATCTGATGTGTCTGATTCGGTGTCTAAATAAAAGGAAGATAGTAATACATTGTTCTGTCATCACAGTCTCCAAAGGGCATGTCAATGTTTTAAGAAAACATCTATTAAATCTCCTGGAATTACAAGTGACAATATAATAAACACATTCAGTTTTTATTTACTGTGCTTTGTGTGGTGTTTATCCTTTTGCCTCCTACTGAGACTAGTATATTTGTTGAGAGCATAAATATTTTTTCCCATCTGTCACACTTTTCTTTTAGTAAAGCATTAAACAGTAAGCCGTTGTCCTGGATGTTTTGCGGAGGCATACTTGTGTTGGTGATACATGTGGTGATGATAATGTAGACTTATGATAGTTTGTAGTTATGAAATTTTTTTGATAGAGTATTTTTGTGCAAGTCTTTGTCCTCTTGAAATCTTGGTCTGCTAACTGTTCTTAAAATCTTACTCTTCTCTGCAATTCTACCTTCCTCAATTTTCATGGCTTTAGTTTATGGAGTTTCTGATAGCATTTTCTGTCAATTTAGCGTTTATTCCGTAAGTTTGAGCCAAGATTACACAACTGTTCTCTCAGAACTAGGCCTAGGTTCAAGTCAGTTGATCATCAAAGAAGATTGCATAGCCCTGTACTTTAAAGGAAATGTTAAGTCCCTTGCTCAGGAGTTGCACAGCGGCCTCGGCTTTAGGGGGCTTTCTTCAGAGCCATCTTCATTCCACATAAAGCACAAATATGTGGCAGTTTTCAGTTTATGCCTGAATTTATGGCAAGCAAAGAAAGATGAGTTTATAAGACAAAGTCTGGATCTGAGTTTAATCTGTGATTTAGATTTGAAGGGGTCAGCAGTGGTTGCTGTCTATATGGGTTTATACTCTTTGATCAACAAAACAAATGAGCTTATTGTTTCTCTTAGTCTTGTGCATGTAGCTGTATGATCTTTGGAGCGAGTCTTGTCACGTGTCAGACTGAGTGGCACAAAGACTATTCAGGACTTGGCCACCAGACTGCTACAGAAAACACAGGTGCAGAGAGTGTTCTGCTGATGTTTAGTGTCTTTCTGTGTCATTCCTGTTATGCATTGTTCCTTCCCCTGAGTAAAAACCGCCCTCAGCAATGTGTTCTAATGATTCCTTTTTTCAGATAAATTGTAAATAAATAAATAAGACAAAAATTAATAATCCCATAACAGTTCTTCTAAGCAGTATGTCATGGTTTCTGGAAGGATTTCTGTTTGCCTACAGACACTTTATCACTGTCTTAATTTAACTGAGGATACTTAAATGATAGTATATCAGAAGATAATGAAGATAATGAATTGATCTTGTTTCTAGTCACCAGATCTCATTCTAGAGGAGCAGAAAAAGTCAATCCTTTGCTTGTGTGCATGTAAACGAACAGAAAAACTGTATGTGCTATTTGGCGTGGTGCAAGGGCTCCATCAACATGCTTTTGGTGAACATGGTACTCTGATAGCAAAGTTACATCGCGGTTATTTGGTCTATTCACCTTACCATCAGGACTTCCAAAGGTGCAGGTACTTTATGAGGAAGGCCATGCATGATAGTGGCTGACGTGGGGCTGTAGTTAGCATGAGTTCTGCTATGTAGTACTTGGTTTGTCACTGTAGTGGTGATGTCTAAAGAACCAAGTTAAAAGTTTAACAAGAAGTTTCATCTGGGACACAGTTGAGACTTCACAGAAGGTACCTAACCTTTAATAGGATGTGAAATGAAACAATGTGTTTTATGTGTTTTTTTCAGTTGCTGACTCTAGACACAAGATAGCAAAACCTAAAACTTCTGGACCAAAGTCAAGCCAAGAGTATGTCCCAAACTAACCTTCAATAATTATAATGCTAAGATACACCCCTTTGTTAATAATGAGCATGTTAATCAGGTAACCTCCCTAAATGTTTTAAACATGAACTTAGATATCTATGTATAGTTAGGAGTGGTGAATGAATCAGTATTAACCAATCAGCTGTATTTTATCATTATAAATATTGGGTAGTGGGAAACATGTGATGTGCTGGCTGTTGTTAAATGCCCGGCACCTGATTCTGCTGAATTGAAATGAAAATAAATATCTCAATTTAGTGTGTTGATTGGCTCTTGCACGCGAAGTGAAGAACCCTCATTTAGCACAACTGTGCCACACAAAATAAATGAAGCAATATGTAACAAATAGATAACTTTTTTCCTTAACACAGAATATTTTGTTTTTATAGTCTTATTGTCTCAGAACTTTTTGTTACAGTAAATTACGATGAGTACTGGGAAGTGTAGAATCTTTATGCAATGTTGTGTAGAGATTTAATCTAAAACTTAAAAATACCATAAACTTTCAAAATAACAATTTTGTATTGATTTCAGTAGGACCAGGATTGTTGTGAAATTTGACTTGTCAGTCATCCCAGGACTCTATAGATTGTCCTTGGTAGTTAGGTGACAAACTCTGAGACTCTACTTTCAGTTTTAGCCCTGGAACTGACCATCCTTTATTTAGAGACTGATATATTGGAGTAAGCCTGACCAGATGAGGAGTAACCTGTAAACTTGTTTTCCAAACTTGGGGTATGTGAGGAAGCTTTACCAGCTGGCCACTGCTTGGTGTACTGCTTGGCTGTAAGTGCAGTTTTAAGTTTGTTATTGCTCTTTCTGTGAGTTTGCTCCAGTCTCCAGTTTTTTTGTTGTTTTGGGGTTTGTTTGTTGTTTGTTTGTTTGTTTTTTGGCATAGGTCAGTAATCTGTGTCCCCGCTACCTAGTGCATTCTTCTCTCACCCTCTAGCAAAATGAATGGTTTGGTTTCCTGCTTCTCTGATACTGATGCCTATCTCACTTGGCTTCAGCCTCAGTTTTGTGCTGGTAGGGTGGTTGTCCACATCTGTCTAGAATGGTTAGGGGTGTGGGAATGTTATGAATAAACCCAAAAGATAGATCAGGCAGTGTGAGGAGACAGAAAGAACATCTTCTATTTATGTGCGAGGAAATGATACATTAAATGAAGTATGCTGGTGGGTATTTATATAAATCTGTATATATACTGTATGATTGGATATGGCTATAAAAAACATAACCAGCCAGGAAAGCAACTTTGATATTTCCTGTCAGAATCTTTCCTTGTAAGAATGTATTCCTTTGCTGAAACTGGAACTAGAGAAATTTCCTGGGAAAATGTTTGAAATATCTCACTAGTACTTTCCTACTGGTAAGGGTTTTTTATTATTTGAAATTAAATTGTGCATCAATATTTTAGATAGCAGAGGATCTCAAATGAGGGCACAAAGTGTGCCCTTTCTTTACCTTTCTAGGGAAGAAACAAAAAATGAATGTTACATGACAGGGACTTGTTTAGTTTGGCTTAGTTCCATTTTTATTCAAGATGATTTATTTTTAAGGTCTGTAAAAATGTCTTTGCTTTACAGCCATGTCAACCAAAAGAGAAAAGACTTCCACCAGGACCTATAGTGCCTACAGAGATGCATGTAGAAAGATCCTTGTGGTTGTAATCTCAGAGCTACACTGAGAGTAGCAGTTTATGGCAGAGCATTTTGATAGCTGTACTTCCCTGTGAAGCAGCAGTAAGTGGCTTGCAACATTAAGACTCCCATGGTTTGCTGTTCCTTTTTTGTTTGTTTGTTTGTTTTGGGTTTTTTTTTGATCAAACATCAAAACACTAAGCATGGTGTAAATAATTTAAAGAGAAAAATCTTACACATTGGGTGAGAGACTCAAATGTAAGCCTGGAAGGGTAAAAGTAAATAATTGTAAAATTGCAGTTTTGGAGCTAAACACTATACATTATTTTTTCTATTTAAAAACAGGGACAGAAACTTGCCTACTTCTCCAGAAAAATGAGAGCTCCTAGGCAGCAGGAAGAGTTCTAAAAGTAAGACAGTGCATTTTCATCCTGTTGCTGTGTATGTTGTATAAAAGTGGAGGAAATATAGTGTCTAGAAAAGGTGTAAATTAAGTGTTGGAAAAAAAAAAAAGTTACTCTTGGCCTCAATTCAATAAAATAATTGTTTGAAGAAAGATAAAAATACAGAACTGTAATACAGAATAGGAGGAAAAATAGTGTAAAATATTGATTTGTGAAAAGTCATAGAATACTTGATAGCAAAGTCAGAGAAAGATTCTAGAGCTTGTAAGATGAGAAGCTTATCTTATGCCTTGTATCTTACTTTGACATTTTTATCCAAGGAAAGCAGAAACAAAAAACTGACCTGCACTCACTGTAGGTAAATGTAAATGACTAACGAATGTGAGAGGCAGTGCATGCTTATTTGAAAGTTCCCATACCAGTGATGTAATATTAAGATGGAAGAGAAAGTCAGAAGGAATTTTCACAGCCTTACAATATTTCCATTTTCATCGTAATATTTGACTCAGTTAGGATAATCAGAATCAAATACAGAACATATGTTGTGTCTTAAAAAAAATATTTTTTTTCCTATCTCCCACAAAAGATGGGCAATGTGGTGATTGTTTTCTCTCTGCAGAGTGCTTATATCTTATCTTCTTAGAACTGAAGAGCTGTGAGGAGTTCATTTCATCTGTTTCTGGGGAGATGAGTTTGAAACATACTAAACATACCAAAAATGAACAGTTGTTACTTGAGTTGTCTTCAGTTAGCACTGTTTTCTCTGGGTTTTGCTCCAAAATCAGCTGCAAGTAGGAACAGGGTAAGAGCCACAGATTAATATACATCATGTTAATGATTTTATTTGTACCAAGCACAATTCTGTTAGTTTCTTCCCTCTCGTAGGCTATATATTTATTTGGAAAACAAACAGAAGAGGTCAGGTCTGTATACGCAGCTCTTTTCTCAAGTCACTTTCTTATAGAGGAGGAAAAATCCAGTGTGTGATATTGATCTCTATGTAGTAATATCTTTTAATATATGAAGGAACCGGTTCATGGGCTCTCTACAGAGAAACCTGTCAGAGTCCCCTGTGTTTGGCTGAATTACTTAGGGGAGGAGTTTATAATAGATACCAAGTGTGATGGGGCGGTTAATGTTCAGAGCTGCTCTGGTTTGCGTATTCCCAGTCTTCACTCAGCTTGAGAAGCTGTTGCATTGCCATGGTGCTGAGCCAGAGCTGATGCTGCAGTACACACAGAAAGCCTTGACACTTGTGACCATCAGCTGGAGCAGAGAATACAAATGAGTTTTAGGAGAGGCAAAGGGGGAGGTGAGGAATGAGTGAGGTGAATGTTAAAAATTTAAATAATGGGTGTCAGCTAACTCAGTTGGACTGGAACAAGTTAGGAGATGCTGACACAAAAGGGACGCTAGAAAGTAGGTGATCATAATGAGAAAAGGAGAGGTAAACTCTCCAGCTGCTACAGCAGCAGCCAGAAAAAAACCCCATACTGAAGGACCTCTGAAGGTCACTAATCCGTCAAGAGCTAACTAGCTTATAAATGGTGCTAACATTTCTATTGTATGTGCAAATGTTGAAAATGTCAGTTACTACAATGAGCAGTGCAATTTACTTGTGCAAACTGATAAAACACAATAGGGAATATCCAGTTAATATAATGATTTCATTCAGCCATCTAATGAAAAGAAATTTTTCTGCTCAAGATTAGGAGTTGGATTAGATGCTTTCTTGTACAGCGACAAAACAATAATACTAAGTGCTATAAAAAAGGTTTTCTTGGGTGAAATGTAATTTGAATTGTAGTAGTTGCAGGTTTCCTTTAAATATTTTAGTACCTAATAAATATTCCAACAACAATGTAGATGAATTTTAACAGAGTGTCTTGCTGGTACTACTCATGCTAATTTACAAGATTTACAGCAATTACCATTCCTGAAAGCTAAAAAATAGTGAGTTATTTCATGAACACATAAAACAAGGCCTTTGAAAAGATTTAACAGCACTCTTAAAATGAAATATTTGTCTCAGATATAATTTGAGCTGGATACAAAATTAAAGTGCACTGTCATTCCTGACATTCATAAAAATAAATTATTGTGTATTGTTTCCTTCTCTTTATTTCTGAATACAGATCAGTTTGAAAGAAATTAGATACTTTCATTCTCTTGTTTCTGAGGGTGTTAGGAGGTTGCTGTGTGCACTTCCAAGTAACCAATTAACCCTGGAGCCAAAGAAGCCTGTTTCATCAGTTTATGTATCATAAAATAGAAAGATTAGTCCTTTAAGTAATTGGAACTTTTTGTAAAAAACATATTCATATATCTGATTCAATTTTTAATGGTATTTCTGTATGTTCCTTAGGACATCTAATCTGCAGCCATTTCAGCAGGTATCATATATGTAGGGATTTTTCCTTTTAAAGGGGAGGCAGAGAGATAAAACAGGAGAGGGAGTTCATAGTATTGCAGTGCAGAGGTGAAAACTTGATTGTAGTGAGATCAGTGAGAAAAAAATGGATTGATTAGTGGAGCAGGATTTATTTATCACTGACAGTTGTCTAGAATTTCCCTTTGAGGGTTTAAAGGAAAGAATTTGTGTGTGCTCTTCCATCCCACTGATGTTTATTCACCTGGTAAGTTTTCATTTATATAGATATATATATGTACATCATATGGTACTTGGTAAATATTACTTTGTTTTTCATCTCATTTAGGGATCCTATACTGATCACTGTAAGACTTCAATTCATAATAATTTTTTATGATCAGCAGGAAGAAAAAACGCTGTAAGTCTATGTTTTGTGATTTTCTATTAAGTCTGACAAATATTCTGTAGTAGCATAAAAACTGTTTTCTCAAACTGATGTGCTTTTATGTAATCTTCACCGAAAGGGTTCTAAAGCACTGGAACAGGCTGCCTAGGGAAGTGGTTCGATCATCATCCCTAGGGGTATTTTAAAGACGTGTAGATGTGGTCCTGAGGAACATGGTTTAGTGGTGGACTTGGCAGTGTTAGGTTTATGGTTGGACTCGATGATTTTAAAGGTCTCTTACAACCTAAACAATTCTATGACTCTATAATGCCCTATATAAATGGCATAATGAGATACATAAACTGTTTGAAGTTCAATGGGGAAAAAGCTTTCTTGATAGTAGTTTATAAGCTGGCAGTTTATAATTGAATGAATTTGTATCTCTAGAAGACATAGAAGAGCTGTGCAAAGTACTCTCAGAATAAATCTATACAAATTAAATTCTTGACCAATGTCGTAGTCTTTGCTGAAATTAGGTAGTTAAAAAAGAAACTACCAGCACATCATATGATTTCCCCACACACATCCAAAATGTTCTTTGATCATTTTAATCTCAGGTAAAGAACTAAAAGTATAAAAAGTAGTAAACCTTGATTCCAAGGGAGGAAACAAGTTAGAGATGACAGTGTGGATTAAGCCACCCAGGCATACATGATAAAGCATGTTATACGTAGCTGCAATTATGAAAGTGTAAGCATGAAAACTATAAAATTTCTCTCAGCCTCTGACAGTAGCCATGGGAATAATTTAGATGTATACTTCAGCCATTTTTTTCTTCAAGTGTTCAAAAAGCATGATCTGTGCTGCAAAGCAACTGTTCCACACCACTGTTTATCTAGAATCCCAGATGTACAGGAGAGGGGAAATAGGGGATGTGCAGTAGTTTCACTTGCAAAAACTTTCTGAAAAGACTCACCTAGTGTTGCTTGTTACCATGCGTCATGAAGTTTTGCTCAGGTAATATGCAATCAGCTGCAGTATTTAAGGTTGTATTCAGCCTAGATCTGTAAGTCTGAGTAAGGCTGCATCTTTAGCATGGTTGTCAAAATAAGGAAGGTGAACCTGAGAGTCTGCCTAGTTGTGGAAGGTCATTTTTTCTCAAAATTTGTAGTATGGGGAAACTCAATAAGTGTCAATGCATTTTTATGTGCAAAGCAAGATGTGCCTCAGTCAGCATGAGATGGATTTTGCCATCTGGCTGGACATCAGTTGTTATTTTCTTTAATCACTCTGAACATTCAGGGAAAGGAGCACTGTAAATAAAGTTGACTTTAATTTTGTATTTTAGTATAGATTTATTTACATTCTGTGTGAGCTAGCACAGAATAATTTAATCCAAATCCTTTTTTCCTTGACTGCTGAATTATTTTTAGAAGTTTTGAAGTAAATCTGGTAAAGTTATAAATATATTATATATATATAAGTTATGAGGTTATAAGTGTTTCTGAAAGTGGGTGTTTTAAAAACTTGTCTCAGTGAAAAATAATGGCAAGCTGGGTAAGGAAATAAAAGTATGTTTTTAAAGTCAGTTTGAAATAATGTGAGACTTCGCCCAATGCTAAAAGGATATGAATGTACATATCCTCAGTACAAGAGAGATGTGGACATGCTGGAGAGAGTCCAACAAAGGGCCATGATGATGATGATGAAGGTACTGGAGCATCTGTCCTATGAGGAAAGGCTGAGAGAACTGGGATTGCTTAGCTTTGAGATGAGAAGGCTCAGGAGGAAACTTATCAATGTGTACAAATACCTGAAGGGAGGGTGCCAAGCTCTTTTCAATGGTGCCCAGTGACAGCACAGAATAAATTATGTGAATTCAATTAATTTTAAAAGTATTCCATAATATTACTATAAAATTATGAATGTTTGTTGCTTAGATACCTTTGTTACATGTCTGCATGCATGTCCTTCTCAAGTTTCATTTGGGATCAGAATATCACGGGTTTATGATTGTAATATTTTTGACCTTGAATTAACAGGTGCTGTCAGTGTTATTTGAGGATTAATGAAGGTTTAAAAACAGATATGAGTTTCTGTAAGACTAGGAAATGGATCAGATTGGCTAAGTGAGGAAGGTACAGAAATAGACATGTTGGGGCAAAAAATATTCATAGTTCTGAATGTTGCCCAGTCAGGTACAAAATACTCAAATTTTGAAGAAATTATTTCTTGGTCATTTTAACTTATGTGGATCTCAGCTTTTTTATCTGCAGGGAGGGGGAGGCAAAGAACTGTCAGGGTGTGAGAGCTAATACAAATAAAAATCTTATAACAGAGAGGAAATTAGTGTTAAAGGCAGCAGAGAAGATACTATCACCAACTATCCTTAAATGCTCAAATCCTTCTTTGGAGCTTGAGTTTTTTTAATGCTTGTTTTGCATTTACATTTCACAGTTCTCAACAAAATTAAGTGTGACTGAATTGATATTTCCAGCCTGTTTTTCTTAGCCAGAGGAAATTCAATTAACAGCAAGGACAGAGGAAAAAGATAACAAATAATTATTACCCTTCTTTTTACCTTTTTTTTCATGTAGTTTTAGCTTCAGCAAAACCAGATTTCAGACAAAGATGTTGGACACTTAAGGAGCTTGTAAATAATGTCTCCAGCTAGCTTTACTGATTTTGTCTTAAACGAATTGTGCTTTGCAATTTTGTTACTGTAATGGGTCCTTTTTGCTAATTTATTGGAATGATGCTCCATTTTTGCTTTATACATTTTTAAAGCTGTTACTTATGGTTTAAATATTTTCAACATCAGTGCTATATTTAAGTCTTTGTTTTCATAAACTAGCTTTGGTGTCTTAGCATAACATTCCACTGGCTTTTTGCTTCTGGAAATGAAGTTTGAATGACTTAAAAAATAAACAAAAGAACAGTAAATGAGATCAGACACAGCGTGAAAAAGGAGGAAGCTTTTCTTGAAAAAGGCAAGATGCAGAAAAATGAGAAAATAACAGAAGCCAGATTCCTTGGGCTAAGGGGAAGACATCAAAACCATTTGTACATAAGTGTAATTGCCCCATGACACAAATAATGTTTTTATAGATGTGACAAAAGTTACTGGCATGAGGAAGTATTCCCATGTTTCATCATATCCTTTTTGGATGTGCTCTTTCTCAAGAGTGTGTGCTGCTGATATTCTTATATGTGGCATTAAGTATGAAATTGTTTGTTGTCATAAACACCTTAAAATTATGCTTGTGCTTAAACTGGACTAAAGTCAAGGAAAATCTGTGTGGTCATTAAGGATTTCACTGGTTTATTTACAAAAGTAAAGACTGCAACCATGTCCTTGTCAGTTTGCATGCTGGGAAGCAATATGACTGTCATTTTGATTACAGTGGCTGTGGTGTGAGTCTTAAATGCTAAAGATCAGAGCACTGGCAGTTGATGAGTCTGCATTATGCTAGTTGGGACTTTTGCTTACATGCTGCATTTTAAACTCATCTACAATATTTCTTAATATAGCTGTTGCTATTTTCCCAAGAAATGGCTACAAAGGATAAATAGACAAAGTGATTGCTGTGATTAATAAATGGGTCTGTATTGTATACACTAAAGGACAAGGGAGGGAGAAAATAACACGTGTCAGGCAGGAATAAAGGGAGCACCCGAAGTTTGCAATTCTGGTCCCAGTGAAAACAGTGACTTCTTGCAGCTATAGCTAGTGCTTTTTGTAACTTGCCCGTATGCCAGATGCTGACCTGTTAACAAGTTGGGAGGAGACCTGCCTGTCTGTATCTGTCTTCTTTCTCCCTTTCCCCCATACCCTGGTTTCTGTAGGAGGAGAGTCTGAGTGCGTGGGCTGGGAGTGAGATCTGGTATACCCTTGTATGGTCTGCCAGGTCTTCACCTCATGGAAGGTATCTGCTCCACAGCTGCAGCAAAGTTCTTGGGTTTTTTTTTTTTTGAAGTGAGGAAAGAAATCCTGTCAAGGTGTCTGCAAAATGTCCACAGGCATTTGGGACCTTAATGGTAACTCATCCAAGATATACAGGGCAAGATCCTGGGGATTCTAACTAAGTTCAGGAATCTGAACCTCCAAAAGAATTTACTGAAACCATGGGAATTTTTCCAGATTAACAGATGAAAATTGATTGCGACTGCCTTGTAAAGTAATTTTAGCAGCAAGTGCAGGAGAACAGACCAAAAAAGAATACAAGTCCTGGACCCTTTTGAATTGATGAGAATTTTGTCAGTACTGGTAAGATCTTACCCCAAACATCAGTTTCTGAGATGATTGCCAACTAATAAAAGAAATCTGCACCTCTTAGATAAACTTGTGTTTGCAAAATAGTGATAGTTTATTTGCAAGAGATACATTTTGTTGGTATGCATAATATAGGCATGCAACCACTTCCTTTTCTTTCAAAAGCCATCACAGTTCAGAATTTATGCTACATAAAGTCTAGATATATCTCATGTTGTGTAGGACCTTGTTCTAGAGATAATTCCCTGGAATTCCAATATTAATTGCAGATGGTCTGAATGGTGTAATTTTTGGCTTTATTTCTATCAGTAAGTTCCAGTGGGCAAGCATAATGTGATGGTATTGGTATACTGCTAGCTGCCAGAGAAATTAAGAATAGTAAACTAACCTTAAAATGTATTTCGTATATTACAGAGAGTAAAGCTTTGAGGTGTAATCCTTGTTCCACTGTCCGTGGGACAGGCAGCCAGTGAGTCAATAGGATTTTTCATCAATTTCATGAGTTTCATTTCTGATCCTTTTAAAGGTGTTGTTTTGATTCATGCTTGTTTACCTAGATGCCTGAGGAAGTGATACTGATACTAAATAGCTTGCAGTATCTTGGAAATGTGTTTCTCTAGTGTGGCTGGTGGCATCTGCTTGAGCAACATTACTTAGGTAAGATTAGCTATGTGCATGACATCTGCATTATATTTTGTTTCATGATATGAGCAGGTTGGCTTTTTGATTTTATTTAGCATTTTATTGAGTGAGATATGGCAACGGATGGTTATTTTGTTAGCTGCGCTGGAAGAAAAGGAGGGAGGAATGAAAAGCAATGGATTTAGAAACCAGCCTAAATATTTTATCCCTCCCCCCAAAGGAAGACATGCATGCCATTTTGTGGAGCCTAAATGTGTTTGCTGGGAAATAAATGAATGTTGTTTTACAGAGAGTACTTCCTAGGCATAAATGTAAGTTGTGCACTGAGTCATAGGAACTTGTCATTGTTATGGCAGTGATTCTCAGAGAGGGGGAATATCACAAGTAGGGCAATTGCAATTACGTGGAGAGATTACCCTCCCACCCCCAGCCTTAGTTTCTTTTCAAATATGTGTTCTGTGCCTGCCTGAAACAATGACAGTTTATCCTTGTCCTAAATGCAATAATCTAGTTTCCCTCTTCTTCACTCATATACACAGAGCACCTACATCTACACAGATTCATTTCTCTGTAGGCATTTGTTTTCCTTCTCCTTTCTTTCTGATGAAATTAGACATACCTAGGGTCGAAAGCTGGGATTCATTCTCTATGCTGCCATGCTATTAAGGATGATGTTGGGGCACAAGTGGATGAAGGAAGGTGAACATGACAGTTTTCTAGTTTTCAGGGATGCCAGCTATTTCAGTTGGAAAGTCTGAGTATCAAAAGCAGACAGATTTTGCACCACAGATAAGACCACAACTAAAACAACTTGGAGCTCCACATATAGTTGGTGGAAAGAGACAGAGAGTGTGATTTGGAGTGTTTAAGCAAGGAACTAACTTTTTCATTGACTATATAGATTTAGATTCCTAAAACACCCAATCACTCTTTAAATATAAGTCATCTGAATACTTTCAGTTCTTTGCAGTACTGGTTGCCATAGTTTGACTAGTATTGTTCCTAGACATCCCAACTCAGAGCCTCCCAAAGAACATACATAAGAGAAAAATCAAAGCTGGGGAGTATGTAAAAAAATAAAACCAAGAATCTTAAAATTGGACTGTCTTCATTCCTTTGCAGTGATTTTTTTTTTTAACTGGAACCTTTCTTTCATGGTCCTGTGTTTTGTCACTCTTTTGGAATTAACAGTATCTCTGAAAAGAGATCATGTAGGGTGCCATCTAGTTGCAGGGCTCCAGTTATGACAAGTGTAAGAAGATTTTAGGAACAGTTAAGTAAGTTTTGTAAGAGAATGCATGTAATTTTCCCTGCTCTTGGGCAAGGAGATCCCCTAAGTGACCTGAAACTCCTTCCATGTGTCTCCCACAATTCTGTGATTTATGGAGTAGTGACTCATTTCTTTGACCCTTCTGACTGGATATAAAGCTCCTGATCCTTTTCAATTTCCTGCGATTACTACAGCAAATATGACCTTACCTCAGAAGTACTGGTAGAGCTGACCGTTGGGTGCTAGGCCTTTGCAGAGCACAGTATTTAATTGAGAGAAAAGCAAATGGAAGAAAAATATAAGCAATTAAAACACAACTAGCTTACTGGAAATTACCCATTGGCAACTTGAGATCTTCACTAGTAAAGACAAATTTTTATCAGCTTTTAGTTCTTTAGTGGAGCATTTTCAGCTGTTCTTGAGTGAGCCTCAACCAAGTTGTTGTGTCTATATGGCACTAAGGAGAGCTGTGTGAAGATACTAATTTGGTCTGAGAATCATGTGTGTTAGTTTGGTGTATCACGTGAGCTCATAAGTCTCCCTCTCATTTGCAGTTAGCTTTTTCATTTCTGCATGGTGACAGATTTATAAAGGATTGTGCTTTTCAGCTCTGGATCTTAAGATGCCTTCATATTTTTGTGTTTCGGGCTTATTGATTCTAAATACAATATATATTATTGTGGTGCAAAAGGAAACTTCCATATTTAATTTGCCCTGTGATGTAAGTCACCTTGTGGTGTTTCCAGGCTCCCAAAGTCTATGATGATTCCTTATGTTTAGGCAACAGATCTATTTCAAAAGACCACAACATCAGACATACCATATTTAAAGGTCCATGCTTCCAACAGCTCATATTTGCCCCTATGATGTAAATGCTTTTCAGTCATTAAAATTGTTTTAATGAGAACATGAATTAACATTGAAAATAAAATCAATGTATTTTTTGGAAGACACAACCTGAAGTTTAATTCCTTTTTTAAGAAAAGGAAAACAATTTGTCTGGAACTATTTGTTCACATTTAGAGCAGATAACTATTCTTCTACTCTAAGCAGATCAACATATGAAAGTCTGATAGAATTTTTTTCTAAATGAGCATTTTTTGTCTTGTTTTTCTCCTGCAACACACTGGGCTTTTTTTTTTTTTTTTTTTTTAAAGAATATAATTTGTCACTATGGAACCAAATTACCAGTTTGAAATAATTGCCAATTACTTTTTCTATATGGAAACTAGACCCAAATGATTGGGAAATTCTATCGACATTATTATGAGAAGTGTTTCTAATTCCTAAACTCTGTATATAGCACAATCAGTCCATTTTCAGAGGAGATGACCTTGTACCACTAGAAAAACAGATTTGCATCTAAAAGACGACATTACAGGCGTGGAATTGTAACAGTCCTCATGCAAAAAGGAATGTGTCTCTACAGTTTGTATTGAAGGCTGTCTTGAGGGTTTTTGAGATTTGTAGTTGACTATTAACAGCAGACTATTGCAATGATCTTTCTGCCAAAATGAACATCTGTTGATGTGTGAATTGCATGAAAACCAGCTCTGTGAAACTCTCTGTATACGAGAACTCTAGTTTCATTGACACTTTAATGTACAGTGGATTCAGTCCTTGCATCTGTTACTTACACTGCCCCTTTCGAAAGCATCCCTTTTGGCATCTTTCTGCATCGCTTTCAAAACAGCATGGTTCTGATCTATATTGTAATATGGAATAACCCTGCCCATGAGTGGCAGCATCTCCTAATTTTAAGACCCATTATTATGACTGGATGTAAAATAGTCTCTGAAGGTGAAGGATGTTGAAGAAGCCTACCTGCACTTACAGACTTACATAGTTGTAATAATAGATCTATATTGTTAACAGCCTCTGGCAGAGGTGTGGGACTTTGTAGCTAGACATGAATTTGGAGCACTAAACTCAATATTAGAACAGATTTACATGTTTTGCTGCTGCCTTAGAAACATTTCAGGACAGCAGCAAGATGGAACTGAGCTCTAACACTGCTATTTTGCACTGATACAGGCCAAAAGTCTGATTTATATTTACCTATGTATTTTGTGTTGGGAGGAGTGCTAAACAACAGTATCAGTAAACATCTCTTTTAATCCCATCTGCCAACCTTCAGCCTCCCCTCTTTTTATTTTTTTTTTCCTCAGTGAAGAAGGGAATGAACCCTCTGAGGAGCCAGATTTTCAACCACCAACTTTCTTTCCCTCTCCCAACAGGCAGACCTGGGCTAGGTGATGCATTCATGAAATGCTGTCTTTGTTCTATGAGTGTGCAAGAAAAAATTTCCTGATGCCATTGTTAACAAGTTTTCACATTTCATATAGTTTTCTTCCTGAAC
Source organism: Chroicocephalus ridibundus (assembly GCF_963924245.1). Taxonomy (NCBI): domain Eukaryota; kingdom Metazoa; phylum Chordata; class Aves; order Charadriiformes; family Laridae; genus Chroicocephalus; species Chroicocephalus ridibundus. The sequence continues at coordinate 5,815,439 of NC_086316.1, forward strand.
AAAAGTCTTGCTCTTTTCCTGTCTTCACATTTCTTGTTTTTGAGGGCGCAGATGTGTGTAGCTGCTTTTTTACATTTTTGCTTAAAGGAAGGGTTGTCTGTTCTTTGTATACTAGCAAAGCTAGCTCTGGTGCTGCCAGCAGGAAACAGGAAGGTGAACTGAAAGGTGCCTGTTGAGTTTGGGTGATCATTATGAGTTGATTTTCCAGTTGAAATTTCACAATGATATTTAGTGTTAAAGATTTTTCTTCAGCTGCGTGATAAGGTCAGAATTTTGCAGGCAGCATTTGTTAAGAGCTACTGTTAACCTGTGCTGCTTCTGTCCAGTTTGCAGAAAGCATACAGGGTCAAAAGTTGCATTGTAGGATTGTCACGTCATTTAAAAAAAACATTAATACTCCCTAATCTCTCACAAGTCCTTTCCTCCTACCTCCTAAGGGCTTCCACCCTTCCTGTTAGTGCTGTAGATATCTGTAGTTCACTATGTAGTGGTTTCAAAATCCAGTATCATTGGTCAATTGATGGCTACCTAAAAAAGGGGCACTGCTAACACTGCTTTTAGCTTTTCATAAACGCATTCTCAGAGACACCTGGTATGGCCACCCTAGTCTCAAGGAATAGCATAACTAGAAACTACAGTGTCTTTGTTGTGATACTTATATTGAAAGGACAATATAATCAAGAGGGAAAATACAAAGAATAAATAAAAAGGATTTTTTTCATGTACATATCCTCAACTCCAATCAAGAAGGAAAAGTTGGCATTCGCAGTCACAGGTACGTAGTTATGTTGGTATGGGAATGCATCACGTATCTATGTGCACTTGTAATATGGGAAGAAACTTGGTTTTCATTTCAGTGCTAGAAAAAGTTATTGACCACAGAGTGAGTGAGACTGTAGATGTTAATAGAAATCTATAATACTGAGTGATAAAGACAGGCCAAAACGATGAGATAGAGGGTGAAAACAGGCTTTCAAAAAAGCACCTAATCTTTTTTTCCTGCTAATTTTAAACTCTATCTAGATATATCTGATAATCATCTTAGGTGCACATTTGAGTCATTGGTGCACTTAACTGCTTTGAAAATCTGATCTGAAGCTAAAATCACATAAATTTGTTAAAAACACAAGAGTTTTGTAATTCTAGTTAGCAATGACAAAATGTCTACTACTAAAGCAATTTGCAAACAGTGAAAACTTTTAATAGGTCCTTGACTTCCCTTTCCTGCTACTTTTAGCAAGACTGACTTTGGGAACAAGTGAAGAAGACTTTGGTGTAAAGTTTCAGTTTGAGAGGAGTGGCAAACTGAAGACAACAGGTGAGAGTGAGAAGAATCCAGAGGGAAGTAGCTGTGGATTCTTTCTGGTCTAGAGGGCAGCTTCCACAACAGTCTGCCAATGCACAGAGCATGAAGACCGAGCACCCTCCGTGCTAGCCCTGCCCTTGCTGCTTGTATTGTTTGACCTGCTCCCCACCAAGCTCCTCCTGTGCTGTTCAGGAAGAAAGCTCTGCAGCTATTGGGCAATCCCAGCAGTTGGAGAGATGGGAAGCCATGATGCAGATTGGCCATGTCAACTCATATGGAAGAAGTGACACAGAAGCAAATATGGAGGCAAATGGAGGATGCAGTCAGATACACTGGCAATAATGCTACAGAGAGGGATGCTTCCTCAGTTGCAGCAGTGAGAGAATGAGACTGCTGTAAAATTACGTTTGCAGCCTCAATAATGAGAGGAAACAATTTTTCTAGTACAAGGGTTGTGGAGTGGATTGGATTTCACTATAGATTGTGAGTAGGCTTGTGTTGGCTCCCTAAATGACATCTCCATTTCCCACTGTTGAAGACAGAAGAAATAGGTGCTGGGTTATTCATTGGTCTGACCCTATAGGTCATTTGCTGTGCATTGCCAGGTAAATATGAGCAATGTTTTCTGTGCATCTAGTTTCAGTGAAGAAGAGGAAACTGAACAAATAAGCTATTGTTTGAAATGCAAACTAGATCAGCTTTATTGTTCTAGGTAGAACATGGTGATTCCAAATACAATTCACTTAACGCTCTTTCAAATTCTCAGTGAATGACTTGAAGTAGTTCTGACTTTATTGCTGGTTTCTAAAATGTTATTAGAGGCAGAATAATGGCAAAAAGAAGCTTTTCTCATATGTTATTTTTTAAAAAAACAAAATGAATTACAGAATCCTGAAGCTTCAGATTTATGTATGGTTTCAGGGTTGTAAAGTTGTTTGGAAGGTTTTTCTTGAAATGTGTTTATTGAGTATTTTTACTGGTGTGTATAGTGTAATGGACCACAAAGACAAAAAAAGCTACAGGTAGTTTTATTTACAATTTTTGGTTTTTTTGCATTTTCACTGTAGGTTTTTATTGTTTGTTAGTTTGGTTTATTCTTTTCACAAAGCTGTTTCGATCATGCAAAAGCCCATCCAAACTTTCCAGCCTACAAGTACACAAAATATACAGAAGGCTTGGCTTAGGGTGTAGAGAGGTATGTGCAGGGGAGTGCAAATGTAAGTAACATCTTTTTACAATTTAAAGTTATAACTCTGGATCCATAGGTTAGATTTGCTTTATTTTCTGAAGCTGTTACTTTCTTCTGTCATAGAAATCGCAAGTGGATATTCATTTGAACCATTAAAGAATAACATTTTCTTTTTTGCCATATTGTGTCAAGACTGTGTTAGCTCTCATGGAATCATATCCTAATTGATCTTTTTCCTTATCCTATCCATATTTTACTTATAAAAAATGGTGGGAGTGAGAGTAGAGAAAGAACTGTGTTTAGCGAGTAGTCAGAACTGTGGAACAAGTCATTGGAAAGAAGAGGGGGAGAAAGGGAGATAAATGAACTAGACAGAGATGCAATTTTAAAATCTATTAAATACCAATGCAGCTGTGATGAAACCAAAAGAAAAAGTATTTCTTTCACATGGGGGTTGTCTTAACATTAATTAACTACTTGCTTGTTGCCTAATATTCCTGACAGATGGAAAAAATGTGCCTGCAGTGCATCTTAATGAAGTTAGCATATAAAAGAAAGGTGCCAGATGCCATACTGAAAAAAGAGAGGCACACAGGACTAAGAGGGTTAAAGGTTTGTGATCTACTTGTGTTTTCATTGTTTGCGTCAGACTGTAACTGAGCTTTTTGTGCATCCACCTATAAGTGGAAAAGGTCCAGGAATGGTCACCAGTTCCCTTCACTGGCATTCACACTTAAACTGCCTCAGTAAGTTATACAAAAACTCATTTTTGATCCTAAATACTACAAATAACACTGTATCTACTATTCTGGAACCAGCCGATGCATCTGTGCATTGTTTCCCTTAGGGTCTGGATGACTTTTTGTCTTGAAAGCATTGTGCCACATGCATACATTAGGTCAGTCAGTTTAGGTTTGCTGTGTTCGTACAGGGTTGCACAAAAGCTAAAAGCCTTTTCAGAGCTGGGAGGTACCTGAAGGGCTTTCTGTAGGGGTAGCTGCATCCTACAGGACTTGTGCTACAAAGCTTGTGCTGCTGAATCTGACCTTGGCTGATCTCTTCTGAGCGATTATTGTACTGAGTTCTTGAGGTACCTGAGTTTGTAATCTGCTGTATAGGGAATTAGTAACATTTGCAGTTAGCACAAAATACCTCTGTATTACTTCTAGGTCCAAGCCAACTTTTTAAGAGAAGTACTTGAATTAAGAAAACTCTGCTTTAGAATGAGGACAGCTGGACAGCTTTAATATTGCTGGAACATTGTCTGCAACTCAGAGAAGCCATCCAAGGCCAGTGAAAATCTGATTGCATTTTTTGGAAGGAAAGTGCAAGAACTCTCTAAAGTTTGCCAGTGGAGGTTATAACTTCCTGTAATGGGCTGTAATGAGCTGATTCGAAGCATTTTTTATCCCATATGCAACTTTAAGCATATAAGGATGAATATTGTGCTTTCTAAAGCCTGGTGCAGTTAAGTTTATGGCTTCTGTAATACCTGCATCTCTGAAATAGGTTCTGATATAGCTAAAGCCTATTGACTTTTGTGCCAAGCACGATGATGTATCTATCTGAATGGCTTACTGCAGAAGGAGATGTTGCGGAATTAGACCTGCATGAGAGAAAGTGTTTTGTTGGATTTTGTGTTTTGCTGGCTGTTGGAGATAAAGCCGCTGTGCAATTTTATTTTTGCTCTAATGATTTGTTTTAAGGTTCCTCAGAATCTTAGGCAGAAGTCCCTTCTTCATATGACATGCTTCCAGATAACAGCTGATTTTTTTCCATCTCTGAAAGATGAAAGGTGAATGACAAAATTGTGATAATTAATACAATGTCTTCCCATTTTATTATAAAAAAAAAAAAGAGAAATTGAACCTCAGACAGGTATAATGGCTTTTCTTTCTGTGAGGAAACATGAAAGCTTTTATATAGTGTTTACTCTCATGCTTTCTTGTGTTGGAAGATTGGCTCAGGTTTCGGTTATTAAGTGATGTTAATAAGAAAAACAATTAAGAGTCTCCTGACATCCAGAGCTGTAATTGGACTGTTTGGATTTTCTGTGCTGCCTTTTCATCCCGGTATACCTGGAAACTCTCAAATCTCAGGTATGAGATTTTGCTTGCAAAGTGTATCTTTTTACCTTAAGAAAAAATTCCTAGTGTTAGTCATGCATCATTGCATATTAGTTAGGGAATATCATGAAAAATGTACTGACTTTTTAAGAAAAAAATTATATAAGATTTCATCTTCATTAATCAGTTGTTACAAGTTTATTGAAGTCTTGCTTTTATGGTATGTGACTTTTTAGTAGCCCTATCAGTTTTGAAGTGAATGAAAATTATACATGACTTTTTTCCTTTGCGATGCAGTCTTTCCACATAGAAGGAGGATGTTTCTCAAATCCGTATAAGAATGAGAGGAAATGTTAACTATGTAAAGAACTGTATATTGTGTTCTTAGTGTACATACATCTAAACCATACAAAATATTTATTTTTGGTATATGAATGAAATGCTGCATCACATCTTGCTGTTATGAGAAAGAAGTTCCCTAAAGTAAAAATAAAGGTTGTCTTTGTCAGTATTTTGGTGGGAAATCATCAGGCAAAATTCTCTAAACAAAGTATATGAAATCGTTGTCTGCCTGACTGAAGAGGGCAGTGGTGCCTAATGTGACAGAATCTCCTCATTTTCAACGAAGTACATTTTATTTCTCACTAGATTTCCTTTGATGGATAACCTGAAAGTCTTCTATTACTCTTTTAGAAATGCTTTATGCAATTACACTTTAGAAAATGGTACTTCTGTACATTAACTTGTAGGAAATATCAGAGTTTGAACCACTGGTGCATCAGCGTTCCTGAGATTGACTGCAAAGTCTGCCTCAGGTGAACAGAAATAACTCTTTGAAACCTTGCTGATTTTTTTTTTGGTTCTATATGAGTTTTAGGCTTCTGATTTTATTTCTTTAGACCTTTTCTCAAAATTTCAAACTGCTTTCTGTACATCATTAGCCATTTGGGAGTAAGTCAAATCAATTTAAGTAATTTTAGGCACACAACATGAAAGCTAATGATTTTGTGCCTATATGTTTCTTGAATACTCAAACATAATTGTCTTATCTTGTTCCCTTAATGTCTTTCAAAGCAGACGCTTAGAAAACATAGACATTCAGAATCATGAGGCAATTCTGAAAATCATAACCAGAAAGAATGAAATATGAAAAGAAGATGTTTTTTTTATTCCTAGAAGGCTAGTTAGAATGAGCAGCTCACCTATTGTTAGGAGAAAAAAAAAAAAGTATGAATCAGTAAGAGCAAAGAAAAAAAATTCTTCTAGGATTATTCTCGTGCCAACATTTTGCTACTTACCACCTTTGTGTATCAGACGATTTGCTAGAACTCCTGAGATATTCATTACATTAATTAAAATGTTTTTATTTGGGTTTTTGTGGAAGTCTTTCAGTACATTTGCTTCTTTGACCCAAGTGATGCATTTTAACTGTAGTACTAATGAGGCAATGGCATAAAATTCTAATTCAATTTGGAAACGGTTTTTGTCATATGAGCCAAGTTGGCAACTTGTTTGAAGTTCCTATAATTAAAGCATATATCTTAGCTGAAATTCTGTTTAGCCAGTTGATTATATTTTCAAACAGCTAGCCAAATTGGCAAAAAAAAAAACAAACTCAAAAAGATCAGGCTAAAACTGTTGATGTCTCCATGAAACATTTCTAATTAGCTGACCTCATAATGAACTAAGGTTGATAAGTGCACGAATTTTGACAGAGTTACTGGTCTTTGACTTTTAATTTTACATTGCATTGTTTTATTTTTTCCTGGTGTAAGTGAAATAACCTAGGCTGAGAGAATGAAGTAATGCCTTTCATTATAGCATTGCATGCTGTTCCTCTTTCAGGTTTGCCTGATGATGGCAGGAGAGATCAAACTTAAGTTGTTCTTATGGAAGGTGAAAACAGAGATGTTTCCTGTAGCTGGCATATGGTAGTTTTTAATCCGAAGCTCTGAAGCTTGTGAAAGGTAATTTCCTAGCCTTTCTGCAGTTTTCCTGGGGAGTATGTGTGTGGTTAAACTACCATTTTTTTTGACAGAACGGGTGTCTTTCCATGCAGCATCTTTCTATGCAGCAAAAGGTATTGAAAAGGGACTGTTAAAATACACACTTTTGGGGGGTTTCTTGTATACAAAGTCTGAAACCTACAATGCCATTCCAAAGTCCTGACATCAAATCATTTGACTACCGTGGGGTGATTTTCATGATTTCCTTTGAATCATGGAAGTCATGGATTGAAAGGAGTATAAAATCATAAGTATCATAAAATAAATTTTATTTGGTGTATATGTGGGTTTTGTTTTTGGTTTGTGATGGGCAGTGTATGTGTTCAGTGTACAAATGAATAGGTATTAAAGAGCAAGATCCGCAAGAAAAATGGATATACATAATTCGGAAACACCACATTCAGATCACCTATGATGAGTATTCCTTTGAACTATGTTCTTTTTTTGTTTGTTTTTTGAAGAAAAAGTGAAAATGAATGACTCAAAAGCTTAGAGCAAAAAGTGCATAGCACTTTAAGTCTCTCCTCTGATAAATATACTCCTGATTAAGAACTATGCCTTTCAAGAAAGTTCTTATGTTACTGAAATAGGATTTCACTTCACTATTTAGTAAGGGAGGCCACAGTAGTGACAGCAACTTCATCACAATGATGGCAGCTAATAACTTGGGACTGAGAAAATGAGAATGTTTTATTCAAACTAAAAAATCCTTTCCTTGAGCAAGAGAACACAAAATTCTTAGGGTAAAAAGAGGCAGCTTGACTTCATCATCAGACAGACTTTTTTTTTTTCCCAGATGTGCTCATATGTTACTTCCAGAGATCCCTGCGCTTGTTTGTGTAATCATGTTTGCGAGAGGAGATTGTTGTTTGTATTCTTCCAGAGGCCGTACTATTCCACTGTACTTTCTCCTTGAGCTGTGAGACTGTCAAATTTTTACTCAGATTTTGGTAGCTTTTGTAAGGGTAACTGTGTGCTTAGGGCTTTTCTTCCTCCTCTTCCTTGCTAGAACCATGTTGGGTTTGTTTAAGCTGTCATAAGATGCTGAAGCCCAATTTTAACCCAATAATGTTTTATTAATTGATACAAAAGTCACTTAAAGTGCTTGGTAAGTGCTTTGCTATTGCATGCTATTGCACTTGATCCTGAGGAGGTCTGAGCCAAGTAAAGAGAAGGCATGCAAATGGGTCTTCCTTGCTTCGGTTCTGACCTTTTAGCTGCTCTTGCAAGGAATGGAATGGAATGGAATGGAATAGAACTATTTCAGTTGGAAGAGACCTACAACTATCCCCTAGTCCAACTGCCTGACCAATTCAGGGCTGACTGAGTTAAAGCATATTATTCAGGGTATTTCCCAAATGACAGGCTTGGAGCATTGACCACTTCTCTAGGAAGCCTGTTCCAGTGTTTGACCACCCTCTCAATAAAGAAATGCTTCCTCGTGTCCAGTCTGAACCTCCCCTGGTGCAGCTTCGAACCATTCCCATGCGTCCTATTGCTGGATACCAGGGAGAAGAGCTCAGCACCTCCCTCTCCACTTCTCCTCCTCAGGAAGCTGTAGAGAGCAACAGGATTGCCCCTCAGCCTCCTTTCCGCCAAACTAGACAAGCCCAGAGTCCTTAGTCGCTCCTCACAGGACACACCTTCCAGCCCTGTCACCAGCTTTGTTGCCCTCCTCTGAACGTGTTCAAGGACTTTCACATCCTTCTTAAATTGTGGGGTCCAGAACTGGAGGCAGCACTCCAGGTACTCAACACACCACCGCTGAACACAGTGGGATGATCCCCTCTTTTGACCGGCTGGTTGTGCTGCGTTTGATGCACCCCAGGATGCGGTTTGCCCTCCTGGTGCCAGGGGACACTGCTGGCTCCTATCGAGCTCGCTGCCAACCAGCCCCCCAGATCCCGTTCTGCAGGGCTGCTCTCCAGCCACCCCTCTCCCGGTTTACGCTTGTGCCCAGCACTACTTTGTGGTAGGTGCAGAATCTGGCATTTCACCTTGTTAAACTTCATCCCATTGATCATGGCCAATGGTCCAGTCCATCTAGATCCCCCTGCGAGGCCTCTTGTTCCTCAAGAGGCTCAACAGCACCTCCCATTTTGGTGTCATCAGCAAACTTGTTAATGGCGCATTCAGCTCCTGCATCCAGGTCGTTGATAAAATATACTGAAGAGAACTGGTGTTAGAATTGAATGTGGAGGAAACCTGGGGGCTGATTCAGATTTCTCCAGGTTTGGAACAGGATGAAATAACTTCCTCAGTTTCTGAAGGAATCATACCAGTAGATAAAGTGTTGATAGTACCAGTTTATGCTTGAACTTAAATTGTAGCATCTCCAGTGTTTTGTTTTGGAGAATTTGAGCCAAGGTAAATCCATATGATAGTCACTGAGTACTGAAAAGATTTTTTGAGGTTTTTTTGTTTTGTTGTTTCTTTTTTAACCTTCCTCTATACAGACTTCCCCAGCAATGTTGTTCTTGGTCACTGACTGCTGCTTCCTGGGCTTTCAAAATGGCTCATAGTGCCTCTTACTAATATAATACCTTTGATTTATTCTTCGTTTGTCCTTTTTCTATAATCTGTGGAATGCTTTTTGACAACCCATTGGCTGCACTAGGAAACACTCACCAAAGTCACTGCCTCCAAAATGATCTATATCTTTGCAAGTGGGCCTTCAGTTGAATACTTTATTGATTTGTAGGAAACCAAGTCTATCAATAAGGTAGATGATCCCTTTTGAAGAGTGAAGGCTTTGAAAGACATGAACCTTGGTAGCTAATTTTGGAGGGAATTACAGCTTCCTCTTGCAAGGTGCAGAGTGTCGTTAATGCCCATGGAAGGCACTGGGAAATCAGGCTCTGAGAACTTCTCAGCATTTTTGAGGATTGAGCCTTTCCTCAAAGTGAAAGAGCATAATTTTTCATTGCACACAATTTCCATAGCTCCATGCTGTACTTTTAATGAGAGGATTATATCACATTGCTTCTGTGACAGATAGGAAATGTATGCCGCTAATCTACTCCAGGGCCAAAACATTTGTCTACAGAGTATTTCTTAATCTCTGGAACTAAACTAATATATTCAGGGACAGCCAATAATTTAAAAGTACTAGCAGAAAAAGTGTGATCAAGATCAGTTCAAAAGAGGGTTTCTGCCATTTTTGCCTGTCTAGGAAAACTCCCTGATGAGTAGCTGGCTGATCTGTGCATCTAGTTCTACAATGAGTTTGAGATGTTTAAAAGCAGGTGGTAGTTGAAACTTTAAGTACTAATCCTTCATAACCTCTTTTTAATCTCTGCTGCTTCTTAAGCAAGGAAGCAAATATCAGCCTTTATCTTCATATAGTTCATTGATTCTCATTCAGCAGTTTACTCTTCTTCTGAAACCTCCCCGAGCCTCTGTGAAATATTTTTCCTCAGAAACTGAAACTTGGGATGTCCAAGGAGAAGACAGAAGGATTTGTATGCATTTTCAGATAAAGTTTTGTAGTTGTGTATTATATTCTACTGCTAACCCGTATGGGGAGATCATTGGTTCTTGGACATATTTTTAGATGCTGGAGGTTTCTTTAATGGGTAAGTTCAAAATCTGAGCTGATTTTTTTTAAGAATATCAATAAATCATGCATTATGTTTTATCACTCAGTTATATGAATCAAACAGCTGCTAATTTTAGAGTAAAGATTGCATTTTCCATAGTGTTACCTCTTTCAAGAGGGCTTTAGTAAGATTTAATGGAAGCCCAGGCCCATATAGTAATCATGTTCAGTACCAAGTAATAGGTAGGGAGGAGGATGTGTGAGACGGTGCCTTCCTTTCTTTATTCCTTATATAAATTTTCAGAGCAGCTATAATGATTCTTGACTTTTCTTCTTTACTACAGTAAAAAAAAGAGTGTCAGGGAAAAGTCAGGAAGAAATTCTTTACGGTAAGGGTGGTGAGGCACTGGCTGCGGTTGCCCAGGGAAGTTGTCAATGCCCCATCCCTGGAGGTGTTCAAGCCCAGGCTGGATGGGGCTTTGAGCAGCCTGTTCTGGTGGGGGGTGTCCCTGCCCAGGGCAGGGTGTTGGAACTAGATGATACTTAAGGTCCCTTCCAACGCGAACCATTCTGTGATTCTGTGAAAAGTCAAGCTACAATACAAAGTTTGCTGGCTGGTTTTACCATTGCGTTCAGGTGGCCTTGGTCTGTGAGTGAGGAGGGGACAGGAGGTGATCTTCCAGGACTTCTTCCTATCCATGCACATGGTGTATATGCATAGACTGTCCACACTGTGATTAGGAAATTTTAGTAGTTGTGAAATCCAGTTTTTAGGGAATGCCAGATTTTGCTATTGTATATGAAATGCAAATTCCCTATAAACTCAAATGCTCTGTAATTAGTTCTGCAACTGCATTTTAGATATAAAATATAGAAGTAAAGTGTAGGAAACAAGAAGAACAACTTTGAATGAGATTGAATTTCCCTTTTTCTAAATATATGCACACCTCAAGTAAGTCCATATACATTTTAAAGCTACAAGAAATCTATAATGTTACGAATTCTGTTTTTCGCACATCTGAGCAGTATTTTTTTCTTCACTGAAACATAGACATATTATGCATGGTTTTATATTTATATTTATTACTACAATGTATGCATACCTATGCATACAGACTCATATAAATATAGTACTTTGTTAATATTTGAGTAAATCTAACTTAACCTCCCTAGGGAAGAGAGAGAGATATATTAAATTTATTGAAAGTCATTGCCAGAATCTAACCCATCTAAATTTTTGCCTGAGTGTCTTCTGTCTCTGGATGTTTTCGCTAGATTCCTTTCTTTCAGAGGTATGACTTTTTGCCAGGGTTAGTGCCATATAAACAGAATGCAATAATTGAAGAAAGGCAGCAGTGCTTAGTTTATTATTAACAATATCAGAATTTAACAAAAAGGAGGTGTCTGCTTAGATGGGACTTCAGTCGCATGCTATTAATTTTATCTAACTCACCTGTCTGTTACTTGTCAATATTGAACTTTATCTTTCATTTAAACAGTCCTTTTTTTCCCCACATTATTGTTTTTCATTCTGGATTTCTGAAGGATATTGCTGAAGTATCCTTACTGAATCCTGTTAGCAAAATGCCTTTGGCTTAGATTAGTTTCCTTCTGTCACACCAAACTCAGGAAACTTGCAGGTGTGTGGCATGGTATCCGACCTCCTAAGGAGCAAGATCTTACCACTACATAGGGCACTACAATAAGGTACCAAAGAGACAGGCCTTTAATTAGTTTTATAGTGAATGTTATACTTACTTTTGGGCACTAAGGTTCTTTTCTTATCCACAGCTCTTTAAATCTTCATCTTGGTTAATGCATATTATTTCTGAGTTATGAATTCTTGGAAGATTCCCTGTGGGGCTTCGTAACATTCTGCCTAGTGCCTTTTGCAATTTACAGGATTTATTAAATTATTCCCTAAGAAATGTTGAGGTTCTCTCAATTGCTGTAACATCCTTTCTACTAGTTACCCTTGGCACTGGATTTGAGCTTTTATATTTGTCTTTTATTCCCCAGTATTTAGCTACTGGGTCTCTAACATTTATTTAAATATGCTTTTTTCCCTCATATTTTTGTTTGACCAAGATCATTCCAAACATGGTGTTGTTCCATCAAAAGGATCTATCAGAAAGAGCATAAATGCAACATAAATGCAAAACAAGAAGGCTTGAAATGCTGAATATTTCACTACTGTTTAGCCTTACAGAACTTTTTCTTTTGTAATCATAAGTTCATCATCATTTCCATTTGTTTTCCTGGGCAGTCAGAAGTTTATACATTTTCTAAGTGAGTGCAAAAACAATGTGTAAATGTTCTGTCATTTTCTATTTCGTTTATAGTCTTCTTGAAAAAGGAGGTAAAAGGAGAGTTTTGAAAGGAAGGTTGAAAAGGAAGATGAATGATGGAAGATAAGCCATTCAGTGAATAAATGAGTGGAGAAGGTGGTTAGAAGGAAAACTAAGATAAAAATGACAAATGACAAAAAGAGAAGGTAAACTTGAATGAAAAAATACCTGTGCTATTGAAAGCCTTCACTTAGAGGCTTAGCATATTTACCTTCTGGATGTTTTTAATAGGTGGCACCTGCTCAATTACAAAAGCTTGGTTTTGAACTGGTGGCAGTGATGACTAAATCCACAAAACACATAGGGTGGGTGTCACATAGCTGCTATGGCAGAATTCGTGGCTTAGATTTAGCTGATGGAGCTGTCTGTGAAATGCGTGGAACAACTTGGTTGCTAAGAACTAGATTCCCAACAGCTGAGCATGATGAAGCAGCTGCCCCAACTGCACATTGGAAAAGTGTGTCCTAGGTCTCACATTTCTGATAGAGCCGTACTTGAACTTTTTTTCCAGCATCTCAGGGCTAGAATGTGCTATCAGTTGATGGCTGAGGCTATTGGGAGGTGGGAGAATGTAGTTGTAAATTGCTTGAGGCAGAAAAGAACTTGCATCTTCTGGAGCTGGCCTAGAGACTACACTACTGAATTAAAAGGCAAAGGTATATCTCCTTTGGCTGTTTTCTGCATGCTTTAAGTATTTGTCAAGACTAGTGAACTGACTGGAGCCCTCAGATGATGTACGTGGAAGAAGGCAGGCTTGTGTAAAACGGTTATTGAGTTTTTTGTGCTTAAATTATAGAGTTTCTGAGCACAACCAGAAGCAAAACTTTACACTTACTTGAGCAATACATTTGGAAAATGTAGGTAGTTTCAGATGCTTCCAGTTAGATGAGAGAGAATTATAGTCAAAAAAGACATAGGAGACTGAAGTGCCTACACTGGGAGTTTGGTGTGACTTAGGCACTAAATGCAGAAGTGGTTTGAGCTTTGTCAATCATTCTCCCCAATTTTCTGTTCATTTTGGGCTTATCCAAAACTCATCTGGACAATTTGGGTATTTTGCGTGCGTATATAACTAGAGGCATGATTTCTCCACTTATTAAAACCTTTTAAAAATGCATGTTAATAGCTTTTATTTTTTGTAACATAGGAGCTCCCATAAGCATTCATTAAGACTTTCATACCAGTGCTATGTACTCAGCAGATACCTAATAAAAGATACTTCTTTTTTTAAGAATCTAACTTATTATCTACTGTCAGCCTTTTACTTATCTAAAACCTTATTCAAAGGTTTTTGTGGTTTTTTTGTTTGTTTGTTTGTTGGTTTGGTTTTGGTGGTTTTGTTTTTGTTTTTTTTTTCAAATACAGTTGTTACTTTGAAGCTGTATGAGGTATGCAGTTTGTCTTAATTTGCTGAAGTTATATGTTAGTGAATGGTGAGGCTAAATGGAAATAATACTTCAGCAGTGTAGAATGCTATATTTTTTTACCCAATTAGAATATTTTTCTCTCTTTTATAACCATAAGCCCAAGCTTCTACTGCTCTACATGCCCTTATTAACCACTCAGGAAAAAAAATCAATGCATTATAGCAACATTAATAGGTAGGGTTTTTTAAACCAAATAACTACCAGTTTTGATAAAAGCTCCTGCTCTATTGGAAAAATAACGTTTTAAGTAATGCAAATGCAGTGCTCTTAGTAGTGATTTTTGGAGAGAGGAAAGAGTTGCAATTCTGAAGCTGGATTTTCAGAAAATCCTGAGCAGTAATATTCATACAGAAAGGCTTTTAAAAAGGCTTATCTCATCCAGAGACATCCAGAAATTGAAACATCCAGAATTCTAAATTGTGAAGTATTTCCCATAAATCCTTGTGTTAGTAAGTTACACTGTATAATAAATATATGCAGTTGTAAGAAGTAAGAAGTTGCTTGTTTATGGCAAAAATTCTTAAGTGTTTAAAAAGTGCCCTTTCTCTTAGTGGCGGGTTTTTTGTATGGAATACGACACTCTTTTTTCTTTTTTCTTTTTTTTTTTTTTTTCACTCTGAGAGGCAGCATATGAATTTGTGTGGGTGGGAATGGATTATAATGAATTAACACAATAATAATGATTATTTTGGTAAATGTGTCACAGAGGCCTTAGTTGTGTAATGCATTAGTAGGTATTTGCATCTAAGCAGAGACTTGTATGATCGAGTGACTTCAGAAACAGTTACTATTTTCTGAGGAATTTTGTCGGACTCTTCTAACTGGCTTGAGTGAAGGACTGGATAAGGCACCCGTGTGTTTGAAAGGTGCCTGAGAACTGTCTCTTGTATTGTCTCTTTCTAACAGACGATCACTTGTTAAACTGTCTTACCTGCCCTGAAAGGCTGAACCCCAAATGGGAAGATGTGCCTGCATGCTGCCAGATGATTTTTACTGGGGCTCTGTGACAAAATGACATAAAATAAGTCCTCCTTCTTGGCCCTCAGTTTAGGAATATGCTGTATGTTGTTTGAAAATAGTGGAGGATGGGCGCATGACACATTATGAATGGAGAACTAAGTATAAGCCTTCATTGTACGTTAAGGAGAATCTATCAGGAGGCTTTACTGGAAATTTGGTACTTTAGTATAAAAGTGTGAGTTATACAACCTTGTCAAGAGAACATCTGTTATTGGGGTTTTATTTAGAACCATTTTTTAGTCCTACACAACTCAGGTCAAAAACCATGGACCTGTCTGAAGGTTTAATATGAAGGTTCTTAGACAAGGAAATACCTGTACAACCATGTATTTCATTTCAGCAACTGTCAGGACATTTACTAACATATCATGGTTTGTATTCAACGTGTACGTAAAAAAGAGATGCCCGAACTTTAGAAGTGTTCCCAAGTGTACTTTTTGTTCTGGAGTAGAATAGGATTTCTTCTGCGTTAATATTCTTTAACCAAATAGCATGTGCCTTCTCTGTGTCCTAGTGCATGGTGAAGAGCCTGAGGATGTAAAATCTGAATAAAGGCCATCCCTTCATTCAGTCCTTTCTCAGGTCTACTGCGAAATAGTAAAGGGAAAAACAGCTCCTGAAGCTGGTGTGCACTTTACAACGTGCTTTATAGGCCTTATCACACCTTTGGTGTGAAGCACTGTGTAATTGGGATGGTATTCCCCAAAATATTAGTTAAATGGCTTAGTACTAGACTATCTGGTGTTTTGCAGTGATTGTAGTGGAAATAAAGAAGGAATGAAAAATAAACATAAGTTGTCAGGAACTTTGTATTCCACATAATTATTTCTAGTTAAAATTTATGTAGTAGAACTGCTCACAGAGTTTAGGTAGGCATGTGCAAACCTTCTCTTCCCTAATTTGCAGTTCTTTCAAACAGGGGTTTTAATTTGGACCATTAGTAAAATTGATCCAGATGATGTCCAGATACGTATTTGGATACTTTTACTTACCTGGTAAAAGGTAAGCGGTAATCAACACTTCTCATCTTGATTTATGTATGAGTAAGGGATGGAGAATGGGTGCAAAAAGAGCTCTGCCACAAAAGGACTGAAAATAAAACATTGCCTGTGGAAGCATATAAATAAATATATATACACATATGCAGTCACCTGTTTCTTCCATTAGCCCTTCTCTTACACCATATCCATTTGTCTGATGTTGTTATTTGAGGGCACCATAATGCAGCCCCCTCCAGACTCTTCCTTACCAAGGTGTGTTTCTGAGGCTACTTCCGGATCCCTGATTGAAAGATCTAAGAATCAGAGAGCTATGGCACAATCCCTAAACCTTCTGATTGAAAAACTCCCAGACTATAGTCTATTTACCATGTCCAGAGGAGAGCTACCAGGCTGGTCAGGGGTCTGGAGACCAGGCCATATGAGGAGAGGCTGAGGGAGCTGGGCATGTTTAGCTTGGAGAAGAGGAGGCTGAGGGGAGACCTCATTGCCCTCTACAACTCCCTGAAAGGAGGGTGGAGAGAGGTGGGTGGTGGCCTCTTCTCCCAGGTGGATAATGACAGGACCAGAGGAAATGGTCTGAAGCTGCAGCAGGGGAGGTTTAGATTAGATATTAGGAAGAATTACTTTACTGAAAGAGTGGTCAGGCACTGGAACAGCCTGCCCAGGGAGGTGGTTGAGTCACCATCCCTAGAGGGATTCAAGAAACTTCTAGATGTGGCACTTCAGGGCATGCTCTAGTGGCAGAGATTGTAGGTTGTTTAGTTGGACTCGATGATCTCAAAGGTCCTTTCCAACCATGAAGATTCTATGATTTCTGTGTTTGCAAGTACTGCAATATTCCACTATTTTTATACAAATTTTGAAAGCTGTGGATTTTTTTATTTGATCTTTTTCTTTATAAAGAACTCATGATTTAGTTGTTGTGCTTTTATTACTGACACATTAAATATGACGTTAAATGCATTAAAAGCAAGTGGAAAATAAAAGGTCTTGAGTCACTCTCACAGCGGTGTGTTGTCTCGTCCACACCAGGAATTACCTGATGTGTTATGGCATAATGTGTGTTTCTCCACCCAAACAACTGGCACATGAAGGTAAAGCTTAAGATTTTTACTGAGGACAGCACAGCCTGGTGTCTGAACAATTCTGTCCTAAATATTTCCTGAACATTTAATAGTGAACAGTTCTTACCTATAAAAATTGGAAGCATATGTATCTGTCAAATATGTTCTCATAGCTGTAATCATTCTTCGAAAGAAAGCCCCAGGTATACATAAGCTGTTTTTAAATATCACAAAATATTAATCCAGAGACATTTAAAAATACAGTAAAAACTGTAACATCAGCAGACTGATGGTATCCAGTAGATACATTGAAGCAGATGTTTGTAATATTTTGCCTAAAGCTAGAGAATAGCCCGTCTACAGAAATATGAATCAGTATAATTTTTAATGGATTTATACTTCATTAAAAGCAAGTCTATTGCCCAAGAGATGTATACTTCACAGTACTTTTAGAAAAAAATATCTTTAAAAGATTATACTCTTTCAAAAAGCTCTACTTTCATGTCTGACAGACATATTTAAACAGAATTACATTGAAATAACCACACTAAGATGCATTTTTTTTCTGCCTGTATATATTTTTCAAAATTTAACATCTCAAAAGATTCCTTCATCCTGGGACTAGTGGTATTTACTTGTTGAAGGGAGTGCCTTTTAATCAGGCTGATCTGGAGCGCACCTGAGTGGGAACACAGCGGGACCGTTCCCTTGGTTTCAAATAACGTTATCACATATTTTGCAGATGCAGTGTTACTGGTGTGGCAGGGATGCTCTGTCCATTTCAGGGAGGAGGTAAAACGTGTAAAATTCATCACTTTGCTACGTACCAGAGTGTCATACGATTTCACAGAAAATCAAGAAATCCAAAGATGAATGTGATAGCTACTTTCTGTACAGGGAATACTTTATTAGATGATAGTATGATGGGGTTTATGCAAAGACATTACTGTAGCTTTAATTCCAGGATGTAGTTATTAGTGGAGCATTACATTAGCCTTGCAATGAAGTTCCATGCAGATGGAACACAAATACCTGCAAACTACTGGTACCGGGAAATGGAAAGAAGATAAAGTGTCACAAGTGATGGCTCTTTATTTCTTTGGGTTTTTTAAAGCACCAATATATAAGTACTTTACAAAGCAAGGACTATAAAACAGGTTCTGTGCCTGATCATTGTTTTATCTGCCAAAGAATTATGTCTGTTTTATGCTTTCTCTGTTAGCATAAGTTATTTCCAGAGAAAACTGTCTACTATCAACCGCTATAGAGACATAAGAAACACACATGAGTGTAAATTTATTCCAAATAGCAGGTTTAGGTTTTGGTTCTTGTTTTGTTTTGTTTCCTCCTGCCCCGGCTTCCTCCAGAAGATGGTAGTTCAGGGCTGGATAGATAGTGTTGTTATGGTTTTGCTGAAGATTGCAGAATATGATCTGATTTTCCCAAACCATCTGGATTTGTAAAATGAAGGTTTTCCATATCCTCTACCATCCCAACCTGCAAGACAAGTATACTATTTTCCTGTTTTATTAAATGTATTATTTTTATTTATAAAAAGTCAGAGAAAAAAAATATATTTGCTAATGTCAGCTAGATACTGTTGAACTATTTGTACACTGATCAGGAAGGCTTCTTTTCTCTGGAAAATTCTGGCTATCAAAAACAAAGACATGAACATTGAAATATTTTTTTCTCAGTCCATCGATCTGGAATTTAAAATTTTGTATATTTGCTGTCTGCAAAGTGGCCTGGGACTATTAATTACTTAGGTTGTTTTCCTTAGGGAACTGTATATTTCATTTTTGATGATAGGAGATGTATTCTGTGCAAAAATTACACTTGGGCAAAAATTATATTTTAATTAGAGGAAAATATCTTTTTTTTTTCCCTCAAAGCTAATTGAAGTTAGAATTAGGAAATTATTTAGATATTGGAGAGTAATTAGAATAATTTAGTAAGTTACTGTATGTCAAGTTCACTTGCTTGACTTTTTCAAATTATATATATTCTACTTGTTTAAAAATAGAAAAGGGATAAAAACAATAAGCCTCAACTAAGGAAATAAAATGTTAGAAGGTTTTAATTTTGTAGTAGCTACTTTTCCTTAATGCAGATAAAAGATCAGCCTTAGTCATACCTAGTAAGATTTTAGAGTGACCTGAAGAGAATTGTACTGCAAGAAGCAAAGTAACGTTTTTAGAGTGAGATGGTGAAAGAATACTTGAGGTATAATACATAGTACAAAAAGACCTGAAGACTAGGGCCAAAATTTATTCTTTCCCAGAGCGGTGAAGGATGTACAGGTAAGATTTATGTAGTTTCTGAAGCAAGTCATTTACTCCATGAATAAGCACACCTTTCAGACCAGTGAAGTCCAATGAAATTAGAAAATGCACTTGCTGCATTTTGGTGCTTCTTTTTCATTTCCTTTCCTTTCTTCTTTTCTTTTTTTACCCCCACATTTTGAAGGGTTGAAGATTAATCTGTCAATCTGGTTTAGGTTCGTTTCTTCTATACCCAAGTTTAGGATGGCTATCCCCCACCTGCCCTCCCCGTGGATATGCATTCTATACAAATATAAGTGACTTTATCCATTCTTGTTCAATATCCGTTATCCATATCCATTAAAAGTATGTTATTCCTATTGGATGTTGCTTAATTACTCTGTTTAATAAAGACTGACTCTGGAGTAAACTGAGGGCTGTGATGCTAAAACCATGAAGCTAATAATTTAAGTGTTTGAGAACTGTAAATATTCCTCCCAGATTATATTGAATCCTCTCAAGCTTTGTATAAAAAACTAGGACAATTTGATTAATAGCATCACTGATAACTTTTACAGTAGAGAATTCTGCTTCTATTTGAAGATAAAGTAGTTCTGGTGCTCCGCTGGGCTGAGGGTTCAGGTGAGTAGAATTAAGCATGGCTGCGTGCCAGGTTATCTATGCTGATGCGCCAGCTTCCATTCATGCTGCCTGTGTTGATGTCATCATTGAGACATCTCACCTCGGAGGATTGTGAAAGTAGGGAAAAATGAAACTGGGAATGTGCTGCAGTCAAGCACTAGTGAAATATTCGTCCTGCAGAGGTTCAATGAAGTCTTTGCATAAAATCTGAAGGAAAATCATGATGATTTTTTTACATGTGCATGCTGAGTGTTGGAGGAATTATTAGTGAACTATTGAACTAAAATCTGCTAGTAACAAGGGAATACTGCTAGTGTTAGATGTGTTGTGGACAATATGATCCAAGTTAAATGAAGGAGACGGCAAAACAGCAAAGTTTGTCCTAGACTGCACAAAGGGAAAGACGTAAAGGTTTCAGTATCCAGCCCTCATTGCCACCACTGAAGGGTTTAGGGGGGAAAGAATTATGTTCAGAACACTCCTCTTTCCTTTCAGCCTGAAACAAAATGTTTAATTTTCATTTCACAAATCTTCAATGAAAGCAAAGCAGCTGAAATGAACTCTGAGAAGAGTTTGCAAAATGAGAAGGCTTTATAATCAGTCAGTGCTTTTTAATTCTGTGTTGTAATGAATGACACTCAAATATGAAGATTTGATTTGACCATGACATCCTGGTCTCTAAATTGGAAAGGCATGTATTTGATGGATGGACCACTTGGTGGATAAGGAACTGGCTTGATGGCCACACTCAAAGGATTGTGGTCAACAGCTCAGTATCCAAGTGGAAACTAGTGACAAGTGGCATTCCTCAGGGGTCAGTACTGGGACCAGGGCTGTTTAACGTCTTTGTCAGAGGCATGGACAGTGGGATTGAGTGCACCTTCAGCAAGTTTGCCGATGACACCAAACTGTGTGGTGTGGTTGACATGCTGGAGGGAAGGGATGCCACCCAGAGGGACCTGGACAGGCTTGAGAAGTGGGCCCTTGCAAACTTCATGAACTTCAACCAGGCCAAGTGCAAGGTCCTGCACCTGGGTCGGGGCAATCCCAGGCACAAATACAGGTTGGGCAGAGAATGGCTAGAGAGCAGCCCTGAAGAGAAGGACTTGGGGGTGCTGATGGACGAGAAGCTCAACATGAGCTGTCAATGCGCACTTGCAGCCCAGAAAGCCAACTGCATCCTGGGCTGCATCAAAAGAAGTGTGGCCAGCAGGCCAAGGGAGGTGATTCTTCCTCTCTACTCTGCTCTGGTGAGACCCCACCTGGAGTACTGCGTCCAGCTCTGGAGCCCTCAGCACAAGAAGGACATGGACCTGTTGGAGTGGGTCCAGAGGAGGGCCATGAAGTTGATGAGAAGGCTGGAGCGCCTCTGCTATGGGGACAGGCTGAGAGAGTTGGATTTGTTCAGCCTGGAGAAGAGAAGGCTCCAGGGAGATCTTATAGCGGCCTTCCAGTACCTAAAAGGGGCCTACAGGAAGGATGGGGAGGGACTCTTCATCAGGGAGTGGAGTGATAGGATGACGGGTAGCAGTTTTAAACTGAAAGAGGGGAGATTTAGATGAGATATTGGGAAGAAATTCTTTGTTGTGAGGGTGGTGAGCCCCTGGCCCAGGTTGCCCAGAGAAGCTGTGGCTGCCCCATCCCTGGAATTTTTCAAGGCCAGGTTGGATGGGGCTTTGAGCAGCCTGGTCTAGTGGGAGGTGTCCCTGCCCAGGGCAGGGATGTTGGAACTAGATGATCTTTAAGGTCCCTTCTAACCCGAACCGTTCTATGATTCTATGATATGTTCAATATCCTATTCTGTTTGGGGTGATTTCAACCCCAATGCCTATTTTCCTCGAGAACTTTCAGGTTAAAAGATATTTCAAGGTATAATTTTATCATTTAAAGACAATTCACTTTGAATGAAACACTTCAAAGTTAGTACAACGTGAATCTAGCTGTCTGACCCTCAAATAAGTTCTCTTATCACCCCTCTTTAGCACCGTCCCATGTTTTTGTTCACTTGGTCTTTCTGATTGGAATCATAAGAATTTTATACAATGCGGAATCATTCTGAGAAGGGGCATTGGGAGAGACTCCAAACTATAATTCCGTGTAGCACATTTAGTGAATTTCTCTGGTAAGTACAGGAGCTCTGTTGATATCCAAGCTACAGATTGGACTGAGCGTAAACTTTAACTGGCATCCCCTATATCATGCTCTGCGAGCCATTGGTAAGAGCGGATGCTGGCTTTGTTGTTGCATTCTGCGAATTACATCATGGCATTTCCCCCTTCCCAGCCAAAAAAACTGCAAAATTATTCTGGATTCTGTAGAAATGTGGTGCTTTTTTTACCTGAACTTCTCACTGATTAAAAACAACAGAAACCTCATGCAGCAGCAGGCTTTTGTATGAACTCAGTTGAAAAGGGGGTTGAAGATAGCAGTGGTGAAGGAAATCATTCTTTGCATGAGTGCCAACACAAAAAAAAAAAAAAGCCAACATATGAAAAATGTGTAGAATATTAGTTGGAATTGCAATTATGCCAAGAAATGGTGAATGATTAGGAAGGAGGTTTGAGTTACAAGTTGGAACTGAAGATGGGGCAAGATTGAACTAGACACCACCACAAGGAAGCCAGTTGAACTAATGTAAAATATCATTTTCCTGTCTACATCCATCCATCCATCCATGCATGCATCTCACTCCATGTTTAAAAGCAAGAAGCACCAGGAGTGTTCACACCTCTGGTCTTTCACAAAGGATGGGAAATTTTAATAAATTAATCACCAATTAATAAGTACTCTCTAGAAGGGTGGGGTAACTCTATCTCGGTATGTCTTAAATTCGAATGTGTTAAACAACTGTGGATCTTCTACTCACATAATTTGGTAATGCTATAAAACCCATAGAAAATGGAACTTGGAGAAAATATCCTCAAATTATACTTTCTAGTGGCAACTATCCCCTTTTCCCCCCAAGAAAAAAGAATGAGAAACCTCCATGCCCCAAGGTAGAAAATACTACACATTCTATCTATGTTAATCTACCAGCAGTGACTGGTTTTGGCCTTACAACAGCAGCCAAAACCATAAAGTGCTGCTAAAGTATTAGAAGAAACTGAAAAATGAGTAAATAATGTATTTGTGTTTCAAAGGTTTTTCTGACAGAAGTCCCAAAGAAATTGGTGGAATTCATAGCAGTGAAAAATTACCTGTCAAGTGTATATTTTGTGTTGGTTTACTTAGTGATTATGAAAACTTCCAGTTTGTCTGTGAATGAGTCACTGCTTTCAGGGAGATTTCGCGACAGCTGAAGGCTTGACTATTTCAGTTGTCAGAAGACAGAATCCTTATTAAACTGGCTTGAAGGACACACAACATTTGTAATGTGAGACAAATCCCCACAGTGGTGTTCCTTACTTCTGCTCTAACAGTTTCATGAAAATTAGAAACTTGCAAATATGTTGAATGCATAAACAAGTACTTTATCTTGATACGTCTTTATAATGGCTGGTCTGTTCTCATTTGCACTTCTGCAGACAGTGTTGTTCCTAGTCATGTGTAATTTGCTGTAGTTCACCAAATTCAGTAGAATTATAGGGAAGTACATCTGCTCAGTTCGCCTTGTTGATGTCAGTAGGGTTACCCACGTGGTCAGTTCTGCTTGAACCTTTCATCATGTTAATACCAAAAAATGTGCACAATGCTGTAAACAATCACATTATACCTTGTGGACTAATGCCCAGTGAAGCTTCACAGTATAGGCAGGAAATTCCCACTCCAGAAGGAAGTGCGGGAGAAATTATTTCTGCTTTAAAGAGAAGTTAAAATCAGATTTACTGTATGACACCTACTCAACATTGACTTGTGATACAGAAAGATGTTAAATATTATTATGGAAACATCATAATTATTATTGCTGTTGTTCCTATTATTATTATAATCTTGAAATGACATTATGACATAGTTTCTTCAACAAGCCTTTCTATCCAAATAATTTATGCTTTCACCTTTTGGTTCTCGGATGGGTCATTGGCCACTTGTTTTTTACAATGATAAAATATTTCCCGGGGCAAAATTTTAGGTGACTGAATATGTTTAGACATACTAACCTTGTTTAAGGATTAATTTCTGCAGCATTGGAGGATAATAGACTTTTGCTCCCATATAATCTCCATTGCTAGACAATTTAAACTGCCCAGGAGCTATTTTTATTTTCATGGTATACAAGATAAATTACTACAATCAGACTAGTAGGAAACCAATTACGTTATGCATATGTATGAAAGCAGTTGAAAATATCCAAATAAATGTTTAAACTTTTTTTTTTCTTTGGCAGTTAAGATTCTGGAACTGGCAGAACAGAAGCTTTTTGTTGTTTATTGTACAAATAAAATGAGTTTCAGTGTCTTTCCTTTTTAAAGAATTATTAAATTTTATTCTCTTTATATGTAATTTTACTTACTTAAAATATTCAGAAATTTTATATAGTCTCTGCGATAGAAAAATCTCTTCAAAATTTCTGACACTATAAATCACATAATCCCCCAAATGCTGATGTGATTGAGAAAGGGAAATTTGCGACTCAGTCCAATACAATAGTTTAAATACCTGAAGAAGAGTCATAAATGCGCTGACCTGTTCACTAGCATGGCAGGTGTTCAACCCTTTCTACTGAGTGTCTGGGTAGGGTATGGCATCTCTAAGAGGAAAATCACAAGTATTTTTGGAAACAGTGTTTTAAAATCATTCTCAGTACCTGTTTACAGGCCCAAATATTGTGATTTTGCTATGCTACTTTAATTTTCTTGGTTTGCTGTATACTCACGTCACCGTGTTTTCTGCCACTTGTCATATATATAAAAATGTATTTATAAAATATATATGAATTTCTAAAAGACTACAAAGTCAAAGTTAGTATCTGAGCAAACCTTGCAATGTTCTACTATTGGAATGCATAAGAAATTTGAAGTGAATGAGTCTTGGCTTTGTCTCCCATGATAAAAGTTCCCAGCAATGCTAAAGAAACTAGGGTTCTGTCTCTGGAACCATTGTATGCTGAACTTTGACTTTTTTTTTTTTTAATATATTTTTTTAAATGGTAGTTTACTACAAGTTCAAAAAAGCTATTTTAGGTAGACAATGAGTAAAATATTCTGTTTAAAGGAGTGGTGAGTATTCAAGCCCAATGTGTTTGTTATGAAACTCTTCAGAATTAGAGGCAAAAAAGGTTGTAAAAAAATAACACAAATAATTTTCACACACTGAAAAGTTTTCTGCATTATTGTTTTTGAAATGGCTCCATTCCCAGGCTCCATACGTCATGACAGTAGGCTTGTCATGACCATTGTGTGCTATATTAAGAGAATAATATACTCTATTCTTTTTAAACTTATTATCTTTTACCTGTATCAAAGCCTTGTTGTGATGATAGCATTTATTATTCTGGGTCTAGATTTGCTAAAGAACTGAAAAATATTCAAACTGATCACTCTTTTTTTTAAGGTGTTTTAAGAAACATTACAGTGTCATGCTGGAACTAATTTCTACTTTATAATTTCAATTAAAAATATAAGAGACTCTGGCAGCCATTCCGAGTAGATGAGGCTGCCCATGGCCGCTGTTTTTAAGCTTTTAATTTTCTTGGGTCTTTTTTTTTTTTATCTTTTAAAGAATTTAAAAAATGAAACAATTTGCGTATTTGCCAAAAACTTTTGTTAAAAAATGTGTGCTAAACATATAACCCTTCAGCGGTTATGGCAGAAAGTGAAATACCTACATTCCCAGGAAAGATAAATTTAAAATAAAATTTCACCTCACTAAAATTGGTAGCAAATTATCTTATTTTTATTTTTCAGTTAAATCTGCATTCCTTCCCCTTCTACAGGATTAAAAAAAAGTTCCTGAGTGTGCACCACCCCTGTGCAAGTCCTTCATCTCTGACATCCTTCTCTGCAAAGCCCTTTGCCTTTGAGATGTATCTTGCTGATGTAATTAATTCTGTGTCGGAATTAGCTGCGTGCCTTGACTGCTAGCCCCAGACCTCTTCCAGTCACGGTTTTCAGCGTTGGAACTGAGGATCTGGTTCCTCTGACTACACCTGAACTCCTCTGTGACTTTGTGTTATCTGCGGAAAATGGGTGTTAATGTTTCCCTTCTCCTAGGAGTTGTCTTGCTGGCTGGCTAGCTTGTTATTATCTTAAAAAATGCATTTGTAGTATGAGCTAGCATCTCCCGATATTAAAGAATGTAGTCTGTTTAGCTTTTTAGTTTGGGGATGTTTTTTTGGTTTTTGGTTTTTTTTTTTTTCATCTTCCTTTCTTCTTAACACCATTTCTTAGTCTGAACTGTGACAATGTTATTCCAGGCTGTTACTGATGGTTTCTGGTACCCATGGGCTACAGAGTGCTTAGGAAAAAACATGCATTTCTAATGGGAATATAAATAACCAGTACATTGGATAATAAATTACTTAGGGACCAATGTGGTGTCAATGAAGTCAGGGTTACGTTTTACCCCCGTCCAGAGCTTAATTGCCTTAATCAGAGATGACTGGAAGTGTATAGTCCAGTAGTTGAACCTGAAAGTATGTGCCTGAAGGTGTGTGCCTCTTGTACATTTTTAAGACGAGAGCAAGACCCACGTTTTCTTTGCTCTTGTGGAGGTGCCTGTGATGCCAACTCCAGTCCCAGGAGGGGAGGCCCAGACTTAAGTTCCCTCCTTTACTGAAGGCACTTAAGTAGACTCTTTTCTCTAATGATGTGTTGTGATTTACTTACCTAAATACTCAGGTAATTTTTTATCAGTACAAATCTATTAAAAGTACATTATATCAATAAGAAAACTCTAGGTAGGAAACGTACAAAATGTGCTGCTTCCTATTAACCAGATACCAATGCAGTTAGGTTGTAGTACCTCTAAAATTAATTGCAAAGCATCCTCAAGGTACTGTCAACTTCAAACAGATCTTCAGGGGACATGCAATGGAATTTGGAAATCAGAAATTGTGTTCCTGTTTCCAAAACTGGGAACTGTGCCCTTTTGTCCTTTGTAACAGCAAGGTGAAACAGAAAGCTATGTTAATCATCTCTCACTTCTTTGGGACCTAACACCCATCCCGTGCAGAGAGAGGGGTACAGGCTGGCTCTTTAGGGCAAAATGTGTGGAATTCATGAGTGTACCTTGAGTTATAATCAAGACAATCCTCTGGTAGGAATACCTGGGGAGCACTGGTGAACTTTGTTCCCTGAAGAGAGGGCAACATCTGAACATGGTTTTCTTCACTTTTTATTCAACATAGCTCTTTACCTGGAGGGATGGACTGGAGTCTGTCAATGGACGTATTTGTGGCAAAAGCCATGTATCCAACACTGTGCACAATTTTTGCCCAGAGGATTGGAAATATGTAAAATATATTCAAACTGACTTTTATTTCTGTTAGTACGATATGATATTAGTACAATATTTTTTCCACTGTTCCAGAAGCAGCGTCTATGGTACTGGCTTCTCTTAAGTGTCATAAACCACGTAGTCTTTATGTTGTTTGACTAGCTAGTCTAGGGGCATTTTTTTTTTTTTGTTAAAGTTATGAATGCCTATAAAATGCGGTTGTTTAGTTAAATGTGCTCACTCACATCATGTTCTGAAAAGATTATTGATACTCTCTGGCCTCTTGCTGTGTTATTTTACAGTGAAGTGAAAAGCACGGTCTGTCATATCTTGTGTGTCTAACCTAGTTTTGTTCACATCTGGAAGTGATAGATGTACTGCATATAACAAGCTCAAAAATGACAAGAAGAAAAGCAGGGTGTTATTTTAAAAACTGCACAAAACTGATGAAACCCTCTGAAAACTGTCGGATAGTGGGAAAGAAGCTGGCTGCTGTTTCATATCTGGAAAATGGTGTTAGAAAAGGAAAATATTTGGTCCTTACTGGAAGCTGATGTGCAGTGGTAGAGGTGAAACTTCTTGGGGAGTAAAATGCAAAAGATAATGGCAAGGAATTAGGGCCTCTCTACTGCAAGATAGTCTAATTCCGATAGACTGGGCTTGTAGTAGAAGAAAAGCGCACTTTAAGCAATCTAAGGAGGAGTTATCATCTATAATTTGTACCTTTCCTTTGGTCAGATCCTGCTGAGCTTGCACTTGGCTGTGTATCCTGCCAGTTTGTGTGGCAGTCTCAGCACACATCCTGGTGCCCTAGGAGACACGGTACAGAGGCCATATCAGCCCACAATCAATTTGGCTGGGGTTTCTTCCTATTTCACTTATTTCTTTGCTTGTACCTGTACTGATATGGTCATCTTCTTTTATACATAATGTGTTTCTCACATTCCATTGTTAGTGGCTAGCAGGCAAGAAAACATATAGGAACTGTTGCATGTGGAAAATACAGAAGATATTTTGCTCTAAATAAACGGTGCCAAGCCATTGGTCTTGGGACTAAGGGATCAAGTGGAAGTCAAACTGTCACAGGCATCTTTTAGGACAACCTTCTGTACCAAAGGGACTCTGCAGAGGATGGAGTCTTTGTGCTCAGGGTTTTTGATGGTAAGGGAATCCTAAGCGGATACTGTGGAAACGGGCAAAAAGACGCGGAGGTAGATGATGGCTGTAACAAACTAATACTTTTGGAAATGCACTCCATCAGAGCAGCAGGTTTACCTCATCCTCTTCTCTTGATGATCCCCTGCAATCACATTAACCTTGTACTTCACCAACCCTGATTGCTTTTAGTCTCCGGGAACATCAATTTGCCAAAGAACTCCTCAGCTGCAACTTCTTCCCACAATACAGTAAAAACAGTTGCCTGTGGGAGTCATGCTCCTTTTATCTTTCCAAATCAAGTAGGAGGTTCATCCAATACCAGCCTAATCCTGTTTCTCAAGCCCTATAATAGCGCTTTTGAACTGAAACTACACAAGCTGTAGAATTGAAATTATCTGCGAGCCTTCCTCCAAACTCCACAGACTGATATGTAGGGAAGAAGGATTTTGTTATTGTTTTTTTAAATATTAAGGGGGGGTTATTTTTGTCAAAAGTATTGTCCTGCCATGAAAGCCCATCTTTCATTCTTTTTATAATTCATAGATTTATAAGTCACGTGTAAAAAAAATCCTGCCTATAGAGAAGGAGTGCCTTAGGCAGGTAAGATGTGGCATTGAAATCATCCATACAGCAAAAAAAATTGCAAAGAAACGAAAGCAGGAAAAATGAACCTGCATTACTAAAACATGCAGTGTTTTCCTTGTTTCCCCACAGGGCAATGCCATGTGCTGCCATTTGCATTTCCCCAACAGTGAAACCACAGCAATGTAAAATTAATAAGAGTATACAGAGCGTGTTTAACAAACGCTGACACATACCCTGTGGTGACTTGGCATCCAACATTTTGCTTGGAGTTGATAGAAGTGTACAGAGCTTACTGGAAAAAAAAAAAAAGTCACATAATATCTGTAAATAAATGAACAAATCCCCACAGTCCAGCAGGTTTTGGACAGGTCTGGAGCTGTCATACAGTGCAGGTCACTCAGAGTAGTAGGTAAAGCGTGTATCCAATACATGTACCATCTGGTAGGGCTACCTGGTGGGTCCTTGTTTGCTTGGGAACATCTTGAGGACTGATTAGTCCATCCTGAAAGTCTCCAAACTATTTTTTTCCAGTCTCTGTAGAGGTTCCCTTTGCTGTCATGATTTTGGCACACAGCAGAGCACACAGTTCTTATTCAATTGCCTTAAGCTGTCTAGATCACAACTACCTACTCTGTATCTCCCAGAAGTATGCGTACCGTCATCTTGAAATTTTTGATGTCCGAAAAACCAAATATTCAGAGAAATATTTAGTCAGATAAAGCATTAAACTAGTGGAAAGCATTAGCAGTGTTAATTCTTATATTCTTACCTGTCCGAGTGTGCTATTTTCATCTGTCAGATTCCTTCTTGCGTGGTGAGTTTTTCTAGGTTATCCTACAACATTGTGCATAGATCTGTACGTTCTATGATATTCCACTAGTTGCTGGAGAAAAGTACAGAAAGTTGACTTTCAGTTTGTGAAATTTATTACCTATTGTGCTACATCTCATGCAAAAATAATATGTCTTTCAGTTGTTTCAAGACAGTTGGAAACCCTCTTTTTTACAAAGCATACAGGTTTTTTTCAAGGAATGTCTAATGGATATACAACCCTTAGTCATAGCAGAATCTGTAGCCAATGTATTGAGCTCCAAGGAGGGTAATTACTAAATGTAGTAAACAGGACATGCAGATTTTTCAGATGGTTTTGAACACATACTTCTAAAGAGAGATGTAAGCTTTCAGAGCATTGGTAAACTCTGTGTTGGCTGGTAGATCCTGAAGACTGTCACATGGAGTCAAGTTCCGATAGGCATCCTTCTTAATGCTGCCTATCAATATTACTACTTATGTGCTTCGTTCTCTCAGTCCTATTGTTTTAGATAAAGTGTTCTTGCAGCTGAATTGCTCATTAACACAGCAGTTGATTAATCCAGCTGCAGTCCTTTCAGCTGCACAGTTGGCTCCTTCAATTAGCAGTTGTTGCTTAAGAAGGTGTGAACTGTGGATTGTATGAGAGAAATCATTGGACTTTTATAATAAGACACATACTTTGTTAGAAATTTTACTCTAAGCTGAGAAGACAATAACCCTCCAAAACAATCTTCATAAAATTTGGAGTCATAAGACAGCACAAAAATTGAAACACATAGTTATAACAGGGAGAGCGTTTTTCAGAGGAAGACTCCTTCTCCCCAACTAAATGAGGGAAATGACTTGTTTTGAAGTAAAAGCTGAATACTTACTGGGTTGTGCTTACTAACTAATGAACAAAGCAATTGCAACAAGGCCTTTTAGTTTGAGGTAAATCCCTCAGTTAGACAAGCTGTCAGTCAATACCTCACTTGAGTCATTAGCAGTTCGAGAAATCCCTGTAATAATTAGAAATAAGTATGTGTTAAAGCTGAGAAGCATATGGCATCCTCCAAATCTATCATGTTTAGGAGAGAAAAAAAGAGAATCCTGCATCTAGTATCTTGAACTGGGAATACTACAATAATACAATATTCAGAAATGATGTTTCTCCTTTGTTTTGATTTAGTGCTTAATGAAACCCTCTAAATTTTGACTATCTGGTAATGCTAATCACTCATCAAATCAAAATCCTTAACTATACCTGCAAAATGTTTAGAACTGAGTGGTTTGGGTTTTTTTTTTAACATTCAAGTATAATCTGTATCCAATTTTCTGTTTCTACAGTGCAGATAAAATCATGGTGGTGGGTCAGGCTTTGAGGAATTGGTTTGCCTGATATTTGTGGTTTTGAACGGTTATCTTAACCGGAGCAAGAATGTCTCAATTTGTACTTCTAGTCACCTCTGAAAGAACCACTCACTAAACATGTATAAAGTCTTTGCACAATAAAAAAAATTTGGAAGAAAAAAATAGCTGGAAAAATGTGTGTTACTGTCTGTATTATAAATTTCTTAGAAACGTAGCTCTTGCATATCTCTGAAAGTCTCACAAGACTATTCTTTATAAAAGCATTTTATAAAAGGTTTTTTTGAGCACCCAAACCATACAGTAATTCCAATATAGTATTAATTATGAAAAACTATTCATAGGTGCTGGGCACATCCTATACCCTCCCCTCACAAGCACATACCATTCAAAGAGGTGAAGAATGAATACAGTGTTTAGAGCAAATTAATATATAACGGCTGCATGGATATATTTTGGCTATTTTCTGTTGGAAAAAAGTTTGCGCACTCACTTCACGTTTACAAAGCAAATATCCTAGAGGGGAACTTTAGAAATCACTGTGAGAACCAGACGTTTAGAGGTGACGAAGAAAGTACCTAAGCCATCTGGTTCCTTTAACTATTTTGTCTCTTCACAAGAAATGTTACCGTCAGTCACGAAGTGAACCTGTTGCAGTTTGAAGATCTTGGTGATGGGCCAAAGGCAGTGTCAAACTTCTGTAATTCATCATTTATTTAGGAAAACTTTAGACTACTTAGTATCTGAGTCCAGTAAATTTCCTGATGCTGACCTGAAAGGTGGGGTGCCTTAAAAAGAGTGTGGCCAGCAGGTCGAGGGAGGTCATCCTCACCCTCCGCTCTGCCCTGGTGAGGCCACATCTGGAGTGCTGTGTCCAGTTTCGGGCTCCCCGATTCAAGAAGGACAGGGAACTGCTGGAAAGATTCCAGTGGAGGGCTATGAAGATGATCAAGAGACTGGAGCACTCTCTTACAAGGAAAGGCTGAGAGGCCTGGGTCCGTTTAGCCTGGAGAAGACTGAGAGGGGATCTTATGAATGCTTATCAATATCTAAAGGGTCGTTGTCAGAAGGATGGGGCCAGACTTTTCAGTGGTGCCTGGCAGCAGAGCAAGGAGCAAGAGGTACAAACTGGAACACAGGAAACTGCATCTCAACATGAGGAGGAACTTGTTTACTTTGAGGGTGGCAGAGCCCTGGCACAGGCTGCCCAGAGAGGTGGTGGAGATCTGAGGTTCTCTGGAGACATGCAAAAACCCACCTGGACGCGTTGCTGTGCAACCTGCCCTAGGTGACCCTGCTCTGGCAGTGGGTTGGACTGGTTGATCTCCGAAGGTCCCTTCCAACCCCTGTCATTCTGTGATTCTGTGATTTAGCAGTAACAGTTGTGGAAGTGGTGCAACATACTCTTAGTAGTTGTAACTGAGCATACAAAACATAAGGATATGTTAATACTTGCATCTTAATTTCCAAATACTGATTTACCTAGGCAACATTTCAGAGTTTTAACCTTGCTTATCTCTACTACCTTGAAAACATGTGGGTAGAAAGCTAACTGTAAACAATGCACAATGCTAGCAAGTCTGCCTCGATAGCTGAAATGTTTATGAAAAGTGCCATTTCTAGAATTTCTGCTTGCTACATTTTTTTCTGTGGAAATTTCCTAAGTGTGTGAATGGCAACGAATTTTAGCAGAACTCTCCCATATAGAGCTGTTAGAACATGCCATGAAGACGTATTAGATTTCAAAGGGTCATTTCATGTGATCTCTGTCTGAACTTTTTGTTTACCTTGTGCTTTGGAATTAGGGACTAGCATCCTACTGTGTAATATCTGCTGTACGTGCTTAATCACAATCATGTATATTTTTGTCTAGAGCAGCAAGGACAAAAATCTCCCATTTGTTATCTGTTCCATGTTAGGGAAATATTTTACCATTCCTATAACTTTTTCTTCTTTACAATGGTGAAGGGAATATTTACATTACCACTTAATAAAAAACAGTATACTTCTCCCCATTCTGCGTAGGAGAATAAAAGCAAAGAGATATTTTTCCTCATCATCTTCTCAGGCTTCATATCAGAAGACCTCCAGAGAAAGTGCTAAGTGAATATGGTCTGCTTTCCATGCCAGAAGCTCAGCCGAGGTGTTTGGGAATGGAAGATCATTTTCCCTCATTTACAGCCAGGTGAGTCTTTAATGATTCTGTAGAAACTGCTACTTAAATTTATAAGGTACGCTCCTTTTCTACTGGAGAGAACGTCACTGAAATTACTTGCTCTGTGTGTAAACTCAGTTGTGAGCCAAATTCTGTTGCTTTTCATTAAAGCAAATTCTGTAAGCCATATTCTATTGCTTTTCATCCTTCCTCAGCCAGAAGATGTTGATGAAAGTCTGGTAACTCCTTTCTTGTAGTACGTCTGTAATTTGACAATAGGTGCATTTGCATGAAGACCTGAGCTGTGGAATAAAATTTTGAAATTTTCCTTTTTTTTCCTCTTTTTTTTTCCCTATGTTCTACCTCTTATTGCCACATCCTTCAAACCTCCAAGTCTGTCTGTAATTGGAGGGATAGAAAACCTAACAGAATTACAGTAAATAAACATACTGTTCAGGTGGTTTAGGACCTCATTCTACAAAGACTTGCACACATTTTGCTGTATTTGGAATAATAAAAAATAAGGCAATTTAACTGTTTACAGCATCTGGAATTACCACATTCGGAAATGTTGAAGGTGATTAGGAATGCAATTATTGAAAATTCCCACAGATTTTTGGGCCTGAATCATCTTCCCAGATGTCTAACAGTGATTTAAGTTCAACAGCAGGGAATCACTTTTCTGTTTCTCTGGCATGGAAGGGGCTTCATTTTGTTTTTAAGTGATTATTAACAATAAAATAGAGTGGTATCAAATGAAAAAGAAATGGTGATTCAGCAGGTTGGCACAAGAAATAGGCATGAAGAAATCTTAAAAGTATTTAGTTTATTATTTTTAAGTGTAAATTTCATTGTATTTTTTATAATAGAGCTAGTGGCTGATACATTAGATATAGATCTAGTCTTATATTAACTGACTTTTAGAAATTTACTTAATAAAATACGCCTTCAAGGAGGATATCAGCCACACAAGATGTCTATGAGCTCTGTAGAACCATATTTTGTAAAGCACATTGATCTTTCATTATAATCATTTCTCTTAACTCCAAAGAGAATAAAAATGAGTCTTTAATCACGTTTGATTTCTTAAGAGAGAGGGCAAGAGAGGTGAACAAGAGTCAGCTTCTCAGTGGTTTTTACTCATCGAGTCATGCAGACGGTTCCAATCCTACCCACCTCTCTGATGAAGGGATTCTCAGTATTTCAGAGAGGAAAATGACCTGTAAGAATCACAATGAAAAATAGCTATTCTGGAGTGGAACCTGGAGCACTCAGGCCACCAAACAGGGGCACAAGCTTGCTTTCGCAGTTTTTGCGGCACTGCTTGACTTTAGTCTTTCTACTAAACACACAGAACGTTCTCTCTCACCTACAAAACACTACTCCATGCATTAGTAACATTTATTGTACTTCAGGTAAAAGAAGTTAAACATTGCTGCAGAGCCATGGCTTTATCACATCACTCCAGAGCTATTGGAGGTCTGAAGCTTCCTCAACTCTTTTCTCCTCTGTCCCAAAGCTTCTTTTACCTATCCTTCCATATTTCCAGGAACGATAACATGGTTTTCGTTTAAGTTACCTGTACTGAACTTCCTGAACAAAAATGTTTGTAGCCTGCCCCTGGTATTTCTTCCTCTTTGACAGATAATTCTTAGGCAAATACCGACTTGACCCTTTAGGTGAAATTGTCATAAGGTACAGTAAACAAAGACCTGGCAGTTATGTGCACATATGTTTCCATTAGTTCTGCCAATCATTTCTTCAGTTTTAAATGCCCAAATAAACTCTGCAGTTTGCCCACATGAACGGCATATGTCATGCGTATGAAGCATGGCTGGTTGTTCTGGCTTGTATATCAGGACTTTTTGGTCCAATGTTTTGAGGGAATGGTGAGTACACGTATGTGGAAGTTAAATGAAGATGATGTTGGGAAATGTTGATATTTTTAACAGCTTGAAAAGTTTCCATCCTCTTTTGTAATATGGCCAAGAAGTTTGACCAAAGCATATCTGACATATTGGTGAGATTTTTTCGCATTGGCAAAGGCAGCTGTTCTGAGTTTGGAAAACAATGAACAGCAATGCAGAAAAATGTGACATATTTTATTTTTTTTTCTTTAAAACAAGTTAAGGAAGACAGTGGACTGCAAGGGGCAGAGGAAATAATGAACAGACCTGTGAGGCAGGTTTAAGATGTAATCTACCAACAGATGTGGTATCTCTCTAAACTGCCCTGTCTTTATCTTGCAGATGTATAAAACATCCAAAAGTGCAAGACCAGTCTGCTTTTCTAGTCATTCACATAGCATGTTTTACAAGGCAGCCATGTCCCAGAACCCTTCACAGCCAGAAACTGCAATACAAGGAGCCTTGGTATATGTAATAATTTCAGATACAAGTCTTAAAAATATGGGAAATATTACCATTTAGAAAAGAGAGATTCTGTTGTTTGTTTGTTTGTTTTAGAGATGTATTAGCACAAAGTGAAAAGATAGATTTCATCAAAAACAAGGCATCTCAATATTGTGCAACATTTTTGTCGTTAAAAAAGGTAATTTACCAAAATAGAAACCTTTCATGAGAAAGTGCTCATTTCAGTTAACTTCTCAGCAAATGTTTTTAAATTGTTTTCATTTTTTTAATATCATGCATTTGCCTTGTCGCAATGGAAATTTTGATTGTGTTACCTGAAACAGAATTTAAATGTGTGATACTTAGAAATTTAATGAGAAGTGAAACTGTGGTCTTCACAAAAATCCATAAAATTGAACAGTATTATTTTGACATCGGTTGAACATTCAGATTAATTCACATTGGAAATATACTTGTTGTCGTAGTTCAGGAAATCTCATCTCAACTATTGGTCACGAGAGGAAAAAGCCTTTTCCTGCTGAGTACCAACATAACATCTGTTTCAGAAATGGTGGTCCTAACACATCTGTGTCCTATGCAAAGAATGGAGCATTTCAGAGTCTCCATGTAACAGATCTGTCCTGTGGCTAATAAGCCAATGAATTCAGTACTGATTTCAAAAGGATAAACTCCTTGGCTTCTATTTCACCACATTCCAGCAGGTTTGGGAATAGTCAAGATACAAAAAAGGTCATGGGGCTTCTATTATACTTCATTTCGTAAGCTGAGTTTTCCTGTCTCTTTCATGCCCACTTTCTGTTTTCTGTGAAGTGAGATAATTCTTTAAAGAGACCAAGGTTACTCATTCCAAGGTTACTAATTCAAACTTGGCCTCAGGGCAGCTTCCTGGATAAAGCTTTGTCATAGTTTAACCCCAGCCAGCAACTAGAACCATGCAGCTGGCTCCCTTCTCCCCACTCCCAGTCAGATGGGGAGAAGAATCAGAAAAAATAAGGAAAACTCATAGCTTGAAATAAAGAGTTGAATAGGTAAAGCAAAAGCCATGCACAAAAGCGGAGCAAAACAAGGAATTAAGTCACTACTTCCCGTTGTCAGGCAGGTACTCAGCCATGGCGAGGAAAGCAGGGCTCTATCATGCGTTAAGGTTACTTGGGATGACAAAACACCATAACTCCGAACGACCTCTCCCCCATCCTTCTTCCCCTAGCTTTATATGTGGAGCATGATGTCATATGGCATCTTTGGTCAGTTGGGGTCAGTTGTCCAACCTGTGTCCACTCGCAGCTTTTTGTGGACTCCCAACCTGCTCGCTGGCGGGGTGGTGTGAGGAGCAGAAAAGGCCTTGACTGCTTAGCAGCAACCATAAATATCATTGTGCCATGAATACCACTCACATCCTAAATCCAAAACTCAGCATCACACCAGGTCCCAGCAAGAAAGTCAACTTCCCAGCCAAAACCATGACAAGCCTAGACCCTGATGTATTTTACTGCCAATTTATTCTACATTGTCTGCAGGTGGTTGCCTTTGATTTGTAGGTTAAAAGAAATTAATCCAACAGTACTGCTTTATAATAATTTACAGCACTCTCTATTTGAATTACAGATGAGATAATTGTGGAAAAGTGACTTAGGATCACAAAGCTTATAAATTTTTAATCATTTTATATTTTCAAAGTTATAGTGTATTGTCTATTTATATTAGCTTTAAGTTAATTCATGTGGGCAGCAATCATGCTTGCAGTTGTCTAGGTAAATAAAATAGTTGCCATTAATATATGTATCATTTCCATATGTATGCCATATTGTTTATACAGGATTGGACAGAATAATGCTTGGGGAAAAATGGGTAATGACATAGAATAAATTTAAAAAAGTAAGAGAGATACATAATTACAACTTTCATTTTGAGAAGAATGCATAATTAATTTAATGGTTACACATCTGTGGATGGCTAAGAATGCAACTAAATAATGACACGTCATGTAAATAGAGCAGAAAATAGCAGGATAGTTGTAGTGGATTAGTTGCTACTTTTGCATTCGCCAACATCCATTTTATCTTCATTAAAGACCAGGTGTGTATATGTTAGTATTATCGGCAAACGAAGACCTTTCCTTTTTGAGTCCAAATTTATGTCTGGTTCAGCTTGCAACGGCTTAAGAGTTTCTTTCAGGTGTATGTTTTGTAGCCTGTGTAGAACCACATTTATGGTCAGTGTCTAATTTTCTTTAGACAATTGTTCATCTGAAAAACAAACCAGAAATCGTTATCTCAGCTAGCCCCTGCACCACCTGTTTCCAGCAACTGAATACCCTGGTTATTCCATCTCGAAGACTGATCTTTCAGTTGGTGTGATAAAATTCTGATCTTTTAGTGTGGTATTTCGGGATTTGATCCCTAGTGATGGTTGGTTTCTGTATGTCTGTGGGGATGACAGGTTCAGTCAAATAGAAGTGCATGCATTTGTACTTGTGAACATTTGTAGTGCTCTCTATAGAGAGAATGACTGTGGTTTTCCAGCTGGGAATAAAAATATTTAGCCTGTAATTTCACTGAAAATTAAGCAGATGTGCACATCATGGACCCATTCGCCATCGTAAGCTTTTCCATCTTTCTGAAAAGTCAGCGACAGCGAAGGGTAATGAGCAACTACGGGACTGTGCCCTTTGTTTTCTAGCAAATTAACTTCACAGAGACACCATTTCCTTTTCTTCTAAGCTGGCCGCTGAGCTTTAGCCACATTATCTGCTGCAAAGTAATTGAAAGTATGAGCTAAAATATGCCTGTTGTGTCTTTCAGTTTATATGGAATAAAAAATCAAAGAAAGCTAAAACGTCTCAAAGCACCAGCTGTACCACAGTCCAACTTCTAATGAGCCTGAATAACTTAGTTATTTGAACACTGTTAAATAATTAAACATTTTTCTCATGTCGTTTTACTTAGAAACACGGAGTTCCTAAGCAAACTCTACAGAAAAATATCTTATGTATAATTTGTCATTTCATGAATAAACATAGATGAATGCAAAAAACATGGAAATTGGCTGGATTGCCAAGTAATCCCTTACAAGCATGAGCTATATGCATTAACAGTTCAAACAAGGTTCAGAAGAAGACAAAGCCATCATCGTTCTTGCTATGAATGCACCAAGCACCTTGTTGCCTCATGTCGTAACTGTGTGACGACCATCACGTAGATGAGGGAAGGGTGAGGGCAGCCTCTGCAGCTGGTTGTATAAAAAAGTTTTCAAGCCAAATGGCTGTAGAGAGGAACCTAAGTGTGACCTGAGGATGCTTCATCCATTGTGCCAGTGTGGTCAGTGCTGTCAGCTGTAGAAGAACCTGAAAAGTTTTTATCGTTTCAGTTTTAATAAGACTTCCATAAGAACATGTCGTACTTCTGTGCCTGGGGCATAAGGTACGTAGTGGCTGTCTGACCTGTCACTGAATGTTATGCATGATATGAGGAAATCGATCTTTGGTCTCCTATATCGCTAGAGGTATAGCTTCTCCTTCTAGGAACACTGAAACTGGACAGCAAAATTTTATAAAAAAAAAAAAAAGTCAAACCAAAAAAACCAACAAGAAACTGACACTTCATTTC
Source organism: Chroicocephalus ridibundus (assembly GCF_963924245.1). Taxonomy (NCBI): domain Eukaryota; kingdom Metazoa; phylum Chordata; class Aves; order Charadriiformes; family Laridae; genus Chroicocephalus; species Chroicocephalus ridibundus. The sequence continues at coordinate 5,854,719 of NC_086316.1, forward strand.
TCTGAAAAGTCTCTTTTATTTTGGCAGCTGAATCACAAACACCCACAATCATGAACAGAAAGGCACATCTGTGTGGATATCTTTGAATAATCAGATTATGTCTGATTATTGATTACTATTTGACCAGGAAGGCCAAATTTTGGCTCCCGTACTGAATTTGCTTCGGAGATAACCTCCTCCAGTTCTGTGATCTTCTTGTGTAATTAATTCTATTTTAAAAAAACATCTATACCAGTGGCTATAGGGAAAACAATGGATACAAATACACCTTTGCCAGACTGCTTTGGGTACGTGAATAGGAGAACTTGGTAAATAGAGAGAAAAGAAAATGCTACCAGATGAAATAACTGAAATTAATTTGTCAGATCAGGAGTTCCGACTTTCTGGATTCTAGTTTGTTAACACTTGTATTCATATTTGTCTCATTCTGAGGTACTAAAAGGAAGGGGAAGTAAGGTCTGCACAAAGGCTGTCATGCAGTGGTGGCATGCTTTTTGTATTTCTGTATTCCTAAATAAAGTTAGTTCACTGAGAGCTGTAATCAGTATTCCTGCATTCATCAAATTAGTATCACTTGTGCTTTATTAAAGAGCAAACCAGGGAATCTATGCAAGTTCTTACATTGCTGACAATCACAGTTAAGCCGAAAAATACTTACCAACATCAGTTTTATTGCTTTTATTGAAACAAATTTAATGTCGATGCTAGCTAGTTCCTAAAATTTTATATATAAAATTTTCCATGTAGTGCATGTGAAATTAATATATATTTTTCCCAACATAAAAACAGTGTAAACAAAAACATAGGAATTTGTAATGGGTGTTTTTGAGCGCATTCAGTAGCAGATCTGAAAGTCTATAAAGAATTGGCAAGTATGTGTATCCAATTAATGTGAGTTTTCATTAACCTTTTTTGTCATGTAGATCTTTGAAGGCAACAGTGTAGTACTGTGTGTACAAGGACTAGACTGGGAGTGGAAACTTGCAAGGCTATCAAGCTCCCAGTTGCTCCCATACTTCCATAATGTTTCTTACTCACACTTCAAAGCTGCTTCTGCTGATGTGAATTGAGAAAATCCATAGGTGTGAATCTATAGGCTTTGCCTTTATATCAGCTAATCACCACAGGAATACAGATAGTTGATAATACTAACTTTTATTGTCCTCTTTTTGTTGGTGAAAACTGCATTCTGCAAGAAACCTCTGGTTTCTGGTTAGTGCATCTTGTTTTATGTTTTATGACGGGGAAAAGAATGAGGACAAACACAACAGCATGAGACTGTGACTGTTTTTAAGGCCACTTGACCAAAACATAGCATAGAATCATAGAACAGTTTGGATGGAAGGGACCTGAAGAGCATCTAGTCCAAACTCCCTGCTGTGCGCAGCGACATCTTCAATTAGATCAAGTTGCTCAAAAAAACCCACCCAGCACCTCTCCTGTGAGGACAGGCTGAGAGATTTGGGGTTGTTCCGCCTGGAGTAGAGAAGGCTCCAGGGAGACCTACAGCGGCCTTCCAGTACTTAAAGGGGGCCTACAGGAAAGCGGGGGAGGAACTTTTTAGAAGGGCCTGTAGTGATAGGATGAGGGGTAATGGCTTCAAACTGAAAGATGGAAGATTCAGATTAGACATCAGGAAGAAAATTTTCACCCTGAGGGTGGTGAGACCCTGGCACAGGTTGTCCAGAGGAGTTGTGGATGCCCTGGAGGTGTTCAAGGCCAGGCTGGATGGGGCTTTGAGCAGCCTGGTCTAGTGGGAGGTGTCCCTGCCCAGGGCAGGGGGTTGGAACTAGATGATCTTTAAGGTCCCTTCCAACCCAAACCATTCTGTGATTCTATGATGATATAAAAACCAGTGTTTTATATATAAAATATAAAACCAATGTTACGTACCAAGGCTGCCAGGGCTCTTTATAACAGTTCTTGCATATCTCAAACTGTGAAAAAAACAACTGTTGTGCGTCATAAGCACATGGTTAAAACTGTTACTGCTGGCTAGCTGGCAGGGCTGAGTTCTCTCGTGTGTGTTGCACGTGTCTTCTTTCTTACGCATGGCTTCCTAAGGATGTCTTCATCCACCTCGGAGTCATGCCTGCTCTCCTGGAAAAGGAGACATATCATCCTCACTTTGAACATAAATGAAACATGTCTTAAATCTCACAGAAGAGTGCTATCTGCTTTTTGTATTCTTCCATCTGACATAAGCATCCCTCCACTTCTTGCCAGCTGGGACACAGCTCCATGGCTAATGGCAAGGGAGGGAAAGGAGGGACTTCGTAATTCTGAGTCTGTTCTGTAGTCTGTGTTGTGCTGGCCTCCAGGAAACATTCATTGGGTTAGGAAGATAAAGTACACATGACCCATAAAGTTTGTAGAAAGATAACTGTGTTTCAGGGATTACTTTTCATTGTGTGGTTGCTGCCAGGCGAGTACTCTGGCGGCTGGGTTTCTGAACAAGCAGCAGGATTGCCTGTCCTCTGGCTGTACTCGAAAGGAAGGAGGCGGCTGGTACTCTTTTATGAATCCCCCAGGTCTGATGTAAGTGTTAAATTTAGTCTCAGAACACTTATTGGATTGAACTCCTTGGGTGTTTTATGCAGGAGGTGATGTTATTTCTGAATCCCACTAAGAATCGGATACAAGCAAAGCCCCGCTCTATCAAGAAAGAAGCACTGGGAATTAAAAACACAACTGCTGGGAACATTCAGGTCAAAATTTGATTTTGTTGCTTTTCTAGTGTTAACCAGTGGTAAAGCAGGGATTTTAAAGGTTCCGGTTTATATGAGTCGAGTCTCTTAGTCCTAGGTGACACCTGAGGTCCCCTTTGCTCTTCACGGCTTTTCCACATCCCTGCGTGGGCAGCCCGGCAGTGCCACTTGCTTCTTTGCAGACTCCTCTCAGGGCCACTGTTGCTTTCACAGCAGGCTTTGGGATCATTCACAGTGGCTACCTGAGCAGCTTTTCTAGTCAAACTTCATGTTCTTTTTCTACTTTTGAGGACACTCACACACAGGTGGAAACAGCAATTCCAATATTTTTGACAGTAGTTCTGCTCAGGTGCTACTTAAAATTCTGTATGACAGGTTTCAGATTTACATTATAGGTTCCGTTTTAGAAATATTCTTGGCAGCAAGGAACAGAGACTTGCTGATGGAAAGAAAATAATTATTCCCTCTTCCTTTTGCCAAGAATTCTGTTTCACCCTTCAAAGAGAGCATGCCAGGGATCACAGCAAGTCTGGTTCTTCAGTTTGTCTATCGTTTAGGGATAACTGGAGCTGAGCTACTAGTCTACTTCCAAAGCTCATCCTGACTCTAGAGGAATATTTCTGGTAGTGCAAGTCAGAGGTTGACAGGCAGCAAAGCCATCCCTTTGCCTGTGCTTGGTACCATGAGAATTAAGAAATACCTGCAGAAATGTTATTTCCTGCCAGAGGCAGGGTTGTGTTCCTAACTGTGATGCCATGTTGCTATCATCAGTTTTCTGACTCCGTTTTTGTATAAAGGGGATAACTTAATATTTAGCACAATATTGAGAATTTTTTGGGGGGGAAGGGGGGGTTACAGTTGATTAGCTTGTATTTTTGTGTAATGTGTTGATAAACTGAGATGAGAAGCTTGTGTTAGGTATGTATTACAGGTCTTGTATTTTATTTTAGAAACTGGTAATCATTTGTCATCTCGTTACAAGGTTTTGGGGTTTTATTTAGCCTGCCAATGGTAGGCTGCTGGGAATTGTTGCTGGGCTGGACATCAGTCTTCATCTGGGTATCTGAGGTGATTCTGTGCTATACTGCAGAGTAAAATTGTTTATATTTTGAGAAGACGAAAATTCTCTCATAGGGAGCAAGTTCAATGACCATATCTTGGCCATCTTAAGTTCTCCTAGGTGGTCAATGTCTTACAGTTGATGCAATGCTTCTGTGGACCTAGTGCATTACAAGACATTTGTGCAGTCCAAGAGACAAATTACAGCTGCACAGAGATGTTTTATTTCATACTGGACAATCCACATATTGCAGTAGCTGAAGCTGAAAGATTAAAGTACAAGAGCACGTAGATATGTCTTAACTACACCTCACTACACAGGGAAAGTAAGAACAGCTGATAAGGCAACAGGGATGGCTTAAAAACTTGAGATGATTCCTTTTGACAAGGAAGAATTCTTCCCTTTGTGTCTACTGCAAATGGAGGGTCACCTGGCGTCCACCACACAGATGAGCTGGTGGGCTGCCAAATACCACCGGTCTAGCTGATGGCCATGGCCAAATCCATTTCTGCACAAGGTAGTGGGAGACAGGCGGATGGGAGCCTTGCACCGATCTCAAAAGGTGGGGGTGATGCAGGCACAGCTCTGCACACATTCAGTACTGAAAGAGCCTGAAGAACTGCGTTCCCCTGCACCGCTTTTAAGGGAATCACTAGCTAGACAGTATTTTTAAAGACTGAATCTATCTGGCATTTTTTTGAGTTTAAAAACACCACTGAGGAGCCTGAACAGACTGTGAGTGGTGAAGTAAGAAAGGGAGTTTGAAGTTTAAAATAGTCGAAAGCAGAGTGCTGCAAGTACTAAAACCGCAAAGAACACCCAAAGAGACTTCATCCTTTGAAGGCTGAATTTCCAGGTCTAGTGTCACTATACAAACTCACTTCTGCAGTTATTTAAAGTAAAACATTCCTGAATTAGTCTTCAAGTTTTAACTTAAGTCTCCTACACCTTTTAGAAAAAAAATTTTTTTTCAGCTGTCATACTTTTAAGATTATCTAGTTTTAAAACAAAATTTTATAAATTATCTGATCTTTAATAGTATCTATACATCTGCTCCAGTAATAGCATGACTGGCTAAGACGTTGCCATGCTTCATTGCTTTTCTTCTTCCAAAACTTAAACATTTGCATTCATATTTGTAAGCTCAATTACAAAATGTGGAAATGTGGATTTCAGTGGGAGGCTGATATTCTGAGTCAGCTCTCAGGGCTCTTCGAGTGCCCTTGTGGGTCTTGTGTTGATGTGTGTGGAGCTGGGGTTTCGCTGTTCGTGGTTCCCATACTGGGTAAGTTGAAGACATTCTGAATAGGTGAGTAGATGCTGTAGTCCTCTCTAACTGGCATAAAGATTCCTTTATTTTCCTTATTTCCTGAAAAGTCTATAATTTCGCATGTGATTATAAAAAACCCAAACAAACTATCCCCCCAAAATTGTGGTTGAAATATTTTTCACACATCTCTTAGCAAATTTGGTGCAGGAGCAGAAGGATACTGAAACCAGGAAACTTCTTTTATTGCCAGGCAAATTACAAGCTCTAGTTCCACTTACTATTTTCAAAGTCATATTTACATTACCATATATGTCTCTGCATCTTGTGCTGTGGTTACCGTTGAAGTGTTTTAAGCTACCCTAACTTAAAATCCTACGGATCACAGGAGATGAATGTTCATCACCAAGTAAGAGGAAATATGGGATTTGAATCTCTAGCTTTACTGGTCTCATGCAGCATTTTCATTATTTTATTCTCAGTTCTACTTGCAACAGTAAGATCTAATGGAATCTGTCTCCCTTGTACTAGTATGTACTAAATTTTTTGAAGCAATTTCAGTATTTTGACCTTTTCTGGTCAGTATTTTCCTGAACTACTTAAAGCAGTAAAAGCTTATTATACTGCATTTCTTTCTTCCTTCTTTGGACTCTGGTTTTCTGTAGCTTCTCTGGCTGCCTTTCATCTGCAACAGGCGGTCTCCATGTAGCTTTTAGTTTTCTAACCCTTTTGATAACATTTTCTGGAGTTCTAAAGCTTTTCTGTATTGAAATTGCTTTGTGAATATTATAATTTGCAGATGCCAGTGAAGAGAAGCATTTTTTACTTGTAGGTTAAAAAAATTATGTCCAGGAACTCTCTAATCATTTTGCTTTACTTCTTCCTAGAATTCTCAGGAATCTTCCAAGGAAAGATAGGTAATTTTGAGCTGGCCTGAAGCTCACTAAGGCCAGTGGAAAGATTTTCATTGACTTTAAGTGGCTTTAGATAGTAGTATATTTGTTCAGTAGACATGCAAGAAATGTATGTGTCTTAGAGAAGCCAGGAATCCACAGATATGTAGATTTATACTTTAAAACTATTCCTTTAAGGAAAAAAACCCAACACTGTTTTGATGTTGCTAACAGTGAAATATAGCTAATTAGGGAGCTGAAAATTATTTAATTAATGCAGTTCACTTTATAGTAGACAAAAGGGGATTACTGCATATCACCTTAACACGACAGTTTTAAAAATAGTTAAATGCTAGGTTCCAAGGCAATTTCATTTTCTTATTGTAATGAACAAATTTAACGCTTGAATGTGCCCTAGAAATAGTCATCCCAAGGCAATTTTATATTCTTCTTCTTGTGAATTTTTGATGCATGAATCTGTCATAGAAATAGTAGTGTTTGGAACAGAATACACAACACTTAAATTAAAAAAAGTACTTAATCCCATACCAGCCACGAAGACTCTTGACATGTAAATTGGAATCTGGAGGAGACAGAAATGTATAATTCAGGATGGAAAGAGTCAACTTGAATTGCTTATTTTTATGGATTCCCTTGGGTGCTCAAAGATTTACAGTTCCAAGGAAGAAGGAAAGAAATAGTACAAAACATGGAAAATAAATAGTACACACCAGTCTCAATGAAACTATGAAGATTTGAAATGTCTTAAATGAAAGCAAATCAAACATATTTAAACAAAGTGTATTGTTTAAATGTATCTTGTCCTCTTTAAATGCATAAAGGTATATTTGCATAGTAAATCTACATCAGGTAAACAATCTACGCTAAGTGATTTTTATAAGCAGAATACTTCTTTTAAAATCTGCTTACTTTTTGCCTGTATAATATTGTTCCATTTTACAATGGAATTTTATCATACTGAAGTTGAATTTAAGCAGAGGCAAAGAAAGGAAAGGAAATAATTTGTTGTTTACTTTTCTTACACACAATAGATGCAAAAATGCACCTGTTTTGCTTTTCTTGCCCCTGAAAGGAGGCATATTTTGCAAGGCTTTTGTAAAAGCACAGCATTAAGATAGTTAAATGATTTACATGGGATAAGCTCTAGTCACATACTTAATTTTTAGACTTTTTTTTTAAACTTATTTTAAACATAGTGGGACTGTTCCAAATGGCATTTTAGCTGTTTTATTCCGTCCACCCATTATATCCTGGCCTATATTGGAGAGACAGTTCTCTACATATTACAGTTTTAACTGAGAGAAATATTCCAACAAGATGGTCTTTCTAAGAAGTTTAAAGAAGGACACCCAAACCTCAGTTTCTCACTAGAGGATTTTTCCATGAAGATAATTTTGGTGAGTCATATTCGGCTATGTCTAATACAGATACATATTTGGCTTACAGTTAGAATTGTTCTATTGGAGTAGTTACAGAATGCCTAGTAAAAGTAAAAAAAAAAATAAATTCTGAACCCTTCACAGGGTGTTCATCTCCTTTGGCATTAAATGTTTGCAATATACATGTCTATGTCAGGTTAGCCACGTGAGGCTGTAGTCACAGTAGAGAAAAAGGCACCTGATCTCTCTCTAGATAGTCTGCTTAAAATGAAATATACCACACACTAGAAATACTTTACTTTTGAGTACAGGAGATCAGAGTGATTAGCGTAGATGTAAATAACAAACACGCATCAGTTGTTCATGTAGCACTTCAGGTGTTATACGAGGAATTGGGACCGCAGCACTTCCGAACCTTCTCCGAGTCATATTCAGAGCTGACTGAATTGTTTATTCATGAATAATTTCTCTCAGGCATTTTGCTTTTCTTCTTACAAATAATTAGTGAATAATTATGGTATTTTACTACCTGTGGAAAAAATCCGAAGTGGGTGGTAATATAAATAGTGATTTTTTTTTTTTTTAATCATACCGAAGATTGGTTTTAAGGAATCTTTTTCACTGTTTGACTCATTCAAATTAGGCTCCTTGTGACTGGATTAATCACAAGGTGGTTTTGGAGAGCCTTAGGACTAGGGTATTTGAGAAAAGTCAAGAGGTATCATATATATTTAAAAGGCCTATTTATTTTGCAAATGTCAACGAATGTATGTTACTGCACAGAGTTTATTGCTCCCATGGTGTGCTTCCGAGTTATTTGGTAGAGCAACTATTATGCTGTGGTCTGTGATGATCACAGTTATTGTGATTATGCCTGAATTTTTTGGTAGGTTTTATTGCGTCATCTGTAATATGCCATAGAATTTTATCAAAGTACCATAATCACTTTGATATAATAAAATGTCTTTCAGTGATGAAGTCCTTAAGTTGAGGTACAAAATTCTGCCCATCATATCAACTGTATAATGACAAAGAAATTCACTGCAAAATGAGGCCACAAAACAAATTTATTTGTGACCATCTGCAAACCAAGACAAACTTCTGCCTGCTATGAGATATAGTGAATAAATTCCTTCTTTGTTTTCCTTTTGCTATGCCTATTAAACTGTCCTTATCTCAACCCACAATTCTCACTTTCTATTTTCTGCCTGTCCTGCAGGAGAGGTGTCATGGTTTTGGCAAAAATTGGCCAATGGCTGGTGACAGATGCCCTCCCCCCACCTCTTGCACACGGAGAGGCGGAGGAGACATAAAGAGATTTATGAATTTAGAAGAAACTAAACTACTTTAATGAAATATTAATTACAAAATAAAAAGGAAATAATGAAATAGAGACAGTATATATCAAACCGTATTAAGCTCCAGGATGCTGCCACCGGCAGGCACTGGGGAAGTCCCAGGCTGGACTCAGCGACGGGTGGGAACTGGATTCCACAGATGAGTCAGGAACCCACGGATCGGGATCAAAGGCAGATGAACAGACAGGGTCCTCCTCGGATGTCGGCCATTGAAGGAAGAGAGCTGACCCTTTGCTCCCTCAGCTTTTATGCTGAGCATGGGGCAGATGGGATGGAATACCCTGTTGGTCAGTTTTGGGTCCCCTGTCCTGTCCACTCCTCCCCGCAGGTGGGACCTCTACGCTTTTCCGTTTCCGACCCTCCAACAGGGCAAATAATGAAATTAGCTGACCTTGGTTGTTGTAGCAATAAGTATAAGCAAGAGCCTCTGTGTGTAGCATTCCTTAGCACTAATTGTAAACATTAGTCTTACCACTCTGCGAACGAACCGTTTTCGGCACAACATGCTGTTAATTTCAGAGAGTTAGAAGAGGCCTAGCTAAGAAGTAAAATTACTGAACAGAAAGTTGGTTCTGTTTTACCTCAAACCAGAAGAAGAGGGCAGTGAGTGAGCAGCTGTGTGGGAGTTTAGTTGCTGGATGAAGTCAATCCACCTCAGAGACACATTTGCCTGAAGTGAAATTTCTCTTGTATGCCTCATCCATCTTATAAAAACAAAGATAAAACATCTGTTTTCTTTTGATATTTTTCCCAGTTTTTTATTCCTTGGGACCAGTAATGCCAGTGATGTAGAAAAAGCTTTCCTAAAACATTTCTGAGAATGTTTTTCTTACCAGATCATTTAAAAAATTATGACAAATTGCATGCATGTCAGCTTCAAACAAGCAAATTGCATGGTAATATAAACTATACTTTTACTTGGTTGGCTATACTTTAGCTTGGTTAATAAGCAAGCTACTTTCAAGTCACAGATCAATGTTTCTCACTATCCCACATTAAAGAAATATTTAAGAAATATTTCCAAAAGAGAAAAAAATATTTTTCAGTGTACAGTTTTTATCTTACGCCTCCCAGTAAAGCTTAAAATTAGTCTCCACATGTGCATTGAATTCAGCTGAAAAAACCTCAACATGGTATTTTTAATATACAGAAAGCATTAGCAAAGATAAAATACAGGGGTTACCCACGTGGCTGTTAACAAATGATTGGATAGTTTGAATCATGGCACAAAGAATTTCGGATTTTATCTGAGATTCTCCTGAAGGCAGCTAATGCTCTAACTGGGAAGATGAAGGGTGCAGAGTGACGAAGCAAGAGCTGCAATATCAAGGACCAGTTTGGAAGGCTGCCGATGGAAGATCACGCTTACATAGGTCATCGGAGAGAAACAGGAGTAGTTGCAGAAATGCATGGCTGCGGAGGCACTCTTCAGTGTGTAAGAGAATTCCCTTTTTCCAGCCAGTAGAGAAAAATGCTTTCACAATTCCTGCTTGTTTACCTGAGCAAAACACCTTTGCTTAGACCACTTAGAATCATAGAATCTTCATGGTTGGAAAGGACCTCTGAGGTCATCGAGTCCAACCATACACACAAAAAAACTCCAAACCCCTACAATCTCTGCCACTAGAGCATGCCCTGAAGTGCCACACCTAGACGTTTCTTAAATCCCTCTAGGGATGGTGACTCAACCACCTCCCTGGGCAGGCTGTTCCAGTGCCTGACCACTCCTTCAGTAAAGTAATCCTTCCTAATAGCTAAACCTAAATCTTGTCCAAAGAAGCCAAGCTACTTTGTAGAATAAAAGCATATTATTTTTTACTATCTTCCCATTTTGCTGTTTTCACCACTGACCAAACTGAAGACCTCCTGGAAACAGTGTGACTGATCTGAGTGTGGTAGACGACCCTTGTTTTTCTTGGTCTTTCTTGCTGGTGAGATCAAAAATCAAGGCCTTTCAAATCACGTTGTTTTTTCCTAAAGTCCTAGGCTTTCTTTATCTCGTCAATATGACATTATGATATTGGCATCTTTATCTCTCAGTATCATATGGTGAACAATACATGGCATGTAGGAAGGATCTGCAAGACTCTTCATCTGCTGCAGTACCAGACATACAGACACAAGACCCTGCAAAGACTTTTAAACTATTAGGGGAAAGTTTGCTTTCTGGTTGAGTCTAATTGTCAGTGTGACTTAAGAGGTAAATACACCTGACGCTATTAGTAATCACAGGAGTAAATCCTGTCATTTGTGCCTTTGTGGGTAAGAAAAGTCTCCAGACTCTCTTGTCTTTTTCAGTGTACATCAATTACAGTGCCATGAGCACTTTTGCTAAACGGAGCAAAAGTATCTGCACAGATAATTAATCTGTCATGCTTCTCTTTATGTTTACTACCTGCATATCTGCATCTGAGCTGTTTGTCCAGAATTTCTTTAGTGGAAAAAAATACCACTCTTGAAGTGTAAGTCCCCTCTATTGTCCTTATTTTTCTTCCCTTCACACCTCCAACTTCCTCCAGTCTTGTGGATTACGTGGACCTTTCTGTTATATCACAGAGATATGTCCAAGCCATTCTATGAGTTTCCTAATTCAAACGATGACACTTTCTATTTAATTTTAGGTGTCTGTATGTAAAAGTGATGACTAACATTCTTAGAGATTATCGGGGACAAGTCTGAAGCTATCCTTCCTTTCCATTGGCTCTTTATTCACCAAACACCTTAACCTTTCCGTCCTCATTTTCTCCACCAGGTTTTGCAGGGTCAGGCTGCTTAAAGTCAGGGCGACGTCACTTGTTTAGGGCTGAATTATCTTGCTGTCAGAGATACTCTTGTTCCTTGTCTTGGACAATGGATAACTGAAGAGGTATTTAATGGATAAGGCATTTCCTGCTGATGAGGTAATGTTAACAAGACCAACTATACACCAAGCTATTTCTTTCACCATCCCAAACTGCATTAACTGCATAATCTAAAAGCACGACTCTGCTTTGACAGGCAATGGGAACAGTGTCATGCTAAGCTGATACGCAAAAGGTTAGAGCTGTTGGGATCAAATGACCTTTGAGTTCATTGTTTGGCTCAGATTTTTTTTTAACCTGCCACTTTTAAGTTTTTTTCCATGCATTTGTATGCTTTTTTCTGTAACACAAAGTTTACTTAAGTTTTCAAGAATGTCAAGAAACTGTAATGTAAAAGGCTGAGTAACAAGAAGGAACAAAATCAATGGTACAGCTGATTTCCTTGGCCCAGTGAGCAAGCTGATAAGTACAATAAGAAAAGCAGCTGCAGAAGAAAGTAAGTTAACCAAGTGTATCATTGCCCCGTTCTGTCAAATTTCTGAAGCGTATGGAGGGTGTGTGAACTTTCAACCCTCAATAAGAGTTTCCCAGATTCTCTAATTAGAATTACACGAAGTGCCGTAAGTGACTGTATTTGGAAACTACAAATAGACAGGAAAGGAAAAAAAAAATATTGATTTTTCTCTCTGTAACTTTTACATATGACACTTCTTCATGTTGTTAATTCTAATGGGAAAATGGCATTAGCTGTATTTTCCCTCCTTTCTATACGTTTCATTCAGTAATAGAACTATAATGATTTTATTTCTTTGACTTCAGTATTTCCTACTGCAATCCAGTTATTCAACCAAATTCCCTTACTGTAAATTAGAGATGATATTTACATATTCATGTTATTTGTTAACACTGACTTTTCTGTAAAATCTAATGATGGAACTTCATGTTTAAGAAACACACATTAAGATACACACAATGTGTATCTCTTACACAGAGAAACATGGAGACGTGGTGGAATGGTTCCTAGACTGGAGTGTTGGAATGGAAGGGTACAGGTCCTTCAGGAAGGACACCAGGGAAGATGAGGAGGGGGTGTCACCCTCTATGTCAAGGACCGTCAGGACTGTACGGAGCTGTGCCTGGGGATGGATGAGGAGCCGACTGAGAGCTGATAGGTCAGGATAAAAAGGGAGGGCAGGGACAGGTGATGTTGCAGTAGTAGAGGACACCTGACCAGGATGACCGAGTGGATGACATATAAATAGAGATAAGAGCAGCCTCATGTTCACAAGCCCTGGTCCTCCTGGGGGACTTCAGCCACCCCAATATCTGTTGGTGGGACAACACAGCAGGGCATGAGCAATACAGGTGGTTCCTGGAATGCGTTGATGGTAACTTCCTTCTCCAAGTGATAAAGGAGTCAACGAGGAGACTGGAAAAGGGGAAACATAATGCTGATTTTTTAATGGGAAAAAAGGAGGACCTGTGGAGCTTACAGGCCCGTCAGTCTCACCTCTGTGGATGGCAAGATGATGGAGCAGATCCTCCTGGAATCTCTGCTAAGGCACATGGAAAATAAGGTATTCATCAATGATGGCCAACATGGCTTCACTAAAGGCAAATGTACCTGACAAATTTGGTGGCCTTCTATGACAGCGTTAACAGCATTGGTGGATAAGGGAAGAGCAACTGACATCATCTACCTGGACTTGAGCAAAGCATTTGATTCTGTCCCACATGACAGCCTTGCCTCTAAATTGGGGAGGCATGGATGTGACGCACAGTCCACTCAGTGGACAAGAAACTGGCTGGATGGCCACACTGAAGGAATTATGGTCAACAGCTCGATTTCAAGTCGTCCAGTGACAAGTGATTTCCTCAGGGGTTGGTACGGGGACTAATGCTGTTTAACATCTTTGTTGGCAACATGGACAGTGGGACTGTGTGCACCCTGAACAAGTTTGCCAATGGCACCAAGCTGTGTGGTGCAGTCAACGTGCTGGAGGGAAGGGATGCCATCCAAAGGGACCTTGGCAGACTTAAGAGGTGGGCCCGTGCGAACCTCATGAAGTTCAACCCGGCCAAATGCAAGGTCCTGCACCTGGGTCAGGGAAATCCCAGGCACAAATCCAGGCTGGGCAGAGAATGGACTGAGAGTAGCCCTGATAAGAAAGACTTGGGGGTGCTGATTGATGAGAAGCTCAACATGAGCCAGCAATGTGCACTTGCAACTGCATCCTGGGCTGCATGAGAAGATGCGTGTCCAGCAGGTGGAGGGAGGTGATTCTTCCCCTCTATTCTGCTCTGGTGAGACCCCACCTGCAGTACTGCATCCAGCTCTGGGGCCCCCAATATCAGGACACGGACCTGTAGGAGTGAGTCCAGAGAAGGCCACGAAGGTCAGAGGGCTGGAGCACCTGTCCTATGAAGACAGGCTGAGAGAGTTGGATTTGTTCAGCCTGGAGAAAAGAAGGCTTCAGGGAGACCTTAGAGCCCCTTCCCATATTTAAAGGGAGCCTACAAGAAAGGTGGGAAGGGACTCTTTGTCAGGGAGTGTAGCAATAGGACAAGGGGTAACTGTTTTAAACTGAAAGAGGGCAGATTTAGATTAGAGATTAGGAAGAAATTCTTTGCTGTGAGGGTGGTGAGCCCCTGGCCCAGGTTGCCCAGAGAAGCTGTGGCTGCCCCATCCCTGGAGGGGTTCAAGGCCAGGTTGGACAGGGCTTGGAGCAACCCGGTCTAGTGGGAGGTTCAAGCCCCCCATGGCAGGGAGGTTGGAACTAGATGATCTTTAAGGTCCCTTCCAAAACAAACCATTCTATGATTCTGTGAATGTCTAACAAGTTGCCCAGTTTCAGTCCAATGGGATTACTTGTGTTCATTACAATTATTATGTATGAAAAGCAGGGGAAACTAGCAACAAACTGTGAAGAACAAAGTCTGTTCAGTGTAGCATCTATTAGTAGGTCAACATGGGAAACTGTGTCACTGTGCTATTTCTGCTTCTGTTGCTCTATGGCTTTCTACCTCTGTGTTCATAACTGTTGGTGTCTTGATCTACATTATAAATAAGCCATTCTGGGACAAATATGAAACTTATTAAAATAATACCGTACTTCATTAGATTTTGGATCAAGGATAAAACTAGATAAACTACAAAAATCACAGTGGTACAATCTCCAGGCTCTATTCATTTTTCTAATACAACATATGCAACTAAAGTTTTTGTGTGGTTTTTTTTTTCCTTCCATGAAAAACTGAATCTGAAAAACAATACTTTGCTTGTGATGCATAGTAATATCTCAACTGTGTATAAAAATAAAATACATTTGTTTGAGAATTACAATGTAAGGCTGATGAAAATAAAGAACATGAGTAGTGTACCGTCTATTATCTTTTTCTGGATCATATACATCAAATTAAATTCCCTATTTCATTGTCTCAGGAGCTAGCACTTATACTATCATGAATCCAAGTTCATGTTAGCTTGTTGTTAACAAATTGCTTATATAACGTGTTTTGACAAACAATTTTCTGTTAACATTTGCCAAAAATAAGGTTTTCATACATAGGATACATGAGAAAGAGAGACATTTTGAATGTTAATATATTCACTAAAACAGTTGTGTATTACTTGCTGAAAGCTTAGCATGGAAGTGAAAAGATTGTCATTTCACCCATAATCAAAATAACACACAAACCTTTTTTTTTTTTTTTACTCTAAAGAAAAAGTTTCAAAAATGTTCACAGAAACAGTGATGGATTGAGCTTGTAGGACATTATATTTCCTTTCTGACAATATCTGAGTTACTTATCCCCTTATTAGCACAGTTTCTGAATAGCATGCAGTCCTAAATACTCTGCTCATACTCTTCCGAGGTAACACACTTGCTCATCATCAGGTGCCTCCTGATAATAAGGCCATGGGTAAGAAGCTACGAGCATTGAGAAATGGAAATTTGAAGGTTTCCTAGAACGTGTTGTTTTTGCAGAAGGTGAGAATTGTTTAAAGAAAGTCAAAAGAAACTCAGCTTTTGTAAGGTGGTGCATTCTGGGTCAAGTGCAGCATGTGTGGGGCATCAAGGCCATCCATCAGGCTGCTGCCGATTCGAGAACCACAGTGATTTTCCCATTGGCATATACCTCTGAGCTGAGCCTGTAGCAAAATTAGAGTTCGGCTGCCTAAACCTTATTCTGAAGCCCATCCCTGTCCGTGTAATAATTTGGCAAAAATCACAGACGTGCTCGTGTGCCTGCCTGATCAGTGATTTCTACGTTTTCCCGTCAGCAGGAGAGGAGGTTTTTGCTTCTGCTTACCGACCCCACTCAGAGAGCGAAGGATTTCAGGTGAAGCTTACGCAGCATACAGATTACTTAAATATGCTGCATAAGGTTAAAAAAGTGGAAGGGCCCAGAGCTGGATAGTTGCTAATCTTCGTGTGTAAGACTGAGGAGTTGACTTAGTGTGACCCTGTGCCCCTGTCTGTTCAGTCCAGTCTCTCGATACAGTTCATTAACTGAATTTCTGGCTGGAGTTACAATTTGAATGGAGAATACATTTTCAGTTTCTTAAGTGAGATCATGCTTTCTGTGCTGCTTCCTTTGCTGGGCCAGTGACTTTGCCTACTATACTAAGATTTTGACTACTTTGTTTGCAGTTTATTCTTGACTTAAAAGATTGTATTTAGCAGGATACCTGAGATAAAGTACATTGCTATAGCTTCAAATTTTCCTCTTATTTTAACTTTATAATACCTAAAATTTGCATAAGGAATACAGAACTAATGCAGAATTCCCCCAAAGGCCAGTTGTACCTTAATATTTACTTCATTTATTTATGGTAATAGTGCCGCTTGCCTTTTGTTTTATTTCCAGGTTGTTAGATTGAATATTTCAGAAATGTTGGATGGAAAAATCAATTGACATCTCCTCGTGCTGTAAGCTACAGAGAAATAAAATGTAAGATGAGAGGAAACCCAGACTGATATATGAAGATTTTACCTGTACCAAATCAGGAAAATGGCTGCTTCAGGGAAAAAAGTAAATAAATTTCTATGATGTGCTGAAGAAGCAGCAGAATGCTGAATGGTGGCACCGCTGGGTTTCTATTAAACCGATCGCACAGGTCAGACCAAGCTTCTGCTGTCAAATAGCCTATATGAATATCCTTTAAAAACAATAATAAATATACAGCACATTTTATTGATATCTTTTTGACGCCCTTGTCATCAGAGACATATTTTGTTGTTTGGAACCCAGAGATGTTTACTGTTTTTTCTGGTAGTGAATAAAATAAGAAGGCTCCACAAAGACTTCTCCATTAAAAGCATGTTTTTTGTTTAACCCGTATTTATGGCCTCCATATCTGAGACGCAAGTTTTTGTATACATTGTAGGTAGCCAGAATAATTTTTCAATAAAACACTATTGGCATACCCAAAGACCAGTAATACCAGTGAAAAAATCTTCAAGAAGGCAAAACATACCCTGCCATGTGACAGGAGCTGAGCAGAGATTTAGAGGCAGCTGACGGTGGGTCATACTTAAACTTACCTTTTAATCAGCTTGGGATGAAAGAGAAAAGACAAAAAGAAATCCCAAAGCCATAATCAATTAAAGAAGGAGCTTGCAGTCTCACCAAGGAATGTAGTTCTTTCTTACTCTTCTCAGAGGGCGATCTTCACCCTAAGTATATACACGGTTATCATCTTTCGTGTACTTTATACTTCTGACTCTCAAGAAAAGTAT
Organism: Chroicocephalus ridibundus; assembly: GCF_963924245.1. Taxonomy (NCBI): domain Eukaryota; kingdom Metazoa; phylum Chordata; class Aves; order Charadriiformes; family Laridae; genus Chroicocephalus; species Chroicocephalus ridibundus. The sequence continues at coordinate 5,871,950 of NC_086316.1, forward strand.
TGTATTTCTTTCTGTGTACAGTACCGCTACGAATGTTCATGTCAGCAATTATCAGGGCCTCATGCTACACTGAAAAGGAATCCGAGTTGTTTTCCAAGATCCTCTTCACTACCCATTATACCTGTTAAAAGAAAAACGGACTTTGGGTCTAGCTTTAACAGTTTGTCCTCTCAAGTAATCTCAGGCTCAGTAATCTCAAACATCGAGGTTTTCTTGTTGCCTAAAGAACTTTTATTGTTACTTTACCTAAACAAGTTTACATGGGCTACGGAGTTCCTGTGTTACTGGTTAAGTATATCAAAGCACTGATATAAGGATCTCACGTTTTAAGTAAAAATGTCAATTCTGAATGAAGTTGAAATATGTCAGCAGCGTAATTATTCAAAAATACTAGATAAATTAATTGCATACTATTACTTCTTAAACATTCAAACATCTTATTTTCATTTTTATGAATATTTAATTACTGTGAGTGCTTATTCAGAAATAAAAGAACAGTGATTATCACTGTAAATACAGATTTGAGTGACAAGAGAAAGATTTTTATAGCCATTTTAAAATTATCCACAAAAACTTAAAGTCTGAGTATTACGGGCAAGTCTCTAACACCAAAAAAACTTTCCCTGTTCAGGTCCCCCAGCAGCGTGTCAAAAACCAATAAATGTGACTATTCACACAATTTGAGTCCTCTTAATAGGATTTCCAACTACGCTCTGTGTGCTGTTGCTTGTACGAACTTGCAAAGACAATGACGTCATAGTAAGTGATGTTTTTTCCCTGACAGCTAACAGAGCAAGATTGCTCCTGTTTCGCTCTTGTAATAAACTGATCACTTTCCACTAGTTTATGTCAGTGTGTGACAGAATGTGAAGAAGGAAAACAGCTTAAGTCCAAGTTTATGCTGGAGTAAGTGTAGTACTGTGAGGATGAGGTTCATTCAGAGGGTTCATTACTGCAGTAAGTGTAGTACCGTGAGTGTGATGGATTTTAGACAGCTGACTGCATCCCAAATGCTGAAGGAAGTAGGAGCGGCCTGAGTATAAATTATGATTTATTTACCCATGTATTTCTTATAAACTTGGATATAGACATGTAATCTAGACGGGCTGTTTTGTAAGTGGGAGAAGAATGCAGTCAAAGCAGTTGAGATCTCGACAGAGAACTAAGAAATGCTCTGGAGGAACCTCCGAGAATTTGAGTGACTGCAGAATGTTTGTGGTACCACTGTGGAGGCGTTACATTTTCAAATCATGCAGAATGTGACAAAAAAAAAAGCTAAAAGAACTCCTTTAATTTCTACATTCTTAGGATATTATAAAAGGAGATAAAATTGATTGGAGAACTCTGATTAGGGGGATAATTTGTAACTATGTTTTATTGGCTTTTATAATTACAAGTCTAATTAAAAGACTTAAATATGGCGTATGTAAATTATTAATGAGGTTTGAGAATACCCGTTAACAATGCAACTGACTGAAATAATGGGCACAGCAAAACTCTGCATGATATAAAGAGAGATGGGGATGAAATTTAATATGCTCTTTTGATCCGTACGTGTTAGATTTAGGGGAAAGGACCATTTGCCCAGGTAGTTTCATTTTTTAACTTCTTCATGTGTTTAATCACTGCTATACCTTTATATTAGGCTGTTTAGCTTTGCAGGCATCTACAAACATTCTCTTTATTTAAGAACATAGGAAGGAAGTCACCTAAAAGTGGGAAACTCGTATTATTCTTCAAGCTTTGTAAGTTCAATATGTTTTTCCTCCTGTTTTTTTTTATATTTGTTTAACCTGGAGTTTAGTGTTCTTGAGAAGATTAGAAGCAGTGATATTGATTAACTACAAAGGAGGCTATTTTGGTAGTATTCCATTCTGTCTTGGAGCAGGAAGCTCTGCAAGCCTCTTGACAAAGTGTCAAGCGTGGCTGTAGAGATTTAAGTGCTGTGAAAAAAAACCCAAACCAACCAAAAAAGAAGATTTTGTTGTTGCTTATCTCAACTGAACGGAGGCTCTGTAACTTTTGAGAGCTGTTCTTTGTTCAAATCCTTTTGACATTTTGGTGTACCTGCAGAGAAGAACAGTGCAAGTCTTTCAGAGGACTTATTAAAGCTTAGTCCAAAGAACGCTCTTGTTAAGCGGAGTACTAAAGAAAGCTCTTGCCATTGACGTTATGGCATTTCTTGAGGACTGTTCCTCATGCCCGGAAAACCTTGACTCTCAAGTGGAGCTATTCTAGACACTTTGCTTCAGCTAGTGGTTTCAGGTAATGGATTTTCTTAATGTTGTGTTTGGGTTTTTTGGTTTGTTTGTTTCTTTTTTTTTTTCCTGAGGGGCCTTGCTTTTACATAGAGGAGCTTTTACATAGGGGAGCAATTACTCTTTGCCAAGAAGTTCTGCAGTAAGTTTGAACTATGGTGCTTGCTTTTTTTCTCCCCTGTGCTGCATCTGGATTGTAATTGCCTAAATTCTGTTTTTGTTTAGTCTTTCCATTTCTCAGAATATCTTGTTTACTTTGTTATGACTCTTTTAGGGTCCCTCGTGCTTCTGGGATACATTTGTCAACACAGTGAAGACTGCTGACATTTTATAAGGGTGTTCCACACAGATTGGTGTCACCTTTGGTTGCCTAGGGGGCTTATCCTTTAATTCAGTAGAGCACCAAAATAAGAAGACATTCAATCAAGTCAGGCATCGGGTTGTGAGATGATTTCTGAATTATTGAAATGTCACCCTTACTTTACAATTAGTAATCTTACTCTGTTTGTGGAAGAACAGGGATCTTAAAGTATTTGAGGAGATAAAATGATGACAAGTTTGTAACTGAAGGACAGAAGTATGTGGCGAGGCACTCAAGTCAATCTGAGATTTGTAGTTTCTGTTGTCTTTTAGCTACTTTTTTCCAAAGGAAAGCTTTAAGAATTCATTGAAAATGGGAAAGACGAGAAGGGGGAAATGAATTAGTGATGGGCAATAGCTTATGAATTTTTCACAATATTTGTGGTATACTGTTCAAGGAATTGGTATAAATATTGCAATACTAGTAAAACTTTAGTGGAAAGTAATCCGTGGGTTTTCAGAAGACTGTAAGTAAGGACATGGAGATATTTCTTATGAACCTGCCGTTGTGCTGCTGTTTTTTCCCAGCTTTGTTCAGTGTCATTCAGTTTCATGTACGTATTTATATTTTATTAAGTTTTCTGGTACCTGTGGTGGTACCTGTGTTTCTGAAAGTGCACTTGTTCTTCCTATTCACTTTCTTTTTGGATAAAAAAGTTTATGTGATTTTTACATTCTTGGAATATTGTTTTGTACAGTGAGGGGCAGAACTTACGTGGAGAACCACACAAATATGACCACTTGTTTCTCTCTTTCTTTTTGGGGATAAATCAACACTAAAACAAAGGATTTCCCAGTTGCTCTGCTTTCTTCTCAAAGTAGGTCTGGACCTAAAAGGGAGTGGAACTAGAGGGAAAGCTCTGCTTCTTACCCTGAAGAACATATCCACAATATTAATGGCACACCAATTTCTTCTTTGGCTCTTTCTCTTGTATGATCTGAACAACTCCTCTCAGCTGAGCTGTTTCCTCCTCCTTCCACCCTATGTCACTTTCCTTCATTTTCCCTCCTGACTGAACTTACGAACTGACATATCTGCTCTTGGCTTCCTGCTGTGCATTTCAGCAACACACAGGGAGTAACAAAGCCTTTGTCTACCGGATTGAAAAGTGCCGTTCACTTACACTATTTTTCCATATTTATGCTGCTGCTACTGCAAGCTCCGAGCATGGATGGGACGGAGCCGGAGGATATGGCTGTGAAAATGGTAGGGCTAGCCGGCCACCCCAAGTGAATCCACCCTTTCCCTGTTCAAATCTGTTGTTAATAATCAGGTCACAGTCTTTGGAACAGATTAAATGCAATCTAAACAACAAACTGAAAACAGCAGCGTTAGCTTCCGAAAGCCTATGAATGAAGAACAGCTTTTCATTGTTAAACAGCTATAGGGACATTATTTTCTCATCTTTCTTCTAATTTTCTTTCCATCTGCAGATTAAATGTCTGCCAACTGCTATTTAAACGACAAGAGTAATATCCTGACTCTCGAGATCAAAATTTCCATTAACTACCACGAGACCAGAAAAGCTGTCATTCTATAAACACCTCTCTTCCCTTCCTGTGCACTCCCCTTCCTACTCTTAACGCATTCTTCATTCTATTTTTGCTTCCTTTCAGACAGTTCATCTCCCTTCTCCCTTCAATTGATTGATTTACCTCAATCAACGTGAATTTTACTTGGTTCACAAACTCGGCTTTGCTCCTTATATAAGCTTTTCACTTTCTTGATGTTATCACTGTTACTGGGTATGAGAAAGAGGAAAGTGGAGTAAAAGAAAGGTTGTGAAAAGGAAGAGGAATGGACATGGTGAAAGATGTTTCCCTTTCCTTGCTATTTGAACCGTTCTATCAACTGGCCTGTAAGGCTGTGGTTGGTTTGGAAAATCAGAGGAGTTTCCTCGCCAAGGACAAAGATTTTTTCAGAAAAAAAGCTGCACATTCAGAAATTCAGAGAAATTGCAAGCACACATGCAAAGAAGAACCTCCTCAAGCAAACAACCATTTCAATATTATCAATCAAAGCGAGCAAGAGATAAATTTCTATAAGTAATAAACTATTACAACTCTTTCTTGCCTGAGATTATATTTGATTAGCTTACAACAGTAGAGGGATGGATTCTCAGACTGAGAGCTGTGATTGTGCAGAATGCTTCAACTAATGGGGAAATTCAATTTGGAACATGGATTTGGAAACGCTCCAATCATTTAACTTCTGAAAACCAAACTGACACAATATATGTATTTCTAAGGGCCTACATAGATTGATCAATTAGGAACAGATGAGATCAGTCATTCCAAATTAATATTTCAAAAACGGGTGTGATAGAATACTGCTGTGATTAAAGCGTCCAGGGATATCATCACCTAGCGAACTTTCAGAAATTTATCTCAGGTGGTTTAAAGTCAAGAGGGATTCCTATCTTGTCTCTTTCTATGCATGCCTCATTCAGGCATCTCTCAGAACCATTAGGATATTATAGCAAAAAACTTTGTGTGATTAAAAAAATAAGTTTCAGTATTTTTTTGTTTGTGTTGTTTTGTTTTGTTTTGTTTTTTAATATGAAATTCAATGAAGTGTTCAATAGGCTTGCAAGTATTACTACATCACGTGAGATGATGTAGTAATCTCACAAGTAGCTGAGTTTGGGTTATGAAATGGAGATTACTGCTTCGTGTAAGTCTTTCACATGTCAGGTGTGAAAGCAGAGTAGGCAAGGTCAGTTCTATCTCATTTTTATAGGTTATTCTTGGCAGTACTTAACGGACGCTGACAATTTCTAGAGGCCTGGAAAGCAGACATCGTTTCCCGTACCATAAGTCCTTGTATCTCTGAAATGCTACCTTCCTTACACCAGGTGCCTCCTTTGTAAGATGTCTTAGGAAGGATGCTGCAAATTTTGCATCCCCGATAGCAGGGAGGAACAGAAGAGGAATTCCTTGCTGCTTTTGTGCAGGCAATTTCAGTTTCTTAATAAAGGGAACCTAACTGGCCTTAGCATGTACTAGTCTCTATGCTGCCTCACGTGTAGTCCCAAATAAAAACGTCGTGTATCTGATAAAGTGAAATAGCTCATACTGCACAGCCTTTTCACTAAGTTTTTAGTGGAGAAAATGGAGTCTTTGCATATACTAACTCAAGATTTTATAAATATATGAAGTAACCTGAACCCATGCATTGAAGTTCACACAGAGAAAGTGTAAAAGGACTTATGAAGTCCGGATATAGCAAAAAAGTGGAACTGTAATATAGAAATCATATTCTTTTTATTCAAGATGGTGGAAAGGTGTTGATAATAAAATTTATCTGTTGTCTCCTCTCCATCCCCACTCCTCTCCTTGCAACACAAAACAAGTTGGTTAATTTTCTAGGGTAGTTTAGAATGTATTAGTATCTAAAAATCACACGTATGGAATAACATTTGTCAATACCTTTGAAAATATAAAGAGATGTAGACACTATCTCCTATACTTTCTGGTAGCAGTTGTATAAAAAGGGAAGAAACAGCAGCTGAGCCCCTAAGCTGCTTTGCAAAGGCTTGTGCAAAGACAGGTGAGTAGAAGAAGTTCAAAGTCTGGGGCAGACCAAAGGCCCTATGGAGAGGTGATCTGGTGTTTGAAAAGGCCAGTATCAGTCTGATAAACCAGAGGATTGCTCAGTGAGTGATCCCCTCATCTACATCCCGTTTGGTGTGCGAACCACATACACCCCCTTATTGTGAGGATGGGTCTTCCCCCCTCCCCTTCCCCCTTGGAATTTCTTTAGCATTAGTGGTTCTTCCACTAGCAGGAATTCTCCCATCTGAACCTTATAAAATGTTAAACTAAATTAAATCCGTGAGTGACAGGTGGTAGACTGAGTAGGGGAAGGGCGAAGCAGCACAGAGCAGAAGAGGTGTTCTTAGAGCTTTCACCCTGGTTGCTAAGGAAACTGTTCCTTTTCTGTATGTTCAAAGTGTCGTTTCTAGCTAGGCTGGCATCTAGACATTTGCTCGCAGACACACCATCATTTTCAACTTATCTCCCTCTGTGTAACCCTTGTTTGCTTTCTTCTGAAAAAAAAAGAAGCGATGGGAAAGAAAACATACAGCAAAAACTACTTGGTTTTCTTAGACATGTGTGTTTTTTGATTGAGGTGGGATCTCAGTGTAGGAGATCTCTGCTGCTGCTTCAGCAGGACCTGTCAGTAGTTGCCAGGCTCTTTATTTGACCTTTGTTTAACCCATATTCTACAAAATTATTGTGTCATGTTAAGAGATAAATTACTTGCAACTTATGCATGGGTGAAGACTGTGGACACTAATGTCTCATGAAAGTTGAGTGTTAAGCATGATCTCCTCTATATTTAATGTACATACGCCAGTAAGCAAGCTTTCTCTGAATGCAAGGGAACTCTTCAGCAACTTAAACTAAAATATGTGTCCACCAAGTTAAAGTACACTGGAAAAAGTTTTGGGGGCTCAGGTTACCAAAACTAAAAGGTCACGATGGAATTATTGATGGCTGGATGTCTGTGTCTCAGTGTCTCGTGTCAGCCAAGAAGGCCACCGAGGAACTGCAGAATGAAGACGGTGCCATTGCAGTGCTCAAACTGATGTCCTTCTCATGATGCACTTGTTTCAGGTCTGCTCATGTTTTTCATGGTTGTCACGTCCCACTCTCAGGAAAGAGGAGGGTAAGTGACTTCAGATTCGTAAATTCCCAACGGCGCGGACTAGGTGAGATAAATCTTAAGGTCCATATAGAAACATTTATCAGCTTCCCAAAATGGTTAGTATAGGTCTTAACAAGTCCACGATAATTGGTTAGGTATATAACAAATTATGGCAAGTGGTGAGGTATGCATTGTGTTACTTAACAACAGGGATAGGACAACTGACGGCAAGCGGTACCTAATGTCGTACTTAAGGTGGTTACTTAACAACTCTAACCGTTACTTAACAATTCCAAGAGAAAAGAGAAATTGAGGGATAGAGAAAGGAAAAGACAGAGGAAAAGACAGAGGTGAAGGGATCACCGGTCCTGGTTCCAGTGTCTTTTTCAGGGAATCTTCCCAGGCATAATCTTCTTCTTTCTTGGGAAGAATCTTCCCAGGCACGGTCGTCTTCTTTTGTTTCTTCTTTGTTTTCCCCTCTCTAGGGACACTTATTTTATGTTTGCCGAATTAGCATGGTCCACCCCCCTTGCTGAGGGCAGCCTCGTCTCAGGTTTCTCCCTTCTCCCAGGTGACGTGTAGCATGATTTGGGTGGAGAGACGAGTGCCATAGTCATACATGTTTAGCATGATCTCTATAATCTTCATTAGCATATGCAGAGTGTGCGCTTTTATATGCATTTTATGGATAATGAAGCAAAGGTCACTCATCGGACACAGTGGCCTTGAGAACTAGCAAGCTCACCTCATGAGTGGCAGAACTATGCTGTCTTCACAAGACAGTTCTCCCACACTTTAAGATGCCAGAAGTGTTAGCCTTATCTGTTCTTTGAAGGCCAGGCCTGCATTATTTATGTCCTTGCGAGTGTTTGAGGCATTCCACTGAAGGCTTGGAGGGCCTTCTGCCCCTCCTCAGGGAATTCACAGTCCATCTCTTACAATAGTAGACTGTTTTCTTTTCCTCTTTGTCCTTAGTCTTAAAAATCTTAAGTCTTAAAGTCTTAGTATTTGAAATGGAGATATAAGAATATCTAGGGTTATGTATTTTGCTCTTCATACTGAGAATATATACATATATACTCTTAATACAGTTGACAGGGGCTAGTAGTTCTCTGGGGATTTTGGGCGTACTGGTGAACCCTCTGAGGTAGATGGCAGAAGTCCAATGCCATTCAACTGCAGTTAAATGTTAGTATTTTTGGCTTGGATTTGCTTAGGGAGAAACCTCCCTTAGGTTTCTCTGAAAACCCTAGCCTTTATGAGTACCACTGAATATTTCTTTCATTATTTGAAGCAGTGTGTTTAAAGAAGACAGTGACTTGCTAACAGAAATTTGAAGCTTTTCCAACATCTCTTGGTGCTTGGTTTCACCTGGAATAACTGTCAGAGCTGGGTCTGTGGTTTTAAGCAACCCTAAACTAACTTTCTTTGCATATGCTTGTATGGCATGCAGTCGTGTCCCTAAGAATGTGTACTTAGTGTCCTGAATGCCTCTACACATGTAAGGGAAACATAGCTTTAATACGTGTTGCTTACACAGAGAATTTAGACCCAGTTAGGAATTTTTTAAGTACGTGCTATTGGCAAGAAAGAGCGAGTTGTGAAGCCAAACATTTCCTGAAAATGCAAATGCCGTCAACGAAGCTTGCTGGGAAGGTCTTTCAGGACTGGAAAGACAGAAAATGGAAAGGTTCCTTTCAGAAATTTGTGCTGCCCATAGTCTAGTGATTAGGGCTGTCTGCTGAGATGCAAGAAACTTGCATTCATTGTAGTGCTCTGTTTGATGCTCAGCAAGAACTGAATAACAGCTTCCTGAGACTTAGACACCTCACCGCTGAGCTGAAGACTCAGGGTTTTTCTCCTCATGCAGCTCTTTGACCATGAAAATTTCTAAACAGTCATTAACTCTGAAGTGGTGATTTTCAGTGTCCTGATGCTAATGCTAATATTAATAATTCTGAGCCAGATTTGATGTGAAATTAGCCCTAAACACCACCTGCCACTCTCTAGTGTCGGTTTTCTACTGCTGAGGACACTTAACGAGGTTCTGCAAGAGCCAGGGCCCAGCTCATACCCACTGTGAAAGCAGGACCACTTCAGCACAGCATATTGAAGAGCTGCTCCCAGAAGCGCTCACAGGAGACTTTCCAAGTGTAAGGGCATGCAATCTCTTTTTTTGATTTAGCGAAAATTGATGACTTGAAAACAGATATTCTACCTTGCTGGTTCCTGCCACTGTATAGTATGTTTTGTGTTAACTGGGCAACGCTCATTTTCTTGTGGGATTTATGCACGGAAGAAAAATCATAAATGGAAAGAGATAGGATCTAAAATATTGTGTGGGGTGGTGTAGAATTCTCCTTTGCCTTTCTAATTTGACAGTTAGACTTCAGCATGGATGGCACTTTTGTAAGCAGTCAGATGTGGGAGCATTTTTTGTGTCCTAAGTCTAGCTGTACAACCTCTCCATGTCCTGAATACAAACTTCTTGGACATTTGATGCTTGCCATTGGTCTTCTTCCAATCCGTTAATGTAAGGAAGTCTAGATACCTGTCTAGAGGGAGACAGAGTTCAGAGAAGCCACGATGCCCTCAAACTGTTCAGCATCAGTGATTTGGGTACCAAGATTGTGGACCTCACTGATAGAGAGCATCTGTCAGTGATGGTGGTGGTGCCCTTAACTTTTTGTCTGTGCTTTGTTGAGATAGGGAAGTATAACTCAAATTCAAGACAGTGTCAGAGCATTTAGACACTGCAATAACTAACTTTGAAATCCTTTTATGGATTTATTGCTAAGTCAGTTAGGTGCCTTTGGAAATGCCACTGCATCTTTCAAATCCGTCTAAAATTACATTCCCATGACATTTCATGGAGCTGGTAACATTTACAGTGTTATAAAGCTTGAAGAACTTTAACTTTGCAAACATGTAATCTTCCAGAATTGTTTTACATTTACATAGAAAGAGATTTTTTTTAAAAAACAATTTTTTTTTTCCATGTATTTTCTAGCTTTTCTTCCAATAAATCTTCCTAATACTTATTTGGCTTTGGGGTACTCCACTGTGTCATTGGTGGGAGGGAGGAAATCTACTGAGAATGATAATCATTCACCACTATTTCTGTATTTTACAGAATATTAATTAAGGTAGCATTTTAAATTATTACCTTGACGAATTGTAATACATGTCTTGGAAACTGTACATAATAGGCAGAAAAAAAGACAAAACCCAAGTTTAAAAAAAAATCCCAAACCTCTATATTCAAAACTATGTGGTGCATGTAAGTAGTTCATGATAGTAAGGAATTAATAATGCTTCATTATTAGTTTGTATAACAAACTAATTGTATACGTATAATCTGTAATGTATAATCAGATTGCCACATTGCTCTCCACAATAAGTTACACATGAGAAGGATATCTTCCAAAGAAATTACTGCAAGCAGAATGTTTGGTCCAGCTCTGTTTATTTGGCCTCTAGTTTAAATACTATATAATAGCGAGTCCTAACATGTGCTGTTCCCTTGGGGGTGTCCCAGTAGTTCCTGGAAAGTAAGTTGTCTTTACGCTACGCAATGAAGGATGGTTTTGATCCACTATTTGATCCACTTTCATGCACTAGAAGGAACAAAGCCTTGTTGCTTTGACTGAGAAAATATAAGAAAGTATACCTTATTGGCTGTATCACAACCATGTGTAAATACACTTGCGTTGCTTTTGAGAAACGATGTAGAAGCAATGTGCATGAGGTGAAATTTTAGAAGGGACTTATGTCTTTGGGGAAGTTGCTGCTGAGGAATAGTCATGGAAATTTGCTTTGTCATCGGAACCTCTCTGCAGTGGCCCGTCATCAAACAACATACCACCTTTCTGCGGAGCCTTTCCCTCATTTCCCTCCCAGATGCAGCTAAATGAAAACTCAAAGATTTTGTTTTTAGACTGATGAACAAGGTCATACCTTTTTTATCAGTAGCTTAAAGGAAAGTGTTTTTTCACAATCAGTAGTGTCTACAGTTTAGGAATTCTTCCATGTTGCATACTTCTTCCAAGTTAAATGAATGCAACACAAATGTCCCACTGGAGTCAATGGGTGTAATTTTCCCTTTTGTCAGAGCAGTAGTCAGATCTCCATTAAGTATAATCCTAATTCAAGTATTAGAATTGTGCGTTTGTCGAGAGTACTAGCCCAGACGGGGACTTTGCTGAATGCCAGCTGATAGTTTAAAACTCAGGATTTGAAAACCGATCTCACCAGCTCATAGCAGTATGTCTGCTAATGAGTGGCTGTGGTCACATTAAAAGATACAGAACCACCATCCTTTGCCAACTCTTGGACATTTTAAAAGAATGTATATTCTCTGAAAAACTTAACTCTGGTAATAAGATTTAATCTCATTACTGGAAGGCAGCAGAGATTACCATCCGTAAATTAGTGTTTCATAATATATGTATTTGAAACTACCAGTCAGGAAGAGTATTTTGGTTTTCATCTCGTACCCTTCTTATGACACAGAAAACTCCTTGATGCTGTTGGCATATTGCATTTGAGTGACCGTCTAATGGTTCATGCCAGTAGTCAGATGGGGGACACGGGATAACAAAGAGACGCAATTGTAAAGCAATCTGCAAAGTAAACTATGCAGTGAGAAGTCTGTGTGACTGATTATATATTTACATTATTAAAAAGCTAACGCTTTAGCTGTCTCCTTGTTTTTTCACTACCTGAGTATTTCATGGCTGCTAATAAGACAAGAATTAGGATACTGTAAATATGCAGAATTGTAGCATTTGAACTTAATAGGAATAATGAACTGCCAAGCCAAACATGCAATTGCAAATTGATAGAACAGAGTGCAATTATTTTATTCATTGCTGGATGAGCCTCTCTAAGTACAAGCTGATGAGTGTGTAAAAGCTTAAAAATTAATTTGCATGTTCACATTGGTTAGTTAGGTATGGAAATAAGCAATGATAACTGTTAATTCAAAGCTAGTTGTTTCTCGTATGTTTGGTCTCCCTTTTCTCTGTGGTCTGTTTAGTCACTTTATTTAAAACACGGACTTTTGAGTTTCCAGGGGGAGATGCTGCTGTTTGTAAGTGCATAATAAAAGGAGACTCTCAGAGCGTCTGAGCTGTTTAGCTATTACCATGTCGTGTCATAATCATTGGGTAAATGAAGCAAAGAATTGGCTGAGTTAAAAGCAGAGGTGGAGGAGTCTACCTTGTCTCAAAGGCATTTCTTTTTGTTTGTAACACAATGACTTTAAAGCTGATCAATTTTGTAACTTCAGTGAAAGTTCAAGGACCTGGAGAACACAACCTAATTGATTTCCCCCTCCCCTTTTTGCAAACAGAATATTAGAAGAATGTGTTTAGGAGGAAAGTCAGTGAGGAGAGGGCAAACCTCCTGGAGATCAGGGTCGAGAATCTCTGCTATCTTCTGCTGCTTACGCATCAGAGACAGCAGCTTCACTGTAGCTTAAACCCCAACAGGAATGAAGAAGCTTTACAGGGAGGACTAATAGAAAGACTATGAAATGGAGAAAGGAAAGAAAGTTTTGTGTAAAGCAGAAAATAAAGACCAGTCTGGAGGAGATTTTAGGGGAAAGGAGAGAACTGGGATGTGTCATTGTGTGTGTTGGACAAGGACAGACAGCTGCAGAACCAGAAGAGTCACGTCGTGGGAGAAGCACAGCGAGCAAAAAGTCTGGAGGAATTAGAAAGTGAAAAGAAATAGATGTCACTCAGAAGGTGACCATATATCCTAGTGTTCATGGACATGTCCTTTTCATTGCCTTACCCTGGGACATGTGAGCATTTGTCTCAAATCTGGATTTAATTGATAAAATCTAGGATTTGCAGGAATCTAGAAACCTGCTTGTCACCACCCACATCCTGAATTCCTGAGCGCTGATACTTTGCACAGCAGCTCTACAGTTTGTTGCATGAGCCCTGCACAGCTGCACATTAGACGTACTGTACAGACGGATTACGCACGAGGAATAAAAATGACACATTCTCAAAGGAATTACTCCACTGCACATGTTCACACTTATTTGTCCAGAAAATCATTAATAGAAACACAATAACGCATGGACTGACAATAGTTCATGAGGATGAGTGAGAGATCCCAAGACAGAGAGGAGTATTAGTAACGGATTTGATAGCTGGAACCTGAAGGATTGGGCAAAATACAAAGAAAAACAGGCAGAATTCAGCTGGGCTGTTTCACCTCCCTTTCATTAATTACTGGTGGGGAAAGAGATGTGGAAGACGATTAAAAATGGTTTTGATCTTGAAAATGCAGCAAAAGTTTTCAAATAACTTGCAAATAAATGTTCCTGCTTGGGTGAAAGAAGCGGAATGTAAGAAAAAAATGATGTAAGGAAATGGTGCCATGTCTTTTGGTCACACCACGAAGAAGCACCAAAGAGCCAAACACCACAGGTCTCAGCTCCGTAACGGTATGAGCCTGTAAGGCAGTATTGCCATTGTTGGTAGCAGAACATAAGCTTTCTATTGCATTAGCAAGGTCTCCGTACTTAGGCTTGTCTGAGCTTTGTCTGCCGCTCTGCTTTACTTGCCTTGTCACACTGTGACATCAATTTCTCTATTTGGCCATTTATCTGTGGCTAATCTGTCTGGGGACTTTTTTTTGCTTGTTTGTTTGTTTGTCTTTTTTTTTTTATTTTTTTTTGTGTGGTGCAAATGTAGCTTTATATGTATGACAGCAGCAAGTACGTTTTCCATGTAGAGTGAGGTACTTACAAACCTAACACGATGATGTTGTGTTGAAAAATACAGGCCTAGTCTGAGGGCAGATTAAGAAGAAGAGGCGCAGGATGTAGAGGACTACAGGGACAGGGGTGTAAGGGATGGGGCATAGGCTTGGCACTGGAGACCCCACAGCTGTGAGAAACTCACCCACTGTCATGTAAAGAAATGCAGATCTGGAGTTTGACTGATTTTAGGGGTAGTAAAGCAAACTAAGGAGTTGTAGCCAACATACCTTAAAGTCACCATTTGTCCTAAATTGGGATATCACATAAAGTTGCAGACCAACGGAGAAAGCAAAAGGCATATAAGCTTGTGGAAAATGTATGAAAGACACCAAGTGGATGTTAGAGTGAAGATGAAACCACTATCACAAACATATTTCTTCTGGCAAAAGACTTCAGAATCATTGAATCATAAAATGCTTTGTGTTGGAAGGGACCTTTCAAGGTCATCTAGTCCAACCCCCTGTAATGAGCAGGGACATCTTCAGCTGACAGCTTGCTGTATTGCTCCTCCACTGAAATCCAACTTGCCAGCCTTAGGACGCAGAGGAGCAGAGGAAGGGTGAAAATAATTCCAGGAAAAGGGGAGAAATCAAGAAGTGAGTGTAACAATTTAAACTACATTATTATTTCTTTCTCTAAGAAAGTAACAGTTAGACCTGGACTGGTAATTACTAGAGTCTTAAATTTTCAATTATTCTTACAATAACTTCTTGGCTTTATACTTGTGTATGCGTATATACACAAATATAGATAAAATGTATAGATTTGTATCCATAAACAAGACCTTGAGTGTAACAACTCCAACAGAAAGTGGCCAGATTTACAAAATGCAGGCATTTCCTCATATGAGCTGTATATTTCATTGTGTGATGGGGTATATGAGCAAGCGGTCTCTAATCGTACCACCTTGTGGTACACTCACTCATCTAAACTGTGCCTGTTTCCATCACATCAGTAGGGATGCTTCTGCCCTTCGGTCACTTTCCCATTGGTAGGAGGAGGCTATAGGGCCACTTTTGAGGTTTCCAGTAAGGGTCTGTGTGACCTCTTCAACCCAAGTTTAAACCCACATGAGAAATTAAACAAACATTTTTCAAAAGGACTGATCATTTAAGCAGGCTTGGTCACATTTCCTTGCATTAAGGCTCATTATGGCTTTCTTCTCATTCAGTGACGTGAGAATTAAGCTTTGCTTGGTGCGTTTTTTGAAACTGGTTTAAAAAGTAAGTGTTATAGAATGGAAGGTTGAAACCGATGCAAGGAGCCCTGTGTATCCTGATGGTACTGCAACAGCAAAATAGTGTTTCCTGGACATAACTCTGCCTGGCAGTATTCTGCAGAAGAGATGCAGACAACTGCATGCTACGAGCTGGCATCTTGCATGTCAGTGCTTTCCAAAGGGATTTAGGCATGTTAGCATAAAGCTAGATTAATCCTGCTGGGAAGCATCAGGTGGCTTTTCGCAAGAGTGCTGGCCAGAGCACAGTCCTCTTTCAAAGGATTATGGTTTTTTTTTCCCCAGTTTTTAGTGAGGTATTACTGCTGCTCCCTGCAACAAATCAGTCCAATTTTTTTTCAGGGAGCTTCAATATAGCCGATTTTCTGTACAAATGTCCTTCCACCATATGAGATGTGGTTTGCTCTCCCACTCCTGCCAAAGAAAATGGTCCCTGGCTGTCGCTAAAATGGAATCATGTTAAACTGTCTCCATCTGGGGAGCAAAATATGAACTTTCTGTCACAGGAAGGTTGTAAATCTCTCTGGTTAGGTTATGCCAGAATTCTCTTCTTGGCTTAAATCCACTTTGATTTTTTTTTTTTGAACTCTAGGTCATTCAAAATCTTGTAGGTAGTTACCAGAACCAGATTTTACCATCAAAAACTCATTGCTTTGCCTGCCACAGGCTCTAGCATGAAACAAAAGATATCTAGCAGTGAAACTATTTGTATTTAAGCAAATCAGCATGTTTAAATTCTTTTACTTTTTCATTTTTTTTTTTTTGTCTAAAGGTAAATTACGGGGCTGGAAGTGTCTTTGAGGAGATAAAGCTCAGTCCTCTGCTCTGATGTCAATCCATCTTCAGTGATGTTGTTTCCAACCCACTTTAGAGGCCTCCAGTGATGGAGCAGTTTATTCCCATTTATTCCAGTGTTTTTCTGTTCTTACCATTGTTTCTACTGTATTTCAGAAACTTCTGTGCTACAGCAGAGAGACAATACTTTTTGGCCCATTTGCTGCAGACATGGAAGTAGCCCAGTTTTCTTTCTTTTTTCATCAGCTTCTTAAACACTTGAAGATTTTTGTCCTATCTTTACAATCCTCTCAGCCTTGGATATTTTTGTTAGTCAAAGTACTTCTTGGCAGCCTTTTTCTGAAAATGTTATTTTCTGCAAGTGCTGCATGCAGAAGAATTACTTTGGTCTTGCCTAAAATTGCAATTGCAGCTCCGTGATCTGCTACAGCTACTGGTAGCGGTGTTTTTGTGGTAGCGTGACATTTAACAGACCGGTTGAACTTATCCAAGGTGCTTTGCAGGTCTTAGGAGTTCTGTACTTCTACAGCTACAAGGCTGGATTCCATTTAGAGAGTTAAAACTAGTTTGGATACAAACAAGTCATGATCACGGCTTAGATTCTGTATCCTTTCCATTCGGTCTTTCACCGTCACTTTCCAGGAAGCGTGTTGTCCTCAATTAATTAATGCATTTTGTTACTAAAGGCTTTCAGCTGAATACCTTTGACATTCCTTGTATTCACTTCAAAAACTTTTTAAAAAATGAACTCATAGATCAACATTGTTTTGTGGTCTTGAAAGAAATTGTGTTTTGATAATGACACAGATCTAATGGGTCTGTAGGAAGTGTTCAGAAGACATGAGACATAAAGTGGGTTTAAAGATCAGACAAATTCAAGATGGAACCTTAATGTTGGTCTAAAACTCGTTCTAATAATTTATTTTAATGAGTATTAAGTACTTGTGTTATAAAGTGTTTCCAAGAACTATAAAGTATTAACTAATCAATAGAAGTTCTTGGAATCAAATGATCTCAAAGTTCAAATCAGTGAGGAGATTTAATTTATTTTTATAGAAAAACCTTCTCTTGTCCTTTTCAACTATTTCAATGTAATTGTATATTTAATTATGCTTTTATATGTGTTTATTATTCTAGGGCTAGGAAGCTGGGTAGTTAGCTGCAATTAGTATTATGAAGAGATGAGTAATATCAATAGTAAGGAAAAAAACCTGAGTGAGATTTTCTTTAATTTTCTGCTTTGGTGATTTTTTTTTGTGTGTGTGCTTTATATTCTTGGATTCTTCAGCTTGCAGTGCTCAAAATCAAATGCTTCACCAGAAACGTAGTAGAAGTCCTAAACATCTGAATCTAACATTTTCAGGCGGTCTTTTAGGCCTTCTGTGATTACTCACTAGGGAAAGCATCTTCTCTGGCTGTTAATGGAGTCTGTGGTGGATCTTGAGCTTGATTCCAGAATGAATATTTGCCGTTCATTTAATTAAGGCTACAGTCTCCTTTAGAAACCATCTGACTGTAACTTTACTGTACCTTGGAGTGGGGAAAGGCTCGACAAACCAGGATGCTGAACACAGTCACTGTATTGAGTCCTTGAGAAATGAACTGGAATGAGGAACTAACTCTTGCAGTGCTGGCATTTTCCAATTTACCAGTGGATGAATTCAGTTCAGTGAGTATGTGCATTTAACACTTGGCCTTCTAGCTTGGGGGTTTGCTTACTGTGTGCATTCAGGAGGTCGTACCTTTGGAAGAAGGAGAATGATGAGGAGAATGTCACTCAGCCTGAGAATAGAAGTTGTCATAAGATCGAATGGCGTAATAAACACAGCACAAGAGATCAATGAAAAGAGAAATGTCTGCAGACATTTTTGCATTGATACGTGTTGTTTAATGTAGTCTTTCACGTTCTGCAGTGCTGTAATACTGAAAAGACCGAGACCTGTAAAATTATTCCACTCCTTTAAAATGAGGGCGTACATTGTGACTGAAACTGATCCTAGATCACATGCAGCACAGAAATTCATTGTGGAAAGCATTCTGCTTCATTTTTCAGGTTTTTTTTCCCCCTTATCTCTCTCCAGTCTGTCTGAGGGGCATCTGTCAAGTGGGCAGTACCGCATTCCCAGCCACAGTTTCAGGTCCACCATAAATGATGTAGGACTCTGGCTCCTGCTGGCATGCACTCTAACTCCTAGGGCATCACAGTTTAATTCCAACTTCTCTTTAGCATATGACAAATAAGTCTTTTTCCTTGCTTAATCTGTCTTTTTCCTTGCCTTCTCCATGACATGCACTGCTATGGCCTCTCTGTGCTTCTGCACTGATTTTCTGCTCACTTCTTAACAGTCCTATGGGAAGAAAGACTGGATAGAGAGGCTTGCCTCCATATGTTGCTCATGTTTATTTCCATCAGTTTCCACGGGGGAGGAGGCAGAAAGGGAACCTCAAAAGGAGACAGTCTCTTTTTGGAGGTGCCTTGCCAGCCACAAGAGCAGTTGGCCCGGAAGAGTTGGCATTATCCCTGCATTATTTACTAGCAGGATCACTTTTGAAAGTAATTGATTATTACCGATGTTTTAACCTCTCTTCTAGAGACAAGCTTTTTGGTATATGGGACGCTTAAAATAACTGTATACCATCTTGGTGTATAAAGATGTTGTTCTGAGTCATTTCCATCACGTTGACTGTAAATAGGTGAAAAAGTTAGCTGAGCATATATACCCTCAGCAGTCTTTCAAGGAGGATTCCTGTTACAAATCAGAATCAGACCCCTTTTGGTCCATATTGAGATGATGCAATAATTGTGCAAAAAACAGAGGGTGATTTTTTCCCTTTTTTCTAGAGCCCAACAAAGTAAACTTGCAGTGACAAGACTGGGTGCAAAGGAAAGTGTTTTTCCTACCTATCAGGATTGGATAGTAAATTGTCTTTTATGGTATCAGATTAACCTGTTCATGGACTATGTGTTGTTTTTTTTTTCTTTAAGAAACTTCAGTGTTGTTGTGTTCTGCAAGATTTTTTCCCCTGCTTTGCAATATAGGTAAAACCTAAAATCTGACTGCTGTAAATAGATAATTGTATTCAGAAATAGAAGCATACAGAAAAAAAAACCCAGATACTAAAACCACATTCTGAATAATTTCACTGAAATAAGGTAAATATGTTTACCGTAGTATATGTCCACAGCTTCTAGAAACATTGCGTGCAACCTGAACTCCACAACGACAACTACACCGGCGTTTTGCAAAAGTTTATCTTTTAGAAGCGTATTTTATATGGGCCAATTAAAGCAGCCATTTCAAAACCCCTATGAAGCTGACTTTCTTACAGTATATCTTCATTTAATTGAAAATTAAATTAAAATTCAAGAAAATCTCCAGTCCTTATGGGTCAAGGTCCAAGGCCACTGTTTGTTTATTTCTCGGTGCATTTCTTAGTTATTTGTCATCTGGAAATCAATGAGAAAGAGCATGTCAGACAAAAGGACACATTTCATATTATGACAAATCCATCTGATGAAGATCAAGAAAGGCCATCTGCCATTTCAGCTTTCAGAAATGGGATTTCTGTCAATCATCGTGCAACAGGTGGGTACTCTCCCATGCTTTGAAAAATGATTTTGTGTTTCTTGTATTGGGATAAAGTGGGTCTACTGAGAATAGACAAGTTTGATTTGATCTTTAATAAAATGGTAAGAAACAGCCTGAAACAGGTTATTTTCTATTATGTTTTGCACTGCTGATATGTAAGAGGGGTATTGATAGTTCTTTCAACTCTTCAGAGGGGGAAGGGAAACGTTTCTGAAGTATTGCTGCAGCTGTACTGCTATATACCCTGTGAAACTTTTTATTGTTTTGAGATCATGCACTGCTGTTTGTTGGGTTCTCCTCTGAAAGCAAGGAGAATAATGCATTGTGCCTGGGATAGACTCAGAAGTTCTATTTACTTTCTATACTCAAATGCTACAGAAATGTAACAGTTTGTTTTCCCCCCTTTATGCACCACATTTTTTCCTGGTACATAATATAGTGTGAGTTTCCAAAAACAAAGACAGAAAAAATACAATTTCAAAGAATCATGATAAAAATGCCACTTTCCTGATTATTTTTTGTCCTTCTGAGAACTATCTCTTACTTAACTGTGACACACACTAGTGCTGAAGTAATTAAATGTAGTATTTGTCACTGACTCCTCCCACCTTCCACAATTATGAAACCAGAAACAAAATCACAGAATCACAGAATCACAGAATTCTTGGCTAATGTTGTAAAAAGGAAATTAGAATCTGAAACACAGAACACTTCTCAGTGTTTCATGTATATACATATGAAACATGTACATATATTCATACAATATATGAAATATTGGATAGTTTTATTTCTACAATTTCATCATGATCGTGTTTAGAGATAATCAAAATGTATGAATATCTTATAGTGAAACTGTCATTCAATATTTGGTAATTTTTAAAGTTTCATTAAGTTTTTAGAGTTTAAACTTCAATTTTTAAAATTTCTTTAAAAAGCATAATGGGTTTTAAAATAATGTGAAGATATTTAGTTGTCTATGCCTGTTGTACAGCTTTAAGAAAAATAAGGAGTACCATTTGAAGACTGATTTTCAGGAAAGTGATGCTGAAGACCTAATCAAAATAAAAATGTAGAATTGGGTGAGCTCCAAATTTTAAAATTCAGGCTTAGTCACTGAAATAACCCAAAGTGTAAGAAGACCCCATAGCCCTCTACGATGAGATGGCTGGCTTAGTGGATGACATGAGAGGGGTGAATATTGCTTACCTCAACTTTAGTAAGGCTTTGAAGCTGTCTCCTGCAACATCCTCATAGACAAACTAACAGAGTACAGGCTAGGCACTTAAAAGTTGTGATCAGCAGCACAAAGGTCAGCTGGAGGCCAATCGCTAGAATATTGAGGGCATCTGGCATACTGGAGCATCTGGAGTTCTATGTCCAGGTCTGGGTTCCCCAGTGCAAGAGAGACATGGAGCTACTGGAGTTAGTCCAGCCCAGGGACACGAAGATGATGAAGGGACCGGAGCATTTCTCCTATGAGTAAAGGCTGAGAGACCTGGGACTGCTCAGCCTAGAGAAGAGAAGGCTCAGGGGGATCTTAGTTATGTGTATAAATGCCTGATGGCTGGTGGTAATGACAGTGAAGCAAGACTGTTTCCAATAGTTCCAATAGCAGGACAAGAAGCAATGGACAGAAATTGAAATACAAGGAATTCCACCTAACATAAAAAAAACTGTGCTATTTTGAGGGCAATTGAACACTGCAACTGGTTCCCCAGAGAGGTTGGAAGATCCCCATCCTTGGAGATATTCAGAAGCCATGCGGACAAGGTCTTGGGAAAGCTGCTGTAGTT
Organism: Chroicocephalus ridibundus; assembly: GCF_963924245.1. Taxonomy (NCBI): domain Eukaryota; kingdom Metazoa; phylum Chordata; class Aves; order Charadriiformes; family Laridae; genus Chroicocephalus; species Chroicocephalus ridibundus. The sequence continues at coordinate 5,893,415 of NC_086316.1, forward strand.
CAGACTACTTTGAGCAGGAAACTCGGAGAAGACAATCTCCAGAGTCCCTTTCAGCCTCAGCAATTCTGTGATTCTGCGAAAAATTATCTTTCAAACTCTCAAAGTGAATTTGCCCTTTGTCCGAAGGGGTATTTATTGTTAACTTATCATTACTTCATTGGTTTATGGACGCTGAAGGCAAAGAAAGCAATTTCAGTCCTAAGAAGTTTGCTAGAAAAACTTCTAGTTGCTTGCTTCTCCATTTTTTGTTGTTGTTGTTTTGGTTTTTTTTTAAGGGAGATTTGAAGTATATTTATTATATAGGCTATGTATACATTGTCATGTAGCACAGCAAAAGATATGTAAGTCTGTAGAGAGGATGAGATGATACTGAGGCATCCACACTGTGTCCACACTATGTTTCATGAGGCTTTCTTCAGACAAGGGCCAGCCGTGTCTCTTGGACTAGATGCCCATTAGCGGTTGAAGCGACTTTAGTGCAGTCCTGGAGGAACACATATTGTGGTTTCCTTTCATCTGAAAGGAAGACAGCTTTGATGTGACACTGATGCACCGTGAAAACCAAAGCACAAGAAGCGGGGCTAAATGGGAGGTTGGCTTCAAAATTGCACTGCTGGTCTTTCTGAAATAAAATGTCAACCCGGACACGCCATTAGTTGCTCTTTCCCTAACCCTTCCAGAGTGTCTGGCTTCTCAGTGCTGTTCTGGTTTAAGGTCTGATTGTTACCGTTTACCTCCAACAGGTAACCATAGCCAACACATCTGGTTTGTCCGGATCTAGAACAAAGGTACAAATCTCTAACTTTGTGAAATTTAAGAAGACTGGAATCCTGGAAGCCCCTAAACAGACTTCCCCAGCTATCCAGGGATTACCTGCCCCACCCGTATCCATCTGGAATAGCAAGTATCTTACCAGCAGCATCCTGCCTGTTTCAGTGGAATGGTAGGGTGGAGAAAAAACAGTTTCCTTCAGAATAAAGTTAGAAGAACCTGGTAAATACCTTGTGTGTGTATATGTGCCTACACAAGAGACCATTATGGAAGAGGTGCTTATTGTAAGGACAAATAGTGACACAGATTTCAATAGGAACCTGAAGGCAAAGAATGAAGAATGCCATGTCAGTGCAAGTAAATTAAATGTACCCTGGAAATTGTCCCTGTTCTAAAAGTCATGGAATTGCTCATGTCGTTGCTGGCAAATTGTTTTAGTCTCTAAAAAAAACCAGGATGTCCTCACATAAACTGTCTGCTGGGCAGATTGACCTTTGCCTGTGGAATGTTCCTGAGAGTTGTTTGCGAAGGTACCTCGTGTCATCAGCTGTGCTGCAGCACACATTATAAATATTTCCAGGCATTGTTTCATTTCCTAATACAGATGTGTCAAAACTGGAGGAAAAGAAGCACAGGTAGGCAGACTTTAAATCTGGGTGACCCAGCTTCCCTTTTGACTTGACAGTGCACTGTTTTCTTCGTCTCTTTTTGTCTTCCTATAGTTTTCAGCCTAAACTAGATCCTGTTATCATATTCAGTGGAGTTTTCGTTTTCCTGTAGCTGTAGAGGGGAATAGAGGGAAAATGGATCTGTACAAGCATGATGTACATGACATTTTAATTATAGATGACAATGGACTTCAGCAAAGTTGGCTATTTCTTATATTTTTTCAAATTTCATGTTTTCAAATGAATCAGGTGCTGTCATAAGCAAAGCGTATCACATCATCATTATCTTGTGGACCTCAATGCACTGATTTGGATTGTCAAATCTGAATGATCTATTTCAGTAATGTAATAACAATAAAAGAGCTGCTGCAATAATTGCTTAAGTGTTGCAAATCGTGGAGCATTGCTCTGAGTAACTATTTGGAAATTGCTAATTAATCATCTCACTCATTTAGCTCTCCATCTTCTTGCATGAGTATCTTGAGATACTCAAATGTAGGATGGAATCAATTTCTCCTTTTATAGCTTTATACTGACTTTTAGAGAGGAGTTGACAGTTTGAAATACTTATTTCTGGAAAAGTATCCTTGAACTCACATCTGTTATTCTAATGTTGTACTTTATACTAGCGTAGAAATAGCATTAGGTATAGACCAAATTCCTTTCTTCCTTAAACAAAGGAAACATAGTTTCCTTGCTACTTTTAATTAAAGCAAAGTAAAAGCAAATTATACACAGTATAATTTCTCTTTTACTTTGAAGTTAATTTTCACACCTTTCTGATAGTATAATTAAATACGTGTCTGTTTTAAAATTCATGATTTAAAAAAAAAATTAACAAATTGATTCCTTAATAACTTGGTGTCCCCTGAGTCTCAGACTGATATTTATCACACAATTCTTACAGCTTTGAATTCACCGGATGAAGTGCGTTCAGTGATTTACCACTCTTAAACCGTAAAGAAGATTAAGAAGGCAAATAATACAACGTATGATAGCTTTTTACTAATGAAATATTCCCCCCAGCCCCCGCAATTCCATTTTATAGACTGCACAGAAGGCGGTTATTCCAGCTCCTACTCCACTGAAAACAGTAGAAACATCTCTTAAGTAAGGTCATTTCCTCAGAAAAAGCACATGTGCCTTACCCCTAAAAGTGAGAAAACTAAACTTAATTCAGGGACATTAGGGTGTCTTTACTTACGCTTATTTTGACAAGTTGGAGATGAAAGTATATAGGGTCAATGCGTTCTTTTTTTATCTCTTATTTCTGAACATTAAACAACTTGAAAGTTGGAGTAAGCCACTTGGAGTAGCCCTGCTTTATTTGCTTACTTGTTTCAAAATTGAGAAGATAATTTTTAAAAGATTAAGATTTTTCTGTTCCCTTGTTAACTATAAGCAATTATAGTTTCTCACATTTGATTATTTTAAATTGTATACTGTAGGACAGTTACAAACTACCACTGGTCTGTTGAATATCCGTAAGTAGTTATCAGCACTTGTTCATAAAAACTGAATTTTTGTTGGCAGTTTTTGATTAAAGATTCAATGAGAATTTGCATGCTGTTGAAGTTAATTTCAGTATGTAATTTCAAAGTTAGATCAACACTCAGTCCTTTTGAGAATCCCTCTCACAGCAGAGATCATTTGCTTGCATTAACTCACTAGATGAACTGTTAGAATCAATTTCTGTTGAAGAGGTGATCTTCATAGAATTTGGTATTCATTCCCATGATTATAATCTGTTTAAAATTAACTATTTGTGATTTTTATCTCTATGCGGGAGAGTAGGAAATGCATTTGTTAGAATGTTTACACAAAATGAGCGAACGTGTAAGAAAACAACTGACGTGAATTAATGTGTTCATTTGTTTAAGGGCTGCAGAACGTGTAAGATATTTGCCTAACTTTTCCTCTGTACGGTAATATTAATTATGCTTACTTCCACCTTTTTAAGTCAAACATCCTGTCTGCTCTAGGTAATGCTCTATCCTAGAATATAGTGGATTCACAAAGTCTGGGCCAGAAGAGATCATTACCTCAGGTATTCTCATCTTTTTGGTGTATCGCAGACATTGCATCTCACTCGTTTTTCTCTATGTTGAGCCCACAAAATCTCACATCTGGGTAAAAACTGAGTTTTGAACTGAGGCATACGAAAGAGGAGACCTGCTGAGAGTATGCAGTATCTAGCACTGAACTGAACACCAGTTCCCAAAAAACCTTTCTAGAAACATGTAAATTGTAACATCGTTCCCCTTTTTTAATTGCTTTTTCCATTTTTGCTCTGTTAAGGTTCTTGTGGCCTTTTCTGCCATGTTTATAGAGGCTGATATCCAATTAAACATCCTCTTGCTTTTCTGCTCATCTATTTAATCTTTTGAAAAGCTGACTCAAGTCATAGTATTCCAGAATTTCCCCAGGAATCCAAGATTTAAGAAACAAGTCAGCTGACATAGCTTATCTCACTAAATGGTTTAAAAATGTGGCTAGGCTACTGAATAATATCTATGGAGATATTAAGAATAGCTTATTATTCTGAGGTATTCAGCCATTCTGGTAAAGAAATGGGATGTGGCATGATTTTCTGTTGCTGGTTCAGTATGTGGCATGATCTTCTGGTCCTTGTAGTCATGAAGATTTTAGGAATAGAATTTTTTTTTCTAAATGTGGTTTGAAATGCTTATACTATGCATCCCCCACATCTTCACATCTCCCACCCCCCGAAAAGAAAAACAAAAACAAAATAACAAAAAACCCAAAACCCAACCCAAAAATCAACCCAACCCAAAACAAGCCCTCAGCAAAACTTATTTCCTATGTGTGGTACTATTATCTCTTTGTAAGAAATGAAATATAAAGGAATGTGTTCATACAGAGCACCAGCGTGCTTGCACTTGACGTCTGACTTAGGAACTTAATCTTAAACTATCAGTGTGGCATCTGAGACTTGGCTTGAAAGCTATTCAAGTTGTAATTTCCTGTACTAGAAAATTAGATACGCTACCTGTATGTGGCTATTCAAATACTTTGCTGCATTTACCAAGATGTTCTTTTCAGCCTGAAGACATTCTTAATTTATCTCACAGTGAAGCTCATCATCTTGTAGGAATATATGCCTCTTGTATGATTTTTAACAGTATCCAAATTCTGATACGTTTGTCAGAAGAATACTTCACCTTCTTCTCTTTTTCTATCATATCAATTAGCAGCAGAGTCAAAAGGAATTCTCTGACTTACAGCTTTTAAGTTGGGGAACATTTATTCCCTTTTCCTGCAAAGCAAAGAAGTGCATATGCACATTTTAGTGTGCTTTTAAAAATTCTAAGTTCAACTACAAGCAAGCTAGATAGAAAACACCAAAAGTTGTCTTTGCGCTCTACAGTTCTGAATATTCTCTCTGTTCGCTCGCATTCTTCTGCATGCTCTTTGGCTGCAGCGCTCACATCTTTGGCTGCTAATTAAATGGTCAGTATTACTAAAAATTAAACATTTCCATGGAAGTCGGACAACTCTGTGGGACTACACCAATTTGCAGGGCCCCGGGACACTACTTTTCACTTGTGGGTTTCTTTTGTGAGCTCTCAAGACAATGCATGTGTTCACCGCAGACAATAAACTGTTGGTTGTTTAAAACTGCATTTACTTTATCAGATTCGTACTGCCAAAGTCTACCCAGGAATGAAAGACTGCAGTAAAGCTTATCTCTTTTAGCAGGTATCACTCTAGACCTTTCTGAAACACGCTGGTGAATATGTAGGAACTAAATTATACATGAAACAATTGGAAATGAGCTTGAAGGAGTGACTACCCGTGAAGGCATTCATAATTCCCTGCAGTTGCTTAGGAATAAACCTCATAAATTCTTTTTATAGATTCTTAATCTTGTCGTTTGCTCAGAAAATCACCATATTCAGATTGATGCACTTTTTTTCTTAAATTTTACAGTGGCTTGCCATCAAGATAACGCAGGCAAATTACAGACAATATTTAGTAGTATCTGAGACCACAATTTAATAATTGCTGTATTAAATATGCAGTTCAGATTATCAGATGATGTGTGTATCAAGCTATTTTTGTCATATGGCACACTCCAGTCTACTCTTTTTGTGAATCTTTAATGCTCAAAATATCCTTACATGATAACATCAAAGTATTCTTTTTGAATAAGGAGGTCATTATCTTCTAGTTAAGACTAAATTTATAGTTTTAACTGAGACCTTGTTAAATTGTAAGAAAAGAAAAAATGGGCTACTGCAGGAAGCAATATTGCAAACACTTCCACCCCCTGCAAAAAAACCCAACACACCAGATATCTAACATAGCAATCAAATTGGTCATTAAATTATTTCCCCAATTATTCCTCTATGGCTTTAATAACCACAGAAAAGTTATTAACCTCTACTGATTTTTCAAGAAATGCACATAGTTCTAATTAAACAAATATTTCATTTTCCAAATTTTTATCAAAAGAAGACATGGCTCGCAACAATGATTGGGTTTAATGAGCTTAAGAGTGATTTCCACACTGAGCAATAGTAACCCTTAGATAATTCCTGTGTTTTATTCCTTTCTTCATGCAATGCTTTCAAAACCAAAAACGAAACAACGAGGGACTGAAAAGACAACCCCACCCCATGTAAATCATGTTGAACTGGAGAAGATTCTATTCGTCCAGCTCCTCTGAAGAAGAAATTTCCCACATATGTCAATTTTGTTTAAAGCCGGTCTATTTCAGAACTCCTTAGAAGTCACAGAAACTTCTTGTTTCCTTCCCATAGTTATTTTCTGAAGAAATCGAGTCCTCTGAAGTAGGACTCCTTAAAACCTTATACAGCAGGTATAAGGGAAATTTTTGTGACACTTAAATGTTTACAGTAATTCAGCTTTGAGAGGGATAAAATTTAGTTTCGTTTGTATTTTTTTTTATTACAAATTGTTCTTTATCTCTCTTTTTCCTTGTTTCTTTTTTTTTTTTTTTCCATTGAGGTCTCAGTTTTCAAAAGCAGGTTTTTGGACTGTTGTAATGTGTCAGGTTCTCCACTTGTCAAACCCAAGGACAAAACACTTGAGAGCTAACTGGAGTAAACAACCTTTTACTAGAATGATAATTGGATTGGATGACTGAATCAAATCTTTGTTAATATCTGGTAGTCCATAAATCAAAGTCAGCACAGAAAATTGGTATTGCATTTATTTGCTAATCTGCATAAATTCTAGAAGAAGAAGAAAAGATCACATTGTTATCACATACCTATTCTAACTGTATTGCTGAGAGCTGTTTTATCCGATTTGGCTGATGTAAATACGTGTTACGATAAGACACACCATTGCAATGGTGTTCTTTCTAGAACCTAGTGAAGCCATTTAGCAAATCTGATATGTCCGCTAATGAGAAATTCGGGAAAAAGGAAACAAGGAATTATCTGAAAGAATTACCTAGAACAGGGCAGCTTCCAGTAAAAGTAGGCCTAACGTATAAATCTTCTTTCCAAAATTTTTAAGTTTTAAAAAATACAGCTATGCATTCCCAGAAACCGTAATGTGTTATGGTAACACATGGGGTAAGGCACTTGTTTTTGATGGTATGAGCCAGAGACTTAGTCTGGGGTTCAGGTAGTGCCCTAGATCCAGCGAGGCTGTGAAGTCACTAGCCAGGTGCCACTTGCGTGGCGTTTCCTACAAAATCTGGGAGCCTCACCTACCTACCAGCCTTGCTGGGATGTTTAGCCTCAGAAAGGTCTTTGAAGCCAGGGAGCTTGTTCAGACCACAGTGGCCCTACTGAAGCGTCCTAGGTTGGCAGAAACCCAAACACAGCAAATCTAAAGTTCTTCTTGACAGCAGTGAACTGCATTGTAGATACATTGACAGCTGTCTTAGTACCCAGACGGGTTTCAGTGACCTTGCTTGTAGGTTAGGAAAACAAAGCAAACAACAATACTCTAGTTACATTGTATTTTTCTTGGTTAACAATACCACTTAATGTTAAATTTCAATAATATAGACACAGTAATGGGATAATACTTGCTTAGAAAGGTTTCACCCACCTATATGAGGAGCTAACAAGAATTAAATTTTGACAAACTGCTTAGCAAGTAAATAGGGAAAGTAGTTAAAATAAAACGTAAAGTTTTTGTGTTGTGGAGAACCTCCTAGGTAAGGTGTTTCTGAATACCAGACCTCATATTTCCACTAGCTTGATTAGCAAAGCAACATTATTAACTGAGGAATAAAAAATAAAAATAAAAATTAAAAGGATCTATGAATGTTTTCTTCTGATTTTTGCAAAGAAAACCTGACTTGTAAAGATTCTGGTATGAAACTAGCAATACCAGGGTCTAATTTGTCCCTGTATTAATTTCGTTCTCTTCTCAGCTCTTTGGTCTTTTTGCGTGAACAGTCCTGGCCTGCTTTTGTTTCTCTTCACCAGACTAAATGCTCAAATTTGCTTTTAGTTAAATTATACCTTTGCATAAAAACTCTGATTTACAATTTATACAGGAGACTGTTTTGGTTGGGTGATATCTTTGCCTAACTATATCTGACAATTTCTTTCCTCACCAGGGAAGAGCCATGGTGAACAGAGACATTCAGCACGTGTGTGCAGCCAGAGACCTGGCTGTGGGCAAGAAGAAAACATTCAAAACTGGGTGATACCGTACTTAGAGCTTCCTCAGAGTAAGTCAAGAACAAGTACAGAAATGTTGAAGCAACGAAGGCTCAGGTGAAATTTGAGTAGAATTTCATTACTCTTAAGCTTAGATCTTATCTGTTGCAAATATTTTGTAACTTTCTTTGACAATTCAATAACCCTAAAAAAAAAAAAAAGCCTTAAGCTTTCAGTCAGCAAAATCTCCCTTTGATTATTTATATTTGAAGAAAGCTCTCTGAATCTTAAAAATTGCCTTATGATAGCTAAGTCTGAAAAAATACATGAATAGGAGGCACAGAGGTGCAATATCTTACATGCCTAATGTTGTGCTGTCAAATGTATATTATCAAGAACAACCCTTTAGCCATTTACAAGGGAAAGAAATGCTTCAAAGACAAGCTAATGGCAGGCAGGCTGTGTACAATATTAGTCAGAATATGAAATTGCAGCTGTAATAACAGTATTACTTACTAGCATGTGAGCACCGTAACTTTCCTCAATAAGCTAGAGAATGAATTATATTCCTTTTCTATTTCACTTCCCACCCCCAGCTCCAGTAGGTGCCAATGTGTGTGAACACCAAAACCTGCTTTCTTCAAAGCAATTAATATTAAAAATTCCTTCTGTGTAGTAGAATCTGACAGGAGAATGTGGATTTGATAGGCTATATGTATTATAGGATGCATTTGGTTTTATTTTTTTCCTTTTTTTCCCTTTTTTTTCTTTTTTTTCCCAGCTTAGCAGTTGTACCTGTGCCAGTGCAGCTGTCGAGCAGGGCTGCACAATCGGGAAGATTGATTAGCCATATGATAGAGCAGCACATCTATTTGATTCCTTTCTTTTAATTCCATCCAAAGTGAGCAAGAAAATCACTTTAATTCCAGCAATAATCTAGTTTTAATTGAGAATGGTTAACTTGTCACAAAGTTTGTTTTTATCCTTTCTTACGTTCTTCCTCATGCTGTATTTGGCTTATTCTCACACATGAAGGCTTACAAGGGGCTTTGATGCCTGCCTGGCTCCACCACGCGCCGTCAGCAGTTGCCGGGAAGAAGAAGGCAGTGTCATCTGATAGGTCATGATGTATGTTTGCATTGAAAACCCAGCAGCTGCACTCAGACAGATAAAAAGGAAAGAGGAGAGAAAGGAGAGTTTTAGCTAAGAATCAATATGGAAAATGCAGAAAAAAATCCTTATTACTACTCTAGTGTTCCTAATAGTTCCCTTGCTTCACCCTTTGCTTAAGTCCTGAGAAGCTCTGCTGTGAAGTGTTAGCAATGATATATGGCTCTTACTTTATTGTCTCTGCAAGATCCTTGAATATTGCACTTCTCTGTTTACCCAAGGCTTTTGGGAGAGCTTATTCAAGCCCTCGATGCAGGAAGGAGCTATTTTTCTCCACTAGCGGTTGATTTTCTGAACTGTGGTATGGAGGTAATCAGGAGTTTACTTTCCTAGCAGTGAGTTATCTTTCCTGCTGGTCAGCTGTGGTTCTGAGGTGACAGGATCTATGAAAAATACATAAAAAATACGCTCTTGCTACAATTAACCCTCAGTTACCGATGAGCGGATTGTCTGACATGGGAGTTAGGTGCAGCATGGATGCGGGAGGGCTTGAGTACCCACTGATGTATGAGCTCAGGAGCCACGACAAACGCATCTGCAGGAGCTCCGGGATTACAGCAGTCTGCACAGAGCGTTCTACATTTACTTTCTCTTGCAGGTGACCAGGGTATGCCTGTCAAGAGGCAGAAAAGGTGGCCAACTGAGCACTGCATACAGGAGTCCTACCTGAGCCTCACTGAGAGAGCTGTTGGTATTAATAAGTATTTAGACTATTGCTTATTTTCGTGGACCTAGTCACGAATTAAAAGCTCACGGTATGCTAGGGGTCTGTAAAGACACAATACTAGGAAGTACTACAGAGGACTTGTGTCTCAATAAATTTTCATCCCATTCAAGGACAAGAGCTGGCCAATAGCTGTACACAGACAGGTGGAGAACAGCAAAAAGTCAATGAGACAGAATTTGTGAGAATTAGAGGTGACGGTCTTAGCTACAGCCTCATCACTGTCAGTGTTTTAACACCCACAGGAAAGGAGAGTTTTAATTTAAAGGAGCTTTATGTTTTCTGGAGTACGCAGGAGAAACATCAAGGATGAAAGTGAAGAGGAGATTTTAAAACTAACAATCTCACTTGGGCACTGAAATCTGTTATCAAGAGTAGATTGTAGGCAATAATCAATATCTCAGGAGAAAATAAGCAGTAAAGAGCCTTGAACAGAGCCTAAGAGCAGGTAAAAAGATATTAGTTTAGACATGGGTAGCAGTTTCACCAGTAAAAAATGAATTGAAAAATAAAACTGAAACTCCAAGCAGCAATAGAGCATATTCAATCAACGTAAAACCAAAAGGAAATGAGATGGTAATTGAAATGGCACAGGAATTATCCGGCTGATACAGTCTATTTGGATTTCCAAAAGACTTTACACAAAGTCCCTGATCAAAGACTTTGGGGAAGCTAAGCAGCCTCAGTCTAAGAAAGAAGGTCCCTGAATAGATAGGTAAATGCTAAAAAAGGTAAGAAACAAAGCGTAGGAGGAAATAGCCAGTTCTTTCAGGAGAGTGGGGCCGTACGAGTTCTGCAGAGCTCTGCACTGGAAGATTTTAAAACTTTTCATAAATTACCTGCAAAAGGAGATGAGATGACCAGTGAGGAAACAAAGTTTTGTGATAGTACTAAGTTAGTTGGAAAGTAAAGACAAGGCCAAAGTATGAAACATTATAGGAAGACCTTACCAGCATGGCAGGTAGTACAGTGTCCAGTAGTTCAATGTAGATAAATATAAAGCAGTGTGAACGGTGGAAAAGACACCTAATTTCACATATAAAAAGGTAGTTGTTATAATTCAGTAGCAATATTTTTGGGATTATGATAGACAGCTCCATGAAAACTGCAGCGATAGTTAATAAAAAGGAGGAAAAAAAATCTAGTACTAGGATTTACTACAAGAGGAATAGAGAATAAACCAGCTTCCCTTCGCATTATAGAAATCTGTGGTTGGCCTGCCGCTTGAATAGACGTTAGCTTTTAGTCTCCTGTCTCAAAAAGGATATAAATGGACTTGTAGATCTTTAAAAAATGGCAACAAGAACAACTAAATGGGCCTTTTCATGCAATGACTGAGTAGTCCAGGACCACCCAATCTGAAAAATAAGCAAATGCAGTGGGATACATAACTGCCTATAAAACTTCGAGTGCTGCTGAAGAATTTGTGTATGATTTGACCGTTCCTGTTCACTCGAAGTGCTGCCTAACCCATTTTGTTCCTAACAGGTGCCAACAGGAGAAGGTTAGGGAAGACCGTAAAAATAAAACAAATATTTTGGGATTATTCCTCGGTGAGCTCTTGCAGTCTCCAGAGATCTGTGGCTGCACATCTGGAGGCAGAGGTGACATCTGTGCCATTCAAGACACTGGAGGAGAAAAGCGAGGATAGAAGGCGATGAGGAAGAGAAACTGTTTTTAAAAATATATTTATTGGGAAATCTGGGAAGTTTAATATGAAAAGGAAATTAATATGAAGAGGTAGCAGAGGTGGAATAAATTCTGAAGGGGTAAATATAACAAGAAGAGAAGAAAGGTATTACATGTCAGAAAGCATTGGGAGGGACGTGGCAGGTGGCATGGGCAGGTGGATAGGACTGTGATTAACAAAGGTTTTGACTATGGAAAGGACCCTGCTGTGTAAGTAAAAGGTATTGTCCTGTCTTAATAAAGAGAAATAACTGAAAAATAGAAAAATGTCTGTTATTGTCTGAAAAATACCTCTTTACTACACGAATATGTTTGTATGCCAAGGTACTCAAGAAATACATATATTCATTAAATTTTTACTTGGAAGAACACTTGCTATAAAGGTGGTTGGTTAAACATGTCGCTTTAATGATGTCCTCTTACCCCCCCATTTCTCCTTTAGTTAGAAGTATTCTGATGGATTTTACTGAAAGGAGGCTTTGTCTTCAAATCTTGTGGTAGGTCACAACCAAGGGTAACAAATGCATTGAGGGCCCGAAGATCGCTCAGCTGAGGTGCAAAATTGTCAGTAAGGCCCTCCTTCATGGACTGGTCAAGGAGAAAAGCTGGTGAACACAAATCTCCGATCTCACATGCGGTGCAGAGATCTGTGTGCATCGCAAAGCTTTCAAAGAGAGTTGGTGTCTCAGAGGCTGAAAGCATGATGCTGGAAAGGTGTTCTGAGAAGATGTTGACTTCAGGCATTGCCTGCAGGAAAAAATGAAGAAAAAGCGACTAGCTGAATACCTGGCACAAGAAGATGCACTTTCTCCCTTGAATTGCATTAAAGAATAAGATAAGTAAATCCCTATGTTTTAATAGGTTCCACGTGATTTTTACGTTGTTTTGGAAATGTGCATAATTTAGTAAATTAACAACACTTAGTCTGCAGCATATGTAATTTGGTTCAGAGTGATTAGACCTTTTTATTTTATATACCTGGGAAGTGCTTGCTTTATGGCTTGAACCTGAAAGAGGAAAAGGTGTTATACAACTTTCACTAAATTTGGCAATATTTTTTTTAGAGCCTTCAAATTGTTTGGTTCTTTCAGGGCAAATATGAAGATTGCTTTTAATAAAAACAGCTCTTCTATTAAATACCAGCTTTTTGTTTTCATGGAATAAATTGCTGTGACCGGTACAGTAGATCTTTCCTCCTTTCTGTCCCTCAGTCTGACTCGGACACAATCTAGACCCACGGACAGTGAATACTGGTATACTTTAGTCAACAAACAGAATAAATGCAAAAATACCAAATATATTGAGTGGCTCCTAGAATTTATGTGGTGATGACCTTATGAATGATGTTAGGAAGAAATCAGTGTTCTGAATTTCCTATAAACAGACAAGGTCTGAGTGGGACCTGCTAAATTTAGGGTCTGATCTCCAGAAAAAAACCCCCAAAATCACAACAATATCTCATTGTGTTTTTTTCCCAGTTACTTTACCTGTATTCTTGAGTACATAGAAAATATGCGTATTTCCTTTATTTCATTAAGTACCTAAATGTAGCTGCAAGCTGAAAGGCTACAGTTATGCACCCACAATTGACATAAGTAACCACAGATCCCTCTTATTTGAAGTACAAATATCACAACCCCAAACTCTTTTATTTTAGAAATGCATCCTTTTAATTTTCTTTTAAGTAGATGAAACTACATTTCAAGTGGTTGAAAATACCTGTGCTGTGAAAATGCAACGCGAAATCTTAAATCTTTGTAATGTTCTTCACACACACAAAAACCTGAAGGACAGACATTTGTGGGATATAATCGAGTGGCTAATTTCTAATTAAAAAAAATAATAAATAAAACATGAGAAAGAAAGAGTGCGAAAGATGATGACATTTAGTCACTACTGACTCTGTGCAGATGAATCCTTGCTGGAAGTGAAAGACAAGAAATTTTCTTGTGCAGTTATTTGTAGGTCAGGGGACTGTAAAATCCCAGAAGCACTGTAGATCCAATGCAGTATTGGAAAAGCACACCAATATCTTATTGACACAGCTCCGCAGTGATGTTTCTGTGAAATGTTTTGAAAGCTCCACTGATTTCCTGTGCTTTTACTGCAGTTATTAAGGAAGAGCCATAAAAATATAACCTTTCTGACTTCGCGTATAGATCACACAGATGAATCTGTATATTAATTAATAACCGTGAAGACCTTACCTGGAATATATTTCCAGTTTTGGGTGCTGCTCTCAGGAAAGAGGTGAAACAAGCTGGTGAAAGTTTGGAAGGGAACATAGGAAATGATGAGACTCCTGAAAAATGACTTGTGAGGAAAGCTGGAGGTGAGACATAGCAAATTTCATGTATGTAAAAAGGAGGAGAAAGAAATGGGTTGTGTTTCGTGTCTCTGGTGAGTAAGACAAGGACTAAAAAGTTTGAATTGGAGACTTAGAAAATTCGTGAAAAACTGCAGCAGATTGATTAGGAAGGTTGTTTACGTTTCGGCCACAAAGATCTTTAAGTAGACATTAGGGTCTCTGTCAAAGATGAGTAATATCTGCAGGGAACTGGGTGGTCTACGCAACCTCCCTAAGACTCTTTCAGTCTATTTGTCCATGCTGCTCTCATGCAATGCTGGAGGATTTGCTTCTTGTTTGTCACTTTTCTTCACAGTCTAGAGTCTCCCTGATCCTTTGTCATATTGTGTATATGCCTGGTGCTTCACATGGCGAATATGCATTGTTTTGTTTTTGGCTGCAGTGTACTCCAGACTCTTATTAGTAGTTACATTTTATTTATTTTTTTTTTTTTAAGAGAAGAGATTTAGACTAATTATGTGAAGTCCTTCAGGGCTGTTTCCACTGAGCTTTTCAGTTTTATAAGTACCATAAGAGATCTGTACTCCTTATGATTTTTCTTATCAAAAGTTTGTTGATTTTTGGAAGAATTAATTCAGAAGCCCTGAGAGACAAATATGGGGTTGCAAAACATTCCTGGTTAGATCTCTTATGCTTCAAGCACATTTAATTTTCATTTCTATGTGATTTAGCCTTGGATCAGATTCTTCAAAAGAATCTTATTTTGTTTTCGGTTTAGACATAGAGATAATATTTCATCTTTATACCATTATTGGCTACCCTAAATGTAAAATAAGGAAAGCTCTACTGAAAAATGACCCCTGATATTTCAAGGAAATAAGATTTTTTTTTTTAAATCTAATTTGATCTTTGAACAATTTTTAGATATTATGCATAAAAGCAAATAATTAATAAACTAAGCCATGACAGGCAAAGTTTATTTTTAATAACAGTACTCCAGAAGTTGAATCTTTAGAAAATGAGGAGAATAAACCTAAAAAATCATTCCTGACAATACTTTTCTAAGCGTCCATCTTAGGTGTTCCAGGGTAAACTCAATGCTGATAGATGTACTTGAATAATGACAGCAAACTTTTACTTGTAGAGTGATATTTTTATTTCTTGGCTTTTCCATGTAGTTCAAAAAATAAGTCCTTATAAACTCTACTTTAAGATTTATTGGTTGCATTTTGTCAACCTGAAAGCAATTTAGCAGCCTGGTCCTGAAAAATTGGTTATGTCAAGGATTCTCTGACACCGGGCACATAGAAATAAGAGACTTCCTATTCCATAGCTGTCATCCTTGTCCCTTCAAATTCAGTCATCGCTTCTTGTTTCTCCAACAACATATGAGAATACAGGGGAAAGATGTAGTGAATTATGTTCAGGTGGTCATTGTGTTAGAACCTGAACATACACGTTGCGGAAAAAGTGAAGTCCTGAAAGCATTACTTTCTCTCTCCATTATGCTAGACCTTAGCTAAAGCTCTGAAGTTGTTGCAGTAAATAATCTTTTTTCTTTCTGTCCTCCAAGTACTGAAAATTTATTTGGAAATGTGAAGTAAAAATCTTTATTATATTTATAGCTGTCATTAGGTAGCACTCTAAAAATTATAACAAAAGTGTTTATTTCCAGTGAGCAGATTGTCTCATCTGAATTTTTATTTACAAAGAGCATAGTAAGAAACTCCCACAATAGTGTGGAACCACTTGCTAATTCATACAGGCTTCTTTACAGACTGTCTCCAAAAAATAATGATGTTACCTGCTGTATTTAGTTTTAAAAATGCTTATTCTCTAAAATTAACCTCACCTAGAACAACATTGATGTTAGATAGAATGAAATTTACTCAAACCCTTAAGTTTGGCTTCAGTAAAAAATAAATTAAGAGTAAATAACATTGGCAAACAGAACTACTAACAGAGAAATGACAGCACTCTGCCACCATTTCCCAAAGAATTTAAATATCCTGTGAAGTATTATCCCCTAAAGGTAGTTGGAAAACTCCCATGTATAAAATTGCTGTAATAAAATTCCGATTTTGCTGTAGCATTCAAGTTCTCCATTTGAAAAGCTTAAATAATTTGCTTGAGGAGAACTGAACATATTTTTGTGAGTGTTGTTTTATCCTAAGACACCATAGTATTTAGTATGGATGCAGTTTAACATGATGTTTAAATTCACGTAATTTCTTTGGGCTTTGTTACTGGACTCATAATAGCGCATTTTAAACCCTTCGGTTAACTGACACAAACTATCATAGAAAATGTAGTGTATTTGTGAAGTTCAGACTTTTAAAAATAACAGAGGTGAGATTTTCAAATTACAACTTTGATAAGGCTTGACATTTGTATAGAGAATGCAAATTTGTTTTGGGAAAAGCAGAAGCAAACCGGTGTGACTTAGTTCAACAAGTCACATTCACAGAATGTTAAAAATATCACAGTATTTCTGAACCTCTTCTGTTAACGTTACAAGCCTTATTTCAAGATTCCTGTGTGTGACCAGCACTTTTCCCATGACCCATAGCAAAAGCAAGCTACTCCCAATTTCATTTCTCAGAGGACAGTAGTTTGTCAGAGAATGCCGAAGTAGCTCCCTTTTAAAAACAGCTTGATCAAGCCAGTCATAAATATATCTTTCATTTCTTTTATTCTCCAGAGATGTTCCCAGTCTGGCTACCTGTCCTAGGAACACAGGTTGTAGCACTCCTTCGGGGGGGGGGGGGGGAAGATGGAGGAGGAGCACTGCTTTGCTTCCTACATCTTTGATCACTTCCTTGTGACTACTTCTATTTACTGCTCAACAGACCTACCTTCCCCATCTCTTTGTATAAGGAGGGTTAGGTCTGCTCTAAGAAGCGTCCCTTATTGTCAGAGAAGACACACACTAAATTAAACAGCACTGTACTGCAGGAAAATGCTGCCTTCTCCTTTCCTTCCTCTGTACCCCAGACTAGTTCTTTCTTCAGTTTCTCTCTGTGGATTGGGAATCTAACGTTGTGAATTGTCCGGAAGAATATATTCCTTAGTAAGAACAGCCCCTGCTGACATGAGGAAAGTGAATTTCACAGAAATGATACAAACTTGGTAAGTTTGAAATAAAGGCAATATAAAAGGGAGAAATTGAATGTCAGTATTCATTTCCATTTGTGCCTCAAAGCATCTAAACGCAACTCGGGCAAGGAAACTTATTTCCTTTATCATAACTGTCTTCTTTTCCATTACTCTGTCTTTTTGGATTTTTTTCTCTTCATTAATATAAATAAATGGCTAATCCAGTTGGCAACAGTAATCCACTCTTGTTATATCAGTCATCAAACCCAGGAAAATTGGTCCCCTTAATTATGTGGCATAACCACCTAAAAAACAATCTGAAGGAAGTTTTGTTGTTATCTATTTCCCTAGATAAGCAATATATTTCCTTCAGAGCGCAGAGCAAAAATCAGAAGCTCCTCACACACGCTTACTTTCTTAATATTTGTTTTCCAGGATTCTTTTTCCATCATTCCCCACTGACCTCCAGCTTGCTTGCGGGCTTGTGTGCACCTGCATGAAATGAATATTTTCCTCTCATATTCTCTGCAATGGTTATTTTTAGAATTAATTAAACCCTCTGAGATCAGGCTTCGTTGTGGTTTTGCGGAGAGGTTCCATGCACAAACTCTTATTTAGGGAAAACTTGCAAGAAGCAAGTACAAAGGGCTTTCAAATCACTATTAACCTGTCTGTGAAATGTACTTGCGGTGGTTCTGCATTTCTGGTGATGTGGTTTTTTACCCTATAGTGCCCTGTAGTCCATGGGCCATTAGTTGCTGCTGATGTAATAAAGATAGGAAAAGTCTGTGAGCTGGATACTTGTGATTAGATGATGACGGGGTCACGCCAACCCCATGCAGGGTTACAGGCTTGGGGAGGAGCGGCTGGAGAGCTGCCTGGTGTAAAAGGACCTGGGGGTGTGGGTCAACAGACGGCTGAATATGAGCCAGCAGTGTGCCCAGGTGGCCGAGAAGGCCAACAGCATCCTGGCCTGTATCAGGAACAGTGTGGCCAGCAGGATTGGGGCAGTGATCGTCCCCCTGTACTTGGCACTGGTGAGGCCCCACCTCGAGGCCTGTGTCCAGTTTTTGGCCCCTCACTGCAGGAGAGACATTGAGGGGCTGGAGCAGGTCCAAAGAAGGGCAACGGAGCCAGTGAGGGGTCGGTCAGTCTGTTCTCCCAAGTAACAGGAGATAAGACAAGAGGAAATGGCCTCAAGTTGTGCCAGGGGAGGTTTAGATTAGATATTAGGAAAAATGTCTTCACTGAAAGGGTTGTCAAGTGTCGGAACCGGCTGCCCAGGGAAGTGGTTGAGTTGCCAACCCTGGAGGTATTTAAAAGACTGGCAGATGTAGTGATGAGGGACATGGTGTAGTGGTGGACTTGGCAGTGCTAAGTTGACAGTTGGACTTGGTGAGCTTAAAGGTCTTTTCCAACCTAAGTGATTCTATGATAGTGAAGAGAGAGGTGAAACCTATTTATATTTTTGGACTGTTCAGCACTCAATGCTGGCACAGGACACATGTAAGGACGAAAACACAGGCATATCTTCCTGGGTTTTGTTTACACCTATTTGAAATGTTAGTTACACTCAGAAATACCTGAAGTTAGCATTATAATTCTAGATCATTATATCCATTACATATAAACACTAACTGCAGCTGCTGTGCTGTATTCAGTTTTCACTTACTGCCATTTACATCTTTGGATAGTATTTAAGATACCTCCAGTCCTTATTCATAGGAGCACTGTGAGTAAAGGTATTAGAACTGCTGCATGATATTTGTTGACTATAAACACTTTCTAAATGAAAATATTATCCAATAACAGGATATATCACTATATTTTGTCATTCATTTTACGCTGAAATGTCCATTGTTCTCAAGAGGGATACAACTTCTTTTCATCCATGAATGTTCAGAGTAGCTATATGTGACTATGATTTTTAAAATAGAATTCAATTTGACTTAATGCTGCAGTGTCTGTAATAAATACCACTGCTAAAAGAAAATTCTATAGAGAGGAGGAAGAGGAAAGTCTGCCCTGTCTTCTAGCTGTTTTCTGCAAGCAGTACTCACAATATTCAGTGAAATTATAGGAATTCAGTTATAAATAGTCCTTAGCTAACGGCATACATTTAACACCACCAGGGACTGCTAAGATGTAAATAGGCCTTCCCTTCAGATTTGTGGAATTGTTTTTACAACTCAAGAACAAACTAAATTTCTTTCCTCAGAGTAACTGGCATTTGGTTTCCTTTCAGCCAAAATGATTTGCCATCTGCTCCTTCTCCACTTCTTTTATTTCTTTCAGTTATCCTTTTAAACTTTTTTAGAATCAAGGGAAACAAAACCCCAAAAATCTTCATAAAATAAAAGCAGTGGTTTTACTCAGTGGTGAATGGAAATTGGTACATAAATCTCTAGGATGAAATCCAACATTCAGTGTAAAAAAAAAATAATTACAGTATAATGTACAATATTATCAGGGGCCATTACATTTTACTTTTTTGGCACTACAAAGAAAATAAGAAGAAAATTTCAGTTTAAGAAACCGGAAAAAAAATTGCTTAATTTTTACCAGAATCAGAGTTATGTTGCTCCTTCAGTATTGGAGGATACTCTAAATCAATTCAAATCAGTCTGAAAAAAAAATTCCATGGCCACTATTTTTTTTTTTTCTGTTGTAGTGCATCCTGTAATTCCAGCACTTCCTACTGACAAGTGTAATTTTCATCATGAGCAGGAATGATAGTGGGGCTATCCATGCGCCCAGCTGGGCAAAAAATTTGTTACTCAGTCCCTGAAAATTATGGGGGTGCAACCTACTCTTATCTATGCCTAAGTGAAAGACTCCACCACTAGCTAAGCAAATAAATACAAGATGTGGGTTCGATTAAATTAGTTCATGCAGAAATTTTGACCAGTTAATTTGTACTAAAAGCAAGACATGGGTAAGTGGGGGGAAATCAGCTGTTTTGGTTGCATGTTTTCTTGTGGAGAATAACTTCAATGGCAGGAGGGGAAGGCTCAAGAGTGGAGGAAAAAGATTATATTGAAAGTAAAGTTTTGGCAAAACTAATACAAAGCAAATGTGGGGCTGGTGGCCTCAAAGGTCAGCTGGTAGTCATAGGACAAGCAGAGGATTTAAATAAGGGAGACTACTATGCGTTTTCGATCTGGTACTTCAGCTGGCAGTTGGACTACTAGTTGCTGATTAAATATTGCTGTTGCCGACACCTTCACTCCATCCTTGCTTTTACTACTATTTATGTGACAGTCTGAATTTCTGTTACTGAAAATAGTTCATGTGTTGGAGGCAAAATGACTTACTGTGGTACACAAATCTTTTTAGATGTTTTGAGCCCCCATAAATGAAAGTTCCTGCTCAAATGCACTCTGATGTTGCTAAAGCAGAGTAAAGTAATTGGGCAAAAAATATCTATTCATAAGCAGGTCTTTATTCATAGCATCTCTGGGATGCTACTGATGCTAATTTTCAAAGTAAATATTAGAATGGAAACTCAAAGCTTTACGTTCATGAATTTACCTTTCTTCAGATCTGAGGTTCATCATTATGCTGACACAAGCATTAGTGATGGTCCAAATGATACAGGTTTTTAATCCCCACCTGTTAACTGCTGAGTACAATGCAGGGCTACAAAGGAAAGAAAAGATGAATTAAAATGTGGTGTAAAGTATTATTTTTTTAATATAAGAAAAATATTTCCAAGTAGAAAGGACATTGATGTTGTTGCTGCATGTCTTTTTGGGGATTTTTTAAGAAGAAAGGTTTCCTTAGACGCTTCAGTACTTGTCCTCAAAGTTAAGTACATACTTATCAAAAAGGAAACACATTTATGAGGAAACGTATGGATATCAAATAACATAAATGTCAATATCAATGCAACAAAATATCAATACATAAATGTCAGAAACAGTAAAATAAAGAACAGGAACTAAATTTTATGCAGAATGAATACCGTGTCAACATGGGCCTTGAACCACGGTTTAGGAACAGAAAAGAGAAGAAGAAAAAATAAAGTAATATCTCTGTATGGGTAGTTCTATTTTAACAACTATTTTGGATCAAGAGTGTAATGATGAAATGGTTTTGTTGATCGTCAATGGTTAATGTGCTGTGGGTACTATGTTCACAAGGAAAATGACGTATTTAGATGAAACTACTCCAGAAGATAGACCTCAACAACATCTAGTGCATCCTACCTACTAAAGAGATTTCAGATTATGAGATCAAATTAGATCTAGTCCAAAGCAAAATTTCCAAAGTGTGCATAATATAAATGCTAAATCCCCCAAACAGCTGTTTTGCTCTTTAGATCTGCTCCTGTTGCACTGCATTACTTGCTAAGGTAGAAATAATTTGTATTTAGTCTGAAAGAGATGAGGCACAAGTTTGTTGAATCCCTTTCAGTGAAGGAGATGATGGAAAAGAAGAGGGAAAATGTGATATGGGGGTTTCTTCTTAGGATTGCTGCCTGGGAAGAAAAGAGATATATGAGCTACTTCAGCAACTACTGGAAATGTCCAAGAACAAGATTAGTAATAATGGATGTGTCCTGGAAGTTATCAGATTATCAGCTGTATACTAGAAAACAAAACAACCCCCCAAATTCTTAGCCAATACATCTAGATAGAGACATCTTTGTATTTCAGATAGCGGGGGAATGTAATTACGGAGCAGCTACATAGGAGAGTGTGAAAGACTGAAAGCAATTTGTGTGAAAGTGATCATGAAGTGTAAGCACTCATTATTCTCAGGAAAGGTGTTTGTGATTACAGCAGAATACAGATTATAGGTTTTGGAAGAACGGAATTCTGTACAACCAAGGAACTAGTAGGAAAAAAAATCTTGCAAGAAAACAGTGAATATACCAGATTGCAGATGAGGTGAAATTTACTGGGAATATGCATAACTGCAAAATTTCTCCGTACAATTGCAAATTAAGATGCATAGTGAATAGCCATGATGGCTGCATCAAGATCATTTTAGTGAAGGCCAGAAAGAAATAATGCAGAATAGTAGCATTTTTTCTAGGGCAAACTATGAAAGGATTATGTAAGTGTGTAGGGATAAAATAAAAAAAAACAGCTAAGATGCAAAAAAAAAAAAAGTAAAAGGACATTAAATAATACAAAAATATGTTCATAAATATACTAAGAGGAGTACTATATTGGCAGTTTTTTATAACTTCCCAAACACTTTGCATTCACCTAAATTGTGAGGAATTCTCCAAAGTTTAACTGCTAACATTTACAAAATTTTTTTTTTTTTAATAAGATTTTTCAACTTCATTAGCTGTGCATTCACAGCAGTTTTATTTACAACGTACTCTCTTTCCTTAAATCTCACTGGGACTCCAACAAAATTCCAATTACATTACAGTTGATGCATTCCTTTTATAATAGATTTAATGACCTTTTCAAAGAAAGAAATGAAAATCGTTTGATATTGTGTGCTATGGCCAAATCCATGTTCTAATCCCCAAATTATTTACATATTGATTGTTTAGTAATTTGTTCAGATATCTCTATGGGTATTGAAGTTAGGACAGCTTGTCCTCTTGTTAGCCACATTTTGAAGACAAATAGTGTCTTTGCCCTTTTTAAGTCCTCTAGGCTCTCATTCATTCCCCATTACTTCTCATATGTAATCATTAATAATTCAGAACTTGTATCAAAACAAATATCACCAGATCCTCTGACCTGAATGCATTTAATCTAGCCACATATCTCTTGATCTATTTTTTTTCCCCTTTTCTGATTTTTTTTTTTTTAACATTTTTTAATGATTTTAACAGTAACTATTTTTGTGGTGGCAGAAGCTAAAAAGGTCCTGAATACACTTAGCTTTTTTCGATGTCTCCATTACTTTGATTCCTTTCTCCATCTACTGCACCTCTGTTTTCCTTTACTTTCTCACTTAATTCTGTTTATATCCTAGCATTTTTTGCTTGATTTTCTGTGCTTCTGCTAGTTGCACCATTGTCTTTTTGATTGAACTTAATGTGACTGTGCTGTAATCTTAGGCTTAGTCTGAACCCTTATTTCTTTATCTTTTTGCAATCCTTTTTAGATTTTGGAGCTTTTAATGGGTTCGTTACACAGCCCAACTTGTTTCTTACTACCTCTCTTTGTCATCATCGCCTGTTGTCAATGGTATATAACGTCCCTCTTCATGATTGTATTCCAGGCTTAAAAACTTCCAACTTTTCTTTGCATGGAATATTACCGGAAGTCTTTTTTGGCAGTTTCTTTTTTCTTACAGTGAATCGGCTTTTCTACTCCCAGTGGACTTTAGGGCAGTCATACCCTTCTGAATGTTACTCCTTCCTTTCTCTTTTTCACCCCAGTTATGTATCCTGAGCTCATCCCTTTCTTTACCACAGGGTTCACCCATAGCAGCCACTATTCCCTAGTCAGGAAAACTGTAATCCTTTTCTCTATGTCTATAGACACACTTTTACTCTATCTACAGAAACACTTTTACTTGTGCTTATCCACCTTTGAGTCCCTACCTTCATTCAGTAAGGCTGACATGAACCCTGCTCCTGCATCGTAATCCTTCACTTTCAATCCCCAAAACACAGGTGAAATTTGAAAATGCTACATTCTACATTCTAAAAATTCTTCTAAGATGATTTAGAATATTTAATTTGTAAACGAGCTTGCACAGTCTGGGCAGAATATGATGTATTTTAGGGCTATGCAACCACAATACCAAGATGTCAGATCACAGCCGGTGGTTCTCTCCCATTTCGAGAAGAATTTCCACTTACATCCTTAAGCGTCATCTTCTCTGGGCCAGCAACAATGAACCCCGTACACTGTCTGAATATATGTTGGGTCATATATACACGTCTGGTACAAATCTATTTTTTATTCTTCCCCTTTTATCTTAAATATCTTTGTTGCAGTTCTTTATATTTAATGAGCTTCACTGTTGGCCTAACCGCACATTGTAGCTAGGCTAGAATTAGGAAGGGGAATTTCAAACAGTACGGTGAATTTTGGAATTAGTGTCCTCTTTATATTTTTAGGGCAACCTGAAAGAAACTGTATGCAGTAGACTCTGAACAGTGCGGACTAAAATTTTCCTTTCTAGGAAGACACATGCCTTGTCACTTAATGATCTGTTGCTTTCAAAGATGAAATTTCAGAGCTTTTTGCTGTCAAAAGTTGATGTCAACATTCATCTAATCTGGACCTAGGATGTTTCCTAGAGGCTTTCAGAAAAATGCGAATAATTAAAGTGCTTAACAAGAACAGCGCTGTAAGTTTATGTAAACTATAAGCTATATGATGACTTTTGCCCTGTGTATTCTCATGGCAGAATATGAAGAATTATGACAATTTGTCTTCCAGGAGTGACACAGAGCAGTAGCAAGAGCTATATCCAATTTCTGTTATTTTTCCCAGGAAACTGAATGTAGTTTCTGACATAATGCATGCAAATTATACCCTCAAACCATATTATCTGGTTCCTCTGCTCCTGCAATAAAAATTTGCTAAAGAAGGACTAACTTTGAGTCTGGTTTGGTAAAACAGGCAATTACATTCAAGTTACATTAAGAATTGAATGTGTAGACGTATGATAAGAAGATTTAATGACCTACAGCATATAATTAAAAGGAGAAAAATAAAGGAACGTCTCTACATGCTATCTCTTTATTCTCAAAGGTTGTTATCCAACAGCGCTTAATTCCATCCCATGCCACTTACCAAGATAAATGTTTGTTATCTTCACATTCAAATCAATCAGCTTTCCCAGACATGCGGAGAGCAGCTCTTCACTTCTTATTCCCAGTGCCTTTGCCTACAAACTGCGTGTTTCACAGCAACCTGCAGCTTTGTTTGAGAGGAAAATCTTATTTCACTCTTCACTGCTTGTAGAAGGGACTTTTAGAGTATTTTTGTCTCTGCAGCTATGTGAACTATGTTTTTTTGGTGTTTTTTTTTTTTTTTTTTTTTTTTTTTCCTTGAAAGAATTCAGTGCTGATACTTAGGTACCTGAACATTTTCATTGTTCTGGGATATCTAGGTACCTTGCATGGGAAGGATCAGAGGGAGAGCCTACAGGGAAACTCTGCCACTGAAGAGCAGAAGCTCTGGCTCAAGGAAGATACACTATAGAACCTAAAATAAAACAGAATCCCTCTATCTTGGCACCTCAACCTTCCCTGAAACGCAGATTTTGGCAGGTTTTCAGCATCAGCAGTAGCGCCAACTCTATCTGCTGACAACTTTCACATCCATAAACGAAAAAAAAAGGCCCATTTTTCAAATCCCTGTCCCATTTCTTGCATTTCTGTTCTGTAGCTCAGACCTCAGTTAGAAGGAACAGGGTGGAAAAAGGTTTTGTGTCTTCTTGGTCATGTCTAGTATAAGCTTATATCTCTATTCTCTTTAGGGGAAAAAGTAATGAATGCTGAAAGTGAGAGGGAGGACGAGATCAGCCTTGACAGAAAACTGGTGTAAATCTCCAAAAACTTCACAGGTGTGTATTTGTTCCCAGCCCCCTCAGTTAACTTGGCAGCAAACCTCTGAAAATGAGCCCTTAGAAGGCGAGGTGATATCGAACTGACTTCTCAGCTTTCGTGGAGTAAAGCTTCAGGTGGCCCGATCTGGAACGCGACGCCTGACGTGAAGCACTGTCATGGTTTTGCTTATCTGCCGCAGCTCAAGGCAGCCTCAGAGGCACCTGAACCACAGTCTGGAAAAGAGGCTATTTTCAGGACCATTTAAAATGTCCATTTGCTTATTTTAGACTTTTTAATTTTCTTTAGTAGCTGTGTTTCCAGTCTTCCATCAAGATCCTGGTTGTTTATGTGTTGAACTCGCTTTCATTTTAATTTTACCTTCTTAAACTCCTGTGATTTTCACACACATAAGGCAATTGCTTTTACTAAAGCAGAACATTGAAAATCAAGGGAAAACTCTTTGTGGTATAATCCAAGATAAATGAGACGATCTCCTATGGAAACATTAAAGGCCAGTTGATACAAGTGGTAGGCGAAGCAGTGTGTTATTTCCTAGCCTTTATTTCTGAAATGCCTGAATTATTTTGATTCGTTTTCTAAACATAATCTCTACACAAGAACCAGAGGAAAAAAAGTTCTGGAAACTAGAATCTGTAAGGAGAAGCTTGTCTATTACGCAACCTTTATTTTGAAAGTGCTTACATTTTAATTTAAATATGCATAAATTTTTGGAAGTGAGCCCTTTCCTGGTGTCAACCTTTTTTCGTACCAGTGATGTGTATTTATCTTACCTCCTATGTCTAGGAAAATAAAAATCTTTTTGCTCTCTGTGTTAAGTAAAAAAGTCAAAATCCCATGATGTTCATGTGATTATGTTAAGAGACTTGTCTTTGTGAAGAATTATTTTTCAGAAAGGATTATTTTAATTTTGTAGTGGATGCAATAACAGCAGTTGGACAATATTAATGTACTTCAGACTTACTGTACTATTAGAAAATAATTATAAGAATCTGAAGGACTGGATATTTTCCTGATTTTTTTTTGTGCCTGTGGTTCTTGCACCCTTTTGCAATCTGCTAATGGATGAAGTTGGATACAAAGTCAGAGGAATGACTGCTTATAGTGCTGCAGTAGGAAAAGGAGAAAAATTGATACCTCTTTACTCTGAGTCATCCCTTTCTCAGTTTTCTAATAGAAAGAAGAAAGAAAATTGGAAAGCACCAAGATATGAAACTGGACAGTTTTCTTTTTTCCTGAACTAATTCCATTCTGAGTTTGTTTTCATTCCTGTCCTGAAAAAAAAGAATATCTTTCAAAAACTTTGGTGAAATTACAGTTGTTGGAGGAAAAGGGTCTTCATGTATATGATCGCATAGCTTTACGTGTATAAATTGCTTGTAACATTAAAGTAACTGTACTAATTAAGAGTGATTTACAGAGATGGTACAGTAGCAGCTAATATTCTAGTTTTGAAGACTGCTATCTACTTCAAACTCGTCTCCCAAAAATTTATTTCTGGGAGAAATCACTTTTTCCTCACTCTACACAGAAGGCAGTATGTTCATGGCCTTGTTTGTTGCTGTTATTTGTGGAAGCATTTGATGATCTACGAGCAGAATTACTGAAGTGTATTGCATAATAGGGACCTGTCTTTTACTATTATTCATTGTGATCTGTTAGACTACTACATTTTCTTGGATATTCTTGGTTTCAGCCTCTGATTTCTTTGTCAACTATATTTCTTCTGTTCTCTTCCTGACATTTTCAGCTGGATAGTGCTCTATTATTTATAGTTATCTTGTGTTTGTCTAGCCCACATCAGGCACAGGTGATAAGCAACAATTTTTCTCCGAATTCTAGGACTGGGCATTGAGGGGTTGATTGCCACCTCTCTGTATGTGCTGATTGTCATCTAAGGCTTGTCCTCAGCTTCATAGCTATTACTGTCCCAAATCCAGAAATACTGCCTTCTGTTAATGGTAAAATTCCAGTTAATCCAAAATTCCCTAAAACTGGTCTGATTTAAAATGTCGTAGTCCTAATCTGTCATCTGTATATTTTTGTTATGAAATCACACAGCAATAATTTTCTTAATCCCATTTCACTTAACCTGAACACTTGGTAAGAGGGCTTCCTGTAAATTTTCAGGATTTACCTACTTTTTGCTCTTCCATCACATGTGAATTTCCCAGTATTGGGTTATAATAACAAAGTAGTCCACACATAAATGTTCCACTAGAGATCTTATTTAGAATAATGAGTATATTTTTCAGTCTACAAACAAGCATCTAGTACTTACCTCCCTGTTACTAGCCTTTAACTATTTGAAAATTGTCTGTTGTTATCCTGGTTGTGAACTAACTATGAATGTTTTGATGTATCACTATAAATTCCTGCTATCATTCCCCTGCCAGGTTTATTATGCCCTGTGAATGTCAGAATGTTAGAAAATATACCAGAAATTAGAATTAGAGAAGGTTCATCTTCCACCCCATCAAGGAATTAAAACAAAATATCTATTTAATCAAATAACTTATCTTTAATCGGGTCTTTGATGTACAGCTTCAAGAAGTTTAATGAGAGAATGTTTGTGATTTAATGTCAGTATTCTACTGTTATTCAAATTTGCTTTGATTTTTAGAGAAGATACACCGAAGGGTACTTAGGCAAAAATAAGAAAAATAAATGAATCTGATTACTGCATGATTTCTTTGCAGGACATTTTCTTCTCTCCATTGTTTCTTTAAACTCTGCTCCATTATATACTACAGACGACATGTCACAAATATGTCAGTCACTTTGCTTTAGGTTTAATGTACTATTGTACAGAAATGCATGTTTCATACAAACATCGTTGAGATAATTTTATTTGATTTTTAAGTTGTTTGCTCTGGTTGAATTATGTGGCACTTTTACTGTGTTCTGAACAGGTTTTGTGGCCTAAAAATTTGTGGTATTGTAAAATTTGAGGGTATTTTAACTGAACAATAGGGAACATCTGTAGACAGAAAAATATGAACTCACTTCTTATATTGAGTCACACCACGAATTTCGGTGTAGGAGTGAAGGAAATGCAGGCACGGAAAGGATCGTACCATGGGTGAATTTTTGCCAATGCTGCCAGAATTTCACAATGCTCTGACGCTTTTGAAAAATCGGTAGAGTGACTGAAATTAAATTCCACAGTAATAGCTGGTCATGGCTTACAATAATGCTCATGCAATAGACTTTGTAGGAAGAATATTCCCGTCTGTTTAGCATCTTGTACATAAGACAACCACAAGGTAGAAAAAACAGAAGAAATTGTGGTGTCTGTGAATGAAGCTTCAATTAAATGCTTATTTTCCTCAAGACTAATATAGTTTTGGTCATTTCCCAATTGGATAAAAATGGAATATCTAAATCTGTTTTAGTGAGCAATACAATTGATGACTCATAATTTTCCTGAAGTCACATATTATCTTGTAGCTGTATTTTAAGACTACTTTTTACCTTATAAATTCAATAGATATGGCTGTTATATAAAACTACATTTCTGACAACAGATTCTAGTGCATGATGTTCATCTCAAGAGTAATTTAGGGTTCTTATTCACCTAGTATTACTAAACTTTATTCTTACTATCAGAAAGTGAATGTTTGAGGTTAATAGCACCATTCTTTTTCTAGACTATTGGATTTCCCTTAATGTAATACTACATAATTTTTGTGATAATGTGAAAGTGGAGAAAATATGGAAAACAAGCATCTGAACTTAATAAAAATAACCCTTAAAAAGTATCGCAACAAAACCAGTACCCATTATTGTCAAAATTACCTTTTTAAGAAATGTGGGATAGCATAGCCTTTCCAGCAGCTGCATTTTCTTCATCTGCCAGGTTTTTGCCTCCTACACATTTTTGTATTTAATCAGATTGTAATACATCCCCAGGGATTACTGGATATTGTTGGTGAGGTATTTCTGTGTTTATACACTGAAAATACTGAATTAGCTAAAGTTATTTTGTGATTTTAATTGTTGAAATGCAGTCAACTCTTGTTTATAGCTGAGTACATGAAATTACACAGTTTTATGGAAGTTGTGCTAAATATCGAGCACATCACTTTTCCAGCTGGTAAAATACAGAAGTTTAATGACAAGCAGTGGGATCCGGCTTTGTTTGTTTTACTGGATACAACTACTGGATAGAACAGTGAAAATCAGAAATACTACTCAGACTGAAATTTATGAGCAGGAAAGCCAACACAACACAGTTTGACTTAGACACCCAAATTGTGGTTTAAAGGGCATGAAAGTAAAGCACCACTTTCTATCTAAAGTAGGGATTTTAATCTACTTCAGTATCCAGAACTGTACTACAAGAGGTATGATCATTTGAGCCACAGACACCAGAAATGGCCAGTGGTTGCTCAGGAGCTGGGGAACCCCACATAACCTGTATATTTTGACAGGCAGAGAGCTTTGCCTGTTGAGGCAGTTGAGAATGAGATGGGGCTGGAGAGGACTGGTCAAGAGCTAGGAGAGATGTCAACATGGCATTGACTCGAAATGCAAGATCTGAAATAAGGTTTAGCTTCAATCTTATGTGGGGACAGAGCACAGCTGAATCCAATTAATTGGATTCCATGTCAAATTTCCCCAGCTAAACGGACTAGGGAAGAGTATGACTTGGGGCTACCCGTACTGGCAATGTTTCTTTGCTATTAAGTGTACAAAAGTAGTAGCTATACATGTGTTCATATGAGTAGATAATTACTTGAAGTGTTACCACTTAATTTAGTAATTTCTAAGAAGAAAGCTGCTGATACCTTGACGAGAAACAAAAAAAGAATCTAGCTTTTTGAGTTGTGACGGCATTAGAAACTGTCAACAAGTGAGAAACAGAAGACATCCTTTAACCTTGTGCAGAGTAAAAAAGCATGTTTGAAAATACAATATGAAGTAATGATACACTGGTTCTTCTAAAAACACATGCAAAATTACTAGAACTAATAGCTCCATTTATCTCAAAAGCCTCAATGAGAATTCCTTAAAATACTTTTTTTTTTTTTTAAGGTTTTCATAAAATGTGCATGATATATTTAAGTACAGGAATCTTAAAAAAAAAACCCAAAAAACACCATTGTGGGAGAAGAAGTTGTATATCTAAACCAGACTGTTCCAGGGTTCACAAAATCATTTAAATAAACTCAACAGTAAAACGTGTAAATTCATTGTCTTCACAATAAAGGAGATTTCTCTGCAGCTTTTAAAATAATGTATGAGGCTTGTTTTCTCCCTGAGTTATTACAGGTTTAAGTGAATATGATACCAATAACCAGCTACAGTAGTGGCTTGGTGTCTCGGAACACTGGGAGTGCAATGCAGGTTTTTCTTCTGATGGTTTGGGAATGGAAAGTGCTTCAGGAGTGGATGTAGAAGTTATTAACCGGTTTGGGGGATTTGTTTGTGTTTTTCCCCCCTTAAATGAACTGGGGAGGAAGAAGTAAGTACAGGCTTCTTTTACATTGCTAATATGCCTCGTTCCTTTGCAGAAACTGCAAAAGCGATGCAGTCCTAAACAGACAAATGTACAGCGTAGATCCCAAATGGCGTGGCTGAAGCTATTTGCCTGGTCCCCGGAAATGTTCAAGGCCAGGTTGGACAGGGCTCTGAGCAACCTGATCGAGTTGGAGATGTCCCTGCCCACGGCAGGGGGATTGGGACTAGATGGCCTTTAAAGGTCCCTTCCAACTCTAACCGTTTCATGACTCTGCGATTTTGTCATTCTGCGATTCCACGTTTCTACGATTCTATGATTGTATGACTCTACGATTCTATGATTCTGTGATTCTATTAGCGCTGGGGAAGCAGATGCCAGAGACAATCTTCCCAGGTAAGCACTGCAGCAGAACATCCATGGATGCTGTCCATTATGTAGCAACTTTGTTGGTAAAAATCCTGAAATACAGGTCTCAGACTCCAAACTGCTGAAACTTTGCAGTTTCAGCACCTGGTTTGCTTGCGTGATTCCTCACGCTTCTGAGGTACAAAATTCCAGGCAAGTAGTTCAGAGTAATACCTATTTGTAGCACGGTCTTTATTTCCTCTGGTTGTGGAAGTGTCTGATTTACTTCCTTGAAGGTTAACCTTGGCGTCTGAAGCCCTGGGGAATACGTTTGCAGCCATGACCCACCCGTGCCTGCGGTAGCCAGTTCTGCGCGGTGTCTGTCTGATGGCCTGGGGAGATGGTGCCTTACACACCTCTGCCCTGTACACTGTTTTTTGGCCATTTTAATTTGATTGCAGAATGGGACCAGCCTGGCATCTGGGCATCTGGAGCGTTCCCTCAAAATGAATAATAAAATGTAATAATAGCTATAACTATACTATAGCATGACAAAGAAAAAAAAATAAACCCATGAATAGTTGGTCAAGCAATTGCCTGACTTGTGATAAAGCCTGCATTTTTTTTAAACAAAACCTATGTTTTTCACCAGGCTTTTCACTTGCAATGTTAAAAAGTTGTTCTGAAAAGAATGTTGCTGGAAAGAAGGTACATCTACTTTGTTCAGGTGACATCTGTTTCTGAGCTGCTGATGACCCTGAGCAACTCTTAAAAATGATTGAAGCTGATGCCACTCCCTGTCACCAGCAGGTTAAATTTAAGTTCAAGCAAAGTAGAGAAATAGTGTTAGCTCACTTTAATGGTTACGTCCCGAAAGGTGAAATCAAGTTTTGAAAAGAAGTATTTGTCATGTTCATGTCGGGATGCTGGAAAGATGAAGTTACAGAGAAAGAATGAAAATGCATTTTCTTCAGGTTCTGGTAGTTCATTTAAGGGGTTGGGAGTCAGGGTGCGAACACAGTGAAGGTTTAAGAGGAATGTGAAGTACCTATGGTCAGAGATGGGAGCCCAAAGGGTATGTCTAATGGAAACGTTGTCACTCTGTGGGAAGCTCCAGGCTGGTAAAGGACTTCAGGTGGTGCATGGAGTAGTGTCCTTGGAGAAGTTCAGTTCTGGAAGTGGAGGAAGAAGGAACTAATAAGACTGAGAACTGAAAAGAAAGATGACTTGTATCTTGCTCTCCCTGTTACCACACGAATATTCCAAAGCACGTGGCCTGTCTCTGTGGGTGGGCAGAGTCTTCAGAGGTCGGATGAGGCTGTGCAGAATAAACTCCTCTGAATTAGAAAGGGATGTGAAACTTGATTAAAAATATGGAGCAAGAAATCCTTATCAAGTATGCAACACGTTGTGAAACAGGTAATGATAGATTTGTTACTGGTGAAGTGTGCTCAATTAACTTACAGGCTGTCAACTATGTAGGCAGATATTGAGGTATTACAAACCTTACCTGGAGGTTTTTCTTTTTTTTTTTTAAAAAAATAGATGGTTTGAAAAGCAGCGTTCACCTCATGAATGTATGTGACCTTTAGAGCTGAGTACAAGTTGAACAAATCTAAAGGTATCATTATAGTTAGTCATGCGCAGCGTTCATGTACTTATCTTTTTAGTAGAACAGAGATACACACTTGTTCAGTAGAGCAAGGATATCATCCAAAAATGTACAAATGTGGGTGTTAAACTTCTGTAGCTGAATAGGCTGAAGGATTGCGTCATCTAATATTTACTGACAAAATTTCTAGTAACTGTAGTTAGGACTAGTTTATTATCCATTAGAAATACAGACTCTTCCTTAATCATTTTTGCTTTTTAAAATGTTTATGGAAGCTACCAACGTACAGGTCATAGAGAGTTTAGACGCAGGCCTTCCAGAGTGCTTTGGTGGCTGTTAAGTTAGGAACTATATTTAGTTGTGGAAAACTGTGATATTTAAGAAGTCCATAAATATTTTTCACGTTATACTGATTGTTGAATGTATTACTGTTCTAAAGGAACTCAAGGTATTTAAGTCTACAACATGTAACACCATCTCGTGCAACAGTAATGCATTGCTCCAGTCTGAAGTCCTCCGTCTGTTATGTTCTCTGTCAATTGCAAATGCTGATCAGAAACTGACTTCAGACTTCAGGCCTTTTCTGCCAACTTCTCTCCCAAGTGCTCCACTGAAGTGCACTGTAGATTTTTTCTTTCATAATTTTCTGCATTTTTCTATATCTTCTTTTTTAAGTATGAAATATCTTTCTCCACGTCTATCAAGCTACTCTCATGCACATTAAAATTCTGTCTGAAAACTTCTTTGTTCATAGGACAAAAAAAAAATTTAAAATGCTCAAAAAAATTTAAAAAGCTGATTAGTTTGATCAATCTCTCATTTATTGACCAAAAATCAAGAGGAATACAGTAAATCCAAAAATGCCAGTATAAAACTGGTTTCAGAGCCAATTTCTGCCATACTGAAATCAGCAGTAGTTTTCGCCGACTTTAGTAGGAACCAAAGAAGAGACCCAGTCCCTGTTCACTGCTTCCTGTGGTGTTTCGTCAGCCATTCAGGCACTAATACTTTTAGGTCAAGGACAGCATTTTTGTGGTCTGTGCTTTGACACACAGAGAAAAAAAAAAAACATCTTCATAACATCAGAAAGCAATAACTAGTAAAAGTCAATTTTGCCCATTAAGAACAGTGAATGAGTGAAGATAAATGAAGTGTAATGCATAGCTTTGAAGCATAAAAAATTGTGGTAATGCTCACATTTAATTATAATTTATCTGCATTCATTTCTCTTTAGATACCTGACAAGCCACTGTTTCATTTTTCTAACATTCACTACAATATTTAGCTTTTTATTTCCTGCAATAATTTCATCACTTCACTTCAAAAGCACATCTATTCCTTCTGGACTTAAGACAAATGTGTTTGTTGACTTTCAAGCTGTTAAAATTAGCCATAGCAGTGGATTAATATTCATTTGGAGTTGTAACTCCATTCCATCTATCTGCTGCTAAGCATGCACCGTCTAATGTGTCGTCTGACTTTTATGTAAATAAATATGCCTCCTGCCTGCAGAGTTTGATGGCAACTGTAGAACTTTTTGAAATTCATGGAGGTTTTCTAATACAACTGCACAACTCAAAGTCCAAAGTAACTAGTTTTTAGTTTAGTTGTGTTTTGTTTGTTTGTTTTTCCTTCCACCTTCTGCTCTCTGATTACATGGATAATAATTTTTAAAATTTTTATCAGAAACTTTCTTCAGCACAGACTGGATTCAAGTTTACTTTTCTACACTTTCAGACTGTATTTCAGAAAGGCACTCAGAAATCCTTCAAAAGCTATAGTTTGCTAAAAGTTTGGGGGTTTTCCCTCCTCATTTTTTCCTTTCTCTGATCCTGGCACATAATTCTTTCACAAGGCCTTTTTTTGCTATTGTTCCTGTATGTCTCTAGTTCTGTATTTTTCCTGCCATTTACCTCTCCTTCATAGCCCTGCCGCTTTCATCATTCATACATGAGTAAAAAGGAATTGGTTAGAAAGGACTATTACTCAGAGTTTTCCCTGTAGATATGGTAATGGAGCAGCATATGCAATGTAACATTTGTTTTAGACTTTTGAGATCTACTGGGAATATGAATGTTCTGCCTGTTGAGTCAGAATTGCTACAACAAACAACCTCAAAAGCATCATGAAATTGTATTGGATCCTATTTTTATTATTATTCTTTCTCAGGACCTAGTTTTTTAATTTAAATGCTGATGTGGCTTTGTTTAGAAATTATGTTCCTTAGGCTTCATGTCTTCAAAATGTGTATCTTAAAGTTGCATCTTCTTGCCCTGTTAGTCTTTTAACTAGAACAGGGATATCCCAACGTAATGTTTATTTTGCTGTTTGTTTTCTTTTGCTCTGGGTCTGAAACTGATAGTGCTTTGCTGATATTTGTTTAGAAACACTATGCTTATCTAATCTTCCAACCTGATGACGATTTAAAAAGTAAAGCACTTAGGATGCTTTTTAACACCATAGAGCTCTTTCAGGGCAGTGCATTTTTATATCAGCTGGTAATCCGGCTTTTAATATTTTGCCCCTGCACCTCTACCTCTGCTCCTCTTTACCCAATGCGTTTTTGAAAATCAGATCCTTCTTCATTCTAATACATTTAGGTGTCTGCTTTTATGGATTTGGTATGGCTTATCACTAGCATCTAGCATTCCGCCCATTAAATTTAGGGCTAAAACTCCCACTGAATCATATTTGATACCTAATCCAATGTTTTATTTTGGTCAATATATGGGAAACTCAGAGTTCTATAGACTTCACTATCAGATTTCAGTAAGCTACTGAAAGTAGATTTTGTATTAATCATCATGGAAATAACTGGCATAACTGAAGAGAAGCACTGTGCAGACTGATTAATGTTTCAAAACATCCTGGTAATTAGAAAAATAATCCCTACTATAATAATAAAATCTTCATGATAGGTCAATGAGCTTTTCATAAAATGCTAGATTTCTCAAACACTCTAAAACAGGAGTGGGGCTTTACAAGGTTTGTACTACAGTAATTCCGTGCTGATACACAAAAACCATGATAGCATTTTTATCTGAAAAAAACCCCCGATAGATCCTAGTCAACCTGATTTTCAGATGAGCCAAAATAATTGCTGGCCAGTGGTGGGGCAAAAAACATGCAGACTGTTTTAGGTGATTAGCTTGTGAATCCATTTTCATTATGCAGGTTATTCATAGCAAGATCTGACTTCAGTGCTTCAAATCTGTTGCTTTCTGATGAGTACAAGTTGTGTAAGAAGACCAAACTCCTAATTTAGGCAACTGAAATAGATGCCTAAGGTTAGGTTTTGTGATTTTCTCTGGGATATTTGGATCTTAGTTTAGGTAACAGTAACATTTGTTATCTTAACTGTTTGAGAAATAATGTTGGTTCAACACTGTGGTAGACAACAGAAAAGTTTTATCATAATTTTGCAAGATACAAACAGGAATGATTACATTATGGCAAGTCTGATTCTGCGAAGGCAGCCTGTTGTAAGTGAAGTCAGGATGATCGGGATGAAAATGGTTCAGCTCCCTTCTCCATCCAGAGCAGACCGTGACGTGGGGTCTGCTTAGCCAAATGTTCCCCATAAAGGAACGTAGTTTATAACTGGAGGCTCACTTTATTGTGAGCATGCAAAGGTACTCTCCAAAGGGAGTTATTTGCAATTGGTAAACAGCTGGATTTGCTATTATTGACCAGTGAGAATGAAATATAAAGGATTGGTAAGTGATAGATAAAACCAAAGAGTAGTAAAGGTTGGTAGAAGAATCACAGAACCATAGAATCGTCTAGGTTGGAAGGGACCTTGCAAATCAGATAGTCCAGCTATCAACCTAACTCTGACAAAAACCATCACTAAACCATGTCCCTCAGCACCCCATTTACCCATCTTTTAAATACCTCCAGGGATGACAATTCCACCACTTCCCTGGGCAGCCTGTTCTGATGTTTGATGAGCCTTTCAGTGAAGAATTTTTTCCTAATATCTAGTCTAAACCTCCCCTGGTGCAACTGTGGGCCATTTCCTCTTGTCCTGTCGTCTATTACCTGGGAGAAGAGACCGACCCCCACCTCTCTACCCGCTCCTTTCAGGGAGCTGTAGAGAGTGAGAAGGTCTCCCCTCAGCCTCCTTTTCTCCAGGCTGAACACCCCCAGCTCCCTTGGCTGCACCTCGTAAGACTTGTGCTCCAGACCCCTCACCAGCTCCGTTGCCCTTCTCTGGACCCGCTCCAGCACCTCAGTGTCTCTCCTGCAATAAGGGGCCAAAAACTGAACACAGTGTTCAAGGTGGGGCCTCATCAGTGCTGAGTTTAGTGGGACGATCACTGCCCCAGTCCTGCTGGCCACACTGTTCCTGATACAGGCCAGGATGCTGTTGGCCGTCTTGGCCACCTGGGCACACTGCTGGCTCATATTCAGCTGGCTGTTGACCAACACCCCCAGGTCCTTTTCTGCTGGGCAGTTTTCCAGCCACTCTTCCCCAGGCCTGTAGTGTTCATGGGGTTGTTGTGGCCCAAGTGCAGGACCCGGCACTTGGCCTTATTGAACCTCATACAATTGGCCTCAGCTCATCGATCCAGCCTGTCCAGAAAAAGTGAGGAACAGAATAAGCTATGGAAAAATAGAGAGAATGGATATAGATGAGGCAACCTTTTCCTCCACCCACCAACATGCCTGTGCGTTTCTGTGTTTTGGCATTTCTGTGCTAGCCCAGAGATAGCCTTTTCAGTTTTGGTCAGTTTAATACCTTCTCTGTTTCTAATCACTACCAAAATCCATGACGTAGAGGTTCCTTTTTCTGTCTCCCTCAAAAGGAATTTATTGGATCTGTCAGTATTCTTTATAGATAAAATGGTGAACTTCAGGGGAGAAGAAGAATTCATCCTTTCTTCCTCCCTCAAGTCCAGTGGAACTTGATGTGGAACTATTTTAGCAGAATATTCACTGTAAAGGAACACAGTAGCTGGCAATTGTCCAGTTTCCTTCCAAAATGCAATAGGGAAAGATGATATGGTCACCTGCTTTTCAGAAGTTTCAAGCCCTGACCTAAGGAACAGATTGATCAGGTACAATTACCTTCCTATCGTTAGGTATTTGAAAACATATCTCTCAGGATACCACGAAGCACCAGGCTGTGAGGCTATGCTATCACAGTCTGAGGTTTGGGATGGAATAAAAAAAAACCCAAAACTAAAAAAAAAACCAAACAAAAAAACCTGGTAAAATTTCTGATTTGGTAGCAAAGGGCAAAGAGGCACTGAACGGAACAGGAGCTTGTGGGATGGATTTTAGGGCATTGCCCCAGGAAAGGACACTCCAGGCTTCAGTTTCAAGGAGTGATTATGTACTTTCTTGTATTACTCTTTAATGTCAACTTTGAAATGCAAAGATAGGCCTGGAGAAGAGAAAATGAATGCTTTTTTTTTTTAGGTATGAAGCCATCCTCTTCCTTTAAAAAGAAATCTGAAGAGGTTTCCTTGCAGAGTTTTTAAAATTACCTAAAAATCCTTAATACAGAAAATAGTATCTGTTGTGTGTGTTTCTGCACATGCTTGAGGCAACATCCATGATAACGTATCGCCATCAGTATTATTCCAAGGCACCCAAGTCTTGCACACTGAGCTAAGTAACGAGCTGAAGTCCATTTTAAACACTGCTGTCATGAATTTCCTCAAAGCAAAGTGTTCGCAGCTGCTTTAAAAGAGCTAAGAATCGTTTCAAGTTTAGGATTTCTTCCAATTCCCTCTCATACTTTAATACTGATCTTACCATTTTGCTCTGCCGGAATACCATTTTGTCCCATCATCGCAGCTGATGGACCAAACCCAGATTTCCTTTAGTATTTGGCATCTGAATAAGAGGTGCTGGGCAGCATAAGTTCTGTGTTATGCAGGCAAAGAAGGTCCTAGCTTCTCCTGTAAGTATTTTGCATTTGCAGTGTTAGAGGATCAGAAACAACTTCAGAGGAACTGGCTGCTTAGAGTTTCTCCAGGCGAAAATTTCATCTCCCGTAATAATAATAATGTAAAAATTATTGCTTTCCTTGTTTCCCATTAACTGTATATTATTTTTTTAACATCTCCATACATACAAGCTTTTGGATTTGTGTATGAACACTTTTATATAGCAGTTGTGCTTAGTTATCTCCCTGCTGTGCCATGGAAAGCATAGGCATTTTTATTGCAAAATATGTTATTTTTCAACACTGTCTCTCACTCCTCCTTCTCCTCTCACCTCCTGTAATAATCTTGCACTTTCTTCTATTGTTTATAAGCACTAGAAACCTCATTTCTAGTGTTGAGCATGTGTATCCTTATGCCTACTTTACAAAATCTGTCCTTAAGCTTCTTGTAATTCTTTTTGTGCCAGCAGAATTGAAAGTCTTGCAGCATCCTTTTCAGAGATGATATCCTTGTACTAGAATCAATTTGAGTGACCAAAAGTCTGGATAAAGTTGTCCCCACTGGCATCAGGAGCAGTTGCACTTCTACGATATGCTCAGGCTGCTTCACGTAGGAGCTGTACTCGCTCGTGTGAGACATAGGGATAAAAAGCTGGCCCCTGTCCCTGTTTTGTGCATTCTTTGCCGTGGTATTGTGCTGGGACTGCTGTGGAGGCAGTGAGATGAGAGTACTGGTATTTTGGTAGTCAGTTCTTGCCTTGACAAGAAACCAACGTGCTTTGCTAAGAGGATCCCAGTTTGCACGTGGATGGACCGTGGCTGCATACTGGTTTTATTCCTGTAAAGTCTAAGGCTATAAGCACAAAAGCTGCTGCAGACCTACTAAGGCAGGTTGGAAAGGTAATGTGAGCTCTATATGCAAAGGATTTCCAATGAAAAAAGCTATATACTATTCTGAAAAAAATGGCACTTGTCTTCTTCATCTGTGGTTACCCACCTCCCAGTGTGACGGTGTCCGTAGGTGGCAGGTGTGAAACTCCCTGTTCAGACTGTTACGAAGGATTTTTCCAAGAATGTCTCTGCTCCCAGTCATTAGCGCCCATTTTATTTTGCTGGACATCTCAGCTCCTGTGACTGGTCCTGCCGAGGTGGTTTAGCCATTTTCCTGTATGTAGACCAGTATGTAGGGTAATTGCATTTCTATATAGCTGTGCAGGAACTGTGGAAAATCTGGATGGCTAAACTTCACACTTATGCCCATTTTAATTGGTTTTACAAAGAATTAGCCACATTAATACATGAAAAAGTCTTTTTCTGCTGCAGTCTTCTTTTTTAACCTCTGTCTTTTTATTTTAGTATCATTCTTAATGAGGTAGAGAGCAAATCGCTATTGCACGCATCTAATAGTTCCTGTAGGATCAATTATAATAAGAAGCTTCTTTAACTCCTTCGGGGCATCTCTGTCTGTCTGTTTCTCACATTCCTGTAACACACATCACGGACTTCAAGTTCAGAAGACAGAGCCAGCAGATGGAGAAATCTAATTCTTAAAGCTTTTCCTGATGCCCAGGCACCAAGTCTGAAGACACAGTATTTTGTCTTTGTGTATGTTGTAGTTTCCTTTTGATTTTTTATTAAAACCTCTTTTCTTACTGATTACTTGTTTGTCTAGTGATCTCTAGCACTTCATTTCTTATGTTTTTCTGTGGTGACTTTTCCTTATCTCTATGGTTTTTGTCATTTTTTACTTTGGTCAGGTTGCTGCATCCTTATCTTCAGCAAACCATTTTCCTTTTAATCTCTTTTGATCTTTCTTTTCTGTATATTGGACTGTCATTTTCTGTGCTTTTCCCCTTCTGTTTGTGTATATGTGTGTGTGTGTTGGTGACTAGATTATGTTATTTTTTGATTCATATGAAGAGTTTTCCTTTGTGTTCTACCTTTTTTTTAAAAAAAAAAATGTTTCTATGGTTATTTTTGTTCTACTGTTTTTCTCAGTGTATGTCATTATATTTTTTTTCTTGTCAGATCTTAGCCCTTTTTTCTTCTGGGTAATCTCATTGCATTTTCTGCTTTCCTTTTCTATATGCTTTTGTGCGCTGACTTCTTCATTTGAGTTTTTTTAACAGACCAACTTCACTTCTTATCCTGTTCTTAAAAAAAGAATACATACGCGTACAGATACACATAGACCTATTCCTTACTTTCACTGTACTGCACGAATAGCAGGAAAGAATGAAAATACCTTCTTGGGCCCAATTCTGCACTCTTCGTTTTAGGGTTGACTTTGTTTTGGAATATAATTTCCTGAACAAATGTGCTACAGAGAAAAGAGCAACTCTTATCTATTTTCCTGACAACTCACCTGATACTAAGGCTCCTTTCTCCTGCTTTGGCAATAAACAAGATGCTCATGTAACGTGCAGT
This sequence comes from Chroicocephalus ridibundus, assembly GCF_963924245.1. Classification (NCBI taxonomy): domain Eukaryota; kingdom Metazoa; phylum Chordata; class Aves; order Charadriiformes; family Laridae; genus Chroicocephalus; species Chroicocephalus ridibundus. The sequence goes on from NC_086316.1 coordinate 5,934,696, forward strand.
TAGTTCAGGGCTCCTGTGCATTGAAGGGGTGTCGCAAGTGGTCACTGGATAAATGGAAACCACATTTGGGATGTCTCAGCCTTGATCTAAACAGCTTACCAGCAATAAACAGCTTACCGCACCTGGAGTCCTGTGTCCAGTTCTGGGCTCCCCAGTTCAAGAAGGACAGGGAACTGCTGGAGAGGGTGCAGCAAAGGGCTACCAAGATGATGAGGGGACTGGAACACCTCTCTTATGAAGAAAGGCTGAGGGATTTGGGTCCCTTCAGTCTGGAAAAAAGACGGCTGAGGGGGGACCTTATCAACACTTATAAATACTGAAAGGGTGGGTGTCAGGAGGATGGGGCCAGGCTCTTTTCAGTGGTGCCCGGGGACAGGACAAGAGGTAACGGGCACAAACTTGAGCATAGGAAGTTCCACCTAAACCTGAGGAGGAACTTCTTTCCTGTGAGGGTGGCAGAGCCCTGGCACAGGCTGCCCAGAGAGGTGGTGGAGTCTCCGTCTCTGGAGACATTCCAAACCCGCCTGGAGGCGTTCCTGTGCCACCTGCTCTGGGTGACCCTGCTCTGGCAGGGGGTTGGACTAGACGATCTCCAGATGTCCCTTCCCACCCCCACCATTCTGTGATTCTATGAATACATGACAAAGTAGATCGTACTGCCATGCTTTCAGTAAGAAAGAGTGACGATCATGGCTTTTGTGGTGGAGTTGCCATGCTGTGTGTGCTTATGGGAATATGGGCCTTTATTCAAAATAATTTCTTCTTCAATACCTTTTATATTATTGGCTTTTAAATGTAGCTTTTTTCTATTACAATGAAGATTAACAAAAATGAAATGAAATATAGAAGCCATTCCAATTCTCTTGGATTTTTTGTTCCTCAAAAGAAACAGATGTGAAAGAAGTCAGAGATGTTCACTGGATTTTAATTTTATTTCAAAGTAAATTAATTAGCACCTAGATTTGCTCTGCTATTCTGACCAAAGAGCTGTCACATTTTTTTCAGTTGACAACAGTTTAATGTAAGAAACTTTACAGTCTGACAAGAAAAAGTTTGTCATTTCAGTTTTAAAATTGTTACAGTCTGGGGTTTTGATATTTATGTAAAAAAAAAATAAATATTGCAGCTTTATAGGGTAAACAATCTCTATATTTTTAACCGCATATTTGTGTGTTTCACTTTTTCTTATGACCATCGATGTGTACCTTTCTAGTTGCAGAAATGCACCATCTTCAATTCATCACGAAGATTTTGAGAGTCATAAATATTGCGGAAATTCTTTTAAAATGATTATGTGGTTATGTGCGTGTATGTGTGTTACTTTGGAGATATCCTGACATCGTCTTCTCTTGAATTTTAGAGAGGAAATTGTGCTTTACCTTCATGGGTGTCTGGGCACAACCAAATTCTCATAAAAGGCAACAGAAGTCTTTCCTTTGGCTTCTCTTGAGGCCAGTATAATCATAAAGAATCAGCCATGAAGATGAAAAACTGTCATGTAGAGGCTGCACAAGTGTATAAATTTAGAGCTATCTAATCACAGTGACAAAAAATAGGTTACCTAAGCCTAAAGCATCTGGTGCTTAGCTTTTCCTTTCTCTTGCACTCCTCCTGTTGACTACAGATTATCCTGGGTATGTAAATGCTTGGCAAAGGATAATATTTACAGCTTTCTGTAGCTTTGCAACTGTGACATACTTTTTAATTAAACAGTAACAACTGTAGCTTGTGGCATTTTCTGAGATTAATGAGTGGCTGGAAAACTTTGTGGCCTAAAGCAAATTAGCCCATCATTAATTAATCATAAAAAACTTGCTCTGGGCTTTGTTTGTAATCTGTTTGGACTCAGAATCAAATGAAAAGAATTAGTTTTCTTTTTCTGTAGTGCTGCCTCTTTTACCCAAACTACTGGGAGCTTCAATTAACTCTAACATTCAGTATTGATGTAATGCACTATGAATTTCATTGACTTAATACATGGTGCACATTTTTCAGAAAACAGAGCACTTTTGAATCCTTTTTCCTCTGTAGAAGATGCATTCTCACTGAGGTAGATGAGTTTTTCTGAATTTTCTACATTTTTTCTTTCTCTATGCTGTCATCAAAGTTTTTTTTTCAAGATTTTCTATGTCTTTGTACATTTCAAAAACATTCCAGAAATTTTTGACTTTGTTAAACTATTTTAAGGGTTTTTAAATAAAATCAAATTAATTTTCCCTTACCTCCCAAATTTGTGATAGTTTTAGGAAAATTCTAAACAGTAAATTTGAAAAGATTAGAAACACGAATTCACATTATTGATCTAATACAAACTTTGTGTTTTCTCTGTTTTGATCTTGTTTCAGCATTGTGCTGTTCCACAAGAAACAAAACCACTAAAGTACCTCAGAAATGTGTGTGAAGCCTGACTGGAGCTGTTCTGGTGTAAAGCAGCCCAGACACAGAATAGAAAATCACAGAACAGCCCAGGTTGGAACAGACCTTGAAAGACCATCTGGTCCAACATTTCACTGGAAAGGGAGCATAGATGAGATTTTCTAGCACCCTGTCCAATCTCATCTTGAAAACTCTAATTGATGGGTATTTTACCAGATGCATGGGAATGTTCTTCCAGTGAGTGATTGCTCTCACTGTAAAAAAAAATTTTCCTCATATGGAGATGAAACCTCTCCTTGTGCAAATTGTACCCGTTGTCCCTTGTCCTCTCCATGTGGCTCCTTGTGAAGAGAGAGCCTGCATTCTCTTTGTGCCTCAGATAAAGATGCCCTTTATCTACTGAGATACTCTGATAAGATCCCCTGAGCCTTCTCTTTGCCGGGAAGAAGAGACATAACTCCTCAGTCTTTACCCACAGGGCAGGTTCTCCAGTCCTTTTATCATCTTGTGACCCTACTTGGGATTGTCTCCTGTCTGCATCATTCTCGAGTTGTGGGGACCAGAACTAGACATGGTACTGCAGGTGCAGCCTGACAGCTGGGTAGAGTGGGACCATCGTGTCTCTATCTCTGCTAGCAATATCCTTATGGATGCTGCCCAGGATCCAAACTGCCTTTGTTGCTGACTCAGGTTCATCTTGATGTCCACAATGACCCCCAGGTCCCTCTCAGCAAGGCTGCTCCCCAGCCACACAGATCCCAGCCTGGACTGGGCTCCTTGGTTATGTCATCTCAGGTGCAGGACCTTGTTCTTGTCTTTGTTAAACTTCATACTGTTCTTACTAGCCCACTCTTCCAGCCTCCCTAGGCTTTTGTAGGCTCACCCTTCCAACATGCCCACCTCACCACCCAGTTTAATGTCATCCCTGTCATTTTTCATGTCTTTCCACTGAGCAATGTAGAACACCATGCCGCTACAGCTAGCAACAAGGATCTTTACAGATACTCATTTCATTTAAATGCTGGAGACAAGAAGTTACTGTATTTGTTTTTCACCATGAAGTTAGTGATGGCTATGAATGAAAAGGGTAAATTTAGAAATGAGATTTTTTTTTTTTTCATGAAATAGTGGTAATAAGGTCAATGATGTGTCAGAGGCCAATGCACTACATGCTTCAGAGACACAGGTTGTGAGATGGAGAGAAATCTTTTGTCTCTGTATCTTTTCAGCCTATAGTTTCTCTGGTAATACTGTAAACAAAACTACTAGCAAGTAATTTTTTTCTTCTGGTGATGATGGTGTATTAGGAATTTGACACAATCCAATAGCAAATATACTCATCGTCCATCTTCATTCTAGTGAGGCAATCTCAAAAAGCCTGAAGAAAACACACATACACCTGAACGATCCAGTTGGGCAAAAGAAAGGTGACTGCAAAAGGCACTTTGACCAAGCTTGGTACTTTGTGAGCTCAGCTGATTTTGAAGATAGCCAACACAAATCTGCAATTCACAGAAAATCAGTCTCTAAAAGAGATATTTCTAACTTTTTCAACAACCATTTGGCACGATGCAAATGCTCTACCAGAATATAAACATACTTATGACCTTTGTAAAAACCTAATTAAAATGAACTCGTATCACAATTTTAAAAGGTTTAAATGGCTGAGGACAAATGCAGAGAAATAAGAAACCTGACATGTTCACAGAAAAGCAGCAAATGAACTCACAAAGAAAAGAGTGTACTGAGATAAGTCAGATACAAAAGCAAGTTTGGCGAGATAAGATCAGGTTTTTCTTGGTTTGTAATTTGCTCCATGACTCTTAATTTCCGAGATTCAGTGCATCAGATTGTCCCCAGGAGGTGTGTGCCTGGCTGGGAATGAAGGCAGAGTATGAGGCAATGTTGCTAAAACAGAAACTTGTCTTGTTCCAGATAACCCCGAGGCCAAGTGCTGAAGTGGAGTCCAGGGAAAAAGTGAATCTCTTAGCGCTGTTTATCTGTACACCAAACAACTCTTCATGCCAGCAGTCACCCTCAGCAGGTTCGTAATGCTTCGCATATAACTGCTAGAGTTAAAGGCAAGAGAGCTAATTTCCTCGTAATGAATGTAGCCTTTTTTTTTTCAGCTTGCAGACGAACGATTGGCTTCAGTTCTGAAAATACTAATCACCATTTTCTCTTTATCTTCAGAACCTGCGAGTAGGCTTGATGGAGCTGTATGACTACTCACAATGCATAAAGCAAAATCTATTCTCAGGTCTTTGAAGGAGTACGGATGCTGAATTCATTGATTTCTCAATAACAGTGACACACAACATAAAATTTATAAAGGGGCCTCTATACTTGGAATGATTAAGCAGACTAGGACTCAGTTTAAAAAATAAATGAATAAGAGATCTGATAGAAGACTATGAGAACACAAGTGGCATGGAGAAGGTGTCAATTGTTCACTTTCCTCTAACAGAACAATTAAAGGGTGTCAGAGCCATCAGGAGGCAGGTTCAAACACATAATGTGCATGTAGTTAATCAGCAATACTTGCTGCAGAATAGTATGAACGGTCATGGCCTATGAGTGTTCAAAGTAAGAACAGACAAATTCATAGATAAAAAGTCCGTGAAAGATTACTAAATACATGAAAAGTGCCTCAGTCTCAGGAAGACCCTCGGCTACAAATTGTGAGAAAGGATGGTTTTGGCAAAAAGCACCCTGGTACATTAGGTCTATCTTTATAGTAGCCTCTAGCCATTTTCTCGTGGTGACTTGAAAGCAGGGTACTGGATTAGACAGACCTTTGGCATGCCTCGTGTGTCATTATTGCGTTCTTATCCTCCCAGTTATATCTTTGCTAGTTGTTGCTGCTGTGTGATGAGTTGTTTAAGTCTATTGTTTCTATGATCCCACGGCTATTTCCATACACCATGGGATTAACTAAAACTTTATACATGGGAGAACATGCATTTATAAATACTCACAAATGCCAACATGCATCATGCCATAAATATGAATAGATATTGCTGACTGCATGAAAAACAGGATTCTTTTCATATTCATGCAAACAGAAACTTTTTATAGATGCTTAAATATGCAAACTAATAGAAAGAGGTTCAGTGAAGACCAAAATCAAGGAGTCGTTCAGAATTTATATACCACAAGTGCTTTCACAGTGGAATTGCTCCCTTTGGTAACCTTTTTTTCCCCCCTAATTTAAGATTCAGAGGTATTCTCTTCACCCAGTGTGAAACTTATGGCATTTAAGGTTGTTCTCTAATCATCTCTAAAATCAGATGATGCTTGAAAGCACTTGCTACTTCTCTCTAAAAGAAGTGCTCAACAATCATGCCATATAATACGTGAACCCTGGGCTTCATTTACCAAAATTATTATGAAGAAATTATGTTATTTTTCCTAAGAATGACAGAGTCCAGCCTCTGTCATTGTATACTACAGAGATTCCAACTGGAATCTTCAAGTGTCCTAATCTTGATAGTCCATTTATCAAACTCCCAAGTGTCACCTTTACTTTTTCTCCCACATCTCTCTGAAGGTCTACACTTTTGCATACAGTTACGCAAGGATATTTTTAAGCTTCCATTTATAATGCACCTCTGTAATTGTGCCTACAAAATATTTGATAATTAGCAGGTACACTGTGACTGATGCATAAGCAGTCAAGATTTACGATTCATTGATAGTCTAATTACCTTCTCCTGCTTTTGTGTCTAACAGCTTTTAGGGGTTCTTTTAAGGGAGGATTTTTTTCCCTTTGTAGTAGGGACCTTTGTTATAAGCATATGAGGACTAGAATTGGGAGTTACTACCGTTTCTTTTGTGTCTCAGCACATGCCGTCCCAGGACAGGGAAATGTTATGTTTCTCAGCATTGAACAATCCACGTGTAGGGATTGCTCTGTGCTGTGGACCAGGAAAGCAGCTCATCGTGAATTCACACAAAGAATCATGGGAATCCTGTATTTAATTTACTGAATGCTTGTTAAACTTAATCTATCTAGAGCAAAATACTTATGATTCAATAGAATTACATTTTGAGGAAAAACCTCTAACTTCTTTCTTCCCAGAAGCATGCCTGCTAAAATGTATTGAAAAAAGCATCCTCAGGACATCGACTTTTAAAATGCAGCTGAACACCCTGTGGGAACTTGAAACAGTTACTGTCTAAGGGTCTTTCATTACCAAAATGGGATAAAGAAGAAATAACAGCAGCATGGATTTTCTTCTGAAAGGCATGCCATTCATTATTTATGGAACAATACTTTCTGATTGCTGTTCCTCTGGAATCTAAATGTACAATAGCATTATTCATCATTTCCACCAAAAAGATTTATATTGACTCTACTACAGGGAGTCTGGCTGCTTACCTCTGACATTGCCTAAGAAAAAAAAAATAATTGGGGCTTACCATACAGCCCATGTTTTAAAAGAAGGTGTTTCCAATAGGAGCGATCAGAAAAGGTCTAACTGGACCAGGAGAGACCAGAAAGGTCCAATTGTTTTTCTTCTTTTACACTTTCTATCAAATGGCAATTTATAACATTTTCATTTGTGAAGTATGTAATTACCTTTTTGGATGATCAATGACTTTAACAACAAAGAGATATATGCAGTAGGACAACTTTGTGACCAAAAGGACAGAGAAAATTTCGTGCAAATGAGAATGTATACATTTTTTTTCAATTATGGAGATTTTCTGTAAGCACAAAAATATTTTTTCAAACAGCTGTAACTATGACTATATTAACAGCCTAATTTCCCTATGTTCTTTAAAGCCCAGAAGCTCCCATCTCCCACTGATTTAGGTTGCAACGATATATATTAAATCCACGGATTACTGCGACATAAAACCAGATTTAAGTACCCCATCTTTGATAGCCGGGGTCAGATGTTTAACTGGTCACAGATCATGACTTCATTGTTATTATGACAAATTACCTCATCAGAAAACCTATCCCTTCTTTTGGTAACATTGTGCAAAATAGGCAGCATGTGCTTTACAAAATTATATCCATCATAATTTGCAAAAATAAAACCTTTTAATTTTTTGATGCTACTTTGTAGTTTAATATGGTGCTTACAAGAATGGATAACAATAATGATCCTAAATTTTAATGTTATTAAGCAATATCTTATTGATAGTAAGTATATTGATTTGGTCCAGCTAATGCAATGCTAGTGTGATGATAAGAATCAAGAGTGCATCCAATACTGTTTTAAAAACTATAAAGAACATTTAGAATTGTCACTGGGAAATATCAAATGTAATTGTAATGAATAATGAATACTGTACTAGTTTTAGAATCTATATACCTAATTAGTAAAATATCTATGACTGTAGAGGGGAAGGAGGAAAAAGTATTTAGCTATTCTAAATGAGCTCAAGATTTCAATTATTCTGAAATTATTCTACTCAGGGTCCAATTTTCTTCACTTACAACCTTCTTACTGCACTTCGTAAAAATTTTAAAATGATTAGCAAAGTGTGTGGGTAAAAACGTGTCTAACATAAGTATGTAGGGGCTGTTAGCAACCCATTTTTAATTAGGATGTTAACATACTGAGAGTCAGTACTCACTTTTTCATTTAGCTGTGTGCAAGTAGCAAAATGCCCACGGATCTAAGCTGAGAGCTACTGCAGAACTGTATAGTTTATTGTTTCTCTGCATTTGTTTGCTTTTAAGGTTATGGAAAAAAGACCTTAACTCTTTTCTGTGGACCCTAGTGTGTGATGCGTTTTGGGAAAAATTTTGTTTTCACGTAACAAAAGCTAAAAGATTGGTGGAATGGCAAGTAGACCCTTGAATAGGGCATCATAAATATCAAAAAGTTTTGAAAACTAGAGTGTAAATACTCTAGCAAAACTGTAAGCTTTAGTTCATACAATGTGGAGCAGAGTTTCAGATACTGTGCATCTTATCAGCTGAGGTTTACTGAGTGCTAATAAACACACTATGGTTTTGATTTCCTCCACTGTTCTTCCTTCTCATAATATCCAATTTGTCCTTGTCTGCTCAATTAATAGGATAACATCAATGTAAACTGGATCAGTCTAGTGATAATTTATGGTGTATAAGATAAATTGAGAATTTCCATGTAAGAGAACTCTACTGCCTGTCCTTGCTTGTTCTTTGTCAAATGAAAATACACGTTTTCAAGTATACGTGGTGCACTGATAAATTATTCTGATCAATCAGTGACAATTTCTGATCTGTTGGTGATTTTTGTGTAATTTGATTACATATATGTGAGATCTTCAAGAAAGCAATGAATCAAAATTCACTATAGCATATGACAGACAGATACTTTCTTACAATAATGGATTTCTTTTTTTGACTTATGGAGATGTTATTTTCTTAATCAAATTGGCAATAGTTCATTGAATTTACTGTTAAATGTTACATTTCATGCCCTGTTTAGTCTTCAGGGTTGCAGATTTTTGGCACTATTCAGAATGATTTACTAAACAGCTGTAAATAATACCACTTGCCCTTCAGTGTTTATGCTAGTAACAACTTTCTCTCTTGTGTCTCATATATGTGAGCACTTCTTTGAAATAGAGCAACTCTTTTCCACCTTGATGGCCGTAACTATTGCCATAGTTATGCAGTTGTTTCTTGGACATCAGGCACAAGTTTAGAACGTGATGCTGGGCCAGTGCAATGGGATGTATTTGACTGATACTAGTTCAGCTCAAAGTTTATTTTGAGGTTTAATGGTTAGGTCTTGCAAGATTCATGGAGGACATAGTTTACTGATGGCCTATCCCTGACAGCCTCTTCAGGGGTGTGCTTGGTAGACTACCATGGGATAAAGCCCTGCAGGAAAGAGTGACCCAAGAAAGATGGTTAATATTCAAGGGTCATCTGCGCCAAGCTCAGGAGCAATGCATCCCAACAAAGCTGAAGTTGGGCAAAAATGCCAGGAGGCCTACATGGGTAAACAAGGAGTTCCTGGACAATCTCAAACAGAAAAAGGGAGCCTACAGAAGGTGGAAGCAAGGACAGATAGCATGGGAGGAATATAAAGAAATTGTCCAAGCAGACAGAGATTAGGTTAGGAAAGCTAAAGCCCAGACAGAGTTAAATTGGGCCAGCGACATCAAGGGCAACAAGAAAACCTTCTACAGCTACATGACTGGTAAAAGGAAGACTAGGGAAAATGTGGGCCCTCTCTGCAAGGAAACAGGAGACGTGGTTACCCAGGGTATGAAGAAGGCTGAGGTACTCAATAATTTCTTTTTGCCTCAGTCTTCACTGGTAAGTGCTCTAGCCACACTACCCAAGTCACAGAAGGCAAAAACAGGGACTCAGAGAATGAGGAACTGCCCACTGTAGGAGAAGACCAGGTTTGAGACTGCCTGAAGAACCTGAAAATGCACAAGTCCATGGGACCATGGGACCTCAGATACCTCTACAGGACCTGAGGGAAGTGGCGGATGAAGTTGCCTAGACACTATCCATCATATTTGAGAAGTTGCAGCAGTCTGGTTAAGTTCATGCCAACTGGAAAAGGGGGAACATAACCCCATTTTTAAAAGCGGAAAAAAGGAAGACCCAAGGAACTGCAGGCCAGTCAATCTCACCTCCGTGCCTGGCAAGATGATGGACAAGATCCTCCCGGAAACTCTGCTAAGTGACATGGAAAATAAGGTAATGATCAGTGACAGACAACTTCTCTAAAGGCAAATGTGTCTAACAAATTTGGTTGCCTTCTACGACAGTGCTACAGAGTTAGTGGATAAGGGAAAAGAAACTGACATCATCTACCTGGACTTGTGCAAAGCATCTGAAACTGACCTGCATGACATCCTTGCTTCTAAATTGGAGAGACATGGATTTGGCAGGTGGACCACTCAGTGGGTAAGGAATTGGCTGTATGTTTGCACTGAAACAGTCACAGTCAATGGCTTGATGTCCAAGTGGTAAGCAGTGATGAACGGCGTTCCTCAGGGATTGGTACTGGGAACAGTGCTGCTTAACATCTTTGTTGGTGACATGGACAGTGGAATTCAGTGCACACTCAGCAAGTTTGCCAACAGCACCAAGCTGTGTGGCGTGGTTGACATACTGGAGAGAAGGGATGCCATCCAGAGCAACCTGGACAGGCTTGAGAGATGGGCCTGTGCAAACCTCATGAAGTTCAACCAGGCCAAGTGCAAGGTCCTGCACCTGGGTTGGGCCAATCCTAGGCACAAATACAGGTTGGGCGGAGAATGGCTAGAGAGCAGCCCTGAGGAGAAGGACTTGGGGCTGTTGGTTGATGAGAAGCTCAACATGAGCCAGCAATGTGCGCTTGCAGCCCAGAAGGGCAATGGCCTCCTGGGCTGCATCAAAAGAAGCATGGCCAGCAGGTGGAGGGAGGTGATTCTTCCTCTCTACTCTGTTCTCGTGAGACCCCACCTGCAGTACTGCATCCAGCTCTGGGGTCCCCAAGATGAGAAGGACACAGACTTGTTGGAATGAGTTCAGAGGAGGCCACGAAGAGGATGAGAAGGCTGGACCAGCTCTCCTATGAAGGACAGGCAGAGAAAGTTGGGCTTGTTCAGCATGGAGAAGAAAAGGCTCCACGGAGACCCTTTAGGGACCTTCCAGTACTTGAAGGGGGCCTCCGGGAAAGACGGGGGGGGATCTTCATCAGGGAGTGTCCTTCATCAGGACAAGGGGTAACTGTTTTAAACTGAAAGAGGGTAATTTTAGATTAGATATTAGGAAGAAATTCTTTATTGTGAAGGTGGTGAGGCACTGGAACACATTGCCCAGAGAAGTTGTGGATGGCCCATCCCTGGAGGTGTTCAAGGCCAGGTTTGATGGCGTTTTGAGCAACCTGGTCTAGTGGGAGGTGTCCCTGCCCAGGGCAGGGGGGTTGGAACTAGATGATCTTTAAGGTTTCTTGCAACACAAACCAGTCTATGGTTTTATGATTCTACGATTCTATATTTCAGAGCTCTGAAAAACATGATTTCTTCATTTTGGTAATCCTTCCCATGGTACGCTGCACTTGCTTTGCTCTCTTAACCTTTTGCTTGCTAGGCTATTGACATTTCCAATTTCGTGCTTTCTGTAGAAAAAATAATATCCATTCTAAGAGTCTTTTTGTTGGTTACTTCTAGGGAAATATTCATTAAAACCAAGGTTGGACACAGATGAAAGCTTACAAATTGGTGATAACATATACATGCCATATTGAAATTCAGTGCTATACTTATGAAGCAACCTATTCCAGTATGTAAGTCTTGTACATAATGCTTACTTTGATACATAAGTAATTTAAATTTGTCTTAGTCTCTGAGATGTTAAGTTATGCAGAAAAATAGCAAAGCAGATTTCAGGACATGTCTCTGCATTCAAAAATGAGGCTGATGACTGTCTTCAACAACATATCTACAGTTTTGAAATGGATTTTTTTTATGAGCTTTATAGATAAAGAAACATAAAGAATCTGGTGGAAACTCTTGTTCTTCGAAAAATATTTGTATTTCCATTTGAAATGGAGATTCAAGCTCTAGGCCATTTGTCTTAACATGAGTGTACGGTTTTTACAAGCTTTGTAGAATTAATGCATTTAAAATATGAGTTTCTTCTAGCAAATGGAAATCAAAGAATGAATCTATGTGTGATATTATGAAATGAATAAATACTTGGAAAACGAAAACATTTTCTGACTTGAATATGAATGAAAAATGCCTTGCAAATGATGCTGTGAAATTTATCAGGTACTTGCAACATGTTTGCTTGATACACTCTGACCCTGAGGTTAAACTAGGAAAGGCTTTTGCTGAGGAAAGTTGGAAATAACACCCAAATAATTCTGAAATGTGTATTATGAACATTGTGAAATGCTCATATTGTGGCAGAAATGATTAAAGTGATTTACATTTATATAGCTTTTACATCAAGAAACTGCTTCCAGAGCTTTATAAACTGAATGCAGGGACCACTGTAGCCAAAATGGGAAGTGTTTGTCTCTGAAATATTTTATTTTAATACCACATAGCAACATTATTTGATATTTTGGACAGAATATCATGATCACTTCATCAAAATTTCAGGGAGAAGTGACTTGACCAGAAGAATTAAGCTAAAGCATGAACTCTTAAGAAACAGTGCCATGGAATACTTAGGAATTCAAGAAATAGGTTTTTTACGTAATCGTAAAGATCAAACAATGCACACCTTGGGAAACTGGTTTAAGACAGATACTTGTGAGGTAGGGCTACTTCCCTTATGAAGGAAGAGTTTCTCCTTGCTTTTTTTCCCTTTCTTTTTTTAGAACACCTGTGTATTTCTTTGAGCTCTCCATGTGGATGGATGACAAGGCATTTTGTCTTGCTACTGAGCAGGAGTAATCCTGGTTTCAAACTGAAAGTTATCTTTCCTAATGCTACTTATGCTTCAAAACAGTACATCCATGATCCAAATTCTCAATTGTGGCCAAGGAAAGATCAATGCTGCTGTGAAAGGAAAGGTCAAAGGAACCATTTAAATATACCTGTTTGCCTAACTCTCACACGACTGAAGGTAGTCTGCAGGACAGGAGACGGGTCTCATTCTCCTCCTATTGATGTGAAAGAGAAAACATTCAAACAACTGAGAAAGTGAGCTAGGGAGAGCCACTCCTGACTTTTTGCTGGCACATTTTTACCTGGGCTAATCCTCTGACATAATTTAGAGTCGTATGGGGACTTGTGCTTAAGAAGAAATCTACTACATGCTCTTGCAATGTCAAGCCTTGTGAAAAAGAGGCAAATTGGGTTCCCTCAGTAATACCTCTTTTAGAGTACCTCAGAGCTGGTTCCTCCTTTCACTGACCAACAGGATTATGCTGACTTAATACAACTTTTTTTTTTTTTTTTAATCATATCACATGCCATACAGCACTTGCCAACCATGCGTAACAGTCTTTTAGGAGACAGTGTGTCCTGAGCCTTGCTGAAGTTTAAGGAAACTTGTCATCGTCACTGCTGTCAACTTTCATTATTCTTCAGTGATTTTCATCAAGCTCGTTAAGCTTGGTTTCCCTTTATAAATTCGCACCAGTTTTCTAGTTAGTCCGTGCCTGTTTTGTTCACCTTCCCTATCATGGAGACTTTGATTAGAAAAGCAGCATTAAATCTTTGAACTTTGGTTTCATTTTCTGTTTTCATTTGAGTATGGGTATCATATTAGGTTCTTTATAGTTTGAAGTCCAATTTTTTTCCTCTTTTTTTTATATTTCAGGATTCCGGTGAATTTAAAAACAGGCAATGGGTCAGTAAAACTCACAGCTCCTCTAGAGCTGTTGCTCAGATCAGCTGTATATGTCTCTGTTCTTAGAATCATTGTGAAAATACTTCACAGATTTTCTGCAATATTAATGAATATTAATGATGAGAAACACATTGTTGGAAGAAATGAAGAGTGATCATTACATATCTTGAAATGAATAAGATGACATCAGGATGTTCAAAGTTTTCCTGAGTTTTTCACCCTCTCAAAGAAAGAGTGGGAACTATGATGTGTTCCTATACATACCATGGTCTACATGACCAGACTGTGGAGTCTCTCTACGAAGGAAACTGTTCCTAGGAGGCTCAACAGCGAAAATTTTGTAACTTTTAAAAAATAAAATGGTAAATCCTCTCTGATTTTAGTTTTGGCATATATTGAATTATTGTATGTTAAGCCAGCTGTCTCTGCTTTCAGATAATGTCTATGCTTATATTGATCTCCATAACACAATAGATACCTTGTAGACACTTTTGGACAAGCAATTAATTTTGAAACCTGACAGGGCAGAGATAAAGTCAATTTTAATTACTGTACCATGTACCTCTGTCAGCTGGCTTTTACAAGCTTGTTAATTATTATTTTTAAATTTATAATATTTTCTGAGTTTCTAAATGCATGACATACCTAATGAACATTTGGATTTTATGATCTTCGGAGAAAATTTAGACTCAAAGTACAAAAAAGTGCTTATCAGCCTCTCATAGCCTCGTACAAAGTCTCGGTGTGGACTCACTAGATAAAGGATGATCTTATGATTATAGCCCCAGAAATATGTCTCCAGTTCTCTACCATTTATAGTTTTTCTGTTTGATTTAGACAAGTGATTAATTTCTCTGCTCTTCAGTCTTCCTTTTCTAAAATTAAGATAATATTCCCTAGCTGTATAAGGTGATAGTCTTCACTGGCTGATGGCTGAAGCTACCCATGTGTAACAATGCTGCTGGTTGTATAAATAACGCAGAGGGAAGAATTTTAAATTGATATGGTTATAAATTGCATGCAAGTTTTAGGGAGGCAGTGTAGGTGTACTGGATGCATTGATGGGGGGGAAGAATACAATATATTAACCCATTCTTTCTGTAAAAGGGTTTGAACTTTCCTTTCAGTGCAGCACAGAACATTTACTTTCTAAGCTCAGTCTGTCTTGCTCTGGGGATTCTGAAAGCTCAGCCCAGGAGACTGCAGTTCCTTTCAGTTAGGAAAACCGAAACCCTCCGAAGTTGATTGTTCAATGGTTACAACTTGGCCCTGAGCAGTAAAGAATTAAAGTTTATCTGAAAAGGAAAAGTAATAATAATGAAATGCTGCTGGGTATGGTATAAATTATCACGTATAGGCTATATTCTGGTCTTGCTAAAATGGATTTACAGATGGTATAGTCCTATTATTAGTAAATGCCTGCCTTTTAGAACTTCTATACCTGTTAAAGAAATTCCACTGAAACCTCAGGACATGTCTGTGCTATTCAAAGAAACACTGAGCTGAGACACTCAAGCTAGTGCAGTCCACATAGTGCCATGGTATCAATCATTAGAGCAAAGTTAAGCAGCTGAGGCAACAGGGCTATTCCTAACATATAACGTAACCTTGAAGGTTAAAGCCTTTTCTCAGTGGTAGGAAATACAGCTACTGTCAGGCTGAGGCAGGATTAGAATCAAGGTTTTTCATGTAGGGAAGAGTTCTATTCGTCGGGCTGCCATACGGTCATCACCACAGTCGCTTCTTGACAACAGAGTTCATGAATATTGTATTTTTGGCTAAATTCAGGGCTGTTGTGCATATTAAGCTTTGTAGGTTAAGCCCTCTGTCAGGGAGGTGTTGCCTGCTTTCTGGATCGAAGCAGGGCATAGTTTGAAGGTGGGACAATTTTAAGTATACTTACCTACAGAATTACACGTCAGTAGTAAAGATGGCTAGAATGAAGCTGAACAAGGCTTTAGAAAATTTTGACTTTAGTTTCAAGTATCCCAAATCAACCTTAAAAAAATCTAGTTTAGGTGTTGAAGTTCTTTTTACATTTTTGTTCTTGACTTGGACCAAAAGAGTGACTTTCTCTTCTAGAATTGAGAAAATAAGGAATTAGGTAATTGCATCTAACACATGACAATATTGTGAGTTTAACAGAAATATTTGGGCTGTTTCTATCCATAAGGAGGGACTATACTCAAAAGAAAGAAACAGAAGCAGAATAAGACTACATGAAGGTTGGCCTTTGAATATGTTTGATAATATATGAGCAGAGCATTTTGATTTTACCTACCAACGAGACAAAATGAAGCAAATTGCTCATTTGCATGACAGCTGAGTAAGTGATTCTGCAAGATAGACCATGATATTTTCATATGTAGTGGCCTTCCAAATATAACATCTTCATTAGTTATGTCTAGAATTGTCCAATACATTATTAATGATATTGGAAGAGGAGTTTCATACAGTGCTTAAGTTTTATGAGTTACTGTTTTCTTCTTTATCCCGACTTCAGATCTTGATCCACCCAAACTTTACATAACTAGGAGCAATGAGAACAGAAAGTTGGAGGAAACAAAAATGTAAGCTAAATAAATCATTTCATTGACTTGATTTTTTAGAGGTAACAGCAGTGTAGGACTGGAATAGCTAAAAGGCAGGGTTGCATTTCGTTTTTATAAAGTATGTTGCTGCTCCACCTTCCCTGCGTTTAACTACTATGCTAAACAGTAACTGGATTCTTATGAACATTTTCAGCTTTTTATTAGCACTACTCAAAGTTTGTAAGTATAAGGCTAGTAATATTTTGTTTGGTGCACTGTCTTCTGCTCTGGTCTAGTCGCGGACAAAAATGATGACTTAAAAAAAACAGCCCTCAAAACACTTATTCTGAACTCAGCCCATACGTTGTTTATGACAAGCAGTGCTGATTAAGTGGCCAAGGAACGCTGTAAGATAACAATGAAGCAGAAGAGGGGCTAGACCTAACCATGGGTACTAGGGCGTCATCTCATCTAGTGATACTAATCTAATTTACAATATCACTGTGGTTTCTATGGGTTATTAGGGTATCAAAGGACCAATATATAACCCAAATTTTCTCTGCAAGCCATACCTTGTATACAATAATGCAATAATATTTCCATGGCACCCGAGGAAGCCATTCTGACCACAAAGAACATAGATTTTGTGCAGAAAGTTGTCTTGAAAAGCTGGTCAGATTACCATAATATATTAAACTTGCAATTTCATTTCTTCTAGCTCTGTTTTCATTAGATTTTGCTCTTGATTTTACATTTTTTGTATGTTACGAATTACAAATTCTTTTGGGTTTTTTTTGAGAGGAAATGGTAAGTATTTTTGTTATAATGTTGGTTTTGAATTTTTTTTTTCCTGAAAACTTGACTGAATTCAAGTTTTTGTGTGTAAATCTTCCCACAGCTACAACCTGATGTCAGAGAAATTCAGTTCTAATAAGAGTTCTGAAATGCAGCAGACCAAAACTCTTAAAGATGACCAAAAGGATTCTCAAAGCAGCTCAGATGAATACTGAAACTTCCCTTTTCATGCTGCAGCTGCTTAATACTTCAACCGTGGCAGGGCTTGTGCCTCCTTGATGAAGAGTAAAAGGTAGGTTAAAGAAACGCCAAGCAGTTTTAAGGTTAAGTCAGTGACATATTGTTAAAAATAGTACATAGTGTCCATGGGATGACATGTGGGGAGCTGATGGAAGAAGATGCTCCATAACTTGCCAGGAGGTTGCAGGAGGAGCCTGCCATAAGTTCCTGAGGCAAGTACCTATGGCACAAAAATGCCTACTGTGCATTTTTCTTTGCCAGGTTCACTGTTGCTGGTTCCAATCCATCACAAATTATGCAAAGTAACTGTTGCTTCTTGGCTTCCCTGCAGTGATTCCATAAACACACTGTCACAGTGTTTTGTAGACAGTAATGGGTTTAAATGCTACATGAAGATATCTGTCAGGTATCTTTCAAAAG
The DNA here is from genome assembly GCF_963924245.1 of Chroicocephalus ridibundus. Lineage (NCBI taxonomy): Eukaryota > Metazoa > Chordata > Aves > Charadriiformes > Laridae > Chroicocephalus > Chroicocephalus ridibundus. Next base: position 5,952,321 of record NC_086316.1, read on the forward strand.
CACAATACCTCTTGTAGAAAGTAATTATTAGTTAGAGACACGAAATTCACATCAAAAGTAGGATCTGAGTGTGGAGGATTTTTTGCTTAGAATCCCTGTATAAGGTTGAAGCTAAGAATAGCTGCACTAAAATAAAACCTTACACTTCCTTAGCACATTAGTCCAGGAAGTGGCAGAATTTTTCTTTTAATGTAGGTACCTAAGAGCTTAATCTTGAAAAGCAAATTAATTTAGAGTGCCTACAGATTTTTAGTTTCTTTTCTGAACTTGTAACATGACTTTATTTTAACTGGAAAGGTAAAACACAAAAAACACAACCTTCTTGCCTTCTCCCAGAACATAGTTCCGTGCTTAGCAAAAAACCAAGGTTTCTAATTCTTCACCATGTTCTGTGAGAGATGTTGTGAAAAATCTCAGGGAATCTTTGGCTGAGCTTGACCTACAGTGTGAGGGGAAAACCATAGGGTATTCAGAAAGGAAAACTTAAAATGTAGGCTTGAACAAGTGTTTACTGTTCCTGGCAGACCAAGAAGCTGCAAACTTAACATTTACTTTTGCTTTGAACAAGAAAAGTCAGTATCAAGCTTGCTTGCTTGCTTTTAGCTGGAATGCTGGAAACTTAGCTTGAACTCCTTGACTTCAGAAGATAAAGTTACCTAAGACCCTGAAATTGCCAAGAAAAAAGGCAAGGCTTTTCTCTGCTGTGTTTATGTTTTGTCTGGCTTTCTGGACTTAATCACTCTAGAATTTAAGGGAACATTAAACTCTACAAGCAAAGGCATGCTTCATTCTAATCAGAACATTATGAAAAATGAGATTTGTGCAACACTAGTAAATCCTCCTGTGCTCAATGTACAGTGAAGAGAGTGCAATAGCAATTATTTTTGTTTTAAATGTGCAGGTAGTTTATTTGAACACCCAGTTTCAGAGCAGAAGATTATTTTCCATAATAAAGGTCACAGCTTGTAATCTCATTTATACAAGTACAAATAATGAGTTGTGACTCCGGGTTCCACTGTTATTGCTGGAAGCAGGCTGATCCGAGAGCACAAACTACCTATTCACTGACTTTTGATTAGTTTATATTTACCTGCCGTCACTCTGACGTGCATCTTGGATGGGTGTATGTGGCAGAGGAGCTGCTGTGATCCATGAATATTTGACCTGAGAGTCAAGAAAAATGATCCTGTCTGTGGCTCTGCTGCTGGCCTTTTTTTTTGACAAATCACCCACTTACCCTTCCTTTGGGTTCTCCTGCCATCCTTTCTGGTTTATGCAGAAGGGAAGCACTTCTGCAACTTTATTGTACCTAATGCAGACAGAATCTTAGCCCTTTTTGTCTATGGCATCAACATACTCTTAATCTTTAATAAATAACAATATACAATAGATTTTATGTTTTTCCTTGTAAACCTTATGCATTTTCATGGCTTTTTGGCCTGTGTTTTTTTGTAGAACTGAATCTGGAACCTGGACAGAAAAAAGTGGGGTTTTGTCTGATTTCTCTTTATTTATTTTAAATAAAAGATTTCTGCATCAGGACAGCTTGTTATGGAGAAAAGCTTGAGTAATTGTTTTATTAATCCAAGCTGACAATGAATATTTCATCCCTAACATTTATGTTTGCTAAGTAAACAAAAATGTCCATCTCTTAATGAGATTATTACCTATTAACTTGCTACATATGGTTGTTACTCTAGTTAATGTCAAACAAAGCGGAAAATTAACTTCATACTAGAGATAAGGTGTAGTTAAAAGGCAAGATTTGTTGTAAAAGGCCTGATTTTCATATTTGTGCCTCTAGATAGATCTATCTCAACATTTTTTGTCATCTGATATAACAGAACGACCAACACAGTTTATTCTGACCACAAATAACCAAAATCTCTGAGCAAAAGCTGTAAAAATTATTTTCAGGATAGAATACAGATACATAAGCAGAAAGAACCCATGTTAATGGCAAAGGACATTTTTTTTTCCTATTGAAAAGGAGGCATATATTTCTTAATGATAAGAGGAAGAAAAAAGTCTTCCAGATCGTTAGTCTTCATTTTCCATAAATAACTTGGCAAGAAGAGGATACCGCAGCTAAACAGGTAATTACGCAAAGCTGCGTTTGGAAATAAACCGTAGGTTAGGGGTTATTAATTCATTTCAAGCACTGAAGTTCATGTTGAGGCACAAGATGCAGATAAATTACCCCATGTAGTGCTCTCTCTTACCACCACTAGCCTGCTGCAAGTCAGGAAACAAGTCTTTTCCGAGCCAGCCTGGTTATCGCTGCCCTATTCCATAGAGCATCTGGGTGGCATTAAGTTAAGGTCATTCCTTTATGTTATGTACATCCCAGCTGCAACTGGAAATAGAAGAAAGAAAATGTCTTTCGTGCTGCTGAGCTAAAATGATAAAAGAAACAACTCCATGCTGTTGAATGCCTATGTTGCTCTCCTCTGTAATTTTTCTAGTTCTGTTATTTCTATTCTGCGATCAGATGACAGTAGTCAAAGGAAGGGCTTAGGGATTTATGTACTGGCATAATGACATTTTTTGTTCTGTTCCTTAATTCTTAATATTATGTTTTTATATATCTACTGAGCATTGAGATGACATTTTCGTAGAATTATCTACTTAAGCTCCATGATATATTGGATTAGTAGTAATAGGTCATTCAGATCACTCCTCTACGTATGAGAAATTTGGATTTTGCCTATGTAATTCATTTTGCATTATCAACTCTGAATTTAATTCCCTGTTTTATCACCCAATCAGAATCTTAAAATCCCTCTGTAAATATTTTGCAGTCAGCTTTTATTTTGCTGATGGTGGCAACTAGCAATCTCTTGTCCACATCAGTTTTGATTAAGAATTTTCAGATAACGCTGAAGTTCAATTTTCAGAAGAGTGATGTGAAGCATCATCTGTGTACCATCTCTGTTGCAGTTATTGACACTTCGCAAGGCCTGATTGTTAAAAATTACTTTGAATCTGATAGTAAAATGTTTTTTATTGCAAAATGAAAGATTACAAACTTCTTATGACGTACCCAAGAAATAAAAATTCAGAGTAGAGTAATTAGAAAGACTATTAAGATGATCAGACCATAGAAGACACACAGGAGAAGACTAGCAGGACTTGATTTGCTCCGTCTAGAAAAACAATAATTAGGAGAAGAATTGGTCTGTGTTTCTTAAATCTGACATTTTTATGTTCTTATTTTTAAGAACAAGCTTTTCAAGATGGAGCTTGATATTTTCAGGAAATCATTTATGTTATGCATTCCTTGCGATAGAAGGCAATGGAGCTCAGAGGTAGAAATCTTCTTTCAGTTTTGTGTGCTATACTTTCAAGGATTTTTGAATTCCTATTTTTAGTAAAGATATTGTCTGGAACAGTTCTGAAGAAGTCCAAGAACATGTGTTGTAAAGCAGAACAGACTGGATTACGAGAGCTTTCTGTCTCTATAATTTTTGGAAACCACACACAAGGAATAAAGATAGACGCTTATAGGTTCTGTCAATTTGGATCGAAATTGAACCCTGTGCAATAAACTTCAGTGTGGAGAGGGATTTGTGTCTCAGTCAGAACTTGTGGTGAATGCAATCCTTTGTTGTCTTGCCTCTAGTCTTTCTATTCTAATCTTCCATTTGTCTCTTGTGTATGTGTCAATTTCTGCTCTGTAATGCAAGAATTGAAACGATGTCTACCTACATATTACACAGGCTTGTTGTAGCTCCCTACTCCTTGTTCAAGGGACTTAAAAAAAAAAAAAAAAAAAAAAAAAAGAAGTATAGAAGTATTATTCCTAAAAAGAGTTTGGTGCCAGAATATGCAGCACACAGAATAACTTTCCTATGTAGAGATTTGTTATATTTTTCAATAAACGAAGGAGAGAGCTCAAATATTGCACATATTTGTGCAGTGTCAGATTAAGAAATATTTCTTCTTACCTGTTTATTTTGAAAATAAAGATTCACGCTTTTTAAGGCATCTCCTCACTGACATTCCCCAAAAGTGTATTAAAGCATTAGCAAATCATTTCTCACAGCAGTTTTGATTTTCAAAAGTGCAGAACCCAGTCGCTGAAAATTAAGCCATTTAAAGACATAGCAAATTGCGTAGCAATGTCAGTGAATGTCAGCTAGGAAATTTAAATATGAATGTTTACCTTTAAAAAGAAATTGAATCAGAGGAAAAGTTTTCTGTGCTATATGTAATAATTTATTCATCTCTTAAAAAGCAGGGTGTGCAAACTGAATCCTCTTTCACTGTTCTAAATCATACTCTGGTAAGATTCCTTCTTCTATTGAACAAAAAGCTTCTTTTTGCATATAAATATGGTGTTAGGGGTTGACTGGGAAGGAAGATGATTCTTGCTCTGTGCCTCATAAAATGGTCCAAGATCTTTACTAAGACATGACAGTGATGGTTGAAAAGTGCAGTTATTTGTGGGAATGGACACAGGTTTTGTAAAAGCTTAGAGGAAATCAAGGATGACCTGCGTTACTAAAAATTGTTGCAAAGTGCAGGAGGAGGTAGAAGGCGTTTTTCTTCAGGGAAACACTAAAACCTGGAAACTATAAATGACAGATGGTGGAAAAGAAATTGTAATAGTCTATGCATCTGTGACTCTGTCTTCAACATCTACTTAGGTTACGCTGAAATCAGCAGAAACAGACTCATTGGTGGCAAAGGCCAATGTAGCTCATGAGAATTTCTTAACTGATAATACCTGCAAAAAAAAGCTAATAAACTAACTATGTGAGAAGAACTAGTAAAAAGCAGCAAGGCACAATCCAACAAGCAGGCATTTGTTTAAAGAAGACGAAGCCTTTGCAATACCTGCAATACCTTTAAGAAGCTCATGCCAGGTATTGCAGAAAATTGTCAAGGCTATCAAAATGGTAGGTGAATGTCTAAGGAAACACAAGTTTAATTCAGACTTTCAAAAAAACCTTAATAGGAATCTGTACATGGTGCATTTATATATCTAGCACGTCTGCTAGAAATGCTACCCATTTCCTTTACCAAGTAGTTTCCAAATATATGGATAAAAAAAGCATATGAAAAAAGTATTTACACCCACAATGCACAAAAGGGAAAATAAGTGTTTATTTGATTTGGCCAGGGCTGAAAAAAAGTCTGTTGGCAGAGGAACAATTTGCAGCCCCTGCCTCATGTCTTCAGCACTTGTCCACCCCTCTAAAGAGAGTTCAGTTCCCATTTTTTTCCCCACTTCTTCGTAATAAAAATGATAAATTCCTTCCTGCACATTCATACACTAGTGAGCAAACAACAGCGCAGCTGTTTTGGAATCGAGAGAAATTTAATACACACTAATTTGCTGTGGTATAATTATATAAAATACACTTACCACCGAGAATGAGTTTTAAATTAGTTATAAACAAATTGAAATAATTTAGAATCATTAAGAATAACTGCATCTGGCAAAGTTTTGCTGTAGCAACTTCGCCACAGGATTTCTCATGAAGCCTGCTCTTTCTGGCTGACATATTCTCTTTTCTTAACATGAAACCTCAGGTGGTGGACTATGATTGTAATTGAATACATAATTAAAATTAAAATATCACATGAGGTTGTTCCGAGTGGAGAAAGGCATGATGTGTGGTATATCCAGTAGTGCAATCAAAACCTGTATTAAGAAAAAGAATCAAATCACTGTGTCACAAGTGCTTAGGTATTGGAAAACTTCATTTGCTGGAGGTATTTCCACGTTTTTTTGTAGATAGAACTTACAGCCTGAAATAAAGTAACAGACCGTTTTTATTCCGTATAGTTAGCTCTGACAACATGTCAGTGTCAGCTCAGCCCCTCTCAGGACTTGGACTAAAGCTACCGCAGAGAATACCTCTAAAAGTAATGCTAGCCATAAAGGCACAGTATAACTTTCTGTGTTTTAAGAGAAAGGAAAACCACTGAAACTTGCCATTAATTTGAAGTACATTGTCCACTAGCTGAAACATTTCTGAGCTGTGATATACTGCCCTTTTGTCTAAGATCTTCTTGTTTGTTTAGCCCTTGGTGTATTGCTTCCGAATTGTACTCTAACCCTTTTGATACGTTTGGTCAAATTTTCCTCCAACATTCTACCTATGCATTTGAAAACTGCAAGTGGATGTTTGAAAGCCTTTTTTTATTCAGTTCTAATAAACAAATAGCTCTGGTGCACCAGAGGCATTTTGCTTTACCTTCTGCCTCATTGTCTTCTTGCGGTATGTACAGATTTGCGCTACGGCATGATTTGTCATGTCTTACTGCTTAATTAACCTTTAGTGTGGTGGCATTTCCCAGATTGCCTGCAGAATTATTTCAGAAGAATGTGTCTGTGTAGATAGGCAATGTCAAATATAGCAGCTTTCTACTTAAAATATTGTTATTTGCTAGCACTAAGGACATTATTCTTTTGAATAGAGGCTGTTGAGACTCTCAGATCCAAACTTTGCTGTTAGCTTATTTTAAAGCCCAGCTTTGAGCATGCAAAATCATCACAAGCTTTCTTTTTCTTTATGTGAAAAAATTTTTGAAACATCAAACCATACGTACCCCTGAGAAACAGAAAAGCTGTTCTCAGGACTTACTTATCTATTTTGTACTTGCTAAGTGCCTGCTTACTTTTTTAAGGTAACTACTACTGTTCTGCACCGTCTGAAATATTTCTTAATTCTTCCTTGTGAGAAAACATTATTTTACCTACTAAACCAGAATGGTTTGAAAGCCAAGTTATCTAAGATGTTGCAATCGAGTCCCAGATGTTTTAAAAGGACAAAAAAGCAAAAGTTAACAAGATTTTCAAAGGAGGTGTTTTTTTTTTTGTTGCTGAGCATTTAGGAAGTTTGTTCAGCTACAGTGCCTTTAATATCCTCCAAGTTCTTTTAAACTCTGTATTTTTGTTTTACCACTGGCCCCATGGTTCCTAAAATTTTCACTTACAATCAGGGATGTAATCTTCAGCAAAATGGGAATAATATTTTAGTTTCTTTCTTCCGAATCCAAAACTTCTGTAAAAACGGAGGACAAAAGTTCATGGGGATTAAAAAAGGGAGACAATGGATAGAGAAGAAAAAAAATGAAAGGCAGTTTCCTTTGTAACCTTTGACTCAACAGATGATCAGAAATAGATAAATTGAAAATCTCGTGGAAATATATTCAAGCAGTAACATTTATTTAGGTATTCCCGTGAAACATATTTCACTAGGACTAGCAACACTTTAAAACCCTTAAAATGAAAGTTGACAGATTTAAACAGTGGAAAACACAAATGAGTGGTTCACAGCTTTTCATCTTAAAACAGATGAAGGTTGACATATGTTAAAGATCTAATGCTAATAATTAAAAAAAAAGTTCAGAGACATTTTCAATAAAACATGAAATACTTATGAAATCTCTTCAAAAGTTAAAAAAAAAAGATATATTTACTAGAGATAATGTACAAAGGAAAGAATGACAAACTAGCGGTAAAGCTTAAAATAATATGAAAATCATACAAATAATAACCTCTGGTGAAAAGCAGTTCTGGGAAATAAAATGATTGTATAGAAGGTAAGCAATAAGGATTTAATAAAAGTGAAACCATTAAATCTTCATAATATGAAGATTCTATATATCAGGTTAAAGAAGGTTAGGATTATTTGTTTCAGGACATTTAAGAAGAGGAGGAATATTCCTAAAATGGTAATGCTTGATTTACAAACTTGCAGGGCCATATTTTTAAAGTGTATATTACTCTACTCATAATTTGTTACTTTCTTATATATGTATTTGAAAATAAATTTGTTTTTCTCAAGTTTTTCCTTTTCAAATTGATGTGATAGTAATAAATAATATACATGTTAATCTGCCTTTAGTTTTTAAAAATAAATCTTCATGGATACAGCATGCATGACCATAAATTAACAAATTTACATGTAATGCTGTAGACTGTTTACAGCTTACCAATGTAGTGAAGTAATGGAAGATATGTGCTAATTAATGGTAACTCCAGTATAGCATTTTGTACTCATCCAATAAATATTTTCAATTCTTTACTGCTAGCAACATGGGAGGATAGTATAAAGCCACCCTATGCTACTAGATTTGGATAAAAATCGTGTTGTCCCAAAGCAAATCTGTTTGCTTTGTCTGTTTGACAGAACTTTCCATCAAAATTTTACAGTTAATCAGGTGAGGACCCAAAAGTGCATTCTGTACTCAAAATCCATCAGTAGGACAGAAGTAGTTTCTTCTGACTTCATTGCAGCACAGTTCTAAAGAGCTTGTAATCTTCAAGCATTACCAATTACTTTTTAGTACATCAAGATCCTACTGAAGTTAACACGTGTTGCTTGTGTGTGCTGTGAATTGGGCCAGGTCTTCTAATATTTTGCACATAAAAATTTTGAAGTTTTGCCAACAGTGGGGAAAAAGATTGAAGATGAAGAAATGTGTGGTCTATGCTTAGCTTGCCCATTTTTGCTGTTTGAAAAAGTACAAATGAGAAAGATCTAAGGATTTCTCAGTATTTCTGAGGACATTTTGCCATGATCTGTCGTGGAAAATTCTATTTTACCTCTTATGTTTTTAAGACTAGTATATTATTTTCACGTTGAAATTGTAATAAATTGTTTCATGTAGTGCAACTGTATTTTCAGAGCAGAATTTTCTGACAAACACTTTAACTTTTTCTCCTGATTTTTTTTTTAGAATATATAACATGGATGCCCTTTAATAGAAAAGTAAATTCTGCTTTTATTGTAGAGTCATTAAAGAAGTAAGTGGTGCAATCTATCATTGTCGTCACCCTCTTAGTCTTTACTCTATCTTCACCTGCATAGTTAACTATATAGTTATCTTCACATCCTTCGTGCCCAGGCAATACAGGTAAATATATTCCAATGCAGACCTCAGATGAGCAAAGCTCCTATTTTCTTTTGGCTCTAGCGGAAGCAGCCACACTTGACACAGGTGCCTTCACCAAGATATCTAGACTTAGATGAGAGGAATTTGTTGTTAAATATACATGAAAAATTAAATATTATTAGAAGATATATTTAAAATATTTAATTTAAGCCACAATTTAAGATTTGCCAAAATGAACACCTAATATTTATTTCCTAAGTTTGCATCTAAGCATGCAAATAAGTAATTAGAGTTAAGTATGCATAGAAAGCTGAGCTGTGTGCTTGCTAAGTGGCTTATACTTTTTGTGATGTAGTTAATCAAGAAGTAGTAACAACTTGGGGAAAAAAATAATAAAAAGAATCAAAATTAAATACACTAGTTTGGATTAATCTGTTTTATAAAATGTTAGGTTTGTTTTCTTAGAACATACAGATTAAGTCCTTTCAATAGGCACTTTTCAGAAAAATAAGTTTTCAAGAAACTCTATGGCCATGTGTGCGTGCACAGACACAAACACTCTCACACAGAGGATGAACTCCACTCTGCTAACTTATGTTTTGTGAATTAAATATATTCTGCCAAACAAGTTACCTTATAAATTAAAAGGGCTTTGTGCAAATAGCTTGAAACTGAGTCAAGCTTTGTCTGTAGTACTGATTAACACCAACGATTTGTGGTTTTCTTCCTGTTTGTTTGCCGATAACATCAGTCACGCTAGTACCTATTTACAAATATAGATCTCCTAGTACATTTCTTGACTCTTTCCCTTTAAAATCTTTTGTGATGGCCCATAAGTTCTACAACATAGATGTGCTGTGCAATGCACTGCACAACGAACAAGGGCATCGTTACTTACTTAATATGACTGCTGTGTAAGGTTTGAGGCACCTGTGTATGGTAAGGATAATAGTGGGCTATGACTCGTGAACAAATGCATTATTCAAAGCATTAACTATTCTTTTGCTAAAGAAAGTCAAACCGATACATACTCAGTCTTTGATTAATCAGAGTTAAAGCTGTGCATGAGCAAGGAGGCAAAAATAGTATTCTTGGAAGGCCCTGTGATCTCCTGCCTTGTGCTTTGAGGGTGCTAGAATTGTTGTTTAATAATTAAATTTAACGTTACTGTTGCCTGTGGTATGAAAACAAGTGTGGAACGTAGGAATCACTGAATTGACTTTTGTTTGTTCATTATAATTTAAATTAATGACCTGGTAACAATTAGTGGAAGAGTTAAAATGCTAAGACATTATAAAAAAATGTTGTTTAAGTAAAGTATTTTATTGAAGAAGACAAGACAAGGATTTTTTTAAAGCATTCCAGAACTTGGCAGTAAGCTTTATTTTAGAATACTGTGTAACACACAGAAATATTTTGGTTTGGATTTTTTTTTTTTTTTATGTTACATGAAATTGCTTGCTATGAAATACTTACTTGAAATTGCTGTAAGTGTACAGAAAATGATAGATGATGATAATTTCACACCATTCAGAGGTGACATTTAGATGGATGTTTATCTTAATGTAGCAGAATTACAGTGGTCTGAGATTCACTAGAACAAACAGTTTTCCTGTAAGATTGCCATAATGTCTTATTACCAACAAAAATCTTAATATTTTAGATTGGATATTCAGGTTCATGCATATTTGTTTAGGATTTGGATATGAAAATGCTGTGTTGAAAATAATTAGATAATACAGGATTGGCAAAAACAGATAGAAAAAGGAAAGAATTTAGGAAAAAAGAACAGAAAACCTGGATAAATTAATTCCCAACTTTGCATTTTTCCTGCTTGCCTGAGGACTGTGCTAATGCAGATACTCTGGTTGTTGGCATCAGTGAATGGCAGTGGAAGGTGGATTGGTGTAGACAAGCTCCCACTGCTGAATGGTCTCCATGTGATCAGGTGGAATCTGGTACCCTCTTTCTAAAAGGGAAATGCAAAATTTCAGCCTCATGGTGGATGGGCTAAAGTTGTTTTAACCTGCATTTATACTGTCTGCAGCACTGGCAGCTGTAGATGATGCTGGGGGAGCTTTCACAGCCACGAGTGCCCATTTAGGGTGTGTCATGCTGTCTAGAGCTCCTGTAAGATAGCCTTCTCCTCTTAGGAAAATAAGCCCCTACGATCTGTGGTTGGATGAGCAATGTACACTTTTTCCCTCCTTCCCCCAGTGCACGGGTTGGTTTGTAAGCCCTTAGAGGACAACCTCATAGCTAGCAAGTGTCCTTAGCTGGGGAATTCCTGCCTTGGATAGCCACACAGAGATACTTTACACTTTTGCTGACCTTTTCCCAGGGATGTCCTCTCCACAAGTCAAGCCTTAAAACTTAATTTCTTTTAGCATATGCTACTTCAAGTCAAAGCCAGGTATTTCCAGGATGGTCTTCCCATGCAAACCTCATGAAGCTTAACCAGGCCAAGTGCAAGGTCCTGCACCTGGGTCGGGGCAATCCCAGGCACAAATACAGGTTGGGCAGAGAATGGCTTGAGAGCAGCCCTGAGAAGAAGGACTTGGGGTGCTGGTGGACGAGAAGCTCAACATGAGCTGGCAATGTGCACTCGCAGCCCAGAAAGCCAACCCCATCCTGGGCTGCACCAAAAGAAGTATGGCCAGCAACTCAAGGGAGGGGATTCTGCCCCTCTACTGGGCTTTGGTGAGACCCCACCTGGAGTACTGCATCCAGCTCTGGAGTCCTCAGCACAAGAAGGACCTGGACCTGTTGGGTCCAGCGGAGGGCCATGAAGACCAGAGGGCTGGAGAACCTCTCCTGTGAGGACAGGCTGAGAGAGTTGGGGTTGTTCAGCCTGGAGAAGAGAAGGCTCCAGGGAGACCTTATAGCAGCCTTCCAGTACCTAAAGGGGGCCTACAGGAAGGATGGGGAGGGACTCTTCATCAGGGAGTGTGATGATAGGATGAGGGGTAATGGTTTTAAACTGAAAGAGGGGAGATTTAGATCAGATATTAGGAAGACATTCTTAATTGAGAGGGTCGTGAGGCACTGGAACAGGTTGCCCAGAGAAGCTGTGACTGCCCCATCCTTGGAGGTGTTCAAGGCCAGGCTGGACAGGACTTTGAGCAACGTGGTTTGGCAGGAGGTGTCCCTGCCCAGGGCAGGGGGTTTGGAACTAGGTGATCTTTAAGGTCCCCTGTAACCCGAACCAGAAAAATTTTCTTAGCAAAGTTTCCCCAGATTAGGAGCAGGTTTAGATCTTCTCCAAGTGTCTGTTAATACTTTTGATAGTCAGGATTTTTTCCATACAAAAGGGACCTTTTCCATCCAGATTCTTATTGCACCCTCTCCTGTGCCATGAATCTTTCCTTTTCTCCTGTACACCAAAATCTCTTGGAAAACTTTAACTTAGCAAAAGTCTTTATGTCCTCACCTTCCATCACATGTCAGAAATTGTGTAGGACCATGTAAATCATCAAACAGATTTGGAAGCAGCAGTGTTTGTAGCAAACACTTCTGAGCCCAATTCAAAGGAGGCAAATAGAGTAATATTTCAGTGTGGGAAGATGAGCTACCTGGGTGCCTGAATGTTAGAACTTTGAATGTAAATGTTATCCACATGTGAATTTCAGTCTGTTCAATGGCCCTTAAATATTTTCAGTGGCTTAATAGTATTTCTCTGTAATTCACCCAAGAACACCTGAAAGTCTGTTTCATAAACTTTAACTACAAACCCAAAAATAAATTGGGATCATTTTAATGTTGCTGTTCTTTCACTTATCTTCATGTATCTTTCATGATACATAGGTTTGTGCTTACTGTAACTGTGTCATAAGTTACTTTTGCAAGTAAAAGTCATGTTTCTGTGTTTATATTGAGTACAATGCATGTTATTTCACTATTTCACTTTCTCTACTGTGTTTAGAAGAAAGAAAAGCACTATTTAGGCCCTCCTTACATTCAAGCTGTTGCTTTGTAGTTTTAAACAGGCTCCCGAGTCTTGTTTATTCCCTTTTTACAATAATGTTGCTGTTATGTGCTGATATGTGGATTATATGGATTTACATCTTGCATATTACAGCTCTTGAGTCTCACAATGCTGAGAGATATCTACTGAGTTTGTAATAGAGTACGATTTGCTTTTCCTAACACATACATATACATATTTTTTTTTTACCTCCCTAATGAAACTCATGTTTTCATAAAGGCTTTTACAAAATTATTTTATTTTATTGCATATTTCTTCCCAAATTTCACCCTATATTAAGATTTACCTTCAGGCACTATATACAGAAGTAGCATGCAATCAATATCAAATGCAGGACATGTGCAAACTCTTCCCTTTCCAAAGCCACAGAAAAGAATAAGATTAAAAAAGTCTAATTTCCGTGCTTGGGCTTTTGCACAAACATATTAGGTTATTTACTTCCATAGCACACTGAATTACTTGATAATGAATAAGTGGCTAATAATAGGCCGGACACAAGAATTCTAGTGGTTTGTGCATGAAGGATTTCTACGACATACATAAAGCGGATATGAAATTATTGATTCTTATTGAGAACAGGGTTACACTAGATTATTTTTCAAAACATTTTTTCATTATACATCCTGCTGTCTTGCTGGTGAAACCCACACTTTATTTTTCGGAGTCGAAATATTATGCTTGCATTTAATTTCCATCAAAAAGGCATCTCATTCCAGCTGAGTAGAAGTGCCGCAGCAAAGTCTTTACTAATTAGACCCATGTCTTACACAAATTCACGTGCCAATTATTTTTTGCAACAATTCCCTTCTTGAAAAAAAGATCCAGTCTTGCAGTAAAGACTTACAATGTGACTTCCAGAAACCCTTTTCTGTCTGACTTCCTGGATAAACCTGTCACATTTGGGTCACTTTGTTCTGACAGGGTATAGAATGGTCTTCTAAATGGTTGTCAAGTCATATGTTTCTAAGCAAGAACATCAACTACTTTCACTTGTTCATCAGGAAATGACCCAGGTGTTGAATTTTTTAAGAAAAAGCAAGAGGACTGTGAAGAACCTGAAGAACTTTAGACGTTCCTAAACCATCCTGTTGACTGGACAAGCCCATTTTTATGTCTCTCAGGTGCATTAGTTTCAGTCAGAATTTAAATGGGATGAAGGACCTGTGGATAACAATAGGTGGAGTTCCAACGCACTCAGCACTGGGAACAGCATCCATTCCTAGAGCCAATTTATGGCAAATTAAAGCTTTCTCTAAACTTTATTGGGTGATTGCAGTTATGAGAAGGGAGGCTCCACTGAAATATTCAACTCATTCTTCTCTCTGACTGCCACTTGACCAATATATTAATAGACACAACAGAAAAGTGTCTCAGTTGTTTATATAAAGTACTAAAGAGCTTTGAGTTTGGGTAAAATACACTGAAATTGCAAGATTTGACCAATTCTATGTTATTTGGTCTACAGATTATTACAGAATTGTTATGTCTGACTGCTGTTTAAAACTACAAGCAGTAAGCCATGAAGAAGTAAAATTTTGAAAATGTCCAGTTGACAATTATCTCATAAACATAACAGATTATGTGCTTCTAAAGTCTCAGTTGTTTCTTCTTGACCTCACCTGTCCCATTATTTCTTTTTTTATGTTTCTTTAAAAAAAATCAGAACAGTGGCACAAAATCCATTCAAATGTTCAAAGTAGACCATATGGCCTCCTCTATTATTGCCGTATGTGGCCTGTCCACCTGGTGAAGATGATGTGCTTATAGCTGTGGTGTGAATTTACACCCAGCCAGGCGCGTCCTACTGATTCTCCCCTAAGCTGACTTAGTGTGCACCATCTACCAGCACTTGGGTGTTAAGTCTGGAGATGACTGCCTCAGAGATAGCGTGTGGATGCCCTTTCTGATCACATTTCTGCAAAGTGAAGTCTACCATCTGTTGTAGATATCTGTGAAACAAATCAATGGTGTCCTGAAGGCACTTATATCTCTCAGACATTTCAGACACCAGGTTGGCCAGCCAGAAATGGATAGTTGGAAGGATTTATGTTCCTAATGATCAGTAACTATGGCTTTAACATAAATATATCCTGAGCTATATGGGGACTACCAACTCATAGTTTATGCTACTTCATTTAAATGATATAGCACAGCACTTTTCAGCCCATGGCACAGTCATGCAGCAGTCCACACTGCTGCTTTTGACTAGGGAGCTGTAAGAGCTGTCTGCTCCTGGTGTAGGCTATGGATCTCACCTACATGGCACAGTCCTGTCAGGTTTGAAGACAATGTCAGAGCCAGGTACAAGTAATAAGGTCCATCAACAGTCACAGGTGAGACAAGGTGGCAAACCAGGTCCAGAGTCCGTGGAAGGTGTCTGGTCAGGAGCAAAAGGGGACAGAAGCAGAGACAGAACTGGAGACATGGCTACAGCATGGGTCCAAAGTCCACCAAGGAGATAGGGCTGCAGACAGGGACACCTGTGACACAGGGAAAGTTGGTGATGTTTCTGTTCAACCATGTTCAAGGACCATCCACATAGTGCTATGCTACTGTAGCCTACAAAAGTTATAGGACCTGTGATGTAATGACCATGGTAAAGAAATTTGCAACTGTCCCATCATCTGAAGAAAGTGTTGCATCATTTTCTAATGCTGAGAAGAATCTCTGCAATGAAATGTAATCATAAGGACTGCACTCTGGAGACAAGTTTTACGATTAACTGTATGAAGAAGTGTCAAAAAGACCATCACCTGGGAATACTGAAATTCCTGTTAATTTATAAACTAGTAGAGGTGGTGATAAACTTCTAAATGTCTTGTGAAAACCTGCCAATATCTTGCACTCTTATTTCACTGCTGCTTAGATGAGTTGTGTAACATTATATTTAGTAACAACAAAATAAATAAAATGAGATTTCAAAGCATTTGTTTAAGGCATGTACCTCAAGGACTGCTGAAAGCAGAAAAAACACTAATAAACAGGCAAACCTCAAGTAAACTTTACACACACTTCAGTTGTCCCTAAATAGATCTAAAAGATTTATAAGTTTAACTTGCATATTTGCTTGAGAAAAGACACAAGGACCTTCCTGATTTGCAAAAGCCTCCCTTCTTCTGTTTGATAATTAGTTATACAGCACCAAAGATGATTCAGTAGCTCACAACTGCCTAACGTTGGAAAATACTATATATATAAAACCCAGTTATATTCTCATAACATGGCTGAACATAGCTTCCTTTTAAATTTAAAGCTTCTGACGAATCAGCAAATTTAAACCATTTAGCCTGAGTAAGTATACCAGTCTATCAGGTAAAGAAGATATACTAAGCTTATTTTTCTTTTGAACTTGCCCATCAAAGACGCTCGCACACCCTTTAATCTGTGTTGAGGGAATGTATAGTGTTTTCCTCTATAAATCAGCAACAAGGTACAGAGCTGTCTTGTTTTCATACTCCCAAAAGCTGAGAATTACTAAGCTATGTATGCAAAATCTCTGCTGTGGATATTAAAGAAGCACTGAAACGAGAGGGATGTAAAGTCTATTACAGAAAGATTTTTTTTCTACTGTAAAGTGAAGACAAAAGGGAAAAGAATAAAGGAGACCCACACATTTTTCCTCTTATGGCAGAAGAAATGGCAGGTGATCTTTGAGGAGATTTGCAGGCACACGTTAGTAAAAAATTTTTGCATTCTAATAAAAAATGTCACTACTGCACCTGTTGATACATGAAAGAATTGATAAAGACCTTTTGATTATACTTTGTGACAGATAATAAAGTTTTTTCCCCCAAGCTCAGAAGTTCATCGCACCCTTTTGTTGCTGGCACCGAAATAGCGATAATGCTCCTAATCTTCAGAAATCACCTTTTACCCTTGCATATGTGTGTGCTGTGAACACATGTACGTATTTATACGTTGGTCTTACAGGAGAGTATTACTGCTTGTACCGAGACAGATGTTCACACTGAGGCCACACAGGCATTTCAAGGTTGAGGGGCGTTACAATGATTTAAGGAGATTTTATAAAGGGGGCAAGGGCCAGGACAAAAAGGCCATTTTTTACATCTGAGTCACAGGGCTGCAGTGAAGCTTCTTTTTATTTGGTCCTCTCTCGGCTCCATACGACTTGGGTTTTTGGCCTTGAGGTGGCTTTGCCCTAACAGGTGGGAGAGAGGATGTGGTTGAGTAATTAGCTAGACGTGGTTGAGTAATTAGCTAGAGCATGTGGTAGGCTTGAGTTTCATTGGATTGAGAAGGCTATTGAAATTTTCTGCCGCTTCTGTGGGGCTGATCCATCTACTAATCTATGATGCAAAGGGCCAGTGGCAATTTCTCTCTCTCACACTGTTTCTGAATGATCATGTATCTGCTGTGTCTGCTGCCTTCAGTACTGAAGACATGTCATCCTCCTAGCTGCCTAGACAGAGACCCAAGATGCGTAAGTTTAAGATGCCCGGGATGCAGAGAGGAAGCCCGTTAGTTCAGCAGCTGCAAGCCCTGAGCAGCATTTCCCCTGGTAGTCTCTCCTGGAAGTCCAGTTCTCTTGGACTTCCTCACCAAAAGTCCAAGTCTCATCTTAGGTGCCCAAATAGATTTTACAAATACCTATGTAACTTATTTCCATGGTACAACTGCCAGGATAGAGCTCTAACAGAATCTGATTATTAGAAATATTAGTCCTATTTAGTTAGAAAAAAATGATTTGGCTCGTTTGGATTTGGTTTTATTCTGTTAGTCATAAAGGATGCATTTTATTCATGATAGCTCCACCAAAGAAAAAAACTCTTCACAAGCCATCCTCATCTTCTACGTTTAATGGCATAATAGTTAGGACAGTCATATTCTCATTATGTCTTTTGTTGCTCTTGTGATAAAATTTATATGACTGCAGATTCCATCACTTATGATGTAATAATGGGGTCTTCATTCCTAAATCACACTTGCTATTTACCACATAAATCATTCTGTGGTTATAATATTCCAGTCACATACACCTAATAGAATATAGAGAGTGGAGGAAAGCTAAAAATAACTTTGGCAGAGCTTGAACGGGTTTGTATCTTACTATTCAAATCATGGCTATGTAAAATATTCACAGATGGGAATGAACACTAATATACAGCAAGAAATGTTTGTCCTTTTGTTACAGGACAACACTTGTACAGCCAAGTAATGAAATGAACATCACAGATGTGGGATTTGTCAGGGCAGAGTAATAATCAGAACCAAATCTTGCAACATAACAGTGAACCCATTGGGCCGGAACATAAACAAGTAGAATAATAAGTCCAGCTTTCATATTTGCTGATTTAGATAGAAATGTTCTAGTAAATAAACTATGAACACTTTATGGACATGGATGCAACAAGGGAGAAGCTAGTTTTTGGACATTCAATTTTATTCTCTTCAACAAAATTGTGCCAAACCAGGTAAGTGAAATAAATAGATGAGACCATCCAGTCTGGCTAAAGGTCATTAAACAATTCAGCACCTTAACCTTGACTGTATCCAATAGATCTAAATCACATTGTCTCTTACCACTGCACTCTGAAAACTGTAACCAGAGAGTGGACAGTGTTCTTTCATAAAAAGAAGGTAAAACATAAACAACACAGTTATGTCTAATTAGGACATACTAAATGCAGAGCCAAAAGACACTTGTATTCAAGTTGCTAAGCATTAAATCATGTAAGTTTGTAAATGGGACAAGATTTGAGATCAGAGAATCATCTTATAATCACAGAATCACAGAATCATAGACTACCAGATTGGAAGGGACCTCAGGGATCATCTGGTCCAACCTTTCTTGGCAGAAGCACACCTAGACAAGATGGCCCAGCACCCTGTCCAGCTGGATCTTAAAAGTGTCTAATCATGGGGAATCCACCCCTTCCCTGGGGAGATTAATCCATTTACTGGTTGTTCTCATTGTGAAAAATTTTCCTCTTGTGTCCAATCAGAATCTCCACAGGAGTAACCTGTACCCATCACCCCTTGTCTTTTCCTTGTGACTCCTGGTAAAAAGGGAGTCTCCACCTTCTTCGTGCCACCCTTTGAATACTGGAACATGGCAATAAGGTCTCCCCTAAGATTTCCTTTCTCAAGGCTGAACAAACACAATTGTCTCAGCCTTCCTCATATGCCAGGCTACTCAGTCCTTGGATCATCTTGGTGGCCCTTCTGTGGACCATCTCTGTATCTTTTTGTATAGCATGGACCAAAACTGAACACAATATTCCGGGTGTGGCCTGACAAGTGCTGAGTACAGTGGGATATGACTTTATCTCTGCTGGTGATCTTCTTGTTGATGCAACCCAGCATCTGGTTGGCTTTGTTTGCCACAGAGGCACACTGTTCATTCATATGGAGCTCATTGTTCATCAGGACCCCCAGGTCCCTTTCCACAGAGCTGCTCCCCAGCTGGGTAGATCCCAGGATGTGCTGCCCTCCGGGATTATGTTTTTCCAGGTGCAAGAGTTTACGCTTGTCCTTGTTGAACTTCATAAGGTTCCTGGTAGCCCACTCTTCCAGACTGTCCAGGTCGTCCTGCAGAGTGGCTCTCCATTCCCAAGTGTCTGCTTCCCGACTCAAATAGCACCATCAACAAAGTTCATCAGGGTGCATTTGATTCCATCATCCAGATCACTTATGAAAATATTAAACAGATGAAATATTGTTATTGTATGAAAGTACTGGCCTGTTCAATGTTGGCTTTACATTCAACATTTCTAACAGCCCCTTCAGTTGGGAGAATAAGTAAGCAAAGTAATCACAGAAAAGAAGTCCCAAGTCACTGCTCTGTTGAAATCCACCTAGAAGTAAAAAAAGAATAACATGTAATGTCACTCAGCATACCAATATTCATGAAGCAATCAATTTATTACATGAAGTGTCTTTGTTATTCTCACAACCTATACTTATTGTCATTGTATTGGCAATTACAGAAAGAAATTAAAGGGCAGATCTGCTTTAATGATTCATGAAATTCTTATGTGGATTTGAGGCGCTGCTTGCATATTTTTTACTGGCTGATTTTGTATACTTATATCTCAATTAACACTAAGAAGAAGAAAATTGTAGTTGTAATTACAAATTTGTATTTCCAGCCACAGAACCTGAAAGTATTTGGATGAAAATTTGCAGGCTCAACTCATTTTGGTATATACTGGGAAGTCTAGAAAATATCATTGTCAGATTTTTTGAATCATTGTAAGTCTCAAAGATTTACTGAGGTCTAGTCCTTGTCTCCTAAAAGGATATCTCCTATGAATGATATTTTTTCATCTCTCTCTTTCTGTTCAGAGAGATTAATGTTTTTATTTGTAAAATAACTTTTTAAGGAGATTTACACAGCTACACTAGCAATTTAAGATTCTTCTAGTACATGAATCTGTCATTATTGTCTTTTATAAACAGTTCTTAACTTGTTTAGAATAAATTTGGACATTAGCTCTGATATTTCATTTTTTTCCAGCACATTATTATATTTTTGGCAGGGAAGATAAATGATATTGGCATATATTGTTGACATTATACCTGACACAACAAATATATAAAAATATTGTCATTGTGTATGAGGATACAATAGAATTTTGAATCATATGTTGTTATCAGTAAAGTTGTCTTTCAAAAAATAGAATCATCTATTACGTATATAGGTCCCAGTAATAACAAGTCTTGAAATAATTTCCAAATCTTCTTTAAAAGTAGACAAGAACAGGACATTATTCAAAACATATAGGTAATTTAAAAAAATGCAAGTCATACAAGGTATGCAACTCTAATCCAATGGAAGAACATAAGCCAAAACCAGATGCATGTGTTGAAATCGATTATGCCCATCAGGTGACCCAAGCTATTAACAATTTATTTGGCTTATAAATTATCATAATAATTGTGAATAAAACATGCAAACCCATCATGTTTCTGGATTCTAAACCATAACAACCAAAATGCAAATGAAATACAAATTGACTTGTGGAAAACATTTAATAATTACGAAGTGTGTTGAATAGTCATTCAGCTTGCATCAGGTGAAGTCTGTAAATAATGAGAACATGTTTGTTACAGCTTTGTGTTGAAAGGTGGGCACAAATTTCTAAGTAATTGAATGGAAAACAAAATCAGATAAATCAATAATCATAATTTATATGTAAAATGAAGAATACAAACATGTTTAGTGAAGTGAATTGTTTATGAATATTCAACCTTTATAAATATGTATTGCTTGTTATGAACAACATAAGGAGAATGCAGTAAAATAATCTCTGAGCAAGAATGGACTTTCCTTTCCAAAATGGAGCCAGTTAATTAGTCTATCAAGGAGAGACTAATATGTTGTAAAACATATTAAAAATCATAGAATGGGAAGTGTTGCTCCTGTGTTACTTTCATCTTCAGCTTTTCCAAACAAATAAACAAACAAGGACTGAAATTCTTACATACTGATGTGTGTCAAAAAGAATTAATGTGAAGTTAAAAATAAGAAAGTTATGCAATATTTGCTAATATTTTGTTTGGCACAGACCAGTTTGAATCAGAAACAGCCATAGCAAGAAGTAAAAGCTTTACTACTTGAGCTAAAGAGACAAAGGTTGCTAGCTGGAACTTGATATTCAGACTTTGAAGTCAGTTTTACATCTAGTAGATTGTAATAGCAAGGAGCAACTTAGTAAGTCTTAGATTTGCATAAGAGATTTCCAGTTCATCTTGTGTTGGAAAAATTCTACCCATAAAGCCAACAGCAACAAATGCAAAGTTATTTTAAATTGCAGACAAATTTCTTAAAAGACTTGGGCAAATTTTGTTGTTATTTTTAATGAATTTTGTCTGCTAATGAGATTCCTCCAAGACAGTGAAAATAAAATGAATATATCCAAAAGAATGATGAATGGTATATTATTTTAAGCAGTGTTATTTTTTTTTTTCTAGACTAATTTAATATTTTCAATACGCAGTAATGAAACTTATAGCTTTGCAATGTCTGGGATTTCCAGTTATTTTCTTTAATGTAACATAATTCCAGATGTGATTCATTTGCCAGGAATAAAGGTGCTATACAGATAATACTGAAAACAGTTATACAGAAGAGTAAGCTGTATCATTACTTCTTTTCCTTATGCTAAATGGCTTTTTAATTCCACTGACAAGCCTTCTTAAAAATATTACCTGGTTTAAGGGAGAAATTAAAAATGGGAACTTGGGACATAGCAATCCATTGAAATGGCACCTTAAATAAACAAAAAAAGCGCCTAGATTTAGAGACATTTTTCCTTTAAAATAAAGATTTGTCATGGATTTTAGCACTGAGAGGAGTGAAGCAGCCTTCTGCTTACTTTTATTTTTCGCTCTATAATTATTTATACAGACTGTTTTTAACAAAATTGTAAGTAAATGACACTCATTATAAGAAGAAATTTAATCAGATATATGTTTCCACTGAAGTTAAAGCAGTGAATTATAGTGTTTTACTTTTCTTTCCCCTCTTGTCTACCATCGCCAGTCTTGGGATAAAATATGAGAAAAAAACAAAGCTTAAGAATATGAGGAAATATCTAGAAATCAAAGATTCTGTTTTCAGCAGGGACCACTCCTGCCTCAGAGAAAAAAAAAAAAAAGAATCAAATGGGAAAAGAATGTTGTGATCTGTGCTCATGACAATCACAGGTCTTTGTGAGCTGAAAATTGCATCTAGATCATATTTAACAGCTGCTGCTGAACGTGCTTTCCATGACTGTGCCTATTCTTGTCTTAAACCCATTTACAACATTCACTTCTATCAGTTTAAGTAATGGGCGGATACATGGAGACAGTGATCAGGGGACAGACAGGAACCATTTCAGCTGTACTTGCTCTGAAAGCATTAGCTGTAACGTTAGCTTGCACTTGCAATCTCAGATGATATACTTCCGCCTGAGACCTGATATGAACAACATTTTATAGTCGAAGATGAAAATAGTAAAAATCTATGGTTCTGAGATGTCATAAGCAATATCACAACCCCCTTCCCCCAGAAACGAAATGGATGTTTTTCCCCCCAAATACATTGTTATTCATAAATGTTTATTTAAATCTTCCAATTTGCTTCCAAATTTTGGAAGTAGTGAGAGGTTCAGAATCAAATATGGTTTTAAAATGAAATTTTTTAATTTTGGTATTTTTAATGGTGAAACTAAACTTGAAAGGATGTGGACTAATGCAAAATTTAAAACCTAGAGTTGGTAAACAAGACATACTGTATTTCCTAATTAATATAACTGGAAAATATCAAAAATGTATATATTTAAAAAGCATATAATATAGTTTTGATTTATTGAATCTGTAATAGCAGTTTCATAATGAAAGCGTTCATTTAGTATAGGTCTTTTGTTGCTTGGGTGGTTTTGTTGGTTTGCTGTTTTTTTTTTTTTTTAGCTTTGGAGAGACATAGGAAAAGACCTTTAATAGTCAGTGAATAAAATGTTAGATGACACTGGCAGCTCAGGTGGATCAGAAGTAGCAAACATTCCACATAATGAGTCCAAATGGAATCTTGTGTCTTTTCTGTTCTCATTTGGGAATTTGAGCCTCTGATACGCCTACTTAACATTTGAAGCAGTTTGTAAAAAAAATAAAATAAAATCAAAGAGTCAATCAGATATATTTGATCTCCTGCTTTAATTGATCCCTCTTGCTCATTTTGTTTTTAATAATCATCCTGTGAAGTAGACTTGGTTTTAGGTTTTTAAAACATAGTCTGTAATCCACTTAAAGATTCCAACCACAGAAAACTTTCCCCGGAAACCCTATTTTTTATGGCCAGGCACTAATCACTTTTACAATGTGTGAGTTATTATTGTAGGGAATACCAAAACAGAATAATTACAGTTAATAATTTCTCTTCCTGAATAAATTGATGTAAATACTGGATACTCGGAATTAAGAAATCCTGTTCAGTAAAGGTCTTGTTGAAAATAAGTGGATATTCAAAGACACTATGTGTGAAAATAGCAGTAGGCAATATAAAAGTGATATATTCATGCTGTTCAGTGCTGTTGGTCCCCAAGCATTTTAGAAATTGTAGTGCAAAGAATTCTCCATCTCTGTCCTGAAGAAAGAGTGGCAAATATGTAGCACTGTCTGATTATAGTACATTAATTTTTATAATGGGGAGCTAGTGAGTTTACTATTTAGGACAGGAGGTTAAGGAGATAATATAAAGAATGTTTAAAAGAACAGTTACAGGAGTGTAAGGTTTCACTGATACTACGCCACATTAAAAAGAAGGAAATGTCTTCTTTTATTTTATTGCTATCCCATCCACTCATAAAATAAAGAAAAAAGAAAAAAGAAAAAAACACCAAACCTCTGCATGTTGGGACCTTTTGTTCAGATGTATTTCTCAGTCTATCTGTTATGCTGCCATTGCACTACTCTAGATTGTGACAAGGGAGGTCTGAGGTGTAATATTCTCTCAACTTCGAGAAGATATGCGGA
The DNA here is from genome assembly GCF_963924245.1 of Chroicocephalus ridibundus. Taxonomy (NCBI): domain Eukaryota; kingdom Metazoa; phylum Chordata; class Aves; order Charadriiformes; family Laridae; genus Chroicocephalus; species Chroicocephalus ridibundus. The sequence continues at coordinate 5,976,637 of NC_086316.1, forward strand.
ACAGCTTAAAGGGGGAAAAAAATAAATCATACTGCCTTATGATTTTCTAAGTCACGATGCTAAACTTAAAAACATATAATAATCACACGTTCAAACTATATCCCAAAATGTAGTGTGCTGTGCTACACTGAGGCAAGGAAACAGGCTTATAGCAGACCCAAATTCCCAAACCTTTCCTATTTGGGGAAGAAAATAAAGACTACCAAAGTCTTAAAAGAAAAATAATTATTTTTTATTTGGTTTTAGGCTTGCAAAGTGCTTTTTAGTAACATTTTTTTATTATTTAACTGCATACTCTGAAACTGTATCCTGCTTTTGAAATGTGTCAAGTAACTCCCATTTGTCTATGAAGGCAACGTTTAATCCTTTCACTATAGAGGATGCAGGTTAAAGATTTAGAGGTAGTCTTTGAAAGTAAATATATGTTGTGAGACATTCAACAACTTTCAGGTCCTGAGTTTTAGAAACGTAACTGTCTGAAGTGCTTTTCTTCACTATTAGCATTATAACATGACTGTGGCTTTAGGGGAATATCTTAACTATATGTATCGGTTTTACTGCCTGGAAAACTTAATGGTGTTCTCCATCCATGAAAAATAAGCAAGGTAATATGATTGCCTTTTAGTACTGAGAATAAGACCACATAGAGAGATAAAAAGGTTGTGTGAGTCTGGAACCAAGAAACCCATCAAAATGTAGCTCCAGAATAATTAAGTTCTCTTTAGGTGGAGGTATGTATCTGCACAACATAATAAAGAAATTCCAAGACTTTTAAAATATTTTTTTCCAAATAGTAAATTATCGCAAGCTGGAACAGGGATAATATTTTGGCTTAGAGACATCCACAAAGACAGATAAGTTTTGAATAATTTGCTATTTAAATATTGAAGACATTTCAATACTGTTAAAATAATCCTTTTCAAATTTGAGAACAAAAGGTTAATTTTTGTCATGTAAGTATTTAAAATTGAGGTTATTTAAGCTATGCATATACAACATTCACCCCATCATTTTTTTAGCAGAGTAAAACTTCTCTGTTACATTTCTTAAGTTATAATCTTTTTCATGACCTGAATTGCCAAGATTGGAGAAACTTAGAACACAGAGTTTTGAAAGACAGATTTTTTTGTTAGTTTCTCCCGTGAAGGCTACAGAGAAAAGGATATGAGAAGAAACAGTGTTGTTGTATTAGCTTCTTGTCGTCCGAACGGTACAGATCTAACTCTGAATTGTGAGTGGAGTGAAGCTGAACTTTGAAAAGAACAATGATATTTTATACACAGAGCACGGCTTTCTCATTTAAAGTGTGCGCCAGTTCTCCCAAGGAAACTACGGACAGTCCCTGCAGTGTTTGATGATTCAGATATAAAATCAAATTGAAGTAGTCCAGGAGAAATTCCTCTATTGATTCATAGGGACTTTCTACTTACACGTATAAACCTCTACCTCTTAAGGACATCCCAACTTTGAAATAGAATTTAGGATAAATATATGCTGAAGAGGCAAAAGAAGAACAATTGCACGGGTTATTCACCTCTGAAATACAGCGTTTAAGGAGTTGTGCACAGCAGAGGTAATATAATCCTTCTGAAATCCTGATCCTAATGCTTTTTTGTGCAGCAGGTGCTCTAGAGCGACATCTTAATGCGGCAATATTTGCCTGCCTGACGCGTCAGGAAAACTGGATTTTATTGTCCAAGCTAGTCCCTGCAGTTTATAAATGTAAACAAGGTGGCTTTTATAGAAGGATGCCTACAAACCCTTGGAAAGTTAAGTTAAAACTGCTCTTGAAAGATAAAAAAAAGAAGAAAAAAAGAAGAAAAAAAGACAGGTCAAATCATTGTTAGGGATTTGTGGATGTTAAGGTTCTTGTTCTGCTTCAAATATTCGTGTATCTGAGTGATGTGGATTTACAAACTAAAAGCTACAGCAAAGGAGAAAATAGCTTTAAAATACAGTGCAGTAACTGTACTTAAGTTTTAATGGAAATAATTTTTTTTTCTGAGTGTCATGTCCTTCTTAACTCCTTGTTATGCAGTGTAATTGCACTAATAACAATGAATTAATTTAAAATTCATTTGGTTGTCATAGATACAGCCATAAATGTTCTATTATAATGCAGAGCTAATTTAATGTAGCACTAAAATAGAAAGTTACCGGCTTTAGTCAGTTGTTAATACTCCACTGCATTTATTAAAACTGAGCAGATGGTCTCCAGAGAAGCCCAATAATCACAACAGTGGTAGGAGGTGGGTTGGTGGGTTGCTGCACGGTTGTATCTATCCTTGTGCTCTAAACTTTCCCTCGGGATGACTTTAGGGATGGTCCAGGAAAGGGTCAGCTGGGAAAGGCTAGTCCTTACGTTTCCCACAGAGTTTTGGGGTGAAGATTTTAAACAAGAATAAGAGTTTGCTAGCCTTCTCTCCTCTCAAGAGGAGTCGAGCAAGATAATAAATAGGGTCACGGGAATATGCTTTAAAACTCTCAGGCAGAGAAATAAGAGAAAGGTACCTGCAATGGGAAGAAAACCATTTCAGAGAGAACAACCCTGTTTTAAAAAGCTACCATGGAGATTTCTGTGGGGGAAAGAAATTATATTCATGGAAGAGTTTGTGCATACAAAATTCTTTCTTCTATTTTAAATCAATTTGTGCTACAAAACCCTTCTTAATTTTCTCTAAGAAAAATATTTTTTTTTTAAAAATGTTTGACTCAAAACATTTTATTTCTGTTTCAAGTTTCGTTTTGATATACATGCGATTTAAAAATATCTAAGTGAAAACTTATTTAAAAAAGAGTATCTCAAAAAGAGAGCCAATATGAAAATATTTCACTAGTTATGTTTTCATATTGCCTCATTTTTTTTCCTAAATATAGTCTAAACTAAAAACCTTGTGACATCAGCTAATTTCACCAAGTAATATTCCTGTTTGTAGAACAGTGTATTTTGATGGGACAAAGTTCTTCTGAAGTTTCTTTGACCAGTTCCAGCTCTGGTATCTTTGGGTGGATGAATGCTAGGAAGACTGATAATCCAATCCATGAATTAGAATTCATCTTAACTTTTAGAAACCTGTTAATTGTTAATTAACGACAATGGCATTGTCATTACAGAACCCCATGAATAATTTCCTACATAGTCATATTATGATTAAAAAATTGACCAAGCAAGCAATTTTAAGAAACTGTGTGGGAAGTTCAGCAATTTCCTCCTGCAGTTAAGCTGATCATTTTTTCTCCTAGCAGATGCGTTATTGGTATTCTATGGTATTTATAATATATAATAGATGATATGTCAATGTAGTTGCTATTATATTTAATTTACACAGTCATTCCTAAATTGTTAGCTTAATAACATTAAACCAATTAACTATAAAACTAATAAGAATTGTGCACACTAATGGATCTCTAGTGGAATTGAATTTGCTTACATTGTCAGTATATTTGGCCCATTATTATCAGAAGTCCTTTGCTGCCTTGCCTTTAAGATGTGATCAGTCCAAATTCTAGTGTGCACAGACTCTGATAATGCTTGCTGTAAAGCTCTGAACACCATAGCGGAAGAAGAAATTTCCAGAAACCTGAGCTGAGCTGCCTACTTGAATGATTTACATCCGTATTTCATCTTTTCTTCTTTTAATTCTGGCTTGTAAGTGCTTACTAGTAGTTACAATTTCTAAACTTGAGAATAGTCAGCTGGTTCCAAAATTAATCCAGAAATAGCAGTTATCTCCCAGGGTTACACGTAATCCTTGAAAACTATGCATGTCTCATTTCATGACAGCAAAGCTTTCCCTAAAAAAATCTGTTCTTTCTTGTTCAATATAATTTTAAGCTGTGTGACACTTCCAATCACTTTATAGTATATTCACTGCTGAAGTCAGCAGGGGCCAAGAGCTTCAAAGGAAAAAATCAAATCTCATAGCGTCAAGGTCTTAAATATGAAGTTGGAGTTGTGTGGTTTAAAAATAAATATTTAAATATGAGTTTTGAATGTATATACATACATTGCCAAATATGCACATAAATGTTAAAAATTAATTGCTTGGGGAATGTCAATCTTCAGACAGATAGTTGTACTTGCACCGTCTCTGAATCTAGCCGCTCTTTTGGAATTTGCTATTTCTCTGTGCATTACAAGCTCATTCTTTTCTTGAATTTCAGCCTGAGGTTTCCTGGTTTGTGGGTTTTTTTTTGATTTCTTTTTTTTGGTTGTTGTTTCTTGGTTCTTGTTGGTTGTGGTGGTGTTTTGTTGTTTTGTTTTGTTTTTCTTTGTTTTGTTTTGTTTGTTTTGTTTTTAAAGGTGCTCTTTATAAAGCATATAAGCAGATCTGCTTGATGCAGGAGATTGAACTGGGAGACGACTGGTTCTTAAAGCTATGCACTGCATGCCTGATGAGGAATTGTAACATTAACTAGAAGGCTGTAAATCCCTGCTGAGGTTACTTTCAGAATCCTTATCAGCTAGTACCACTAATTTCATTCCTCCTTTCTGGTTCCTGTTATATACATCCAGTCAGGTCACTCTCCTCATAACATTAAGCTTTTTACAGTGCAAGCATAGTCTTGTGTGCCTACACTCAAATTTGCAATAAACCTGGGATCTTTATCTTACGATTCTTGCCGTAACCATGGCAAGTTGCCTTGGCAGAAGGTCAGCAATTCATTAGTGACATACTAACATAGAGGTGGCTGCTGACGATTTGAAGGAAATGGACTTTTAGTCTGTTTTTAAACTTTACAACCATGTAAACCATGTAAACTTTCTCCCTTGTCTCCTTGAAAATGACATCTTGTATTCAGCAGTCATTGATTACCACCCTCTGTTTTCAAGGGTTATGACAAAGTTGCAAAATGCCTTGTCTTTTTGCAATGGTTATAATGCAGCTGGCCCTTTTTCTCACTCCTCAAGGCTTTCTGTCTTGTGTAACGCAATTGAGACACTTCAAACTTTTTGGGCAAGCAACGAAAGAAAAGATCTGTTTAACCGGAAACCCAATTAGCTCTGTTCTTTCTTAACTCAGTCATCTTGCCATCTGTATGTTTGTTGCTTTGGATATCAGTTTTTGAAATTAAACACATACAATGACCATTCAACACTCTAAATGGTTTTGTGAACTATTTGCTGCTAAATAAACCAGGGTCAGGTCTGGTTTCTGGCCTAAGACCAAGAGGCACAGACTGATGAAACATGTAGGAAAAGTGACATAGTGTCAAAGTTGCTCTCTCTACCTGTGTTAAATTTCTTGGTATAGAAATATCCTTAGAGCAGGATCAATTTGGCCAAATGTAGATGAGTGTGTTCTGGACGTCTGAACCTAGCTGTGTCTGTAATAAAACAATTGAAATTGTATCTCTCTAAAGTGGAGAAGTTGATTAAATGAACGTGCTAATTTTTCCCATTGATTGTAGAAAGAGCCACAGTTTATTTAAGCACATCTAAATTGTAACTTCTGAAGTTAGACTAAATGGAGTTAGTGCATTTCTTTTAAATATTTCTATTTAAACATCCACTTTTCAAAATGAAACTGGAATGTGTGAATTTTTACTGTGTCAAGTGGCAATTTAACTGTATTTAAAGGCATATTTCACTTCAACACAGAAACCAAGCTTCTTTAAGAACTTCCAGTCTTCTGATTTGATGATTCTACCTGTAGTTATTGCTTTTGTTTTACCATGTTTTACCATCTGTTATTGTTTTACCATTTAATCTTTGAGGAATACATATCCCTAGAACAGTTGTTTACTGTTCTGCTTACTGTGCTTCCAACATTTATTACCACCCTATACCTCTTTTAAAATAATCACTCAAAAGGCAAAATTAACTGAAATAAAATCTTGAAGTCATAGGTGACTAAAAGAACAACAAAAACGTTCAAAAGTTTGTATTCCTAATGTTGTACTGTCATCTTTCCTTACTCTTAGCCCACCCTGCTCAAGTCACTGAACTCTTCAGTAAATCCTCAGCCAGATTAAAGGAAGATTTGTTAAATGGCATCAGGGACCAGAGTTGTTTTTCTGGCTTCCATTTGTCTCTCCTGACAGGTACGCAGCTTTCCAGTAGAGAGAATCAACGCGTTTTTTTCTCTCTCATGTTTTTAGTCAGAAGTTCTTCATATTCACAACAAATAAAAAAAAGTGGTAATAAAATGGGAAGATGTATGAGAGAGCTTGATGGTTTTGCCCATTAAAGTACCCCATCTTTCTGGAGAGATCATCAAGAGGTATATTGTTGTCTTAATAACGCTCTGAAACCCCTTTTCTGTCTTCTGTCATAAAAGCATGGGTGGAAAAAGGGTCCTAGCCACGGGTCTCTTTCCACCTGTAGTAATAGCCATTTCAGGAGCAGACTTCATCAAAGCACTACCGTGTGCACAGTGCTTTCCCCAGTAGCCTCGTGCCTGCCAAGCACCACTTCATCACAGCAAAATACTTGGATCAACGGGATCACTCTTTTGGACAGAGACAGAGTAAAGCTACAGGTAAAAAGAGGAAATGCATTTTGACAAATATCGGTAGCACTTGTAATCCCCAGATACTATGACCTGAGTGATGGATTGATGTTCATATGGCAATACACTAGTCTATTTCTAGTCATGGACAGCAGCCTACTTTTTAACATTTTCTTTCAGTCTTTAATTCCCCCTGGACAGATTACCGGCACTTATGAAAAGCCATGTATTAATGCAGATGTATGTCAGTTAAGGGGGACACCATGAGAGTGACTGACTTATTTCTCACCATCTCCATGACCCAAACAGTCATGGTGCCCATCTACACGTTTTAAATTTCTGCTAAAATTTATCTCTGAAGGGGACAGACTCAGTAGGTCATTAGTGGAACTATACTCGTAACACAAAGCCGAAGGCCAATAATAGTATGTTAGTATTTCTGTCTCAACAGAAATTATTGCTATGTGCAATTCCTATCTAGGAAGGCATTTAAAATATTTTTTTTTTTATTGGAATGATTTCCCATATACAGTAAATAGTAAACTATGGGGGTTGGGAGGGGGGGTTTGGGGGGATGGGGGTGGAGGGGAAATGAAGGCAGACATGCATTCAGATATATTTACTTCATTTTTAAAAAAATATACCTAGACACTATTCTTAGAGCTAAGGAGGGAGGGTTGGAATTAACAGAATGAATTTATACGTTTTGATAGGAAAAAATAAATGTTTAATGGACATGCAGTGGGCTGACCCTGGCTGGATGCTGGGTGCCCCCCAAAGCTGCTCTGTCGCCCCCCTCCTCAGCTGGACAGGGGAGAGAAAATAGAATGAAAGGCTCGTGGGACGAAATAAGGACAGGCAGACTCAACTTGAAGAAATTAGTTTAATTTATTGCTAATCAAATCAGACTTGGGTGATGAGAAATGAAAACTAAACCTCCAAACACCTTCCCCCCAGCCCTCCCTTCTTCCGGGGCTCAACTTCGCTCCCCATTTCTCTCCCTCCCCCCGAGCAGCACAGGGGGACGGGGAATGGGGGTTGTGGTCAGTTCATCACACCTTGTCTCTGCCGCTGCTTCCTCCTCAGAGGGAGGACTCCTCACACTCTGCCCCTGCTCCAGCATGGGGTCCCTCCTGTGGAATAATTACTAAATTGGCCAAGAATACAAAAGTACAGCATTGTTCACACATTAAGGAAAGTCATAAAATCAAGAGGCTTCTGAGGTAGAATACAGCCACAGCTGTCACACGAAGAATGCATCTGCGATTGCCTGCACAAGGTTGGTTGTGAAACTACACGAGGGGTGGAATGGAACTTGCTTGTTCCGTGGCCTTCCCTTGTGACAAATACCAGATATGGGGACAAGATGGTACTACGGGACAGATAAGCGGCCTACACGCTACCCGAGCCAACATTTCATCAAATGTTGATAAAATGCTGTCCTTTGTGTGAACTACAATGTACCAAAACACACCTCCATCCTGGAGGCTATCCACCCCCAAGGTGTCAACACTCCTCCTTGAGTACATTAATCATAATAAAAGTACGTATGACTAAAGTCACTCAAACTCCACTTTGAAAATAAAAAATTAGTATAAAAATATAAAATAGTATAAAAATAGTAAAAAATAGTACAAAATACTAAAAAATATAAAATAGTATAAAAATAGCCCCAGAGAGAGGGGATGCCAGGGAAGACACCGTCGCGAAGAATTCCATCGCTGATTTCCGGGATCAGTCGATGGGCTGAGACTTTCTTCCCCACCATGGGGATGCCTTTGCGTAAGACTTAGATTATACCGAGTTCTTACTCGGGAATTTCTCTAGGGAATCTCTACCCTACATTTATAGCCAGGCTGTATCGTTTATAACTTTGTCACGCGTTTTGTATATGTAACAATATCTTTATTTGCACGTGCTTTGCAGACAGTGTATTTATCACCGGCAATCCAAAGAACCTGTATATCGGTTGTTTAAATAAACTGCACTCTTTAAGTAGCTGGTCGTTTCGCTTTCTCACTGAACGCAACCAAAGCCTCGAGAGTGGCCGTGCTAGTTCAGGAGCACGACTAGACTGAAGGTGGAGTCCACTATTAGCGTATCAGAGTTGTAATAGTTTAATACATATTAAAGGCGATTGGACTGATAGTGCTGAATTGAGCATCACTCAGAATTTAAACCTAGCCGCACCTGGCCTCCCACCTCGGTGAGGAGTGTTAGAACGCAAGGGGGTTTGTCTTCTGCCAAAACCTCTTGGCCACTTTTCACGCAGCACCTCCCACAGGAGATGGTTCTTCACCAAATTCTCCAATGCGTATCTTTCCCACAAGCTGCAGTTCTTCACCCGCTGCTCCGGTGTGGGTCCCTTCCATGGGGTGCAGTCCTTCAGAAACAGCCTGCTCCACGTGAGTCCCACATGGGGCCACAGGCCCTGCCAGGAGCCTGCTCCGAAGTGGGCTCATCACGGGCTCACACCTCCTTTGGGCATCCACCTGCTCCGGTGTGGGATCCTTTAGGGGCTGCAGGTGGAGATCTGCTCCACCATAGGCCTCCATGGGCTGCAGGGGGACAGCCTGCCTCACCAAAGTCTTCACCATGGGCTGCAGGGGAACCTCTGTTCTGGCACCTGGAGCACCTCCTCTCCTTCCCTCTTCATGGACTTTGGTGTCTGCCGAGTTTTTCCTCTCACATGTTCTCACCCTTCTCTCTGGCTGCTCTCATGTATATTTTTCCCCTTCTTAAATAAGTTATCCAAGAGGCACTGCCACTGTCGCTGATGGACTTCACCTTGGCCAGTGGTGGGTCAGTCTTGGAGCTGGCTGGCGTTGGCTGTGTTGGACGTGGGGGAAGCCTCTGGCACCTGCTCCCAGACGCCACCCCTGTACCGCCTCCCCCCCACACTCTTTCCCCCCCAGTACCAAAACGTTCACATGCAAACCCAATACACGATATTACGTTTTGGTCCATTGATTCATAGAGAGCTGATGCCTTATTTTATTGACAGCACAGATAATTAGAAGTATGCATGAAATCAATGTAAAACTAGTGTAGAAACCTAGCTTTCCTGTAGTTATCAGATTGCTAATTTGAGCATCACCAACCTGCATCCTACCAATACAACATGTCAAGGTATTACCCCACCTTTTTAATGTGTAAGAATTTTGAAATGTATGATCTATATTTGGCTGAGGAAGCAGTTGAAAAAATCAAACAAAGCTGAAAAGTATTGTTTGTCTTTAACCTAACTCCAATAGAATGTTAAAAATACCTATTAATGCAAAAAATATGCAGGTGGCGACTGTAGCTGCGGAATGGCTGCTCTCTTGCTAGTTTCTTCCCACAGTAGTCATTGTATTTGTCCACGCTGACCCATGCTGAATATATGTGATCTTGGCAGTTGGAACTAAATGTAATGTTACACCATTGATGCTATACCAGAATTGCAAAGGTGTCAGAGCCCCACAGACCAGCTGTTCAGTGGCACTGCAGGGGAGATTTACTGTTTTACATGCAATTTGTTATGGTAGAGTTATCTGTTAAATAACAAAAGGACCTTTGTTCTTTGTCATTAATCCTACTGTCTGTCATACCACATGGCAATGGAGACAAAAGTTGTATCAACGTGGTGGAAGCTGGAGGGAAGAAAATATCCTGCCTGATGATAAATCATGTTGCAATAAAAATGAGAGTAAAATCTCCAGGCTTGTGTTACGTTTAATTTTCTCCATTAAAACTTCCGAGTAGAGGTTAGTTGTTTTAGTGAATTTCTTCACTGGCTTACAGTTCTGAGTGAAGTGGGTTTAAACAATTCAGAAAGGTCAAGCAGAAATATCTTCAGGATTATCCAGTAGAAAAATGTAGCCTTACATATCTGTACCAAGTCCCATTCAAGCAGTAGGAGTCCTTTTTGCCTGTTAAAAAGGGAGTGAACCGAGCCCAGAGCTGCAGGAGGTCTCAGACTTGAGTATGGGAGAAAATACTTGCTTTTCTTAGGGCTGGGAAAGAGGAAGAAAAAGGGAGAACCTTGCTTTCTGTTGCACCCAGAAATGACAGGAGGGAAATAGCTGACAGTAACAAAGCTTGTGTGAAGCCAGCATCTTAGGTGTGAAAACTAAAAATGTTTATAGAATGTCCTTGGTGAGAAAAATAGACTAAAGAAAAAAATACTTCCACATTCTACTGAGGTAAAAGCATCCAAACAGTTAATTTGGTCTTTAACACACAGGAAAGGTCAAGAAGAATTCAACATTTAGCATTTATTGTGTAGGGTCACTGCGTACATATTGTTGTGCATACGTTCATTCTTAATATAAACCCTTTGCCCTACCCAAGAATTAACACCACCAGTCAACTCCACCTACAAAGGCAAACTTATGAGTTTTTAATGAATAGTGTAATATATTATTTAGTGCCCTCTACTGTAGAAAAGCTTGATCATCAACCGGTGAAGACACAGGTATGTCTTTGGGATAATATGAAGGTAAACTCAGGAAAATATGCCTATTCATCTACAACTTGTTATGTTGTAGCAGTTTTAATTGTATTTATTGTGATAAATGTCTTGATCTGGAATTGATTTTTTTGGTGGAGATAAGACTGATCTTAATCAAGTTCTCTTCACTACAGTTGCACGGATAATTTCAGAAAAAAATATTTAATGTTTTTTAATTATTTGAGTATTTTTCCTGTGTTTTGTGTGCCCCTTGTATGCATTAATGTGCTTACTAACACCATCCTTAAACACCTATATAATGTATAGATTAGCAAATATGAAAACAAACACACAGTGGTCTTCCAGGTTTCTTCAAGCTGTCATCAGAAGTCAGCATGGGGAAAGATGGCCTTTTCACATGGCTGAAATATACGGTAAGCCAAGAGGAAATGAGTCGCAAAGGAACCTACACCACCTTTGCAGCATGTTTCTTTGATGACCATGGGATCAGGACAGTGCGTCTGCATAAGCATCCACTTCTTGTAGCTCTCTTCTTTACTTGCACCATTAGCCTATGAAGAAATTATACAAAACCTCTTCCAGATCCTGCCCATTGCAGGTGGAACAATTGCTGTCTAATTCCTGTCCCAAATATATGGCAGCCATAGCACAGCTATTGCTTCCAAGACTGTTTGTAAATCCACCATGTCTTCCTGACTTCTTGTTGTGGACAATCTTCTTCTACCTACTTTCCTTTCTGTTCAGTCACCTTGGAGAATCATGGAATGATTTGGGTTGGAAGGGACCTTAAACATCATCTAGCTCCAACCCTCCTGCCACGGGCAGGGACACCTTCCACCTTTCACCTCCAACCTCCCACCTCCACCCATCTTCTTTTCTCCATCTTTTTCTCTTGAGCCCTGTCCTGGTTTCAGGTGAGATAGAATTAATTTTTTTCTAGTGATTACTGTGTTTCAGATTTGGTATGAAAGGAATGCCAGTAATTAATATTGGTTTAGTTGTTGGCAAACAATGTTCACACTAGTCAAGGAGTTTTTTCAGCTTCCCATAGAAGCTGAGAAAGACCATGGATAGAACAATGGAATGGACAATGGAATATTCCATAGCATAGACGTCATGCTCGGTATATAATAGAGGGTTGGCCAGGGGAGCAAATCTGCGATCTCTGCTCTGGTTGGGTGGGGGAACCAGTTCACCGGGTGGTGAGAGTGACTTGTGTCTTGTGTATTCTTCTACCATTATTATCATTGTTATTCTTATTGTTATTTTCCTTTTCCATTATTCTATTAAACTGTCTTTATCTCGATACACAATATTTTTTTTTCCCTTTCCTTTCCTTTTCTCCCTCTTCTCCCTACCCTACTGGGTGGGGAAAGGGGAGTGGGCAAGAGGCTGCATGGTCCTAGCTGCTGCCTGGGGTTAAATCATGACAGGCCTTTAAAGCAATATCTCTCCCATACTGCTTCACTGTAAGGAACGGTTCCTCCTCCGATGGACAGATGACATGATTTTCTCTTCTTCACCAACAAAGTTATGGGCAAAATTAACTTTTCACTCTTCATCCAATTCTCTGTGTTTCAGCTAAAATAATATCCAGGTTTTTAAAATAACGTAATTCTCACCTAATTGATACTATAAGCAAGTCCTATAACAACATCAAGAGTTACATAAAAATGCAAAGAGTTTTCTTTGTACTCACGATACAGATTTCTTAAATCCCTAATGTTTCTGAATCATCCAAACACTTTCAGCAGTACAAGGATGACTAATTTCAGTGTAATACAGACACTTGCATTGAGAGACCCTTTATTACTACCTTAACCCCAAAGTCAGTGCTGTTGAGATCCAGGCGTTAACTCTTCCTCATCAAAAATTTAAACCATGCCTCAAGCAGGACCTGAAACACAGGGCACAGAGGGTCAGTGAAGCAGAAAGTATGGTACACTGAACTGCTGTGCTGGCTCCAAGGAAAAAAAAGGTTTGGAAATGTGGCAAAATTCATTAATTTCCACTTAAAATATTTAGTATTCACACTGGAGGTGTAAGACTGACTGAGGAGAAATACTTTCCCTGAAGTTCGTGCTGCACAGGCTGAGATTTATTTTGATAGTTTCATCCTTCTGAAGCCTTAGTGCTAAAAATACCTATGGAAAAAAAATACAGAGAAAAGAAACAAACCAAAAAATTTCTGTTCCTGATCCATCACATACTCTTGTGTTTTAAGTGCTGTTTTTTCCTGTAGAAGTTAGCCGTAAGCTCTCTCAAATGAGAATAGGATTTCTTGCAGTATTTATCTTTTGTGCAGTAGCATCGTTTCATGACAGAATTTATACGACTGTTGATAATAGCTCATGTAAAACTGTTGTGACTCTTTCATTTGTCTTCAGATTTCTACCTCCTTATTGAAGAAATAGCATAGTTTATTTAAAGAAAACCAAGCTTGCAGTTTGTGGTAACTACATATACATTACATCACAGAAATTATGCATTAGTTAGAAAAAAAGGAATTATTGGTAACCTTGTGAAATATAATAATACTTGTTTAACCTCTGTCTTTCTATATGAAGCAGGTAACCTCTTCTCTTCTCTTCTCTTCTCTTCTCTTCTCTTCTCTTCTCTTCTCTTCTCTTCTCTTCTCTTCTCTTCTCTTCTCTTCTCTTCTCTTCTCTTCTCTTCTCTTCTCTTCTCTTCTCTTCTCTTCTCTTCTCTTCTCTTCTCTTCTCTTCTCTTCTCCCTTGATGTTATACTATGATACTTGATAAAAAATAAACAAGAAATACTACAAGGCTTGGTGTAAGACTAAAAATTCAGGTGGAATTTCTCATACATTTACTTTGCACAGTAAGTAGGCGTGCTAATAGAGAACTATAGCTAATGTTCCCCTTAGTTTTAGGTGAAACATTCCTCTTAGTTGTGCCCTTCTGCTATTATTATAGAAAAATCTTTTCCTTATTAACTTTCCTCTTTCTTTTTTAAAGCAGTGTATTAAAACTAGGGAATTTATGGAAGCATTTATGGAGACATTTATGCAAAAAAATCATCTTATTTTGGAGGAAAATGTTGATAAATTTTTAAAAAAGTAACAAGCAGACAAAGTTAGGAAACTGTTACCTTGTTCGTACTTAACCAGGAAATAAATATATTAAGATGAGTCACTGATCTAAGACAAACCATTTCTTAGGAAAGGAATTTCTTCCTATTATATGTGAGTATTCTACATCTGCCCAATTCTTTCTGAAAACATCCCTGAAATCTGTTTTCACTTATAAACTGTATTCATTTATAAACACAAAGGGAACAGATCCCAATGTGATAATAAATTAGGAACTATTGTTTCCTTATAGTATTTGTCATTTGTACTAAACATGCTGGATTTTTTTCAGCCTTCTGCTTTCTTTGGATTTTGCATGTTAACAATGAAAAGAGATGTAAGAGCAGATGTCAGTGTGCTACCCCCTGCCTTCAGAGCAGATTGAATTTTTCATTATCACCATTTGCAGACTATTGTGTGCAGACGTTTACTTTGAAATTTCCTTAGCAACACTCCAAAGTATGCTTTATGAGAGATATTTGTGGGTGGAAATGTTATTAAATAAATCTTGATACTTTTCCCCTTATGCTTTATCTGTATGACATTTTATTAAAATAATTATAAGGTAAAGTCAGTGCATTTTCCATATAGCCACAAAACAAGCATGTACAACCTATGCGTAGGTGCAGTTTGTAATTGCATTAACAGTATTGAACACTTTCCGCACTGCACTACACCTATCTTCTGTTTCCACCTCAAGCATAACTTCCTCAAAAAGAAACAAATTAAATCCCAAATCTTACTGAGGCTAACGTACAATTTTAGATCTCTTTAATAGTGCCCGCAATGATAATTACCATTCCGTTATTTCTTGTGATATGACTGCTTTGGAAGACCTCAACGATGGCACGGACCTTAAGTTTGTCAAACTTCATCCAGTCCTCCTAGATGGGTTTGTCTTGCTGCAGCATGTATATTATATGTATATTTGACAGAAAGAGGACCCTGATTCAAAATGTCTTATGAAAATATCCATAATTACACAAGAGGAGGATACAAGTGTCAAGTCACACTCTAAATAGCTCCACCTGTTAACTTTGAAGAAGACTCCTCAAAAAATGTGTAAGAAGGAGATCAAACACTCTTTGAATATAACATTTCTTCTTCCTCTGTTTTCTTACACAAGATATTTCTTGTCATAATTAAAATTAAATTTTCTGATAATTTGTTAGCTTCTGGCTGTAAAAATTCTTTACATATTCTCAAGACTTCTTAAGGCAAAGTTCAAATTTTGAGCAGAAAAAAACCAGAAACCTTTTTAACATTTTCTCTTTCAGTGTCATAATGCAGTTAAATGGGTCACATTTGTAGTCCCTGACATTTAACAAAGTGTCAGGAATAATTAAAATAGGTGAATCTGACTATTCACAGACAGGCCTAGAACTGTTGCAAGAAGGAAATCAAGACAGAAATTTAGAGCTCTTTGCTAGCACTTTGCTTTTGTCTTGCTTTCTATCCTCTGTTCTGGGACTGAGTTGTTCAACAGCACATTTAACTTTGTATCTCAGATTACTCATCGTTAGTAGAAAGTGCTGTTACAGTTATTATAATGAGTCAATCTGAATTTTCTGTTTTCACTGAGCATTTTCATTTACCATTTTGCTGAAAGAGAATTTATCAGATGTAAATTTTAATGCATTTTATACATTCTAATTTATCTAGCTTTTGAATGCATTTTGAAATGAGTCACAACAGAAGTGCAACTCTAATATTGTTAAGGCTCAACAGCAGGTCTTGACATTGAGGTGATTTGTAAATACTTTTTTGTTGTTTTTACTTATTAGCTAAGGAATTACCCATTAGTGACAGGAGTACTATTTATTCTGGTCACATTTATGGTTCCTTCTTCTACAGATTCTACACATGAAAAAGCATAGACCTGTATGTAGAAATTTAGAAGCTGAAAGCTATAAATATTAAAGGAAACCGTTTTTTTGTCTTATTAGAAGGGCAATGACCTTGATGGTCTCACTCTAGGTTCTGTGGACATTTTTCAGTGGGGTAGAACTGAGTCTTTTGGTATATATGTATTCAGCGACTATAAAATTCAGTGCTTGACAATAGGCGTCTGGTGTCTCTCAGCGCCCTCCAGATAAGTCTAGCAGTCACTTTCTCCTGTGTCACCAGTGCTAACGCTCCTTACACCTGTCTCTCTTGTCTTACCTGTCTCATTTTGCATCATTCTATTTAATCCTTTTATCTATCCTACCACATACCATCCACCAGGTTTCAAAGCCCATTATGGCTATTTCTTTCTCTATTAATCATATTTAATTTTGTATTTATATTGTAAATGACCATCACAATGGATCATACAATCATAATGCTACACTCCTTTATCTATTTATTAAATTTTTTAAAGAACCATCTGTATTTTTCTTTTCAGGTTGTCTATCATACTAAAAAAGTCCTCCCTAAATGTAGTCCTCCCCTCCTTCCTTTCTCTCATTCAAGGTCTCTTTAAATCTCTTTATCCCCAGTGTCCGTAAAAGACTGTTCAGGAGCTGGGCTGCAGATACCTCCTCTTTTCCATCCATTCATTTATGTTTATCTGTTTATTCTTGTGTTAGTTTTTAAACAGGATGGTTGAAGACCTTTTCTTAGTTCCTTGTGTCTTAGAAGCCCTGTGTTCTGTATTTGAAGATTTTAGGCACTGTAGTCACATATAAAAATATTAATGAACAGTTAATAAATATTTATCATCGTATCTATTACCTTTTGATCCAGCTGACAGAATAACCTCTCCCCTTCCCAGATCACCTTTAATTAAAGATCTCCAGAGATTTACAGGAAAAGGTTATATTATTATCCCCGTTTCACACATGAGGGAGCCACAGTGAGGGTGAAGAAACATATTGGGAGAAAACCACACCTCATCTTAACCTGGGCTGACACCTCCTGATATTTTCAAGTGCCTGTGGGCTTTCCTTCTGTCAAAACACAAGTGCAATTTTTTTAAAGTGAAGCAGGACCCATCTGTTTAAGAGTTTTTTTCCTTTTGCCACTAATGGCAACAGGATTAATTTTTCATTATTTTCATCTTGACAAGTAAATGTCACCGAGGCTGGCAGAACCACTTCTGCAAAGAGGATAGCATCTGCTTTTCCTGAGCATTCCTGAGCCACAGAGGTATAAAGAGGATGTGAGTCATATTTATTAATTCTATCAGCAGAAACTGCATGCTTATCTGAGGACAGAATTTAGGCTCTATTTCCAATGTGTAGTCATTTCAAGGACATAGGTGTTAAGTCTTTTCATGAACAAGGCAGGGGAAGGAAGTGGAAAAAAAAAACAACACAAAGGCAGCAGAAGTACTACCTTTGTTATTGTACAAGTCCAACAAAATTTCTGCGAAACATGAAGACTACAAATGACTGAGCTCTGAGGATGAGCTATTGCTGTAAGGCAAGATGGTCTTTCCAATATATTGTACAATGCAAATGGCAGGAGAGTTGCACAACAACAAAACTGAACAACTGCATTTTGGTCCCATTTCTCAACCAGTAACAAAGGTCCTATTGCAATCACGTTAGTGAGAAAATGTTAAAATGTATCTTGAGGCCAAAAGCTAACTCTCAAGGTGATTTACATTCCCATAGCACGCAAACCCAATGTTCTTACAGAGCTGCAAAATGGTGTTGTAAGTACTGTAAATGTTGTAAATCCCTTGGTGGAAATGGAAACCATTTTGCTTTCTTGATTTTACCTGAATCTAATAAAAACAGCATCATGCTTCCATGCCACTGCAGCCTGAGCAAGCTTCGGAAGTTCTGTTCTTTCTTTGGGTGAAAAGGGAAGTTGCACTCAAGTCAAAATAATTTTTATTGAATCAGACCTTGTGAGTAACGAAGGTAGGTAATAAAAGTAAACATTGAAACTAAAATTGCAAATTGTGTTTCTTTGTTTGTTTGTTTTTCCAAATCGTTTTCATAGTGACATTTGCCTCCCCTCTGAATGGTATGTCACAGTACTAAGTCACATGCCTGATTTAAGAGTAAGAAGCTGTTCTTTAGGGAATTTTGTAGAGCAAGAGTAAGGCTACAGTTTTCCTGGTTATATTTTCCTAATAAAAAATGAGTTTATGTTATGTTAAAAGAACAGAGGTTGATCCTGTCATGAAAAAAAAAATAAAAAATAAGGTTGGTAGGTTTTTAAAAAAGTGATCGGAGGAATCCAAATTCTTTTGTAACAGTTGTATAAACTTTCAGGTTAATGCTGGATAGTGCTAGCGATACAACTACGAAAACTGCAAGCAGCTTGTATGGGCAAACAGCACGTGATATCAAGTGGGTCTCCTCCTTCACGCAATGGTCCAAAGTGCAAAACTGCTTACTACTTTATGGGCTAGAGCATTGAAGATGCTGTTGTAGCAGTGTCTTGATTGATTCAGGGCCCCGTTACATTAATCCTCACAAAAACTTGGAAGTGACCATAGAAATCTTAGAGCTTAGAGGGGTAACTGTGAAAAAAAGGCTGAGAAGAAATAGCAGCAGCAAACTGGGATTTATCAGGTCATGCTTTGAGAACTATACTGACACATATATATCTGATAAATTTTTGATACAGCTAATGGAGAGAAAAGGAACATTTCTAAAGCACAATTAATTTTATCTTAAAATAGGTGTTTCAAATTGGTTAAATAAATTGTGTCTGCTTCTCTTGGACAACTGTAAAAGACTTCCAGATAACTAGCTCAGATGTGTCTGTATTATACATGTCTGACATTAGGTGAGATGAAGAGGCTTTTTATAAAGTCACAAAGAATACTAAAGACCGAGCCGGGACTGTACACCTCCTCCATCGCCCTATGCAACAGACGAAGTGCTTTTTCTATTTAAAGGTGATCTTTAATATTTTTAATTAAAGTGTGAATAATTTCTATATTTTTCCTTTGTTTGACTAGACCCAACTAGGCTGATTAAATTCTGCATATGTTGATACATATTTTCAAGTTCCTGGAGTGATGACCTCTATAATGGATGAAGTTTTGTGGTTGCACTATGCAAACTTCGCTCAAGCTAGTGTCGGCCATCATCACCATATGCTGTAGCTGGAACAAGACATCAAGAAAATAAGGTTAACCATTTTTCAATGTGCCGTCTCATTGTAGGGTCTGGGTCCTCACTATTTTGCTATTATTTTTCATATCTTTGAGAGAAAAATTTGATTCGTAATTCATTATGTACCCCAATATAGAGATATCTTTTGTTTTAATTCAAATTCTATCATTATTCTAGCCCCCAGAACTTGGGAGTTTTAAGTCACTGGGAGTAGTTAATTCCCGATAAAGAATGATGGAGAAAAAAACAGACAGGAAATTTAACAAAGTAATATAATAATTAATGTAACAATGAATAATCTATATAACAGTAGATCAATTCTCCCTTACACTATAAAATTGTTAATCCTTTAAAAACTGTCTTATGGTTCTAGGTTAAAAGTGGGTTAATATGGAGGAGGGCAAACATTTAAGGGAAATACCTAGGATGGTAAGTTCTGATGTGGTGATGGGCCTCTTTGTGACATACATTAGTAGTCAGATAGAAGATTCTTTTTTCCTGGTTATTTTCAGAAGTAGTTTTGCTGCCTTTTTTCAGGAAGAACTATTTTGAATTCATTGAGCTGGTTTTTGATTAAGCCTTAAAAAGAATATGAAGCAGGACAGATCCTTTTTGCTTTTTCTACCCATAAATTCAGCGCACATGACAAGGCTTATTCAGGTGCAGGTTAAACAGATACTTCAAATATATTTTTCTACGCTTATGTGTAAATCAGTCATGGAGAGTATGTAGGCAGAGAATAAAGGTATTGAAACAAGACTGCTTTTAGGCTCAGATAAGGATTCTGCCTCTATGCTAAAACCTACTATTGTTCTAGAAAACTTTGAGAGAAAATGTTAAGATTTTCTTCAAGGACAGACACAAAATGTGACAGCACGTCCTTGATCCAACTTTATGCCACTGGAAATATCACAGAATCACACAATAGCTGAGGCTGAAAGGACTTCTGAGGTCATCTGTTCCAAGCCCTCTGCTCAAACAGTGCCTCCAAGAACCAGTTACCCTGTGCAGATAGCTTTTGAATATCTCCAAGGATGGAGATTCCACAACCTCCCTGGGCAACTTGTGCCACTGCTCTGTCAGCTTCACAGTAAAAAAAGTGTTTCTTGATGTTGAGATGGAACCTCCTGGTCTCCGGTTTGTGCCCATTGCTTCTGGTCCTATCGCCAGGCACCACAGAAAAGAGCCTGGCTCCTTTCGCTTTGCATCCTTCCCTTCAGGTACTTATATTCATTGTTGTGTTTCCTCCTGAACCTTCTCTTCTCCAAGCTAAGCATCCCAGCTCTCTCAGCCTTTCCTCACAGGGGAGGTGCTCCAGTCCCTTCACCATCTTAGTGTCTGTTCACTGGGTTCTTTCCAGTATTTCCATGTCTTTCCGGGGAGCCCAGAACTGAACACCGTGCTCCATTATGTGCTCACCAGTGCTGAGAAAAGGGGAAGGATCCTCTGCCTTGACCTGTTGGCAACACTCCTCCTAATGCAGCCCAAGATGCTGTTGGCCTTCTTTGCTGCAATGGTATGTTGCTGGCTCATGTTCATCTTGCTGTCCACCAGGACCCCTACGTAATTTTCTGCAGAGCTTCTTTCCAGCTGGGAGGGCCCCAGCATGTACTGGTGCATCGAGTTTTTCCTCCTCAGGGGCAGGACTCTGTACTCCTCCTTGTTGAACTTCATGACATTCCTTTTGGCCCATTTTTCCAATCTGTTGAGGTCCCTCTGGATGGCAGCACAATCCTCTGGTTTTGTGTCATCTGCAGATTTGCTGAAGATACACTCTGCCTCATCATCTGATCGTTAATGAGTGGATCCGTTATTGGTCCCTGGGGAACACTGCTATTTACTGACCTCCAACTAGACTTCGAATCATTGATCACCACCCTCTGGGCCAAACCACCTCACTACCTACTCATCCAGCCCATACTTCATCAGCTTCTCTATGAGCATCTTATGAGAGGCAGTGTCAAAATCTTTCCCCCATCTACCAAACCAATCTTGTCCATGAGTTGACAGCACACAAAGACAGAGTTTGAAAATCATTTGAAACAATAGCATGAGTTAATTCTTGGCATCCCCTTAAAGAATGATAACTTGGGCTCTGTCTATGTACCACCGGTGCTAATTCACACTAGCTATGGCACACGTCTGCTGTGGTGTCTCAGGCACTGCTAAATAACTGACGTGCTGTAGTCATACCTATGCAGAAACCTGCTTCTTACTGAAGCCTGAGCCCACCATGTGAGTTAACCTTTGCTTCTGAGTTAAGCTTGAAGGCAATTTCTTTTCCTGCTGCCCAGCTGCAGGGTGCATGGCACAGTTAGCTGTAGTTGCTAGGTAGCACAACCAAACTGCCAGCTTCCAAGTGAGTCTCCTCATGCCAATCAGTGGGCTATTTCTTCTTGTCTGGCTGGCCCCCAAGGTATTAGTGATCATTTGACAGAGAAACATCAGTCTAATGAGAGACATCAACAAGGAGATCAGTTTCTGCTGTGTGACAGAGAAAGGGATAATCACAGTGGCTGCTTGCAGAACAGCAGGGCGTCGGCTGGGGGTGGAGCAAGGACCAAGTAAATGTTTATTGAGAATCTCTTCTTAATTTCTTTTTTGCTTAGAGCCTTCCAAGCAAGGGCTTGGAAGACCTGTTATGGAGTGCCGAGACGCCCAGCAGTCGAAGCCAGCATATTGCGAACAGTATTTCTCTGGCAGTCCACTGGTGCTAGAGCTCTTCTATTCAGGAAAGAACAGAAGACTATTGGTTGGGAGACTCTGACAGCTAACTAATCAGTCATGTTACTGCCCAGGGGTGTTGTGATGGATGTCTCATTTTCCAGTATATTTCTTGTTTATTGTCAGGTTTTCTAGCCCTCACCAGGTTACTGTTAGTTTTGAACACGTGATGAACTGGAATTGAATTGAGGCAATTGTGGGATCTGCTATTGTAAATAGACCCAAGAAAATGTAGCAGAAGCAAAGAAAATTCAGGAGCACACAAACACCAGAAAGCTTTTGTTCAAACACTTTTATCATTGCAGCTTACAATTGGGTGTTTCTGTAGACTTTTCCCCTGGACATTCTTCTGGAAGAGCTGGTCAAAACACGTGATTTCTGTGAGAAATTTCATATGGGATAAAACCATTTATTTTTTATTTTTCACAAAGCAGAAATTCAAAGACAAATTTACTTTGAAAACAGAAAAAAAAAACCCAAACAACCACAACCAAAAAAGAAAGAAGTGTGGGTTTTGTATAGTTGACAGCTTGGCCAAGCTTGGAAAACTTTAAACTTTTCCCAGAAACACTCTGAGCTACAATCAAGCATTCAGCAGAGTCTTGGAGGCAGCAAATGCCAAGCCATTCATTATATGTAGTAATAATGATTTCTTACCAGGACTCAAGCGTGGTCTGAATTTCTCTTTTAAATGTAGCAATCTACTCTGTAAAACCTGAAAAATTGTCTGCTGCTTGGTGACATTGGCATGAAGTATAAAGGAGGTTTAAAAATAAATTTTAGACATTAGAAACATGTAAAAGAATAATAATAATAATAATTAGCCACGTTACCAAAGGTGACTAATTTTATTATTTTTTAAAATATAGATAAAAAACATTTGACCCACAAGAATGTTCTTCAATGTGCTGTTTGTAATGAAGAGAGGTAGTGATTAGAAAAGGTTTTCCATCGTGTTACTGTTCTGCTGTTACTTTTCCTACAAAACACATCATAACAGATTAGGGGAACAATACATGCAATCAGTGAACACACATGATAAATTGAAAAAAAATATTGCTGTTAAAATATCAAGCAAAGTGTTATCCCAAACCAGTGTGATTTTTTTTTTACCCTAAACTGCTGTGATGTACCTATTTATTGCCACAGCATAGGAGCAGTTGCGTTTTAAGTGTATAAGCATATAAGTTTAATTGTCAAGTATATAAGTTTAAGTGTCTAAGTAAAAAGTTTATATGTATCAGCATAAGAGAAGCTGAGCTTATAAGTAAATAAGGACTTGTTCTTTTTTTCTGAGACAACATTTGTGTAGGAAATAAAAAAAGGACTTAAAAGAGAGAACAGCTTTCTGAATGTGAATTTGTAAATGAGAAAAATTAACAGAAAAACTAATGAGTTTATTTTAACATTTGACGCTGTACTCATTTTTTTTTTTTTAAATAGGGTGCTGATGATAAAAGGAGGAATTGAAATTCCCACTATGTTTGCAAATATCTATATCATACAAATTATTTTATGCTCTCTGTATATGTTTGGGTATGCATGTATAGATTATAATGTTTCTATACATATTTACAACATATTTGTATCTATGTATATATTTATTTAAAACACATGCATTTTTTTTCTTCGTTAAACTACTTTTTAAAGTTTTTATAATAGTAAAATTTAAGGAGTATAAGAACTATAGATATGTTGTAATCTATCTTTACCATATGCTACTAATTATGTAAAGCAGTATTTTAAAGAAGCAAAAAAATCTCAATAATAAGATTAATAATGAAATATCATCCATCAAAATATTGTATTAGCTGAACTGCTGAGTCACTTTCAGAAAATGGGAGGGGTGGCTGACCCCCTGCACCAGGACAGGTTGGGGCTGACCTGCTGGAGAGTAGCTCTGTGGAAAGAGACCTGGGAGTCATGGGGGGCAACAGGATGACCATGAGCCGGCAATGTGCCCTGGTGGCCAAGAAGGTCAATGGCATCCTGGGGGGCATCAAGAAGAGTGTGGCCAGCAGGTGGAGGGAGGTCATCCTCCCCCTCTGCTCTGCCTTGGTGAGGCCACACCCGGAGTGCTGTGTCCAGTTCTGGGCTCCCCAGTTCAAGAAGGACAGGGAACTACTGGAGAGGGGACAGCAAAGACTACCAAGATGGTGAGGGGACTGGAACACCTCTCTTATGAAGAAAGGCTGAGGGATTTGGGTCTCTTTAGTCTGGAAAAAAGATGACTGAGGGGGGACCTTATCAACACTTATAAATACTGAAAGGGTGGGTGTCAGGAGGATGGGGCCTGGCTCTCTTCAGCATCTCTGAGCTCTTAAGATGTAGTAGTCCTGTGTGTAGTAGTTTAAAAGTAAAGAGTAACCAAAATTAGAGACCAGGATCGGTAATTGTACATTGCTCTTGGGTGAGTCCTCTGAATTGATTGACAGATTTATAATGAAAATATTACATACAGAGAAATAATATTATGTATAACTCTTTTACTCCTATTGAGTTTTCACCTTAGTTTACTTCTTCATTGAAACACTGATTTAATAGCTCTCTTTTCAGAATTTTAAAGAAAGTACTATACCAAGTTATTTATGAAAAGCTCTAGGGAGAAGATGTTAATAGTTCCCAGGAAAAATTTGAACATAAAATGCCATAAGTATTGTAAATAAAAGTTGTACTAGTGTAAATAATATTAAAATTTTGTCTCATAGCAAATCTGATGATCTTTCTTATTTAAAGAGCCTTATTTGAGTCACACAGGGCTAATCACTCACCCCCACGACTCAGGACCTCCTCAACCAAGAAAAAAAGGAAAGTAATTATAGTAGGTGACTCCCTTCTGAGAGGAACAGAGGGCCCTGTCTGTCGACTGGACCCATCCCACAGAGAAGTCAGCTGTCTTCCTGGGGCCAGGATCAAGGACATAGGAAGGAAACTCCTTACCCTGGTTTGGCCCCCAGATTATTATCCACTGCTGATATTTCAAATAGGTAATGACAAGATAGATAGCAGAAGTCTAAGGGCAATGAAGACAGACTTTGGAGCCCTTGGACAGCTTGTTAAGGGATCAGGAGCACAAGTAGTGTTCTCCTCTATCCCACCAGGTGCAGGGATTGATGAGGGGATAAACAGGAAGAGTCAGCAGATTAACTCCTGGCTCAGACTGGTGCAACCAGCAGAACTTTGGTTACTTTGATCATGGATTAATATAAAGGACACCAGGCATGCTGGCAACAGGTGGGGAAAGCCTAACCCAAAGGGGAAGAAGGATTATTCGATGAGGGAAAGGCTGTGGACATTGTCTACCTAGACTTTTGAAAAGCATTTGACACTGTCCCCCATAGAATTCTCATGGAAAAACGGCGGCTCATGGCCTGGATGAGCATACGATCGGCTGGATCAAGCACTGGCTGGCTGGGCGGTCCCCAAGAGTGGTGGTCAATGGAGTTAAATCCAGCTGGTGTCCCTCAGGGCTCGGTGTTGGGACCAGTTCTGTTTAACATCTTTATTGATGACCTTGATAAGGACATAGAGCGTATCATCAGCAAGTTTGCAGATGACACAAAGCTAAGCAGGAGTGTTGATCTGCATGAGGATAGGGAGGCACTACAGAGAGACTTGGATAGATTGGACCGATGGGCCAATGCTAGCCATATGAGCTTCAACAAGGCCAAGTGCCAGGTCCTGTACTTCGGCCACAACAACCCCATGCATCGCTACAGGCTTGGGGCAGTGTGGCTGGAGAGCTGCCTGGCAGCTACCTGGGGGTTCTAATTGACATGAGGCAGCAGTGTGCCCAGGTGGCCAAGAAAGCCAATGTCATCCTGGCTTGTATTAGAAATAGTGTGACCACCAGAAAGAGGGAGGTGATTGTCCCCCTGTAGTCAGCACTGGTGAGGCCACACCTGGAGTATTGTGTCCAGTTCTGGGCACCTCAACACGAGAGAGATCTCGAGGTGCTGGAGCGAGTGCAGAGGAGGGCAACGAAGCTGGTGGAGGGCCTGGAGAATAAATCTGATGAGGAGCGATTGAAGGAGCTGGGAGGGTTTAGTTTGAGGAAGAGGAGGCTGAGGGGAGACCTCATCGCTCTCTACAACTACTTGAAAGGCCATTGTAGAGAGGTTGGTGCTGGTCTCTTCTCACAGGTAATTGGCGATAGAAAAAGAGGAAATGGGTTCAAGCTGCAGCAGGGTGGGTTTAGGCTGGACATTAGGAAAAAATTCTTCACAGAAAGAGTGGTCAGACTCTGGAATAGGCTGCCCAGGGAGGTGGTGGAGTCACCATCCTTGAATGTGTTTAAGAGTCGTTTAGATGTGGTGTTGAGGGATATGGTGTAGGGGTGAACTTTGTAGAGTGGAGTTGATGGTTGGACTCGGTGATCCCAAGGGTCTTTTCCAACCTAAATGATTCTATGATTCTATTCTATGATTCTGTGATTCTGGGACAGAAGTTAGCAGGACTTATTGAAAGGGCTTTAAACTAGGTTTGAAGGGTGACAGGGGTGTAACCAGAGTTACTGAAGTGGTGCCTGGAAGTAGCATGCCAGTGCTGGTGGGTAAAAGCGCTAGCAAGGTCTTGCAGCCTGTTGTTCCAGTGGAGGTGGGAGACAAGGACCCATGTGCTAGCAAAGAAAGACATGAGGAGTAGTGCTATGTTGGCAACTGCAGAAATGTCTGAGTGTGGACAGGTGGGAATAAGGGCTTGTCCCTCAAATAAAGTGGCAAGGCAATTAGCCCAGCTGAACTGCATCTACACGAATGCACTCAGCATGGGCAACAAACAGGAAGGGTTGGAGGCCATTGTACAGCAGGGAATCTACGATACAGCTTCCATCACAGAAATGTGGTGGTAAGACACGCACAACTGGAGTGTGGTCATTGATGGCCACCACCGCTTCAGAAGGGATAGGCAAGGTATTGAATGCCAAGAACTTAACAATGTGCATGACGACATTGTTGAGTGTTTATGGGTGAGAATCAAGGGGAAGGCCAATAAGCCACTCATTGTGGTGGGAGTTTGTTACAGACCCCACAAACAGAATGTAGAGGCTGATGAAGTATGCTATAAGCAGCTGGCAGAGGTCTCAAGATCGCTTACCCTTGTTCTTCTGGTGGACTTCAACTTCCCAGATGTCTGCTGGAAGTATAACACAGCAGAGAGTGAACAGTCCTGGAGGTTCCTGGATTGTGTGGAAGACAACTTCCTAACACAGCTGGTGAGGGAGCCAGCAAGGGAAAGTGCCCTACAGGACCTGCTGCTTGTTAACAGAGAAGGTCTTGTAGGAGATGTAAAGATTGGAGGTCGTCTTGGGTAGAGTGTTCATGAAATGATAGCATTTTCGATTCTTGGTGAAGCTAGGCAGGGAGCCAGCAGAACTGCCACCTTAGATTTCTGAAGGGCAAACTTTGGCCTGCTTAAGAGCATGGTTGAGAGTGTCCCTTGGGCGACAGTCCTGAAGGGCAAAGGTGCCCAGGAAGGCTGGTCTTACTTCAAGAAGGAACTCTTAAAAGCTCAGAAGAAGGCCATCCCCAAGTGCCAAAAAATGAGCAGACAGGGAAGTAGACCAGCCTGGCTAAATAGAGAGCTTTGGCTGGACCTCAGGAAAAAAGGAAAGTTTATGATCTTTGGAAAAGGGGGTTGGCTACTTATGAAAAATACCAAGATGTAGTGAAGCTATGCAGGGTGAAAATTAGAAGGGCCAAAGCTCAAGCAGAACTCATCTTGGCCACCACGGTTAAAGATAACAAGCAGTTCTTTCTGTATATCAATAGAAAAAAGACGACTAGGGAAAATGTAGGCCCACTAACAAAGAGATGGACGCCCGAGTGGTGGAAGACACAGAGAAGGCAGAGCTACTGAATGCCTTCTTTGCTTCAGTCTTCACTGCTAAAGCCGTCCCTCATGAATACCAGGCCCTGGAGGGAAGGGGGAAGGTCTGGAGAGAGGAAGAGTTTTCCCCAGTAGAGGAAGATCAGGTTAGAGACCACTTGGCCATACTAGACACCTGCAAGGACGAGATGCACTCGTGAGTGCTGAGAGAGCTGGCAGATGTTATTGCTTGGCCACTCTCTATCATCTTCGAAAGGTCATAGAGAACAGGAGAGGTGCCTGAGGACTGGAGGAAGGCCAATATCACTCCAGTCTTCAAAAAGAGCAAGAAGGAGGACCCAGGGAACTACAGACTGGTTAATCTCACCTCCATCCCTGGGAAGGTAAGGGAGCGACTTGTTCTGGATGTCATATCCAAGCACATTCAAGAGCAGGAAGTTATTGGAAGTGGCCAACATGGATTTACCAAGGGTAAATCATGCTTGACCGATCTCATAGCCTTCTATGATGTTATAACTGGTTGGCTGGATGAGGGCAGAGCAGCAGATGTCATCTACCTTGACTTCAGCAAAGGTTTGACACTGTCTCTCATAACGTCCTCCTTAGAAAACTGAGGAAGTGTGGACTAGATGAGGGGACAGTAAGGTGGATTGAGAGCTGGCTGTGTGACAGGACTCAGAGGGTTGTGAATAAAGGAGCAGGGTCGAGTTGGAGGCCTGTAACCAGTGGTGTCCCCCAGGGGTCAATACTTGGACCAATGTTGTTTAATGTATTCATCAATGACCTGGATGAGAGGACAGATTGTATGCTCAGCAAGTTTGCTTCTGCTACCAAACTGTGTGGGGTGGTTGACACCCCAGAGGGCCGTGCTGCCATCCAGCATGACCTAGACAGGCTGGAGAACCGGGCAGAGAAGAATCTAATGAGGTTCAACAAGGATAAGTGTAGGGTCCTGCACCTGGGGAGGAAGAATGTCAGGCACCAGTATAGGTTAGGGGTGGACCTGCTGGAAAGCAGCTCTGAAGAAAAGGATCTGGGCATCTTGGTAGACAGCAAATTATCCATGAGCAAGCAATGCGCCCTTATTGCCAAGAAGGACAATGGAATTCTGGCCTGCATAGGGAAGAGTGTGGCCAGCAGGTCAAGGGAGGTCATTCTCCCCCTCCACTTTGCGCTGGTGAGGCCACACCTGGAATACTGTGTCCAGTTCTGGGCTCCCCAGTTCGAGAGACAGGGAACTACCGGAGAGAGTCCAGCATAGGGCAACAAAGATGATTGAGGGATTGGAGCATCTCCCTTAGGACGAAAGGCTGAGAGAGCTGGGGCTCTTTAGCCTGGAGAAGAGAAGCTTGAGGGGAGGCCTTATTAATGTTTACAAGTATCTAAAGGGTGGGTTGAAGGAGGATGGAGCCAGAATCTTTTCAGTGGTTCCAAGTAACAAGACGAGGGGTAATGGGCACAAGCTGGAACATAGAAAGTTCCAATCAAATATGAGAAAAAACTTCTTTACAGTGAGGGTGACAAGCACTGGAATAGGCTGCCCAGGGAGGTGTGGAATAATTACTAAATTGGCCAAGAATACAAAAGTACAGCACTGTTCACACATTAAGGAAAGTCATAAAATCAAGAGGCTTCTGAGGTAGAATACAGCCACAGCTGTCACGTGAAGAATGCAGCATCTGCGATTGCCTGTACAAGGTTGTTTGCGAAACCACACAAGGGGTGGAATGGAACGCGATTATTCCGTGGCCTTGCCTTGTGACAAATAGCAGATATGGGAACAAGATGATACTACAGAACAGATAAGCTGCCTACTTGCTTACTACAAAACAGAAAAGTGGCCTACTCGCTACCTGAGCCAACATTTTGATGAAATGCTGTCCTTCGTGTGAACCTTGCTCATTACAATGTACCAAAACACACCTCCATCCCAGATGCTACCCGCCCCCAGGGTGTGACCACTCCTCCTTGAGTACACCAATCATAATAAAAGTATTTATGACTAAAGTCACTCAAACTCCACTTTTAAGATAAAAAAATAGTATAAAAATAGCCCGAGAGAGGGGGGATACCAGGGAAGACAACATCGCAACCAAGTCAGGAGAACTCCATCACTGACTTCCGGGATCAGTCGATGGGCTGAGACTTTCTTCCCCACCATGGGGACGCCTTTGGGTAAGACTTAGATTACACCAAGTGTTTTGTCGGGGAACTTAGAAATCTCTCTAGAGAATCTCTTTCCTACATTTATAGCCAGGCCGTATTGTTTATAACTTTGTCACGCGTTTTGTATATTTAACAATATCTTTATTTGCACATGTTTTGCAGACAGTGTATTTATCACCGGCAATCCAAAGAACCTGTATATCGGTTGTTTAAATAAACTGCACTCTTTAAGTAGCTGGTCGTTTCATTTTCTCACTGAACGTGACCAACGACTTGAGAGTGGCCGTGCTAGTTCATGAGCACAACTAGACTGAAGGTGGAGTCCACTATTAGTGTATCCAAGTCGTAATAGTGTAATACATATTAAAGGCGATTGGAGTGATAGTGCTGAATTGGGCATCACTCAGAATTTAAACCTAGCCGCACCTGGCCTCCCACCTCGGTGAGGAGTGTTAGAATGCAAGGGGGTTTATCTTCTGCCAAAACCGCTTGGTCCCTTTTCATGCAACAGGAGGTTGTGGAATCCCCTTCTCTAGAGACTTTCGAGACCCGCCTGGATGCAGTCCTGAGTAATGTGGTCGAGGCAATCTGCTTTGACAGGGAAGTTGGACTAGATGATCTCTAGAGGTCCCTTCCAATTCTGGAAAAAAAAAATCTGTAATTCCATAATTCCCTAAATTCCATATTTTAATGAGGCTTCAAGATACTTTTACCCTCAAAAAAATTAGCACAGATACATAAATATATTCCTCTTGCTCTTCTGTTCAGAAAGGATGCTGGTTTCTTGGTAGTCAATAAGATCTTTTGGTTAATTAGTGGTTGGTCTCTTCATTTACTAGCAGGCAGAAATCTATACTTAAAATTATACAGACACTGGGGGCTATCCCTCACATAGAGTAGGTTTTGGTCTTTGTTAATTGGCTACTGGGTCTACAAGTTTTTCTTGAACTGATAATTTCCTTCTCCATGCTATTGGCTGAGGTCTTGCTGTGAACTACAAGAGGCACAGGCAGATTTGCTGTATGGAGAATATTCCATACAGTTTTTGTTCTGTACTGGGCAGGCTAATAACCTGCACAATTTTTTTTTTTCTCACCTTCCTGGACCTTTCTCTCTAACATTCTGCACTTTGTGCACTGACATAGAGTATTAATAACCGTTTATATCCTTCTTTCTCTTCTTTCTTCCTTTTGGTCTAAAACAAGTCAAACTACTTTTCAAAATGGAGCTACATGTAAATAACTAAGTTAAAATTCAACTGTTGACCTCTTTGTGTAAGGTTAGGATCAGTGAACAGCAAAATCAGATTATATGAAGCTGGCTAACAATTCTATTAATTATACTGATCAATAGGTTTTGCCATTCAGTTAGTGTTGTTACCCTTTACAAAGGAACTACAAATTATGGTGTTCTATCCTGGCACCTACACTGTTTACATATTATATGCCACCTCTTTCAACTACATTGTGATTTTTTCTGCTACTACTTTTGCTCCTTGATATCGATTTTCTAAAATCCCGAACTGCGTTGATGTAGACATCTCACAGTAGACCTGAATTTTTCACTAAGAGCTTAAATGAAGACACCAACATTTCAAAACAGAGGTGGTTGTACATATTATAAATAAAGTGGTTAGCTATGCAGTCTATGTAGAAATAATTCTATAAATATGTGAAATTCTGGGGGGCGGGGGGAAAGAAAAGAAGCTTGCCCAATTTATAGAGAAGTAATTTGAAATGGAGTGTGAATTTGTTGTCTTTGTGATTGATAAATATGTCAAATTATTTAACGCCCAGATGGTGCTTTTAGTCTTATATCAGTCAAATACCATTGGTACACCCAGAATGGAAACAGTAAATTGAGCCTGTCTAGTTTAAGATCTAGTCTGGAATTCCAAAACCTAGACCAGTTTCTGGTCTAGACCAAAGATCTGATATAAAATTTAAACTAAACTGAAATTCAACAATTTGCATAAATGAGGTTTCAACTTTTTTCTTATCTCCATCAGCGTGGAGATTTCATGACTACAATTTCAAAATGCTAATAAAAACAGATGACATTCGTCAATATTCATAAAAGCTATACTTTGTAATGAATTTATCAAAAATAACATTTCTTGCTTACTCATTGCTTGCTAATTAGTGTAAAAGCCTGTTATTGTATGCAGATAGGATTACAGGAAAAAAATTGAAGAGGTAAGGAAGAGTTCATGCTCTTAGTATGAAAATTTAAGGAAAAATTAAGTGGTAGAATTAGTGCAGTAGAACACAAGAAAGTGATTGTTTTCAGTTTATTGTGAATTACACTTATGCAGTCTGAGAAAAATAAAATAAAAAAATCAAACTCAGAAAGTTATAAAGAGGCAGAAAGGACTATCTGAAAATACAAAAGTCATCCCAGCACTACTTTTGAGAGTTGTTTGCACTGTCCCTGCCAACCCTGTTGTATCTGAAGCTCTTGGTAACAACTAACCGCTAGGAAATAATACAAGAACATTTTCCAAAGAAGCTAGCCTCAGAGGATGAAGTCATGAACTTGTTTAAATCTATGGAAAAATATCTTTTGACTACAGGAAGGCCAAGATTCAGACTTGATGTTTTAAATATGTCTATCCTGATTAAGTGCTAAAGGGTAAATGGAGCGCTAGCAGGAGGCCTGATCACATAGTTCATAAATATTTAGGAAGTCCATTCCACTTCCCATCAAAGGAGAAAAGGACACAGAAGGACAAAACCAGACCGTAATGAAAGTCCATCTGTTTCTAAAGTGCCAGAAGGTTACGTGAGAGTTTTTTCCAAAGGAACCAGAGAGTATAGCTCAGAAATATATGCAAAAACTCATAACAACTCAGGCAAGTAAAACTTTCAAAGACAAATTTTTTTAATTATTTTTAATACTTATGGATGATAAATTTTGGCTCCACTAAAGTAAATTTACAACCTTATATGCAACATTAGTTTTAAATATATGAATATAATAAATTTCTATCTATACTTTAGAAGTATCCCAAAACTATGCTTTGTGGCCAGAAAATTGTAATTGTGTCAGCAAAAGAAAATAGAGAAGCACGTTTGAAATTGTATTTCAATGTAAGTTTTAGAGCATGGCAAAAATACAAATATGGAAAGGAAAGAAAATTTTAAAGTGTGTGGTATGACAATGTAACTCTTGCAATGTGTGGAAAATAAAATTCCCCCATTGTATATGAAAATATATTTTTCACTTGTTGAGAAGAGAAAAAAAAAAAAAAGAAACTGAATTTTACCTGAGATGAATGCATGCAAAATTGGCTGGCGTTCAGCATTCCTTGCTACAATAAATTTGTGTTTTTCTGAATTAAGCATTATACACAGCCTTTTGTTTTGACTGATTGTCATAATTTGGGATAAAATATGAAATTCAGTTAACATACGTTAATCCCCAAATGCCTTTTTTGAGGATTTCATTTATATGATTTAATGATGCACATATGGAAAAGTACTGCTTGTCTGTTTGAATTCTGATTAAGAGATAAAAGATGACTGGCAATTATAGAAAACTTAACTTATGAAAGGCAATGTTTCCCCATGTTTGTTCCATTTGCTTCCTGGGAATGAGGTTATTGATATAAAGACTCTGCAGTACCTCTGCAATTGTGGTGACCCCTTAACAACTCTTTGGGTCACTGTCCTCACTCAGGGCCATAATTTGATTTGTAACCTAGCTGCCATTTTTTCTCACAAGAAACATTTTCTCCAGATTTGATTCTGGCTCCTGACAATCTGCTGTTTCTATTGAGCAAACTAGTCTGGTCATTCGGAACTGTTTCATCATAATTGAAGATGAGCAAAGAAATGCATTGTGTGAATGCAGCTAGAAGATACACCTTGTGATCGTAGCATGGAGAGACACTTGTACACTTGTGCTTTCCCTATCGTGAATCTTAAAGGTGCTTCATGGTTTAGTGTTTCAGCTATGTTAAATGGGACAGTTACTACATCTCAGTGAAATGGCCATAATTTAAGCAAATAATTAAACCAAGTGCCATTACCATGTATTCCTTTTCTTCAAATTTTATTTGACTTAGAAAAAGCAAGAAGGATTTTGGCTCTTTTCTTCTTGATGACACACAGCTTTACATTTTATTGTGAATGTATGCTTCCCGCTCCGGATGTGAAATGGATCTTTGCTGTGTTATTTAAATTATTATTTGGTTTGAAATTGGTAAGGTACTTACCTCTGCACAGAATATAACTTCAAATAACATTCATTTCATAATTAAATTTTACTGTGTGTAAATACTGTTGCGTTGCTACCACTTTTGAGCTGAAGTGCTACATATTGTCCTTCATCTGTGGCAGGTCATCCAGCAACTTTAAGGGCTGGGGAGGAGGCATGCAAAGGGAATATTATATAGCTTTCAGTCAATAAAGGCCAAGACCACAAAAGGGAAATGGAAAAGGATTTGAAAATAACAGAATTACTTCTTTGATAACTGACACATCTCGTTAATTGCATTTATAAGTAACATAGATGCATAAAAGCAAATATATATATATATATATATGAACTAGTTGCCAATGTCTCATTATCTAAGCATTGTTTAGTCTTTTCTACATACAAACTCAGTTATATCTAAGTGGAACTCATTAGAAATAATCCAGGGTGCAAGAAATATTTTTTTTTAAATACATTTAGTGATATCCATCACAATTACACTCACTTTTTAAAGAACAGGTGTTCTTTCATCAAGTAGGGAGAAAAATACTCTTCAGGAGGAATAACTGTAGCCCACCCATTGCATATTTTGATAGGTTTTTGTAACAATAGTCCTTGGCAGTGCAAGAATTGGGAACAAGCGATTGTACTGGGTATGTAGAACTTGTATTTAACTTCTCAGTATCATGTCTCTGCTCTCATGGAAGTATTCTTAAACTCATACAGAGTTAATACCATGGTTCAAAAGAGAAATCCATGAAATATTTTGTCATCGTACTTCATGGTTGGATATGTTTCAATCTTGCATACTTAAGTTCATCAATATATAGGAAAGGGCTAATTATGAATAAATCTCTGGTGATTTATTAGATATATTTTGTACAACTGGCATTCAAAAAGATTTTCAGTGTACTTTAATGACACCCGGACTACATTCACTCTGGTTTTTCAATGTGAAGTAGTAACTGGAGAATCGGTTTTGAGTTAAGCATCTAGGGAATGTACAGAAGACTTTTACGTGATTTTGTGTAGTTGGCACATATACAGACATTGAAACCTCTTTGGTAATATTTATGTGTAATATTTAAGCCTGTTTATAAAAGATGCTGGGCATCTTGAACATCTCTGTCTCCGTATTTCTCTGAAGTGACTCAAAAAAACCCAGGTCTTGAAAAACGATTTCTAGTTGTAGGTGTCTGATCTCTCATCTGAAGGCCCAGGAAATAAGTGGTGTTTGTCCCTAGGTGTTTGCCCAGCTGGTTCTCAGACTGGAGTGCACAAGGATCAGATTCCACAGTTTAGTCTTGGACAGACTGCTTTGCACATTTTTATGCGATTATTTTGGAAGCGCGCAGTAAATTCAGCTTTCAAGGGAAAGATTGGACTTTTATTGCGCTGGCCCAGCGCTGCAGTGCATCACAGATGCAGGGAGTCTAGCAGATGCCTCTGGACACTGCAGCTACAACGTGTGGGCTCGTGGCAGCCAAAAGCACCTGCAGGAGAGGGCTTGTGCACCACGGCACCACCGCGCAGGGAATATGCTCAGGAGCTCCAGGAATGCCATGGCCAGGCTGGGACTGACACGTGGGCAGCATCTGAGCTGCAGGTGTTCACGGCTAGAGGGGCATCAACTCCTCCAGAAATTCATGACAAGTTTAACTTGCCGGGAACAGCCAAACACATTTGGAAGGAACTGCTTGAAAAGGCTTGGATTTTCCTGTTTTGGACTAGTAGCGGGAAATTCAGCTAAAAAGGAAAAAAAAAAAAAGAAAAAAAGTAAATGCTGCAAAGTTGTTTGGAAATTCACCAAATTGATGTTCAGTTTATGTGTTTATTGATCACATTAGTAAATCCCAACTGATTAATTATTAACATGTATTTCTAAGCTCTATTTAATTCTTTTTTTCCCTACATATAAAGGGACTTTTGTGACTAATTCAGTCAGCTGTTGAAATTCATTTTGTTAGGTGCTGCTGTGTAAGTTAGTTGGATTGTCTATTTACACTTATTAAATGACTTCGGAGCAGATAAAAGGTGGCAAACATTGAATTTCTGATATTCAAAAAGTAATAGGACCCAAAATAGAAATATCTAAACACTCAGACTTTGCTTTCCATCCCCAGTGGAGTGGGAATTTTTGTTTACTTGTGAACATCAGTTACTGATGGGACAGAAATTGCCATAAGCAGCTTACAGTCTTTCATTGAGGCATTTCTTCTGAACTGCAGTGACTATATTTTCAGAAGCAAGAAATGATTCACAAACTGTCATTAACCAGGCGATGTAAAATAGAAGAAGAGTTAGAAGCCCCTATTCAGTTGCAAATTTCCTACCGAGTCCCAATTTATTTTGTTTCATAAGCCTTCAAAATTCAACATCTGAGCATTTATATCAGGAAGCTTTCCATATTGTATTTGTTTAGTGAAGGTGGCTATTGTGAGTTTACCTTATTTATCTGTGTGGGTTTTGTTTTCATTTTTTAAAAAATATGAATTAAGTTGTCCAAAGAACAAAAGCCTTAAGAGAAAATAAAGGAGACAGCAAGGGGTTCACTGTTCGTTCAGCTTCTTCTGGCAGCGGTAAGAAGCTGTGTTTTCTCAAAACTAAACATTTGTCAATATACTAGAAATAGGAATACAAGTCACTATGCAGCAGTACCATTTTGTTTCCTTTCATATTAGTCTTGTTTTTGTGGTAAATTAGTGTGATTATATTACTAGCAGACTAATGAAGACCTTTTGTTTTTTTTTTTTTTGTTCTCAGCCAAGGAAAACAGCAAGTAAATTTGGTTTTAGGTGATAGACATTTATGTACAAAAACTGTATAAAATAACCTTGAACCCAGACTGCCAGGTTTCTAACTGGCTGTGAAATATAACGCTTACCTGTTAACCCTAAGCCCCATGAATGCATATTTGACCATTTTTAATTGGATAAATTAACCTAGCAGTGTCAATTCAGTCTATTATTTGAAACAAAGTATCTTTTTTGCATTGCCAATTAGCATTTCCAAGGAGAGACTTATTTTTTCAGAAATAGAATTTTTTTTCATTAGCATACATTTTTTTTGTGTTTTTAGCCTGTGCCTTGTTAGTTGGGTCTTCCATATTTCTTTATCAGCTTAAGATAATGGGAAGAACCTATAAATAGAAGGAAAAAGACTTAAAATAGCATAGATAATATTCATCAGGAATACCATAGGGGCCTTTTGACAGATCCAGAACACTGTCCTAAAAAAGTTTAAGGATAAAGATAATTAGGTGTTAATTTTCCACTGCGAGCTATGCTGAAGACATTACAATCATGCTGCACAAGGAACGTGAATTTTAATTCCTTCAGTATATTTTCAAAGGAAATAATTATT
Source organism: Chroicocephalus ridibundus (assembly GCF_963924245.1). Taxonomy (NCBI): domain Eukaryota; kingdom Metazoa; phylum Chordata; class Aves; order Charadriiformes; family Laridae; genus Chroicocephalus; species Chroicocephalus ridibundus. The sequence goes on from NC_086316.1 coordinate 6,013,969, forward strand.
CTGTCAAAAATGCATGTTTGTCTAAGAATCGTCACTGATTACCTATAGAAATTGAACATATTATAGCTTAGGAAATTGCATAAGGATAATGTAGTCTACACAAGGTATGTTCTCTGTGGAGCAAATATAGAGCAAAAAATATAAAGTTTTTGCAAAACTGGCCTGCCAAATATTGTTTCTGGCCATCTTGTGCATGTGGTAATCTCAGCCCTGACAATTGGTAGTGGTGTCCATCTAACATCACACAGTCCAGCGGTTTCTGAGCATCCACTGAGAGAGAAAGCCTTAGCTAGACCATTCTTTATATGCCTTTTTAATGCACTGTGGGGATAATGGCTTTCTTGTGTTGATATTAATGCCCGCAGCAAAGACCAACTACTTCTCTCACATTCACAGAAAGCTGAAACAAGTGCTATTTGATGCTGTTTAAGGTTTCTTTCTGCCGCTACTTCACTTCAGAGGCAGGACTACAATGTTTGCAGCGTTTCAGATGCCACTTTGATGCCTCTGGGTCTCATCCCTAGAAGAGATTGCATTAGAAATGTCAGGGAGTTAATGATTGGAACTGATCATAAGCAGTTTCTTTTTCAAGGCTGAGCTGTTTGTCAAACATCCCTGGCTGCTCAATTTTTCCTTATTCTCCTATTTGAAGCACAATGGCAACCACTTTTTAGATATTTCTAAACAAGTCACAAATACAGGTAGAATTGCATAAGATGATAGAAAAATAACGACACGGATCTACACCAACATTGATTTTTTTCTAACCTGTGTTTCAAAGTGACGAAGAAATACTTTTAAAGTATTATCTATATTTGCTTCCATACCCTTGCAGGAAATTATGTGAATCAATTTCATAAGCATGCAAAACTTCATAGTACATTTCATACAGAGTATTTTTCTCCTTGTTTCTCTCCATCCCCACCACCTGCTATATAATTTAAAAATTAGGAGAATAAAATTCTGCACTGATTTTTAATCATCCATTCTAAGTCATCCAGAATAAATGTCTCATAATAAAATGTCCTAAAATTATTAAAATTACCTAGTCTCTCCAGATACATAATTTCATCTGTGCAATTTTTTCTCCTCGGTTAATTTTTGGGGCAGTACGATTGTAGCCATAAAGGCTCTGGGATATAAAACTATTATTTGTTTTCCCCAAACTGACATTTCTTTTTTATTATGATTATGTAAAATTACTTACAGACTAAAACAATTAAAGTGAAAAGAGCACAGCCTCTGATACAGAGTCGGAAGCAGAGGAAGGAGGAAGAAAGCCTGATTTGAAAAAAAAATAATGTTTGTGTCAGAATGCAAGAAGTGCAAGAGGAGTATGCGAAAATTGACATATTCACTCTTTCTTCAGACCACTGAAAGATGTGATTTCTGAAACCAAGAAACTCCTTATGTTAAAGAATAAAGATACTGAGATGCAATACAGACACCAGGCAACTGATATCAACAGGAGGATTTTTATACACTTCTTCACAGTGAAAGAACTCATAAAACACCTATAAACATAGAAGGTTTGTATAACTTGTTTATGGAAGTTTTAAACAGCTCTAAGATTTGAAAAAGGATAAAACTGAATTAAATTGTTACTCCACATCATCATCACCTGAGTGCCACTGCTTCTGATATCTTATCTGACTCCACGTAATGCTCATTAATTAGTAGTCCTACCCCAAAGGGCATATACAGAGTCAGTGTTGTGAGCTTCTTCCTAGTTGCTTTTGAAGTGCAGAGAGACTGGCTTTTTTTACGACAAAGTGATTTCTCTTCCAGGAGCTTATCATCACAGGCAAGGAGATGAGTATGTGTCCTGCTGATAATGCAGCTATGTGGTAGAAGATGCTGGTGCACCTACACAACCAGCCTTGTAGGCAGCAAAGCCAGCCTGGGAAAGTAATGTATAGGCACATGTATTTTGATTGACAGATCCATCGCTTTCAGCCTTACTAAGAAGCTTTTCAAGCGCCCTGATCTGGATATCCACTCTTCTCAATGATCTGCTGGAGACCACCGTGGTTGGCACAGTCAAAGGAGCTGATCAGTGTGATATACATTCTTCTTTCTGACGGTATGCTCTGGGAATAAGATGAAATGCATTCAATGTTCCTGCAAAGGAACAGCAAAAAAACAGTCCTACGACTGACGTCTGTTTTGTTCTTTTTTTCCTGTTTTTTCTGTCCCTCCCAGTTCTGCATAGGTTTTCCAGTTTAAACTGAAGCATGGCATGCTGCTTCTATCACACAACCCTTATGAGGTCTCATGTAAAAGTATGCCTTTTCTGATTCTTTTTATCGTTACTTCACACCTAACCTGGGCTCTACAGACTGCACTGAATTAATTATTCAACATCTGTGTTGGAAGATAAGGAGTTTACTCAGGAGTAAACCGGTGGTACTGTTTGAAGACAAGGAGGGTCTATGGGTCAAGCAGAGTTTGGATTGCAGGTTCAGTTCTTTGCAACGGACTTAACTGCAAAACAAAATTATCCATAAGGTTAAGGTGAGAAATTAAATCGTGGTATGTGTAGTGACTTCAAATAAACCCTGCTATTCCACACTTTTAACAGATGCAATATCCTTTAAAGGGGCAGTCAGGCACTTGGAGCTATAAGGACCTGAACCAATGATGATAAGCTATGAAAACAGAAATGAGGAAAACCTTACAAAAGCTGGTATGATTTTTAGGGTATTTTGAATGCCTTGGGACAGAAGTTTTAAACCTCTGTCAGATTCTGGACCTCTGAATTTTTTTTTTTTTGATGTCAGGCTGCAGATGACCATATGAACGTCATGTGTATAGATGCATAGCAGCTATGTTCTTATTTTCTGCATCAATTTTCACAGATACTTCTGAAGTAATCACGACGACTCCTGAGCATCTAAAGACTGCAAGTCAGTAATCATTATCTTATATGTGAGAGAGCAGCAGAAGGCTATCAAGATATTAACTCTCCATACTGCTTTTCCCAGAAGACCAAGTTTAGGAGAGAAAGGAAAGAATGGAATGATGGATCTTAGCTCCATAAGGATGCAAAAGACATATCCAAATGTGGCTGCACATCTAAAAGAGGCCCAGGAACCGTGACGATGATTCAGTAGCTGCGCACACACATGTCATGGTGACTCTGAGCGTGTCGACATGAGTCTCGGAGCGCAAATGAGTGAAATCAGTCTCCTTCGAAAGTAAAAATCACCTTGCCTTCCTACCTGGCATCACATTTGCTATGCTATTGATACACTATTTCCTGCAAATGTGGAATGAAATGACGTGCTTCTATCCAGTTTATCTTAATTCATCTCCTACTGGTCAGGAAGGCCACAGAAAAATCAGAGAATAAATGTCCACATGCAATATGAGAAAAGCAGCTATTCCTAACAGCTACCGCATACTGTTCCTCCAATCAGATATTTGGGGCAAACTACTAACTACATCTCAATAACAATGAAATTATACAGAGAAATGGGAAAATGTGAGAAATTAAGTATTTCTTTTTGCAGACCTACCTTTGCTGTTTTTTTCATTTAGCTCTGGTATAAGCTATTTCTGAAAAAGATAGCATATAATGCCAAGAATTGCCGAATGCACATTAGAAAACAAGTATTTTGTGTAATTACAGTAGAACTAAGCCATTATGTTGATATTTACTTATTTTTAATATTTAAAATAATGATAACGGATATAACCAAACCCCAGCACAAATCAACAGAATTGTATATCAGCTATTATTTTATGCATTACTCTTCATATTAGTCTATATTATTTTAATAAACCTTAATTTTAAATGGAACTGCAATGAGTAATGAGGCGTTATTATAGACAAAGTATAAGACACTCAGTTTAACATGCACATATTTCTATTTCCTTTAAAACTTGAATTTAGTCAGAACATAGTTCACAGTTTCATGGAAAAAATTGTACACACTGGAATATCTAAATTTCTCCCAGGAAAAAAAAAAAAGGTGGGGGAGGGAGGAAAAGAAGTATTCTAAACTAACACGTTTTCCCTTGATGTGGCCTCCTTTTTATTACCATTGCTAAAAGATTTCTGCCTTGTGCTGTCCAAAAATCATTTACTGTGTTTACTTTTCCCTGTGATTTTGTCAAAGCTTATTGAAGCATGCTGTCAGTTCTCTAACACAATTTTTAGGAACAGCTCACATGAATTTCAGATTTTATTCCTGTAGGGTAGGATTGCAGAAGTTAAATTTTTGCTTAGAGTGTACTTTGTTAAAGTAAAATAAAGTCTCTACTCCGAGAAGCAAAGCTAAGAAACTGAGGCTGCATTTGTGAAACTTCACCTTGGAGAAGCAATTCTGGTTATTTAGGAGGAAATAAGTTAGAGATGGAACAAGAGCCAATCCACAATTGGATAGTGCTCATAAACCACTTATGAGGTTTTTACTCTCTTATCCCTCAAAATTCATTGTGCTGGCATGGCACTTTAAATTGAAAGCTCTTAGTTTTCTATTAACTCTCTACAACAGCTACGGCTGCTGTCAGAAACTGGGCCATCTCATGCTGTCTCCCTCTTTTGCAGTTCTCCTGGACGCATTTTTGCTATTCCCAATCGGACTGCATACTTTGAAAACCTCAGTTTCCATATTCATCTCACAAAGATACAAATTCTGGAACTGCATGTTACTGTATGGGGTAAAATATCCTTGCCGATATTGTATAATTTCCTGGACTTTAAAAGGAAAACTATGCGGGATTGCCTAGCAAAACTCTATTGTGTACTGCATATGGAAATTTGTATTATAGAGATTGAATATAAAAAAGCTGGATTTGGATTTTTCTCTTCTCATGTGTTTCATTATACCCTGAAATCTTGTTGCCTGGCCCTTGGCAAGAAACGTCTCTAAAATCATTGCCTGGCATTGGGGTAGTGCTGGCTGGCATGAGCCACCGTCACACCAAGGAGGGTGATTAGAGCTGTGTAATGTGGACAATCACGTACCAGTGCCTGAGTAAGTTTGTGCCTTGTATGGCTTAATTGTACATATTTATACAAATTCATATTAGCTCAGTATATTAAATTATATACATATTTTATATATATATATTAATTATTAACATTAAATTATTTTAATGTTAGTGTGAAGCACTAATATTCATATGTTTCTCTTCGGTCACATATTTCTACATATGCCTTTCTGCAGAATGTACTGCTTCACCGTATCATTGTGAAAATTTGGACTTTATATGTAAATAAGTAGTGGTCAACTCTTACCTCTTTGCAAGCTTCTGCACTCTTAATTTGTCTCTGTGACAGTAACACACTTCTTGAGAGAGAATAGGTTTTACAGATACAGAAACAGAGAAATATTGATTTCTACTTGTACTAATGTGGAATCTTATTTGTAAAAGAAAAGGGACACAGTTTTTCACTATTGTGCTGCCTGTCCCAATTTCCGCACTAAGTTGCTCAGTTTTTCCACAAGTTGGCATTTGAGTTCTTGAGGGGAGGGGGAAATGGAGGCAAGATCAAGTTTGTCAAAGGACCGCTACTCGACAAATTCACTATTTGCAGCATTACTGGCTTATCTTCCCTGTGTAAGTCAATACAAATGAGCTGGTGTGGTCTGCAGACTCAGATAAATGGGATGTATTAGCCTCTGTAACTTCAGGATGACTCAGTGTTTCTTATTTCATACCAATTCTCCTGTGACTCATGGCTGCAGTTTCTTAGCTTTGATTGCATTATTTCTCCCTTTCCTGATCTCTACACTATAAACTAGAGAAGGAGAGATTGTTCTTACTAGCAGGTCTGAAGAGGTTTATACGTCAAATAGTGTCTTTGAAAGCAAAAAGTTTCCCTAGCAGGGCCTAATAATATAAAATTGGGAAAGATACTTTTGCCTTAATCATCGTCTTGATGTTTCTTTGCTATTATAAGAATTTCTTTGTTGCTGCTTGTTATAGCATATTCTCTGAGTTTTAGTCCAGACAGTCTTTCGAAGACTATATTTAAGATCAGTTAAGGAAAAGCAGAGAATACATCAGGGCTTGAATGATAATCCCAGTTAATGTGAAAGCTTGGTCAATGGGCTTTCGCTTAAAATGTCTTGTAAGCTGCTCGCTTTGGTCCAGCGAGATGCACCTTCCCAATAAGCTTAACTGAAAGTCTTGGGGACTTTAAAAATACATTACCTCTTAAGAGTAAAGAAGCACATCAATATGCTCTGCAGACTTTTTCCTCTCTGAATTGCACACAAACTGTAGGCAAACTTCTCAGAGTTTAATACGATAACTTTAAATGAATCTTTCTGATAGAGACTTTACATTCTTTTACAATCTATGGCATCTTTGATTACACTGTGAATTTTCAAAAATCATTGTTTCTTTCTCATCTTTGGGCCAGTTATTCAGTATATTTGTTTCTTGAATGTTCCTCACAGATTGCTATAATAATGTGGTATTACAATATATTTACTTTTCTTGCTATTAGTTTGAGGTGATTTGGGTTATACCAGTGCAATGCTTCCCTTCTTCTTTCTAGTCTGATTCATGTGAGGTAACTTAATTATCTACAAAAAGCCCATTCAAGATAGTGAAACAGCCTGAAGTCCGTTCTCCAGGTTTAACTGTGGGAAAAAATCATTATATGTATAGCCATTGTCATGTATTGTAAGTAAAAACACATAGCTATTGAATGATGTCCCACCATCTTCTATTTTTTAAATAAAATAGCTTCTACAGATCTTTGTCTGTTACCATCATGTTTGCAATTATTTAAAAAAATAATCTCTGAAAAGTTCAGTGAAAGAGAATATCAAGCAACTAATTCAGAAAGTTTATAAAAATGAATTTGTAGTCCCCTCTATTTGCACTGCAAACTTGAATCTGAGATAACTGCTGGCAGTAATGAAAGTCAAATATTCTCTGCAATCCATGTTGCTAACCCAAACAGCTACAGCTTTAGCGTTAATCGAAACGATCAGGTGAACAATAAGGAAAAATGAGCATGTGTGTGGCTCTGTAGAGCTATCAAGAGGATTGCAATAAGAATAATTGCAGGTCCTAAAGTACTGCTTTTACATTTGTAAGATTGCTCTTCTCTGGCATCTTCTGTGTCCCAATTTGCTTCTATTTTCATTGGAATAGAAGGGTCATAAGTGACTTTCTTTTTTCCCCGTTTAAATCTGAAAATTCATTCTTAGAAGAATTTATCTTAGGGGATTTTGCCATTCAGGGAATTGAATTGTTAATATGTAGAATTATAAACCCTTCACCCTCTCTGATTTCACACTCAGAATGTCTCTGAACTGTACAATCTTTTAGGCTTTGATTGAGCTAGCTTGCATAATGGACGTGGAATATAAAAATTATTAGCTCTGTCCAGGTTAGTTAAATGTGCTTAATGAAAGAGAATATTAAAACAGAAGTTATTTATATTGCAAGCAAAAATATTTGCAGAAACAATGAATGAGAGTACAATTTTCCAAATATTTTGGTTTCACAACCCATTACTTATCTTTCAAAACATAACACTTTCTCCTACTGGAATGGAAGTTTCTAGAAGTGATTCTTTCATTGTGTTGGTAAAACAAAATGCAAGAAGTCAAAATATAACTATTAAGGCCACATTTTAAACTACTTATGCCAAAATCCAGTGAATTTCAGTTATCTTTCTCTATTCTGTAGTATTAATAGTTTCTCCTCTCCTAAAACTACATCAGTGAATATAAGAAGAATCAAGAAGAAAACCATTTCCAATGAAAGTACAAAAATGTGAAATTACCATAGCTGATTAAACGTGCTTGATGTGAGTTATTTATGAAAAGATTCACATGTATTTTTTCCATGCCGTAGTTGACTTGGATTTCTTCTATTCATTATTTGAAGTCGTCTGCCAAAGGAAAAGCTACGACTTATTAAATTTATGAAGAAATATTTCCTTCACAGACATTTACTAACCAAAATAGCTTGTTTGTTTTTTTTTTTTTTTAAATAGCAAATTGTGAAATAAATTTGTCCAGATATTTTCTAAAAAAGCTGACTCGTTTCTCTGTGAAAAAATTCACAGGAAGAAGGTAAGTTCTTTCTGGTGTTACTTGCAAGCTTTAAACTAAAGACAAAGTCAAAGCCACCGGTGTCTGATGAAATATTGGTAACTAATATTTTTCAACAATTCATGCCACATAACCTTAAATACAAAATACTCTTCTTCTAGATAATAAGATGAAACTTTTTTTTTTTAAAGCCTTTCAAGGGATATAAAGGTTTATAAAAAAATTAAATTGAACATATTTCTGTGTTGAATGCCTTCCTCAGCTAAATTAACAAGGACATTGAAACAGTATTGTATCTTGGGATTTAATTCTATTCATCTGAGCTGTGCAGTAACCTTTTCTTGAAAAAAAAAAAAAAGAAAGGAAAAATGAGAGAAATTCCTTCTTAAGACTTTGTTAGTGCTGAATTTATTCAGAGTGCTCAGCTCCTTTGTAGAACCAGAAGAGAGCCAAGCAAATGTTGTTTAGCACTGCAGAAAAATAAATTTTTTTGTTCTTCTTTGCAGCTGCTGGCTTTTTTTTTTTTCCATCCAACACTCTGCATCAAAACCTTATCTGAGGTTTGTACAGCCACTGTTTTCCAGGCATTTTGGTCGCCTTCAGTCCATTTTCTAACTCACTTTCTGAACTGCCTGAAAAATGGTCTTTGTTTTGATCAGTGCCAATTACATTATATATTCCACCTCAAAAGCATGATTTTTATTTTTTTTCTTCCAATAGATGGTTTCTTCTACTTCAAAAAATTTAAATAAAAAAGTTTTTATTCATATGATTTTTATTTTATTTATAAAAATAGAAACTATGTACTATTCTTGTCATCTGACACTCATCGAGAAGTGGATATCATTTTAAAAGTATTAATCAGGAGAGTGACAAGAATACATGTGGTATATTTTAAACTGGAATTAAAGACGAGTTAGAAAATCAAAGTATGCTCACGCATGAATGTGACCTTAGTGTCCATCCTGAGGGTGGTTGAATTGAAACTGTCACTTTAGGGCATGGTTGCTGTGGAAATGGCATCATTAATTTTGCATGGCTTAATTGAAGTGAATGATCTCAGAGTAAGTCAGATCAGAGCTACCTTTTTTGCCATAAAGTCTATAGTGCTATGGTTGGGCACCTGTGAAATTTTTCTGATTGCCTTTTTTCATATGAATTTCCAAAGCACACATCTACACAGGTAATCTCTCACTTGCCCATCCTGAGGACGTACACTGTATTTCTGCTTCTTTCTGCAGAGTGGACAGACTGTCCAAGGCTGGACTCGATCCAGCTGGCAAAAACTACAGTATGGTGGGTTAGCTACTCTTCCAAGTGGTGGAAGCGTGAATTTGAACACCCAAATCTTGAGGAGAAAAACAAACATCCATTTCCAGAATGAGATTGGGGGATCATATAAATATGGGCACAGTCTCATGGTGACAATACATTTTAGGAAGGAACTCTTATTCAAGGATCCCAGTGCTATCGGTACTTAACTATCCCATATACTTTGGATACATTTCGAACAGCGTCCCTTCTGCATTGCTCTGCCACGCTAACAGAATATTTGAAAAGGCTTAGGAAGAAGCAATATGTGTGCAGGACAGAACTTCTGGACCTCTCCAAACAAAGCAAAATGCAACAAAAAAAAGCAGCAGGTTAAAAATTTTCCAGCCAAGCGTTTTCATGTCAATTCTGGATTTACCTAGGCGAATCTGTGTTAGATGGCAGCTGAAATTATATTTTTGGAGTACAATTTTAGACATAGGTGCCTAAAGTCTGTCAAAGTCCTATTTTAGTTTTCTTCTGGTTGTGATCTGGGCTTTGTCCAAGAAAACTCATCCATATTAAATATAAACCATTAATCTGTTCTGGAAAAAAATAGCCTCAAAAAAAAAAAAATCATTTTTAATTAGACCTATGCTATTATACAAGTTTCCAAAAAAATTTCAGTATGGTTCACAGAAGGGTCTCCTTGAAGAAGTATCACAGTATGATTTATGCTCGATAAATTCACTTGAACTGTTCTGAATGTTCTCATGCAGTCCATTTATTAAATAACCTGGGAATATCTTTGTTTATAAACTGATAACAAACTGCTGAGCTATGGGAACTTCACAGTATTTGTTCACCTTGACTATGTTTAACAAAATGCAGTACCTTTTTCAAATCACAGAAAACAGGGGGTTTCCTACCTCTGGATTCCAGTTATGATTAAAACAAACAAACAAACAAAAGATTTAAAAATTATGGTGAGAGTTCCAGTTGACAATAAAATTTTTACACTTAGGTTTAACTTAGTTTCCTCCCAACCACTTAACGATCAAACTTTCTTGTTAAGAGTTGCTTTTAATTCTTCATTTTTCTATTAACAAGAGGCATTTTCTACAAATTTTATAAAAGCTGTTATTTACTGTTCTACTTGCACATAGAACACCTTGTTTTACATATTCTCCTTTTTTGTTTTACAAACTGTGTTTTGACAAATACTAATCACTATTTTCTCTGGCTTGTCAAATAAAATAAAAAATGGACCCTGTATTTCATTACATTAGTGAAGAAAAAATGTCATGCTTTCGACTAAAGTATTTACCTGTGGAGGATTCAAATCCGTTCATCACCCTACATCTCTATTTCACAAGTTTTTTCAGGCTTGTTTGGAAAATTCTCGTGGTTTCCGGCATAAGCTCTTTGGGTACTTTGCAACATTCAGCTTTTCTTCCATGATCTATTTCCACTTGCAGTATCTCCTGTGGATAACAAACTAGAAACACTGGCTACATCCAGGCTATAAGAGCAACATCTATTCTTTTATGAAACCACCGACATATGAATGTTGGCAGCGTGTAAATTTGGAAAGCAAAATGGGCTGAAAGGTGATACCTTACGTCAAGCTAATCATCAAAAAAGAAAATAAGCAAAAAATTTCGTAGCATAAATCTTATTTAACATATTTTGATTCAATATAAAGACTATTGAAGTCGATAGTGCAAATATATACACTGCCAAAAATATACATATTGCATTCCATAGTTGCCCAAAATACAGATTGAGCCAAAATAGGTTACAGTTTTATTGCTATTATAACAAAATAGAACTCATTTAGCAATTGGTATGAAACATACATTAAAAGAGCTGTAGGAATGTGTACAGTAAGAGATATTTTGAAGTTAGGAAAAAAGGAAATAAATAGAAATTTTGTAATTTATGAAGCAGTTTAGAAACGAAACAAAACAAAACAAACAAAAAACCCCCCAAAACCTGCAGAGACAGAGGTTAAGCTTTCTCTTCAGATGTTATTGACTACCTTCCCTGCTTTCAATTAAATTTCTTAAAATGCATTTCTGTGTATTTCTTTTATTTCATTTTTACCTTTGGCAAAGGCTTAAGGGAGTAGTTAAACCTGAATGTTTGAATTAAATTTTTTAGGAACTATTTTGCTCAGTTTTTTGTCTTACTGGTGGAGTGACTTGATTTAGAAATTACTCGGCAGAGTAATTTTACTGGCTTTTAGCATCTTCTGTGGCACTGAAATTTAGTGGCCTAATTTGCAGACAGAATGATTATTTAAGTGAAATTCTGTTTATTTTGGGGAAGCAGTAGATTACAGTATTTCCCAAAGATTTAAGTTAATTAGCAGCACATATTCTATAAAAGTCACAACTTTTTTTAGTAGAAATTATTGCCTATAGGTATATTATAATTACCACATGTATTTTACAATAATGCTTTTTGTCACACATCTGGCCACCAGGGTGCTTTTTAATATTGCCAAGTACTTAGTTTCTTTTCACTATATCTAGGATAAATATAGCTCTCTTTAAATTGGCTGCACAGTTATTATCCTGTCATTATGAATAATTCTACTCTATAATTTTAAAGACAAAAAGAATATTGATCCAAAAAGAATGTCCCTCTGCAAGTAAAATCTCCTGCTATTTTGGGACTATAAGTAGCTTTCTGATCTGCTTCATCAAAATCAACTTTTTTAAAAAAGGGGTTTAGCTAGAGCTCTTCTTTTGGATAAAGTTATGGCACGGACAAACAGCAAAGACAAATATATGAATACAAATCAGGATTTTTATCTTATTGTGGCTTTAGTGAACAGTTACAAAGTGCAAGGACTCTTCATTACACATGGCAGAAAGGGATCGCTGCCCGGTTCGTACTGGTGATTGAATTCCCTGAAAAGTTGAGGCAGTCTTGAGTGACAACAATCAGGTGTTAACACTGAGCCCTTTAAAAAAACTGTCTATTTGACTGGAGGAGAAAAATAGAGATGTTAATTTATATTAATATGGAATGGTTAATGATAGGGGAACTGGTTGCACTTCAGATTACATACATCTTTCTTTGTTCTGTTGAAGTCTATTAATTTCAAAGCTGTTTTGAAAATTTTTCTTTTGGCCTTTCCTGCAATTTATACATGACAGATTTCCTGGAATAATTCTGCAGACTGATCACTAGCACAAATGTTTTTTAAGTATAGATTGTCCCGCTGTTTTTCAAAGCTTTTTCTTTTAGTTCAGCAGGTCAGGAGCTAGTTATTTTTAAGCAGACCCAACAGCACTTCCGACAAAGCAGCTGCACAGTGTTACCTGAGTCTGCACGTCTAGTGTGCCGTAGAAAGTTCATGGGTGTAGCCTGCTAAACTCTGAAAGCCTCTGAATTAACCTGAAAGTGTCCTACTTTTGCAGAACTGTCCCAGATGGCTGCATTTCTCAGGTACATACCTGAGAAGTCCTCACTGGTAGGCATTTTCAGGATATATTCAATGCCAGCAGCTGCGCAAAAGGCAGGGCAACCCGAGGTCAGGGTTGCCTTTACAAGGGCAGGAGTAAAAGAAATCATGTTTTATATCTCTTCAGCTTAAGAGTTTAGGATGCTGCAGAATAGTTGGATATCTCTTAGCCTTCAGTGCAGTTTGGGTTGGAATACAGGAATCCAAGGTCATCGGTGCAGAGACTCATAAGCAGATGCAAACTCATCTGCTGCAAGGAAAACGATGCATGGCGGCTTGAAGCAGACTGGCTGTGTTTTGGGGTAAGGCGAGGATGAGAAGCTGCTCTGCAGCAAAATAACTTCAGATCGACCCTTTTCGGCAGTGGGTAAGAGCTCCATATTATGAATCCGATAACCAGTATTTTGCAGAAGGGCATTCTGTGTGTTACCTGCAGTACTAAGACATTCATGCCTTTGGTGGGAGAGAACGGCTCTTTGGTTGTGTGCGTATGGTGGCTCGTGGAAGAGCTTCACGCTGGCCGCTCTGCAGTTGTGGGCAGTCTGGCACCTGTGAAAAAGATTATGGTGCGAGGGTTACTAAGGAGATGCTGACTGCGGTATTTCCATGAAGCTAGTAGCTTTTGATTTCACATCTTTTGAATTGCTCTACCAATGCTGAGGTATGGTTAATTTAGTATTTAATGGAGGTTGCTGTGAAAAAATAAGGATCTTTCTGATTTTCTACCTTATTTACGCGTCTGGATAAATAAACACGCTTACAAAAGCATTTTTTTCTTAATGGTTTTATTTATCTGGGAGGATACATGAAAGCAGCATGAAAAAAATTGAGATGTGGAGCAGAGATGGGCGCTTGCCCTAGACTACTGACACTCATTGTTTGAGGGCGTCCTGGTTTCGGCTGGAAAAGAGTTAATTTTCTTACCAGCAGCTGGTATAGTGCCGAGTTTTGGATTTAGAACATTGTGGATAGCACACTAATATATCAGTTGTTGCTAGGCAGTAAAGGACTTCTCAGCTTTTCATACTAGCCTGCCAACAAGAAGGCAGGGGGCAGCTGGGACAGCTGACCCCAACTGACCAAAGGGATATTCCATGCCATGGGATGTCATGGTCAGTACATAAAGCTTGGGAGAAGAAGAAGGGAGGGGGACGTTTGGAGTGATGGCGTTTATTCTTCCCAAGTAACAGTTGTGCATGATGGAGCCCTGCTTTCCTGGAGATGGCCGCACACCTGCCTGCCCGTGGGAAGCAAGGAATGAATTCTTTCTTTTCCTTCGCTTGTGTGGGCAGCTTTTGATTTACTTATTAAACTATCTTTATCTCAACCTGCAAGTTTTCTCACTTTCACTCTGCTGATTCTCTCCCCCATCCCACCGAGGGGATGGAGACGGGAGTGAGTGAGTGGCTCCGTGGTTCTTAGTTGCTGTCTGGGATTAAACCACGGCAGAGAGTCGTACCCACTGTTAGTACCTCACACAGCACCAGTGACAGGGAAAGCTTTCTAGCAGATGCATCTGGCCAGGCTAAGATATAAACCTGGTTTATATTTTTGGATATAAACCTAAGATATAGGTTTATATCTTAGGATACAAACCTAAGGTACATCCTTATCTGGTTTATCTTAGGACCCATTTCTCCGTCTCTCAGGGGCAGGCTACAACAATTCATTCTTATTAATTGGGAAATATTAATCGGCCAGCTACTGTACGCCAGGTCGATGAATAGCTGTGTCTCAGTGGCTGCTCATTTTCTGAACTTCGGTTTGGACCATGTGAGATACCACCATGGGGACAGAGGCTGCCCCTTTCTCCACTCCGGCTGGCCTCTGCTGTGCTGAGTAAGCATCTGAGCTCACTCCTGCTTTATTTTTGGGATGGAGAGTCACTTGTTTCAGAAATGGCTCTGCCCTCACCAACTGACATACGATTTTGTTGGTCCTCAGGGATGACAGCAGACATATCTGCTCACACAGGTTGCTGCATATGGATTGGAAAGAGGAGACTTTCTTTTCTGAGAGTATTTTAATGTACGGGTGTGTGTTAGGTATTCTTATTTACATTCTATTAGATCTAATCCATATAGTACCATAGACACTGATTTCTGTGAACTTATATTGACTTCAACATCTGACTTACAGCCACTGCTGGTATCAGTAAGCTGCATCTTATGATGCAACTCACTGGCAGAAACTAATTTCTAAAAGTCTTAAAAATAAAATCCATCACAAAGAAAACTCTCCACTGTTTTCAGGAGATAAATACACTGCTTAAGAGATATAACTTTGTAAGATTTATCTACTACAGATTAAATTTAAAATAAAAAAATACCAGACACATATTCAGCTCATTTTTTTAAAAAAATGACACCTTCCCACAGATGCTCTGCCTCTGTCCTGTGCTGTCGGATGGAGCTTTGTCACACATGGGAAGCTGGTGAAATCTTTGCAGCCACGCTACCCTGTTCACTCTGTCCCTGTGATGAATAAGAGCTGCGGTGATATCCCAACTAGCTCAGCCTCTGTGCTCACCTCAAAATAAATCGCCTTCTGAGTTAGGCTGTACCAACACCAACTGATGTTTTTCTCAGTGCCGAGGTTGCGGCTCCATGCGGCACGCACCGGGTGGTTTTAGCCGCACGCTGAGCTGGCAGCCACTGTGGCTGGCAGTGACCTGTGCTCTTTTTCTTGCTGTCCCGAGGGGTCCGGTGCTCCTCTGCTGGTGGTGAGCTTGATGGTGCTGGCTCCATGCTGTTAGAGTACCTTTCTGTCAAAGCATGAAAGAGAAAATAAATTTTTTAACAGACTCAGCTTTGGAGAAGCAGAAGGGAAAAATAAAATCACTAAAACTGTACTTATTCATGTAAAAAGAAAGGTTGTTACTGCAGCTGAAAATGTTTTTCTTAGAACTACAGGAGGCAAAATAGCTACACTAGCTACTATAGAAATGAAATTTAAAAATAACATTTAAAGAAGCTTAAAATATGCACGTGTACAAATATTAGACTGGATAGACTAAAGAGCTGGGCAATCACCAACCATGTGAAAATTAAGGGCAAGTGCAGGATTCTCCACCTGGGATGCAATAATCCTGGTCATAACATAGAAACTGAGGGATAAGAGGTTGGAGAGCAACCCCCAAAAGGGGTTTGAGTTAATGGCAAGTTGACTATGAATCAACAGCATGGCCTGGCAGGCAAAAGAGACAACCCTGTCCTGGAGCGCACCAAGCATTGCATAGTTAGCCTTTCGAGGGAGGTGATTGTCCCACATGACACTGCACTGGTGTGACCCCACCTCGAGTCCTGTGTGCAGTTTTGGGTGCCACAATATAAGAAGGACATCAAACTGTGAGAGTATGTCCAGAGGAAGACAACCGAGATGGTGAAATGGAGGAAGGGCTGAGGTCACTTGGCTTGTTCAGCGTGGAGAAGAGAAGGCTGAGGGGTAACCGTGCTGCTGTGGGGACATCCCATCACTGAGGGGTGACCTCATTGCAGTCTACATGTTCCTCACGGGGCACAGCAGAGGGGGAGCTGCTGATCTCCTCTCTCTGGCAACTAGTGACAGGACACAAGGAAATGGAATGAAGCTGTGTCAGGGCAAGTTCAGGTTGGACATTAAGAAAAGGTTCTTCACTGAGAGGGTGGTCAGTCACTGGAACAGGCTCCCCAGGGAAGCGGTCACAGCACCAAGCCCGTCAGGGTTCTAGAAGCATCTGGAACACACTCTTAGCCATATGGCCTAGTTTTAGGTAGCCCTGCAAGGAGCAGGGAGTAGGGCTTGATCATCCTCATGGGTCCCTTCTGGCTCAAGATGTTCTGTGACTCTATGATTCTATGATTAGTGAATTCACTGACTATGGCTCTAAAGTTTCTAAATAGTGGGACTTTTGTTGTCTATGCAGCAAAGTGGTTAGCAATTTTGAACTTCAGAGATAACAGGGAGCTAATAGTTCTCCAGTACTCAGAAAAAAAAATCACTTAGAAAGATTTCCTGTTATTTGTTGTGTACTACTTTATTTAATCTTAGAGTATTGCTTTCAGTGAGTCTGCACGGTAAAACGAATTACTTCTTGTTACAGTGCCTTCCATACAATTACAGATAATTCTTTCCTAAAGATAAGTTTAACTTAATTATCTCAATGAAATGGAGAGCACTATTGTAATTTTAAGAAAATTCTTCCGTAACTTCCAAAGTTTATTCCCTTTCTTCTCTTCTAAAGAATCTACATCAATCATTTGTTTGTCATGGGTGGGATGTCGTTCATACTTGGACTTTTTAAGCCTTTTTGAAATAGCTGACTGCAGACTGGTTAGACTTGTTAGATATTTTTTCCTCCATTTCTTCCACAAAAGTTAATTTCGATTAAATAAAGTGAGCTGGTTTATTGGACTAGTTTCACAGGGAGAATTTGGGATGTGCTTGTGTTTGTTGGGCAGTGTTGTAGATCCTTCAGCCAACTCTGGGATTTAGCACATCTCCATTGGGTAAAAGCATATCAAGCAACACTATTAACTCCACTTTTAGAGGTAGAGTACTCTGCCTCTAACAAGATTAATTGTTTTAGACTCGGCTTTGCACTTGATACAGTGGTGTTGTGGCTAGGAGCTAATTACATGCTTAATTCATACTTACACTTGAATAAGCATTATGAATAAGCATGTCTTTTCTGGTTTTATTAACAGAGAATCATCTGATGGAGATGCTCTGTGGATGTTCAGTCCTGTGCAAAAAACAGAAGATGATTCCTGCTTTTACACAGTAGCACAGTAGACTAGTGCTAGAACACTCCAGTAGAGAAATTTTGGGTTTAACTCCCACCTCTAAGGAAGCACGAGGCTAGATTCTGTGAAGCTTTCCTTTCCCCTGTGAAGGAACCCCCATAGTTTAAAGCCAGTTACATATTAGTTGGAGAAACCACACAGTTCTCTCTTCAACTGAAATATTTTTCCCTACTCCTTGTGAAAGTGTTATATTATAAACTAAAGGCACTGCACATCATCCTTTTGAAAGAAAGGACTTCTTTTTTTCCCTTGGAGAGGGAATTTAGATGTCCATCTATAAAGAAAAGCTCAAAGATATTTATCTCTTCTTGAGATTTATATCTAAATCCCTGAAAGTGTCTCTGGTGCTTAAAAGCCACATATTGCCTCACTATTAAAACTACAGATTCCTTCTTCATTCACTTCTCTACTGTGAATCTTGCAGCTACTAGTTTGAGTCATTTTTTTTTATAACCGGGTATCTTCACTTAAATGGATCCTTATCTTGTCTCAACAACACGTATTTCTTTTATGCTTAAACCCACACTTATTAATCCAGGCAAGAGTTCCAAATACATTTCTATGACTGCTTCCCCTTGGTCATGGAAAAAACCATGTGTTCCAGACTTTTCATTAAAGAACTTGCCCTATGAGGCTTTTGAGATGTTTAAATATACGGGGTTCTTTATAGGTAATTGGACAAGTCGTGTTCGATTGCATTCCAAATAATAGACCTGAAATAAACAATAGAGAATAGTTGTAGAAGCATAAAAATATGCATGGAAAGGCAGAGCTGACTTTCACATCCAATACAGTAGGGAGATTTGGATAGGGAAAAGTTGTCTTCTGAATCAGGAGAGAATGCTGTAATTCATTTATGCTGGATCTTAATCCTTCCTACTTCCTTATAAAATGCCTTCTCTGGGATGGCTTTTATTTCTTTTATACGGTGTATTTGTAAAAGGCAATTTGTTCCAAAAAGTACTATTCAAATTGCTCCAAAGAGGGAAATTTCCAGAATAAATATCACGTGATATTTCTATGTGGAAAAAGCGCTTTGCTTGTACATATGTAAACTAGAAAAAAGAATTTGTACTTACTACATAAGGCAAGTCAGATTGCCTATTTTCTTAACTGTCTGACCAACTGGAGGTGAAATTTTAATTATTTCTTTTTTGTTTCTGAAAACAGAATCTAGGTTACTTCCGTATCTGCAAATAACGTGCAAACAGTAGGACATCTCTGACTTCTAATCAGAAGTTACTTCTGATATTTTTTTACTGTTTTAAAAGCAGACAGGTATTCTACCAAAACAGCAGATTCGGGGGCTAAGTTGGAGATCAAATAAATAATTGCTTGTCAAAAATAGTACAGAAGAGAGGGTGGAAGAGTGAATTCATTCACCCACAGCTACAGTGCGTGTGGCTGTTCATGATATATTTCAGTAAGCACTCTGGTGGGGAAAAATGTTCATTCTACTTGTGGACCAGGAATAAATTCCAGAAGATAAAGGACAGAAACAAAAGTTAGTAGAAATGTCCTAAATGTTGCATGACTCAGACAATCAGATGAGAAAACCCACAGTGAGGATTGCATGTCTTTTAAATCAAGACACAATGACGATTGTTTGATTAAAAAAAAAAAAAGAAAAGAAAAGAAAGAAAAAGGCACCTTTAAAAGATGCATTTCACAAAGCTCTTTATGTTTTTTGAACCATTCTGTAACAATTTTTAGCTCAACGCTCCTCATTCAGAAAGAGGAAATAGATCAGATTTTATGTCTTGAAACTTTCCCCCTTGTATGTAGGAAAGTCCAGTCTGAGGGTATTTCAATACTGTCCAGGCAGGCATAGGCAGGGCTGTAGCCCTGAGCTAAGGATTCCTTCCTCCCGGGCTGCCTCCTCAGCAACAAGAAAACACCTTACGCAATCCTGCTGGTGTGCTAGAAATTGATGTCCACCCTCTGGTCACTTCCCGTCACCATTTGAGAAAATCTAGTAAAGTGTAATTCAGAAAAGCTAGTAAAGAGAAGCTGGCAACAAGCCACTCTATTTAAGCAGTATGAAATGCTGATCACAGGACTGGGAATGTAGCTGCACGTCCTCTGTAAGGTAAAAACTCTTACTGAGAGCTCCAAAAAACCCCTCCATAATCCTTAGGGTAGGACTGAATATTTGTATCAAGAGCAAAGCCTTATTAAAAAAAAAGTTCATTTTCTTTGACTGCTTGAATATAAATACTTTTATGGTCAAGCGGTCAAATTACTTATTTGCAAGCTATGATTCCCAGTGCTTGCGATCAGGCCTCTGGGTGGATTTCTGGGCCAACCCAATGACTTGTAAAAAAGTATTAAAAGCATGAAATAGGATATGAGATTTTTTTTTTTTTCTACAGTGGGTGAAAAAGGCTCTTTTTAAATAACGAGACCTGTAAGGCTACTCTGTGCTGCTGTGCTGGGAAGGGGAAAGGAAATGTGTGCTCTCTTCCTCTGTTACCTAGCTTTCATAGCAACAAAAAACAGGCTCACGGGTTAGGGGGAAGCTGTGGAAGGACTGAGCGTCAAATCTTCATTCTTTCTTTATTTCCAGAGCGTAGGTAACACAACGTGCAGTCAACGTGTTCTTCTGATGTCCCTGTGCAACCCACACAGCTTTCTCATCATGAAGAGGCAGTTTATTTTGACGCGTGCCTGGAAACACACAAAGCAAAGTTTGTTAATAAAGGTACGATGATGCAAATGTGTATGTAAATGTGGGTAAAGAAGTAACTTTTTTTTCCC
Source organism: Chroicocephalus ridibundus (assembly GCF_963924245.1). Classification (NCBI taxonomy): domain Eukaryota; kingdom Metazoa; phylum Chordata; class Aves; order Charadriiformes; family Laridae; genus Chroicocephalus; species Chroicocephalus ridibundus. The sequence continues at coordinate 6,034,263 of NC_086316.1, forward strand.
CAAAAATGTCTTACAACAAAACGAAAATGGAAACGTTCCCTGAGGATGCTTCAGGAGGGATTTAAGATGCTTCAGGTGTTTGAGATTTTTTTTTTTTTCCTCTTGATAGACAGAAAAATAAACACCATTTCTTTTATTTTAGGGACCCCTTGCCCAGCGGGAGCCCTATCAGCTGCCGGCAAGAGATGTGGGACTCATAGGGATGAAAGAAAAACAACCATGACCCAACTGCTGCAACATTAGAGGGAGTTACCAAGCGAAACAGACAAGTTCCTGGAGAACATCAGGTGGATAAAAAAGGTGAGCTGTTATTAGCACATTGTTGCCATGAGGGAGCATGACAGAAAGATGCAACATAAACAGCAAATTCTGCACGGGGAGGCGGCGGAGCACTCACCTGACGTGCAAAACCTGGGTTTGCAGCCTCTCCTCTGCCCCACGGACTCCCCCGGCAGCGTCAGCTCAGCCCCTCACCAAACGCAAGACACAGGTACTCCTTCGGGTGGGAAAAGTGCAGCAAAAAGGGAGGAGCAGCACGTCTAGAACCACGTGCGTTGCATGTGGCAGAAGCTGGGAGAGAGGTCTTGTGGGATTCGTATTTAGCCAAGACATGTAATAATTTTAATACACCAGTTTTGCAAATGACATCCCCTCCTCCCAGTCTGTTGCTGCCTTTTGTTGCTCAGGTGGTTGAAATCTTTGTCTGCAGTTCCTGTCCTGTTTTATCTTATGCATTTATTTAGTTTTATTTTTCAAGATGTGATAGGAAGGGATTTAAATGAGAAGTGCTTTTTTTGCGTTTATTTCCATGTGATTGTTTACTCTCTATGTGAATGTAAAGTATTGGCTGTACTGTTGCTTTTTATAACTCAGAAAGGCTAAGGAAATATTAATTAAAATAAAATTCTGTCTTTAATAAATTCCTGCATAGGTTTGACTACTTCAGACCATTAAAAAAAAAAAAAAAAAGAGCGAGAGAGAGGGAAAAAAAATAACCCAACAAAAAAAGAACCCCCCAAAGCAATCTGTCAAGACACATTGCTGAAGTTGCATTATCCATTATGACAGCTCCTCCCTGGCCAACATTTTACATTGTTATGATAATTTGCTCTGCAAAACAAGTGTGTGGGCACATACGGCATCCCATTATTTCTTTTGCTTTCTTGGAGTCAGACCCTGTTATCACAGGTGCATTTTCTGGCTGCCTCCTCCTCCTGCGTAAATGAACACTGGCACCGACCCACCCCTGGGAAAAGCTCACCGCCTCTTCCTTGCAAATGTTATGCGGTGCAAAGGACTCCCCTGCAACACATGGCAATTCTACCCTTTTGCATTCAAGTCAGTTGTGCAAGCAGCCTCAAGTTGCCTGTAATTGCCCAAACGCACGTTTTACAACCATCCTGCAATTAATTGCAGCTTAGTGTGCAATTAAACCTCCTTCTGCCAGGTGCTCTCACGTCAGGACCGTACTTCACCAGCCAGGGCACAGGCGGATCAGCCAGGTTTTGGGAACTCTCTGGTTTCTCACATCCTGCTCACAGATGATCATGGCAGTCAACAGATACTGGCATTTTCCTCATCAGCACCATTAAAGGAGAGATCATGGGCACATATGTACTGTGATAGGGCTTGCATAATTCATTAAACCTTTTCACATATAGCCTACTCTTGGTACGCTATCAATCCTCACTGCTGAGCGCAGTCTGCTCCATAACTGTCTGACAAACTCCTCTGCAGGAACACTGATGGCTGATCAACAAATGCTTTTAAATGTAGGAGTCAGAATTAGTCAGATTTCTAATAGCACCCTGTTCTGGCAGAACCTCTTTCGTGGATGTGACTGTGAAATGAAGGAATGGGGCAAGGTTTATTTTGGGCAGGTGGCCTGCGCAGGCGCCCCTGGTGACCACATCACTGCATGATAATAGTCTCACCGTTCTTTGCTTTTCTGTCTTCATCAGAGCCACAAATCAGCAAACATCTCCGCTGTTTTAGACCACACCTGCAATTCCATTGCTGTCTGCATCCAGCAGATGTGCATTTCTTAATAAAACACACAGTAAGTAGGTCAGACCAACAGGATGTTATCAGTTTGTTGCTGACACTGCCTCAGACATTGCATATTTCATTTTCACCGATGAGTTATAAAAGCTAGAATATCTCCCAGACATGGAAGCAATCCCTTGTCAGTGATGCTACTGATGATTTTCCAAGCAGAAGTGCATTTCTACATGGGCTTACAGGAGACAATTTGTGCACCACGCTTTGCAAAGTAATTGAGATGGCCAGTTAGCTCAGAAGCTCAGTGTAGTGTGCTGCTGTAGAGCCTACAACTCCGGCCCAGACAGTTTCTTGGTTCCTCTTTTGCTGAGTTTTAACTCTAATGAAGCCATATGCTGCATAGACTCACACATATTCGTATAAAGTCCAAAGTTTCACTCTATGGTCTACAGGAATAAGGATTTGTAGGTGTCAATCTGTGCTTCAGTACTGTCCTTTGAGGCCGGAGTGTAAACTACACAAAATAAACAGGATCCTGTATCTCAAATGCATTAGATGTTCAAAATGGCTGATAATGTATCCATTAAAATGACTGATTGCTAGAAATAAGTCCTAAAAGTCACTACAAACACTCTTTCTTCAGAAACTTATGCTATTCTCATGAGGTAATCCTTCATCTAGCGTGAAGATGATGAAGTCTGGGAATCATAAAAACAAAATGCAGAAACTGCCTAATACAGAAATAATTGGTTTATAAATCTGACATTCTTTAAAAGGGAGTAACATATCTTCAACACTATTCAAAGAATAAAACACGAAGTCTCAAAATCTTGCCAGCAGTTGGTTAGGTGCTTGTATCTGTTGTCTGATAGGTATTTAGAAGCCCCACCCCTCCATGAGTTTAAGAGGAGGCAATGAATATTAGAGAATAAATATGTGTTGATTATTAAATAAATGTAAACATATCCAGCTCAGAAGGATCTGAGATAGCTTCTTTCTCTGCTGGGACCTGAATATAATATTGTCCTCTAAGGCAGATGGAGCAACAGGTGCTTCTTTCTATGTTTTGAGGAGGATTTATGGTAAGTGAAAATCAAGCACCAAAGCATCAAGAAAAACAAAGTTGTTATTTGTGGTAATTTGTGTTGTATATTGTGGCTTGTGTGGTAAGGGAGACAACCAGAGAGCAGAGGAAGAGGAAGCGAGCCCTGTATAAAGAAAAGCATAGCTGAAAAAATATAGCTGAGTATTTTTTAACTCCACAGAATGTAAGAAGCAAGACTGGTGAATGACTCCCGAAGTTTGCAGTGGACCTGGAGCATATCTGCCACTTCAGGCACATGCTGCTTAAAATGATTTTCCAAAATATGAGCTTTCATTTGCATATCTATGACGTGAACACATTTTCCTGGTTTCTCAGGCAGCAAACTGGCTCTTTTCTCATGTAATTAGTGTCTTTTCATATCAGTTAAGCAAGCAGATGGTCACACAGTTTGTACACACAGATTTCCAAATGTTCCTAGTGTTTGACTCTTGTTGATGGTCACAATCAACAACACCAAATAGGATCCTCTCCAAATTGTGATAAAGCAAAATGACCGTTAAGTTGGATCAAAGGCAGTTATTCATTTAGGTTTAGTAGAGTGTTCATTATAGTCTTTATAGTAATACACATTATATTACATAAATACGAGCACTGTGTTAATAGCCCAATTCTGCAACAATTCATTCAAAGGAGCAGGAAAAAACTTCCAACTGAGATATCTCACAACGAGACTGCCCAACTTGGGACATGCCATTTGCTGTAGCAACGGGGTAATGGTAACTACTACCCTGTGGTGACTGCATTTCATAAAGGATGGACAAACTAAGGGGTACAAGAAATCATCTGGGTCCCGGTCAAGCTTGTCATATGAACCAATAGTTGTGTTTTAGAAAAACTCTTTTCTACATAGTTCAGTCTTATTGTTTTTTGAAGTCAGAGGTAAAGGTATTTCTTCTTTCAGGATAGGTATTTATGTTGTTTTCTCTTGTTATAGGGATACTCCATAGCAGTAGAGGCATAGGCATTCGATTAGAATGTCAGTAGTCTGTAGTTGAAAATATATATATTTTTTTATATATATGTATATTACAATCTCTGAATTTTGTTGAATTTTTAAAACTTGTAATATACAAGTAAAAAAAAAAAATTCCTTTATGCAGTTTTTTTGGCTATAACTCCCAATAATTCTCCCTTGGAGTCCATAAAAAATCCAAAGGCTTTAGGAACATAAGAAATTTCCCTCTTGGTGAAAACAGTGATCCACCTAGCCTTCCACGCTGTTTACAGAAGTAGCAACATGAGATGTTATTTAATGAGACTGTATGATTTTGGTTTATATCTTGGTTTTAATGATTAATAGAATGCATTAATAAACCAAACAGCGTTTCATATGTGAGAAAGGAGCAAGAAAATTATTTAAAGTGAGAAGACAGAATTACTTTTGCCTTCCCACCAGCTACTTATTCCCTCAGTAAATGTATAGATATGTGTAAAAAAAATATGGGCCTTTTTGAATTCTGGAAGTGCAAAGTCTGAAAATAGTCAGCAAAACCATGAGAAAGTACAACTGCATTCACTGAGCGTCGTCTGGAACCGGCAGGTAATTCTATTTCCCTCCAGGAACGTGCGGTGAACCTGAAGCATTATTATGAACTCCACACACAATCGGGGTCATGGTGATCCTGAAAGAAAATAATAAAAGAAAATCACCAGGAACAGCGGTGAGACTCTCTGTCTTCATTCCTAACAGGTTTCCTATCTCTTTCCCTTGTTGTTAAAGCACAGCCAAGGCATTACTTATTCTGACCCGTACACCCGCGTGCAGCCAGAGCCTGCTTTGAACACACGCTCTGGGCACACACAGGCACCCTGGAGCACCACTCTGTCAACTCTCACTGCTGCTCCCCTTCCCTCTCTGAATCCCAAATGAAAGGAAAATGCTGTTGTCCTTCTCAATGATGCTCGACCTATTCCTCACATTGCCTAAGTCATCCCGCCCCTGCAACAAAAAAAAAAGAACCCCACATTCAAAAAGGGCAAGGACTGCAGTGAGGTTCTCCTAGGAGCTTTTTGGAGTTGTTAGTTTTGTTTTGCTTTACTTTTGCTTAGGAAAAGGTCAAAGAGGAGTACCAAATGGAGTATTTTCCACAAGAGTGAAGAAAAGGATAGGACTGTAAATGCCTTGTCTTAAACGCCAGTGGAGAAAGCAGAGCACATGGTTGCATGAGAGTGGTGGTAAAAGTAGCATTATTGATGTAGTTGTGGTAATGTCACAGTTGAAGACCATAAAGAGAAACTGGAGCTCCTTTAATCTAAAGATCTTTCCCCCTACCCAAAGACCTAATTCTGATACAGATAGGTAGAAGTGAAAGAATGGTTTCACTAATATGTGGCTGTGTGTGAGAAATGTTGTTTTGCCAAATACTCATCTCACTGAGTCACAGCAAGCACAGGCTTGCTGATTATGTTGTCATCTGCCGTGAGAAAAGAGCAACACAGAAGGCAGCTGGTATCTAGCATAACAGCCAGAGAGTGAACAGAAATGCTCTAGAGTGCTGTTTAGAGCAGAATATTCAAAATCACCTTTTGTAGGAGCTAATGTCTCATCACTGCCTCTCTAGGGAGAGCCGAACAAGACTAGCTTCCTAAGTCAGGTGTTCTGAATCTTTATTGTAGTTACACAATACTGGGAACACCCTTGAGACCAAATTAATTCACAAATCCGTCTCTTGCCTCTGCTGGTCAGTGACTGAGAAGAAGATATCTCATGGTGTTTGTATGAAGCAGATGTTTTTACCTTTTCTCTGTTGCTGCGGGGTTGTTCCTCTCACGTATTGTCTCTCCTCTCTCTGGCTGCAGTTGCTGTTCATAGAATCATAGAATGGTTTGGGTTGGAAGGGACCTTAAAGATGATCTAGTTCCAGCCCCCCTGCCGCAGGCACAGATACCGTCCACTAGACCAGGCTGCTCAAAGCCCCATCCAACCTGGTCTTGAACACCTCCAGGGATGGGGCACCCAGAGCTTCTCCGGGCAACTTGTTCCAGTGTCTCACCACCCTCATAGTGAAAAATTTCTTCCTGATACGTCATCTAAATCTACCCTTTTCCAGTTAGAAGCCATTACCCCTCTACATGTCACTTGTAAAAAGTCCTGCAGGGGACCCGTGCTGGAGCAGGCTGTTTCTGAAGGACTGCGCCCTGTGGAAGAGACCCACAATGGAGCAGCTGGTGAAGAACTGCAGCCTGTGGGAAGGACTCACACTGGAGAAGTTGGTGAGGACTGTCTCCTGTGGGAGGGAACACAAGCTGGAGCAGGGGCAGAGTGTGAGGAGTCCTCCCCCTGAGGCAGAGACAAGGTGTGATGAACTGACCATAACCCCCATTCCCCGTCCCCCTGTGCCACTTGGGGGGAGGTGGGAGAGAAATGGGGAGAGAAGTTGAGCCCAGGAAGAAGGGAGGGCTGGGGGGAAGGTGTTTTAAGGTTTATGTTTTTTTTCTCATTACCCAACTCTGATTTGATTGGTAATAAATTAAACTAATTTGCCCAAGTTAAGTCTGTTTTGTCGGTGACAGTACTGGGTGAGTGATCTCCCCGTCCTTATCTCGACCCACAAGCATTTTGGGCTATTTTCTCTCCCCTGCCCAGCTGAGGAGGGGAGCAACAGAGCAGCTTTGGTGGGCACTGAGCGTCCGACCATGGTCAACCCACCACATCAGCTCATAATATTCTTTAAATCGCACTCACTGAGTTAATTTGGAAACTTTGATGCCTTTGAAAGGCAGAAGGATTGATGAAATAAAGAAACAAAAAAAGAAATTATAAATTAAAAATTACCAAGAGAATAACTGTACAATTGTACAATTGTGAGTGATGGATAATGGTTAGCTCTTTAGCTGCTTTGCCACTTTATGTTTCCTAGAATGTCCTTTCTGCTGTTTTGTGACGACTATTTCCTTTGAATTACGTAGTTATCGTATGAGACTTTTGACCAGTCTTCACACAGATACTTATTCTTATCAACAATGGGCGAAGTTATAGTTTCAAAAAGTCAGAAATGTCAAGCAGAGTAGTACTGATTACTTGAGAACAAAGCTGCAATATTTTTTAGTCTTTGGTTTTATAATTTTCTTTTGCAAGCAATTATCACAAAGAACTTTATGTATTACAGCAGACATTATACACTTCATTACTGTAAGCTAAAGGAAAGATCTTATGATGAAAAAATGTATGCTGCTAAGTTTTCTAAAGTGCCTGGTGATGTATTTTGTCAGAACCCATGTTTTTTAAAAAAAAAACCACATTGAATCTAATGCTTCAAAACATAAAGCAAGGTATAATCATTTATCACAAAGAAAATGAAATGGAGGATCTGTTGTACAATATTTCCAAATTCTGGGGTCTCTCCCTTTTCTGAAGTCATTTAGAAATGCCTTTTGTTGAGCATGATGTAAATATATTTGCGTGTACTGTGGTTTGATAACTCTTCCCAAGTCTCACAGCAGTTGGATCCCTCCCTTGAGTCCAAGATCCAGTGTGTGCCAAAGCCCGTTTTCATGCCTGAGATTCTCCATCAGGGGAACTGGCTGCCTGACTTAAACTGTAGGGTGAGCCAAGAAATGCTCATTGCAGATAATTGGAGGATTTCAGCTTGAGGGCAAACATGAAGTCAATATAATCAGCTCATAAATTCATAACAGCATCTAAACAACTCCAATTTGAGAAGTCTAATAGAAATCTATTCCCAAGGATACACACCATTTTATAAGCTTTACATTTTTTTTTCCTGTGAAGTCAAGGGAAAAATAGAGATAGAATTTTGTTTTTATAATAATCTTATTCCAAAAAAATAACTACATGTCCCAGTTAGAATTCATCTTGGCATAAATTCAACTCCAAAGACTTCAAGGACCTCCATGGTAATCAGGTGATTCAGCATCAGCTCCCAAGCTCCAACAATAAGGAAAGTATGTACATATAAAAGAGAATAATGTTAAAAATAAAGAAAAATATTAATGTAGATGAGTTATATTCAATCTCGCCAATCTGAGAGAAACATGAATTACTATTCAGCATTTGCGAATCATCAGTGAGAAGCAGGTGTGTGTAGGAGCAGGCACTACCTACTGGATTTACAGGCAGTTAAAATATGTTGGGGAAAAAAAATTAATTTGAAGTAGAACGGAAACAAATTTTAAAAACAATGACTGATATGGGATTTCTTGAGGAAAAAAAAGAAAGAAAGTGGAGGTGGTAAAAAGAGGTGAAACCTACTACGTTGATACAAATCTTTATTGGGCTGTGCCTGTGAGCAGAAAAGTTAATGAGACAGGAAAAAAGCTCAGTATTTCAGTGCTGTGAGACAACGGCAAACTCCCCAAGCAGATGGGTCATCAATATAAAGATTAAAGTCTTGGACAATCAAACAGTTTTCAAAAGAACACCTCAAAGTTTTCAAAAGATGAAAAAATTCTGTAGTAATTGATCCAACCAGCTTCAGGGTGCAATAACCATTAAGCATTAAAACAGATACAAGAACTAATGCAAAGTTGCAAGTAAGATGCTCATATTTTTGTTCGTTCTTTAGTTTATTCAAAGCGATGTGTCAAGACTCTAGAAAAAAGTACATTTCAAAACGTTGCTAGATCATACTACTTCAGGATTTCAAAGCCATGTGCCATGATCTGCTTCACAGACCATGGCAGGGAATACTCCTGCAGGACAAGCCATTATGTGTACTCACTAGTTCCTATACTCGACCCCTGCTGTGTTGCATTAGTTTCAATTTACTGTATATCATGTGTAAAATTTAGGTGGTCTAGATGACTCTGACAAAGGGCTTCATCATGTTCATGTTGAATCAATGACTAATTAATTTACTTAATCTACTTGCTTAATTTTGAACACTAGAGCCTTGAACTAAGATTGACTTCCTCTGCTTGGACTTTTATACAGCTTTAACATTCGGTCTCCACCTATCTTGTTTAATAAATATCTGTCCTTCAGGAGAAACGTTGAGTCACTATGACTATGACTATAGCAATAGCTGTCAAGATTATATCCCATGCATTTCATCAGCCCTTCTTTTAACTAGGCACTTCGAAATAAATTAGCATTGCCGTGTACCTGGAAGGAAATTAACTGATTTCTTCAAGGTCAATTTGTAGAATGAATTGACCACCAGTTCTGGTGGAGCTGACTTTGATTGTCAGTATTTGGACTCTGTGTATCCCATATCTTTCTTTGGCTTGACAGTTCAGAGGACAGCTATGAGTTTTGTAGCAGGTTAGTGAATAAAAGCTAAAATACTTTAGTAATCTGAACTGTAAAATTCATTCTGTAAAAACACAGGGTTCGAAAAACCTCTTAAAGCATGGTGTTCAATTCCTTGCCATGGCATATAGTCTGTCTCAAATTTATCTCTGTTCTTGAATACAGAGGAATTTTCCACTAGTGTTCCCTAAAATTTCCTGGGTTTTTGGGACCATTGATCTAATTCCAAGCTTAAATACCATCATCAATGGTCCTTTGTCCTTTGTCCTTGTGCAAATGTTGGGCCAAGTTTTGTTATGCAGTTTAGCTATCATGTGTCTTACCTTTTGCCTTCTGAAGTACCTGTACAGAGGATTTTGTCTGATTTTATGTCTATTTTCCAATTATGGACAGGTAAATCTTTTCTCAGTGTCCTGTGATCTAATTCTGCTGGGCATCCTAGCGGCTTTTTTGCACCTCTTTGAATTTGATCTTCTTTTCCTTAAACCTTCAACCAGAACTGAGCTCAGTGTTCATGTTTTTTTCTAGATCGTGTACAAGTTATTAACAGTTGGATGACAAACAAATCTCTCTATTCTTCTACTGGGTTTTGGCTTCTAGGTTTGTAGTATATATTCTTGTTATTAGACCCCAATTAAATTGCTTTCCATTTATAAGTTTCATTCTTTCTGCAATTTCAGTTTTCACAACCACACAGTACTGCCCATGTTTCAATATATAATGGGTTTCCCAGGGACTTCAATAGCTGTGCAAAATCCAGTTGCGAGTTATTGATTTTGATGACAAGATGACTAACATAAATCAATAGAATGAACAGAAAGCTGGCACCAAGAATAAGAAATTCAGGTTAAAATTCCAACCTTGAAATGAAACAAAATGGTAGTGCAAAATAAAATAGAGCACTTAATTTTTTACAGTTTCCTGAAACGTTTTTGTTGCAAGCTTCGTTTAGATTGTAGACATCTTGGTTTCAAGGATTTAAAAAAAAAAAAAAAAAAAGAGAAAGAAAAAATAGATAACTTCTAAGCAGGTTTATTTAAAGGCCTTTTCAAGCATTTTCTTCAGTGAGAATTTCTGAAGTTTCTTGCACTGATTTAGATAGTAATTATCTACCCATATACTTAAGATAAATGGTGTTTTAGGTATTTAAACGCATGATTATACACTTCCTGGGTGGATAAAAGTGTTTATAAAGTTTCTCTTCAGTTCAAATGTTTTCTAGAACTATTTCCCTGATTTTATTTAGGGATTTATTTATTTATTTTTTTTAAACAGAGTGATTTATGACAGTGTTGTTAAAATGTATGCTGTAAAGCAGCAATCCAGACTTAATGTTTTCCCTGAGCTGCAGTCTTCATAATCTCACAGAATCTAGCTACAGACATCTGTAGAAGTTGAAAAATTGTTCCTAGACTTACTTGATAGCATTAGTTTATGAAGGACTTTCAAAGACATCAATGTAAGTCCAGTATTCAGGAATTTCCAAATAACTGACATATATTTAAAACTGATATTGCCTTAGGTTATTTTTTTCTAGGTTAACCATGGTATTGTATAGGGAATATTTCTGCAAGATTTGTTAGAAACTCTTTGCATTTTGAGTGTTATGAAGTTTCTTTAGAATTTTCTTCCAGCAAAACCAATAGCAGAACTCTTATCAAGTCCTGAATTAAAAATATCTATTTGTCACTTTAAAGTATTATTTGTCATGTCTTTTGGTAAAATGAGAGCAAAATTAATTAACTCAAAGTTATGGGATTTTTTTAAACCACTGTGGTTTACCAGAGCTCCTAGAAAAGAGTTGTAGTTTCAAAGAATCAAGTATTAGTTTGGGAGACTAAATTTGTGTTTAGCTTTGATTTTTAGGAATTTTTTGTGTCCTTAACTTGCACCACTCTAAATACCGAAGAAAATGTGCCATTCATTATTGATCTTGTATGCAAAGATAGGACGGAAGATATGCTGGATTGCAATATACCTCTTGAAGAGCTGGTCAAGGCCTATTACTGCTTGATCCATAGATGTTCATGCAATGCAGCTAGGTTTAGCTAGCAGTCTTCACCGTAAAGCACAAAATGTTACATGTACGTCTTATCCTTGTTGCGCTTTTACTGAGCTTCATTTCAAGCTATGTGATCAGGACTACTTAATGCATTGATACGGAAATGAAGCAAATGCGATTTGATATATCATCTTTGTATCTTTTTCTTTCATTCTCAGAAATGAAGTTTCTTTTCCACTGAATTATCACCATTGCAAAATTTTTCGTGTTTCAGATAAGAGCTCTATTAACATTAGGCTATGGAGCATAAATAACAAACATTTATAGACGTATGTCTTTATGAATCTTTTTGTGTTTCTAAAAGACACAGTAATTACAGAGACAGTAACAGTAATTACAGTAATTACTATGGGGCGATAGTTCAAGCACCGGGGACTATACCCAAAATACTTACAAAATTCTTGCATTCGTGCTCTGCTACCATTGGACAGTCATAGGTTTGGGAGTATCTGGTGCTGCTTCAGAAAATAAAGTCCTTTTCATCCTCAGTTTTGTTCTGATTCCTTTTTAGAGGGAGAGTCTCTAAATGCTGGGTAGTGTGCAGATTTGTACACAATATAGATGAGACTACATATTATATGTAAAATATGTAAAAAAGCCGAACTGTGGGACTTCTTTGAGAGGTGCTGGGGACAAGGAGGTACTATAAAACTATAAGCCTATTGCTTTCCATTTTTAAATTGAGATATATTTAAATTAGTCCTAAAATAATGCTATTCATCTCTAGTTCCTTCCTAATAATGAGACAACCAATTTTGGAATATGAGTATATCCTACTTAGAAAATAAAAACCTAGTTTTATTTGTCCAAACATTCCAAAGGAGTTAGGTAAACTTCTTTTAAAGGCTTTCTGGTGTTCATAGCTTCACAATATCTTTTTGTTTTTTTTAAAGATTCCTTCCATCATCTCTCACTTTCATTTTCAGAGAGCAGTTACTTCTGCTGAAAGCTGTGCCAGCAGAAACACGCATGATCTTTTTTCTAGAATGGACTTTCTGTGTCATTTTAGGACGTGGTCTGGCATGGTATTTTCACACACTGTCAGAAATAAAACCTCTTGGACTATGAAAAGCATGCAGCATTGTTCTCATTCTGATTAAGCTATTGAGGCCAACAGCAGCAGGGCTTGGTCAGTATTGAACGCTTTGAAAAATGCCTTCTAAACATATAAATGAAGCATGTAGGATTTCTAGGTTATCCTACTTCTTTTGTCCATATAATATAAAGGTTTGTGCAGTTATTTTATACTACAATAAACACTAGCCTTAGGTATAAATACTTAAAATGTTCCCAAAGCAATTAATTTGCTGTCATCGCCTTATAGCAAAAGACAGCTTATAGTTAATAACAATGTCCGTTCAAAAAAGTGACACTGCATTAATTAACACCAAGGTGAAGGACACTACCATAAAGATGGTTGGAAAATGTAGTCAGAAGGTAACTCACAATCCACTAACTGAAGAAAATGTTAATGCTCATTTGATCGTAGTTATGGTCTATATTCAATAATTAATAAGACAAGTTGGCAAAAATTATTTAATAATGCAGTTATCTGTGCTCCTGTGGAAGAATTCCCTAATTAAAAGTGTAACGGATAGAAACCATGCAGACCGTACAGTTTTATTACTTTTTCTTCTAGGATAAACAAGATTAATTACAACATAAATGTAACATAATTAATAATTTAATTTGTCCAAGGACATTTTTCATCAAATTACTCCATTTAGTCATGCAAATGAATAGGCAACATTTTAAATATTTACCTTTAATAATGTCTATATATTTTTCTAAGGAAATCTATAGCAAAACTGACGAATTTTTAGTCATAGAGATAGAAAAGATCAAGTGATTTACCAAGCCTAAAAAAATGGTGGTAAATGTGTATTCCGGGTATTCCGGGCCTTTCACCATATAAATTGTTCCTTTTCTACAGAGCTACACCAGCATTTGCGTCTTAGTACCTGAATAAAAGATTGTCAAAATTTAGGACACATTTCCCACGAGCTCAGAACAAGAATGATAGCATTAATCGTGCAATCGTAATTTTTACTAGAGCACAGTTGATATGTTGTGGGAAAAGTAACTTTATGTCAAAAAATCTGGAGTTGAACTGTTTTGTGTAGGAGTTTTTTGTATGCTGTGGAAACACGTTGGGAACAGAAATCTATTGTTTCCTCCAAATACAAGACATAAGTAAACCAAACCTGAATGACCAAGTGACAGCTAAGAATTACGAGCAGCAGATGGCAGTAGGTTATTTATTATTTTTACACTGTGTTGCAGTCGATCTGTGTTTCAGCCTATCATTTATAGAAATTGCAGAGAATATGTGCATATTAATTAATGCGTGCTCTAAATCCTTTTTTATTGTTTACCATTGGCATATGCATCCTGTCTCCTCATCCTGGCATTGGAACTTCTCAATGTAAAAATACAGGGAAAGCGGTCTCACTAGTAACGTTGTGAGATCTGGCTTTGCCAGAGCCATTGTATATGCCTTTATAATCTCTGCTTGTTGCTACCTTTTATATGATAGGTGTCTGCACCTGGCTTACAAAGCACTTTCAGAAGTTAGAGGGGTAATATAGGACACGTCTTTACTTCAGGAAACTACTGTGCCATAAGTAGCATCACAAATACGGATGGATCAGAGCTGTTGTTAACAGCAGCTACAGTAGGTGGAGAAAATAAGTGACTGGAACTAATATGTCTGAGAGGAGAGCAAAGACGGTATCAATAATATAAGTGTATTTGTGGGAATGATACCAATTCACTCTAAACAGTCTTGCCCGAAATTCCCCGCAATTTTGAGGAAATTACAGTGCTGCTCAAGACTTGTGTGATAATGCTTCATGAGACTATGCAATTCAACTATAGAATGGGAAAATAATGGTAGTCATCAGTAGTAGCTTACTATATAATAAATGTCTTTTTAAAGTCACGACTGCAGTAGGGAAAACATTAGAGAAGCATTGATTTTTGAAGTGTGGCATTTTAATTAGATAAAGAAAATGCAGAAACTTTTCAAGGGAGGACAAATAGCATTTGTGCTTCATACCATTTCATGTAAGTATCATTTCTCTGTAATTTTGGTGATGATGGTATTTTTCATTATAGATAAAACTATTTCATTTCTTTCCATCCTCTTTAATTGCACGTGGCAACCTCTTTTGGTTATAGCTATTTGAGCAGAGCAGAATCTTAAAGAATTTGCAAAAGGAGGAATATCCAGGTCACACCTACCTGCTGACAAAAGTCTATGTTAGATTGAGTTTATGCTACATGTCTTATCATAAAGGATACTATGATCACTCTGATAAGGTTTCCAGTTAGAAATATGCTCTCTCTAAACTTTGGAGCACTTACATGAAAACTGAATGAAAAGGCAAAGTAGGACTTTAGGGGGGAAAGTTCTCATTGGTAACCACTACTCTTTAAATCTGTAGCTGTGTATTGCTTTTAAAGCCACAGGACAGTGTAGGAGAATCTGGTTTAAAACAGAGTATATTTGACACTCATGACCGAAAAAAGAATAAACGGTCTTGAAACCCAAAGTTTTCTTCTGAACACTAGAAAAACTATGACTTGATACGAATATATACCGGAAACAATAGCTACTGTCATGGTCTGGGCCAGACTGACCACTGAAATGGACAAGGGATGCTTTCTCCAAACTCTTCCTTCAGGGAGAGAAATATGAGAGAGGAGGAGAATTCTGAGTTTGAAATAAACTAAACTACTTCAATAAAATATTAGTAATAAAATAATAAAAAGAAAAGACAATAATATATTAGTAAAGAAGAAATATGTACAATGTATAGAAAACCATATTGAGGTCCCCAGATGATGATCACATCACTGGCAGGCACTGGGAAAGTCCCAGACCGGTCTCAGTGACAGATGGGAGCTGGATTCAGGAACGCATGGATCTGGATCAAAGGCAGATGAACAGAGAGAGTCCTCCTCAGACGCCAGCCATTGAAGAAAGAGAACCAACCCTTTTATCCCTGAGCATGGGGCAGATGGGATGGAATACCCCTGTTGGTCAGTTTGGGCTCACCTGTCCTGTCTAGTCCTCCATGGGTGCAACCCCTCTGTGCTTTTCCGTTTCAGACCCTCCAATGGGGCAAATAACGAAATGAGCTGACCTTGGTTGTTATAGCAATAAGTATAAGCAAGAGCTTCTCTGTGTAACATTCCTTGGCATTAATTACAAACATCAGGCCTTATCTCTGATAGAAGTGGATACTATCTGAAAAAAATGCTGTTAATTTCAGAGGGCAGTTAGTTAGAAGAGGCTTAGAGGCTTAGCTGAAAAGTAAAATCAGTAAAAAGAACGTTAGTTCTGTTTTACCTCAAACCAGGACAGCTACTAAGGCCAAATTTGAACTTGATGATATTAAGAGTAACGTAAATAAGTGAGGCTTTCTTCACATACCTGTTCCACATAATGATCATCAATGCATCTATAAAGAATAATAATAATGGTTAATATATGAGGTACCAATCAAGTTACTCCTGGTAAACTATTTTTCATCTAAATGTGCAGTTATTGGAATAAAGGCATTATATCATACAAAAGTCTGATTTTAATATAATATCCTGGATATTCAGTAACTTACTTTACAGACTGCAGTTTCATTTATTAGTATAGTTTAATGCTTGGTGAGAAGGGCTTGAATAGACCTTACTGCACGAAAACTCTTTGATTTCCAGATATTAAAACAGATAAGTAAGATGTAAGGGATTTATTTTACTCAAGTTTCATTATCTGGAAAAAACAGACTGCAAGTCCCTGATTCAGCCAAACAGCCCACATAGATGTTTAATTCAAAATGATTGCCCTCACTGAATTCAGTGGTCACAGGATATGATGAGGTGTGTGGCTAAGATGGTCCATGGGATTCAGTCACACAGACAAGAGATTACGCAATATAACAGCTGTTAAAGTTCAATGTGTATATTTGGTTTTGTAAAGAAGGTGAGTGTAGGTTCAAATCCAGACTCTTTGGCCAAGGAACACTTTCCTTGTTTAGATCACAGAGCATGAGGACTAAATCATGTCCCTCATCATGAAGAGAAACAGAGGTCACTGACTTGATGTAGAACCTCCGGAGGTCCGAAACCTCGTTCTCACATGGTTGAGATTACTGCCAACACTAGATCAGATCACGTGGGCTTGTCTAGTCCAGTCTTGAAAAACTCCAAGCACTAAGAATATAAATAAACTGAACTATGAACATTTCATAACATACATTTATCTGTACACTTTTTTGAATACGATGTCTAACATTATGTTAGTTTATGGAATTAACTAGTGAAATGAAAAATTATGTGCTGAAACATCATTTGATTTAACTCTGAGGAGAAAAAGGCATATGCTTCATTTTGTTAACTAGTATTATTAGAGCCGAACAACCAAACAAAGAAAATCACTTCGACTCTATCCTGTCTAATATTAAAATGACCATTTGTTTACCCTAAGCCATCAGGATTAATAGCAGAATCAAGAAGGATGTTAATTTCTGAAATGTCATGAGGTTTCATTTGAGTTCCTAGAAATCATAGATTTCTGATGACCAGAAGCTCACAAATAACATATGGATATTGGAAGCAAATCCTAGGTTATGATTCATGCCGGGTCTGTAAGTTGAAGTATTATGATTGAGTAGGGCCCTATTATTATTTTTGCTTTTTGAATGTTAAAAGCAGTACTCTCTGATTACGTTAGATCTGGTTTCTCACAAATATTATTACTTGTTGCTCTTACTCATCCAGTTTAGAGTGCTCAGTATTAGAATGACTTTCTACTCTGATTTCTCTGAAGGTATGCAAACCTCCTCCACTTAACATGCAGTGTAAATGATCTGAAAGTACTGACGGCTTCATAAATAAAACTAAATAAGAGTGGAAAGTTATTTGTTGGAGATGATTTCTAATTGGATTTTAATTACACAACAGCCATATTTACCTATAGTTTTCCATAGAAGTCCAACACGTTAAGTTTTACTAAACACAAATGTTCTCAAAAGGATTTCTTTAAAAGCTTAAATGTTCAAACTGGTGTTAAGACAAATTTCAAGTTTGCAGTTTACACAGTGTTTTGTATAAACTTGCGTATTGACATATTCAAGCCTCAGGAAAGAGTCAATATTAAATAATGGTGCAATCAAACAAACACACCTTGAATATTGTGGGCATACAAGCCACATATTTTAGTTTATTTTTTTGACAAGTTAATATGGGCAATACTGCATAAATTGTCTATTAGATCATAGTATTTACTATTTGCTTTTAATTTTATTTGAGTATGTTCTGAAATCTTTAATCAGAAAATAAAAATAGTATTACATATTACTGTAAAAATGAAAAGAGATCAAATTGTGAATTTTCAAGAAAAACCTATTTCATAATTATTATTAATCTCAAGTAATAATAAGTTGGACAGCGTGCCTCTGTGTGTGAATGCTTTGTGATATGAGGCACACAAGCGTAGACAATGGCTCTCATTCTCCAGGGATGTTGGCTTCTGATTTGTATTCGGATGGCCACATCCCTCTGGCTTTGCTGACTCTCATATTGGAATTAGGTACCTACATATCTCTGAGGAGGCTGTTGTCATTCATTTGAAGACAGGGTTGTCATCCATTGAAATAATCCCTATAAATAGTTCATTCAGGTTTCACCAGCCTGTTCCTCCTCTATTTTTTGCGAGCAGAGTATTTCTCCAGGTACTCTAAGCTACTGTCCAAAGGTGGCATATAATTGTTAGTCAGACAGGATTTTGCTAGTGGAGGAAATCAGTCAGTTACAAGCTTCTGATAATAAAAGTGCCCCCGGCACTCAGGAGAGAGATGGGTGTTTTCGCACCCACCAGTGCTGTAATGCTACAGCCGTCCTCTCCTTGCCTGCTAGGACTGACGCAGACACCCACTCACACACTCTCCTCCATTTCTTGCAATTCTGCCACTAAAATGCCTCCCAATCTCACTGACTGGCTACCACGCATTTGCTGCTCACATTTCCTATCATATCCTGAATTATTTTGTTATTTTCATTACTGTGTAACAAGCATACTTGTCTGTTAAATGTTCAGAAACTTTGAAATTTGTATGATGTTAAACTGAAACGTAAATGTTTTACGTTTTTATTCACAGTACTGCTGAAAGACAAAGAATATTTGAAAGCTTGGTTTGCCTTTTTTTTTTTTTTAAACTTACTAAATCTAACATTCTAATGTTGAGATTCAGCCCCTTTAGCTTAACTGTCCAAACAAAAATTTAAGTGTGGGATTTTAGCATGCTGTGCTTAGAAAACTAATGTCTTGCAGTAACGTTCAGCTTTTTCTGGAAAAAAAAAGAAAGAAAAGACCAAACCAAAACATATTACTGACTGTAAGTGATCCTCCTTGTTTATTTATTAGCATTGTAAATGGATGTGGCATGCTAACATTTTTATTCACTTAAACATTTAAAGGTGTGCCTGAGGGTATGTTAATATCCAGCTGTAAGGGAAATCTAAGATAAAAGTTATTTGTAAAGTAGGAGAGACACTGGTAGTGAGCAGATGACACAGGATAGATGAAATGAGGTTACTGGCACTGGTAACAAACATATGACAAACACAGCTGCAGTGGTGGTCCGCAGCTGCAGGAAGATGGAAAGGTCCCCAAAGCTGAGGACATCTCCAAGGTCAAGGAGAAAAAACCATTAGCAACTGAAATGAGGAAGTCATTAATTCGGCAGAGGAGAGCAATTTCCTTGTGAAGGCCACAGAAAAATCCCGATTAAAATCAGTCAAGGGTATTGTTGTGTGCAAAATGATTTCTGTGATGGTAAAAGGGCTACTTCCTTGAGCCTTTTTCTTCCTGGGAACACAAAAATTAGAGAGGAGGTTTTTTTTGTAAAATAGATTGTCTTCAAGGTCAATGAGATTTTTAAAGAAGTTGTAGTTCTGTAACTTCATTCTTTCACTTTTTTTTTTTTCTTGGGTTTATCATATCTACAACATTAAAATAGGGAAAAGGTAAATGCAGATAGGAAGATGCAGATGGAAGATGATGAGAAGACATTGAAGAAAGAACAGCCATTAACAACAGTCACAGTGAGAGAAAGATGCTAAAAAGAAGCATGTTGTAAAAAGTAGTGCAGTTCTATAAAACTGAGTGATACTTAAGCGAAGCAAGTCATGAGAAAGGTGTAAGTGAGACACGACTGATTGCAAAGATTACAACACGGGGAAGTGGTGGAAATAGGTCTATTTTGCATGTTCCTTTGATAATAGGTAAAAGTTGGAGAACATTACAGCAACAGAGAGTATTTCAACAACATCAGCCCACATCAGTGGGTTGATGTGCCCTGTGTACATAAAACAGGAGGGAAAAAAAGGAACCAACGAGGCAGTGTTAGAAGGGAATGTATAAGAGAGATAGTACGTGCTTGGGGAATATTTGCATCCACGTATTTCTCAAAGGTCACAGTGACTGCATTTAGTCATGTATTACAGTGGTTTTATGGAGGAAGTGATTAAATGAATAAAGTCTGCAGATCTGTGAGGTAATTATCTAGGGAAAGGGAGAGATTAGAAGATGTTACTGGGGGATTATAAACATCTAGTAATACTAAAGTTTTCTGTAATTAGCACAGTGGAATTAAAAAACAAAACAAAACAAAACAAAGCAACAGGTAATAGAATAAATAAAGACCAGCTCCTGACTTTTGGCATATAAAGAGCTCACAAAAATAAGCAAGTCCAAAGTTAAATGCATTTACTTATCTTACCTTAATAATATTTCTATCAAAATTGGCTACCCTTTGTCTATTTTCTTAGCTCATTTTGTGTGGCTCCATGTTCCTCCGAATCTAACTGTGATTTTATTAGTATTTTGAACATATACTGAGACTGCTAAAACAACTCATGCAGTTGGTGGACTATCTTAGCCAGTACTGTCTTGCAAAAAAAGCTCAAGTATTCAGGCCTGGTGAATATAATGACATAACTAAAGGTAGAATTTCTCACTGAACCTTTTTATTCTATCAAATTTATTTTATAATTAGTTTTTCAGACTTTTTTTTGTGATTACCTAGTGCCAGGTGCAATCTGAAGCAGTTTCATCTGGTCTTGTACATTAATTTCTTCAAGTAGTGTTACATCATATGAAGGAATAAAATATCTTGTACTGCTGCATGTCTTTAATAATGTCAAATAATGTCTTTTGCTGAACATCCAGAAATACCTGATATTCTTTCTGACACCACTGGTAACCTCTGCAAGGAAGCTCTTCCCACTGCATGCAAATGGACTTGTTGCCAGGTATGGTTAGGTGAGGTCAAAAGAACATTTAAAAAATGAAAAACCCTAAATGTGAAGTTTCTTATTAAAATATTATCCATGATAAGGATAATAATTTAAAATGGAAAGAGTTTAAATGAAAAATGTTTTGATATATACATACATAAATATGTTACACATTACTTCATCTTATATCTTAATATTTTATAGTCTATACTTATGTGGACATTTACACCCATTGAATAGATAACTCTTTCAATTACATTAAAAAAAACCCTGTGAATATAATGGTTGGATATACAAGCTTTCCTCTTTATATTAAAAATGCAAACAGAATAGCGGAGAAATAAACAGGACTAAACTGTCAGCAAAGAGAGTGAAATTGTCATATCGAATCTTTTTGACAGGCTTGAATTAAATACTTGCAGGAGGGTACACTAAAGGCTAGTGCTTGCATTGAATGGTTCCAAAACAAATGTCAGCAATGATAAAAAATAAGAGAAGGTTGTTACTATTAACTGTTATTAACATTCAGGTTAGGACATTTCATTCACATGTGTGTTTGCAGAATTTATGGTGTACTTAAAAACACTATGTTTGGTTTTGGTTTTGGTTTTTTTCCTTCTGTTTAGTGATCTGTCTTGAATACATTAAAGTTCAAGAATATCTCAAGCTGCCATTCTGAGACATTCATGCATACATTTAAACAAAAAGGGAAGAGGAAATTAGAATAACATGAGCAGAATTATTTTCTGTTGAATGTTTATTTACATGTAGATCATTATTCTAAAGAAAAAAGTATGTACAAGTTAAAAAAAAATTGTTCTGCCTCTCATTTTCTCCATAACAAAAGACATTGTGATTCCCAATATATTTTTTTTGCATTAACAGTGATTTATTCCTTTTGCAGAAGACCAAAAAATATTCTATATTATCAGTTTTTCCTGGATTTTTTTACTTTCCTGATACTTCTCCATAGTGTTGATACACCATCTCGTCTTTTAGCCTTTCCAGCACCCTCTAGAACAGTGAGCTAAAAGAGCATGTAAGAAACTTTACCATGTTAATTTAAAGAATATGTGTCAGAGGTGTGAACAGCCTCAAGATTTCTCTAACTGTTCAATCCACTAAATCATCTTCAGTCTTCTTATTCTTGTCTTCTGTGAATTTTCATGTAGCTTTGCTCTAAAAAAACCACAAATGAATGCACATAACAGTTAAATAGAAAAATGTATATTGCACTGGTGGTAGATTTGGTAGTCAAAAGATAGTGGTGCTTCTAAGACTAGAAATCGGGCTGGGCGTCTTCTAAGCATAACATTTTCCATATGAATCATGAGATTTCTCGTTTTTCGTGTTCTCCACCGCTTTGCCTGCAATCTGGAAACCAATTATTGATTTCAGATTTACTCTCAAAATAATCAGGCCATTGAATCTGGCTATTTCCATAGAGGAAGTTTGCTTCTTACTGGAATAAGTGCTTTGTAAAGAAGACAGTAAAAGTACAATATATTTTAGTAGCAAAGAAGTAGCAATGCATGATTATATTATCATTGTAGGCCCTTTAAGTCTCAGCCATATTTTCCAAATCCGGTTTATCACACATCTGCCTTTTGCAGTGTTATTACTGTAGTAGAAGTAAAAGTATAAGTAATTTTCTTCTAGAAATTAATGGGAAGAATGAGAAATGTGCAGTTACAGGGATACCAGAAGGAAAATAAAATTAAAGAAGAAATAAAAAAACCCGCCTTCATTATGTAATAATCATTAAATTTACTGGAAATCATTTAATCAGCAGCCATAATAAAATAATGGGCATTTTAAAAGCTTTTTGGTTACCTAAGTAAATACAGATCATAGTTATATCTTTTTACAGGAAATTGCTAAATTTGTTTTATTTAAGCTTTACAGTGGTTTACTTTAAGGTGTTGGTACTTTCAAATCATGTTTAACATTTCCTCTATTTCTGAATACTATAAATTCCAGCACTGAAGTAAATGTAATTTCTTTTGGATGTAGTTATGCAAAGCTTTGGAAAAAAAACCACCACTATTTTCAACCAATCTGAATGTCAGTAACTGAGATAAAAGAAATCATTCCTGGACACTATGGGGGTAGGACGCCATTCTCCATGTCCTGTGAGTGTCTCCTATATCAGAGAGCCCGTTAGTAGCAAAGTCCAGAAGATGATCCCTGGAAAGTTTTGTTGTGTCTTCTCCCTCCTTTGCCTGCCTCCAGCGGGTGGCATCATGAGGCAATACTCCAGAGCAGCTGCAGATGAGGTCAAAACTTAGCCCCTTGATGAAAAATACTTAGTGAAAAATACCTTGTTTGAAGTATAATTAGAAAAATCATAACGGGAGAGAAAAAGATATGTGAGTAGAGGAGCTTCTCTTTGTCCAAAATGGCCGATAATTTGAAAATCACATTTTTAGGGGGATGAGTGTAGGAATTGCTGCTGAGCATCTAATTTTAACAGAGCTCCCAAGTTTAACAGGAATCTCCTTTTGTGTTTGAAGTTCTTTTGAAGTTGGGGCAGAACCTTTTTAATGTGCTCTGTCATTCCCACAGGCACAACAAAATGAAAACCAGATGCTACAACACTTGATCATATTAAACCCAATGGCACCGTCCATCTGATGAAATGTCATTTTTTCTTCCTCAGAGCTGGCCAAAGCTTTCTGTTCAGCACTGCAAAATTTTGCTGAAAAGGAGCGAAAATGTTAATGCAGCTCATACTTATGTCCATAAAGAGAACTGTGGTAAATGCTTGCAGTATGGACACCTGAAGAAAACTTTCAGGAAAGAAAACAACAAAAAAACATAAAACCCCAAACATAAAAACGAATCATTGCTTATTAGCGGTTTGTGTTTAACTGAAGCAGTTTGTCTAACATGTTACTGATGCCACTGGGCATCAAAAATAGTACATGTGGGACCTGTGATTCCCTAATCCTGACCCCATCCTCCCCTGGTCAAAGCAGGGCTAACTTTTATCACGTTGCTTTGGTCCTCACCTGGGCAAGTTTTGAATATTTTCAAGGATGAATATTTCACAACCTCTCCGGGCAACCTGCTGCAATATTTAGCCACCCTTTCAGTGAAAAAGTTTTTCCTTTCATCTAATTCTAATTTCTAACATTGCAAGTTGTGCCTGTTGTTTCTTGCTCTGCCCCTGGGATCTGCCAGTCTCTGCATTTTGAAACAGCATGATGAAACTTGTGTTCAATTCATCAGGAGTAAGCCAAATTCCTACTAGTCAAGAGTTTGTTTAAAATACTGACTTCTTGAATCCCATAGGTTTTTTGATAAGAGGAGGAGAAATGTGAGTGAGAACCTGATGAAACTTCCCTCCCGTGTGATGGATACACGCAGGAGATTCAGATGTGCTGAAAAAGGTAAGAGAGAGGTAGAAGAGGAGAAGAGCAGTAACTGAACCAAGAGGAGCAGCAAAACAAAAAGAGACAATGACCCAGCTGACGTGCAAGCTGGAGAAAATAAATATAGGAAAGCTTATTGAATAAACACAGTTATCGCTACACAATTAAAATCTTGTAGCAGAAATATGTCCTAGTTTTCTTGAGAGCGTAGTCTCTGTGCGTATGTGCATATACGCAAAGCCAAAGATCTTAAGGCAGTGTGCTTTTGATTGATGGCTCTCTGATTACCAGGTAACCAGCAGGCTTCTTGCAGCTTTCATCTCCGCATCTCTGATTGCCATTTCGAGAAGCCTTGGTTGCTGCTGTCAGATCGTTATACCATCTTTACAGTCACATTTGCATTATCGCTGTCACTTGTAAAACTAGTTTAGAAAACAGCTTGGATTTTTGCGATGGTTTATAGTTGCACCGTTGTTTGCTGCTTCTGTATCAATGAGCTCATTGCCACCTTAAATGTCAAAAGTGGAATTCTGATCTTATGTCTATTGTACAAAACCTCTTACGGCTTTCGCATAAATAACTACTGCTTTATTGCGCCTAGCTACAAAGCATTGAATAATTTAATGTCATGCAACTATACAGGCTGAATTTTTACAGTCATTAAAGTATTATTATCTTCTACCATCTGCCTGTATCTTGTTGATTTTCCACTTGAACATTTCAGTAGATAAGAAAAATCTCAAATGTTCCTTAGAAAAGTTATGCCAATGGCATTACTCGCAGTATCAGGAACAACGGTAAAGGACCCAGTGTTCTTTGAATTGCACTCAAAACTACAGCAAATGACAGAGATTGAGTTTCTGAATGGAATTTTTTTAAAGCTTTATGCACAGGGCATTAAGTTGATTTCCTGTGATTCTTTCCTGAGCTTCATGACTTGGCATCATAATGGCTTATAACAAAATGAGTAATCCTCTCACAAATATCTCAAGAGGAAATAATAGCTCCCATTATTTTGCACAGACGGTAAACCGCTGAGAGACTGGGCTCAAATTTTCGTTAAAGAGAAGAAAAGTGAGAACGTATGTTTCAGAGGATGGACATCAATTACATCTCTTTTACTCCCTTCTTAAACTGAACCATTATCTCAGGACTAATTGGTTGCCTCTGTGCTAAGAATGTTTACATCTGGTGCCAAAAAACATAAAATCCACAGAAAGTGTTGTTAATACATTTCATTTTAATTTCATCATCACGATATTCCCCAGTGGAAGCACACAATTATTACTTTCCCATAGTGGTTTATTCTTTGAACAAACTTGTAGCTACTGTGGAAAGCAGTTGCTATAAGCCCCTTTCGTTCCACTTTCTTCGGCTTGCCTGGGCCTCACAAGACACTGAGCTCGATCCTGTGGATGGAGCTGTAGTTTTCATAGGTGTGGTGCCACTGGATGACACAGTTGTCAGAAAAAGTTATTCTGGTGTCACGTGACACATTTAAATTATATACCTCTGCGTATTTTTATGTGATACATACAAAGAATGGGATTGGTCATAGTAGAATAGTTATTTTTATTTTGCATTAATCCACAAGTATACCCACATCCTTAGTATGCTCTGGACACTGTAAGTATAACCCATATGTCACTACTATTTACTGCTCGTTCTTGGGAGCTAACGCTGAAGAAATGACAGGTCATGCACTGAAGATCTTCCGGTTGCACCCTTCGTAGATAAATAGCTTTTTCTGCCTAAAACGTCATCTGGGCCCCAGCCAGGTGGGAAACTGCTCAGATGTAGCTTATTGAATCTTGAACCTCGCTTGTATGCTGCATGTTTTACTACGCGATTACTATGTTCACTATTGCTATTTTTACTGCTATTATTTACTATACTTGCACTAGCTCTTATTATTGCTATTACTACAATGTAGTTACTATTTATTATATAATTATTATATTACCTAATTGTATTTTGGAAGTTTTTGTCAGGTTATGGTGCTAAAACTGCTTAAGTCTTGTCTAGAATTAACCCCACTTACTGTAACTTTGCAGATTTTTTTTTTTTTTTAAATGAAAGACTGTAGATTCCTGTTAAAAATATGGAGTTTTGGCTACCTAACTTTCACTTAGAGTGTTGTCATGGATAGACATACATAAAGTTGGTAGTTCCCAGAGCAGCCCTATTCTTGCTGAGGAGCACCTGTTTCCTACAATAAACGTACACCGTAAACGTGACAAGCTTTGCCAGCGTTAGTGTGCATGGCTGCTGCATTGAAACTAGAGGTGGGACAAACCCTTGTAGGAGATAATCCCCAAAAGAGCAGTTTTGCCAGGCCCAGGAGGTGTTTTTCTTTCAGATACTAGTAGACTAGTCAGCTAAAGTAGTTGTCAGCCAGTTCAATCAAGAGGCCTTCCTTAAAATGTATATATTGATTGAGGCTTTATTTATTTTGAGGTCAGAAGGAGCATGGTGGCTTGTTTTTGTTTATTTTTTTATTTTTGTGTTGTTTTGTTTGTTTGCTTTGCTGTGGGAATTTCTTGTTGCCTCTGTGGATGGCAATGTGAGGAAGAATTAATTATGGGATGAACTACTTTGGTGTACAATGCCTTGGTCTTCCTTGGTAAACCAACTGTTCTCTGTCCCTGTTTTCTTCTAGGATTGTTTATCATGTGTGGTTTTAGTAGCTTTGCATTTATTTGGGTTTTTGCTTGATTATGATTACTTGAAGGAGAATTACTGCCAAAAGTTAATAGAATCTGGGAGATCAAATTAAATATACTCTGGATATAGAGTTCATGCTGGTGCTGGTAGTTACATGGGTCTGCATTGTGCAATGCTGTCTTATATCCGATGTGAGTTTTTAACCTCTGGCTATATTAAAGACATTTGTCTGTTAATACCATACCTATGCATAAAACCATACAGTAAAGTGTTATTACATGTTTTATAGCCAAAAAAAATGAAACTTTACAACTGGCATAGAAATGTGTTCTTTCCATATACAAAGTATACACAAAATGTCACTAATCCCATCCGGAAAGTCATGTAAGTATATCACATTTTATGGTATACGATATCACCATTTAATAGGCTGCATTTTACATTTTGGAGTGAAGATTTATATTGTCATTACCTAGTGTAATTTAACTACCATTGCCTAATATTGTATTACTGGGTACTTGTACAATATTGCTCCAAGCATCACTTTTTTCAGAGAGCTCTGAAAAGGTTCCTGTCTCTTAAGACATAGTTGTGTAACAAAATATGCCAAAGCCACACTCTGGCCAAGAGGCCAAAGAGTGTATGCTGGTTTAGGCTCATATGAGCAAAAAGAATGACTGTGCTTAAACTTCGTGCTGGGAAGGGTCACTGACAGATCATCCCAACAATGCTTTGCTCAGCAGGATTCACAGGTTCATTTAGAAGAGTCAACTAGCTGAGAGAGACCAAAACCATATACGGAGACCCATGGACCCCACACTAACCCATTTCATGTAAGAGTACAGAGGGATTTTACCTGTGAGGCGTATTTTAAGTTTACATTTTAATTTACTATTGCTCAATGTTGTACTTATCCTTGACCATATAGAGCCATGATTCATATTGCTACTCTTCAATTCAGCAGGGTTTAAGAAAAGCAGATGTCTTGAAGGACATCCCAATTTATTCCAATAAAAAAGGGTACAGCAAGTTGCCTCTTTTAACTGCCTTTTGTAGGACCCTCACAATTTGGTAAGTTTGGAGGCACCTGGCTCAGGAGCCACAGAGGGGATGCCATGCCAAAGGCAGTAATTCCTTACTGCATGGAGGGCTTCACTTGGAAAATAATACCAAAAGCCAAGAGATTCTCACAGCCATGTGCTCATACTGAGGGGCAAGGATTGCCTACAATTTGTCTATGATGGATTTACTGCTTCCTTGGTCATTTGGAAGCTGAATTAGCCAATTTGTGCATCAGCGTACTTGAAGAATAGCTGCTCTGAAGTTTAGAGTGATGTGAATCTAAGTGAAAGGAGAATAATACTATATGGAGGAGGGAATAAGGGAAAGGCCACAGAGATGCTGTGGTTTTATATATGGCTCTTTAAAGCACTGAATAAATCAAATTTATTTATTATTTTAAGCATTCATGTTGCACTAAATTTTGAACATTTTCAACCGGTGATGGGACATCACAGTGCTTGGTATTGTACAAAACACAGGAGCCAATTCCTGCTCTGGTGAGTGTAAAACCTGAAGGACCTTCTCTGCCTGTGAGCAAATATTCATGTTTATTTACTTTAGCATTATTGCAAGTCTTACATTCATAAATCATTTCAGGCAGGAAAAAACACATTTACATATTGAAATATGAATCTCACTTTACTGGCTTTGCTCTGGATTTATTTTTTTAAAATATTTATTATGTCTCATTTCACTTGTGTTTACTTAGGAATTTTGAAACATCGGAGATGTCATGCAAACATGCAGTAAGAAAATGAGGATCTAATTTTCTCAGGAGATTTTGTGAATTTTGCTTTACAGCAAAGAAAAAAACAAGTACTTCATAATTTTTCAAAGCAAGTGTCTCACACCTCGTAATACATCAGACTGAGTTTGCTTATAGGAGGTTGTTGTTTTGTTTTGGTTTTTTTTGTTTGGTTTTTGGAGTTTTTTGTGTGTTTGTTTTTTTCTTTTTTTTTTTTTTTTAATAGGAGATTAAGCAGATACAGACATGGAGCAGGATATCTAGCAACATACAGCTACTTGTCAGATACTGACATTTGATGTTTGTGCTTTTCGGGTGCTTTCACTGTGTATACCTAAACAGCTGCATATAGAGATCGTCTTGTCTTAACACAACCGTAGAAATATAGCAAGCACTATCCCTGGATTTTAAAACATCATCTGCATAAATGGGACACTGAATGTTACTAGTTTCCTGTATGATCTCCATCTATCTTTTTTTCAAAAGAAGGTGTAAGCAATAATGAAACTCCTGCAAACACAATTACAGATTAAAACCAAAATGTTTATAATGTTTGTAAGTCGAAAAAACAAAGCTTATTTTCTTAAATTTATTAATCTCTCTGTTCAACAACATGAATTTCCCAGAAATTACTAATCTTAATGCTCTGATTCCATTAATAGACTAAGCACATAAGTATTCTTGTCAGATTAAAATTGTTTCCAGTTATTTGGATGCGTGTATGATCAGGGGCTTGAGGCGTGAGTTTACCATTTTCCATGTGATTTGACAAGCTCAACTGTTTCCTGCAGATTTTCCACAAAATCTAGCTGGAAAAAAAAAAAAAAAGTTTTTGTCTTCAGAATTCCATGAGCAGGACAAATGCATACGATGTTATATGTCTATATTTGCTTAACTGGAGAAGTGGAATTTTTCTTTCTCATCTTGTCCAGTGTGCCATAAACTTCTCAGAGATGCAGGTAAATAATTTTCTTATTTTTCTTCAGTGCTAGGGAATCCTGCATTTCTTCAAACACTGTAGGAAGCTGTGAATAGAAATACCATTTCTGTCTTCCTCCACCCCACAAGTCCTCACAAATTTTGGGAAAATCTAGGCAAAGAAACTGAAAAATTCTTGGGTAAAGCACGATAAAGCAAATTAAGTTAAATGAAGGCTGTCAGTATAGATGAGCTGAAACCATATTTGAAGATTTTAATTAGGCACCATATTGAAGAACAAGGACCACATTCTCTACTGATGGAAAATTTCATGGAAACAGTATTAAATGCCTACTAAAAAATAATTAAATTTGCATAGACAAACTAACATTATACTTACTGTACTTCAGAGGAAAGTAGGCCA
Source organism: Chroicocephalus ridibundus (assembly GCF_963924245.1). Lineage (NCBI taxonomy): Eukaryota > Metazoa > Chordata > Aves > Charadriiformes > Laridae > Chroicocephalus > Chroicocephalus ridibundus. The sequence continues at coordinate 6,064,126 of NC_086316.1, forward strand.
GCTATTGGTACACCAGTAACTTTTTGCACAGTTCCTCAAAGTGCTGTTTAAAAGGAAAGCTCATAAGTTTCTTTATCATTAAAGATAAGTTTATCTTTAAAACCTGGTAATTATCAGTGGCTGTTAAACAATCTTCATCTTCATGAGCATTGGTTTTCAATTAAAGAACAATAGTCATCTAATAGTGGTATTCATCTAAACCACTTAGCGGTTTAGTGGAATTTATATGGTGGAAAAAATATTTTAGTGGAATTTACATTAACCAAAAGCCAAGTTAGAAATCATACATACATATTATAGGCCTGTGTATAATATTAAAGCCTGAAAATGTTATAGCTTAATATTCAGAAAAGCAGACACAAGGTATTCTCTTCCCATATCATTTTAGAAAATTAATTTAGAAATTATATTTTCTGTTAAAATGGTGCAAAAAAAGGGCTGGTTGGTTTTTAGTTTACAGAAAGTAAGTTTCTTGAAAGAACAAGGCTTATGTTCTTAAGCTGTTCTTGTTTTGTAACATCATTATATTAAAGCTTAAGTTTTGAAAACAGTAATCTTTCTTTTCCCTCCCATTCTTCCCTTCGCTCAAAAAAAGTAGGTGAAGTAAGAAGTTTTGCAGAGTTTCATTATGAAGAAATGTTGGTCAGGGCTAATATATCATCTGAAGTTTTAACTTCAGTCTGCAATAAAGTGTGTGAAGAAGTTGTATTTTGTTTATTTGCAAATCGTAGCAACATGCCTTCAAAAGTATGAGCCATTGCAAATGACACTGAAAATTCTAAAAATAAATATTTTCCTTTCAATATATTATTATAAATCTAAATTTTATTATAAAAATAAAAATATAAATTTTTATTATAAGCCTAAAAGAGTAGAAAGATTTTCTGAGGATGTAGTCCACTTGACGGATGTCAAACTACTGATGTAGAGATGGAGATGGCAAGAGGTCAGAATCCACCACTTTTCCTCTGGTGGTAATTTGAGTCCTTTATTCTGCAGTGACTAAACAAGGCAAGCTGAGTCTGCTAGCCTACAGAATGAAAGATCAATGGCTATTTTTCTCTAATCTCCAGTCAATTGCTGAAATAAAGGAGAAAATTATTTCCTTTATGGCTACTCCAGTTCCTGTGTTTCTGAAATGGACAAATGCCCATGGATAGTCGTAATATTTGCAGCTGTATACTGTAACAGCTGTAACAGGTGATAGTGATCACAGCGATTCTTGAGATTTATAAATTTTGTAGTAGAATGGTATAATGAAGACCTTTCTTTTTTTTCTTTCTTTTTTTTTTTTTCTGTGAGAGACTCTTTTCCTTTTTAGTCCATATTACTTAAATAGCATTCTTTATACAATTTCTCTCTTTGCCTCTCTTTGTGTTTTTCCACACTGATTTTTCATGACTGAACTGTAAGACTGGAAGAAAATGTCTTCATGGCAGCACGAAGAGGGGAATCTGAGAAAGTTAAAATTATTGAAGCTCAATTAAAATACGGATAATTTGTACTTCTCCATTTGCAAGCAGAAATATAGCAAAAAATCATCCAGAAACTTAGTGAAGAAAGGTTATCTGATAAATATTATTTCTTTGTACTTCCTATAATCAAGATTTTGGTATTACAACCTATTCTAGGTTTTCATGATGCAATTTTTTATTACAGCTTAACAGGCCTATTGTTCAGTACAAACCCCCTGAGCGTAGTTTTCCAATAGCCAAAAATAAGAGTAGCATGATTTCAATAGTTTACGGTTTTGTGTAATATTTTTTAAAATGCAGTGTTATTCTCATAATATAATTCAACTACAGTTTGTAGGTTTGCTGCAATCAGTATTTGCTGCTCAGCTAAATTTTTAAACCTAATCAAATTATCTGGTATTTAAATTAATTCAGGAAAATTCTGTTCTTTCCACTTTCTGTTTTTAACGATGTCTAGAAAATATGTGTTAGGTATATTAGGTTAAAATTAAATTCCCTTTCTCAGTCTATTGCTGGTTACAATAAAATTCTTAATTTTCAATGAAAGGCTTATTTCAGGAATCTCTTCTACCACAGACATCTCTGACTGAGATGCTGGATCTGTCATGCTGGTGTACCGTCTCCTTACACTCTGCCAGCAGGTAGATCAGTTTTGACAGCTAAAAAATGGTAAAGTATGTTTCATATTCAAAGATAATCAATTCTGTCACTGCTCTTAAACACATTTATTTATAATCCATTCAAGCAATATAGTGATTGCAATTTTCCTTTTTCACACTCCTGTTTTCTTTAGCTTCAGGTCCATGAAGATGGGCCACCACTCCCCAACCTCTTGTTCATGCAGGTGGGCTGCCCATCCGTGGCAGGGTCACCAGGCTTATCTCCAGGCAGGATCCAGGCTGCAGTTCCCCAAGGTGAGCTGAAGAATCCTCATTTGCAGGCTACTAATTTGCTCCTAGCTCTGTGTAGGACTGTGCAAAAGAGCTTTATCGAAAGCACGCATAGTAAATACCTACCGTTGTCAAACAACAGTTAGCATTTCTTCATGAAAGGGGGTGAGGACTCTACTGTAGCTGCTCAGTTTGGGCTAGAAAGGTGTGTTAAAAACCTCCATCAGCATGTGCCAACTGCACAATAAAGGTAGACCCCTTGCATCTGTACTTTCCACCTTGACAGCAATTTCACTGGCAGTCGGTGTCATGTTTGTCAGGGTGTAGAGACAGCCACTCATTCTCTTTTCCAGTGCCAGTTATCTTTCAGTATTCTGATTTCTTGCTGACAAAAATTTGTCAAGTGATCCTCTTGGGAAGGACACCAAAGGAGGGAAAGATTCATTTGCAAAGATTAATTCTAGTGAGCAAGACACAAAAAAAAGGCTGATTCATGATTAACTGCACATGAAAAAAAACAAAAAAAACCCTCGAAAAACTAGGAAAGAATAGTCTATTTTTTGCCTTCCTTTTTTTTTTTTTTTTTTTTTTTTTCCTGTACATTTAATTACAGGCTCATCTCAGAGGTAATTTACAGTATCTTTAATTTCTATGTTTCCTCCCAAACCCAGGAAACCTCCTGTTAAAAACTACCAAAGTAGAAAGTGAAACTCATTGGCAAACTCCAAAAGGAGCTGACAGCAATGAAACAAAATCTCAGATAAGAGACCTGGACAGACAGCTTGTTTTTTTGTCTGAGGTCCTGGCCAAAGAAAGCGTGGCCACCAGCACACCCTGAGACAGCTGTTGATACAGATTTTTTCCCCCAGGCACATTTGGGCTGGGTGCCCAGAGGATTAAAGAAAGACAAGCCAGGATCTCTGGAAACATCTGCTTTTGACATGAAAGGACCATGATGGTCTGGAGACAGAACAGAGAATGTGAGTGGAACATCTGCTGGGGAGAGAGCCTGGCAAGAGGACATGGCAAAGAGGGTTGTGTCACTGTGGTCTTGCAGATTATTCTCATCTATAAGGTTATTTGTGGGTTTTATTGTTTCATTTCATTTGGTTTATTGCTGGTTGATTAATTTGATTATTTCATATTATATCCTGAATTTATGGAATAGCTTACTGGATGAAAATATTTTAATTTCTTTCAAATAATAGAGTGACAGAAACTCTCTTGTTAATTTCTTTGGAATTAAGAAAGGCATTGTCTTCGTGTGTGTTGCATTTCACGGTAAGAGAACTTACGTTTACTAAGGGTGGGTATCCACTTGCAGATGAACTGTCCCTCCCCACTTAGGTTCACAGTTCACTCATTCTGTCATTGAGACCATGTATTAGTCTGAAATGGTATTTTGGGATGACAGAGACCCTATCTAAATGATCTCCATGTGTTTCCTCATTGAGACTGCAGTATTCCAAAATAAAATGTAATTTCTAATGGACAACGCTCAGAGAAGAGGGTCTATTTTGAATGGGTACCGTTCTCAGTTCTGTGGTCTACAAAGGTGAATTGCTGGACAATCCTGTTTCCACAGAAAGCATAATATATTCCAATATTTTGTTATCCTGGAGTCTCCAAGATAATGGGATTGTCTTGTTTTGGGAGACGGAGGAAGGGGATGATTGTCTTAGGATGGAAAAGGAAACCCTGTTTGTAGCTGGTTTGGACGGGGCAAAGGCAAGCTGCTGAAACAGCAGCTCTCATCCTGAGGGGGTTTTAGCTTTTCTCTTAATGTTGTCATAGGCCCTGAATGTAGTCTATATCCAGCTTATCAATGGGGATTGTACAGTTCCAGAAACCACATCAAGAAAAAACCCCGGTGCTTTCAGTAACACACTTGCTTTCAACCCCAATCGACAGAGTGCATCCTAGGAGGCACTGGCCATATCTGTTTTGAAGATTTCAGTAGCAGGCTTCCTCACTGCAGACAGGTTTCTTAGCAAGAGTCCATGTGACAATGGGTGTGCTCTTGATGGGGCAGTGTATCAGTATTTCAGGTCAAACCCAGCGCATGCTGTCAATGTTCTCCAAGCAGAATGGCTGCTCATGGCTTCAGTGCAGAACGGGTGGCTTACCTGGAAGAGAGATTGTAGGATTTGGTGCCTCCTTTTGCATCTCAGGATCCGGGAAAAGTAAGTGCACTGCAGACTAGGTAGTCTAAGCCTGCATCCCAAATTATATTATTACACACAGATGTTCAGTGTAATTGGTACACTTGAATTCACTGCCACAATGTTCATGAATAAAAAGCGCAAGATGGTCTTTTGGTTTGGTGACGTTGAGTCTGAATTTAAAAGCCAATATTACAAACCAGTGCAGATATACTTCTGTACTGTACTGTACTGTACTGTCCAAAGCCAGTGTTTACTGTTCCAAGTACGCTTCACCCCATATCCTTCATATCAGTGAGGATTTTCTCCACATTTGAACGGGATCAGAATGACAATTACAAGTAGATAATTACATTTCTGCACCATAAACATTTGAAACCCTAGCCTAACTTACAATTTCTCTTCTTCATAATTTATTTTTAATTTCTAGAGGACATCTCAAGTGTATCAATTTAATATGGACTGATTGATGCTGCTTATCAAAAAATCATTGTGATTTTAAAGTTATTGTTATTCTTAACACATATAAATATGCCACAATTGCTTTCCCAGTCCATAATGGAGTCTGGTAGGTTGATACTATTTTATTTTATGGTGTTTTGTCTTAGTATTTAATTTATCAGGTCATTAACATATCAGACGATCTGTAAGCTATAAGATATAATTTGTTTGTGTTAGTACTGTCTCCATTCCTACCCAGCAGATGTACAGGACCAGCCATTCTTTGACTTGTCATATTTGTTCTTATTTTTTGTAACAAACCTAAACTTCTATATCTCTTTGCTAGTAGAGTTCTATTATTATGGTTTTTTTTTTTTTTCACATCCCAGAGTAAACCTGTGGGTTAATTGATAACTACAGAGTTCCTCAAAGCCATGCAAAAATCTTGCATGAAATGGATAATTATTTGTAGGTTTGAGATTTTGAAAAACATGTAAATGAATTTTCCTTAGACCTCTGACATGGTGCTTGTCTTCATGAGGTAGAGAAAGTTAATATTCTTTGGAAGACAATAAAAGTATTCTACATTTATTGAAGCTTGTTCAAGTGTTAGTACTGGTAAGGAGAGGTGAGCCCAGATTTGAGAGGTTCCTGAAGAGTACAGGTGTAAAAGAAGGGCTGTTTTGGGGGTGCTGTGCTTGCTTCATGTGGAAGCATTGGGATAATCCTTCCAAATTATTAACTGAAAACACTTTGACATCTATGATTATATCAGAACCTTTTTGTTTGACTTCTAAACTAAGATGAACTCTATTAACCTGATGTGGACAAACATCTATAATAAAAACCTACAGTTTATAAAGTATAGTTTTGAGTACGTTACATTCCTAATTTAATAATCTATGAAAATAATCTATGATAGAAAATAAAAGAATAGTTAATGTGTTCTAGCAGACAGCAGAGCAATGCCTATTAACATGCAACTGCAGGTAACATTCATAACTTATGTAAAATGCACAAAAAGAAGACTGGATTGATGGTGTTTGGTTTGCAATGGTATCCAGTATTGATCCCTGTATGATAGAGATGGTTTTCATAAAAAGTAAAGACAATTGATATGAGTTGAAAACATACATTATAGATACATATATCTACAAAGGTGTATAAGCACATCCACCATAAATTATGTAACTGTATTGACTTTAGAAACCAGGAAACATGAACAGTGACAGAACAAGTAAACTGTGTGTGCATCTAATGGTTTTCTAAGCACTGGTTAGGGTGGAAGTAAAGGCTGGTTTACGTTCTTACGGGTTTGATTCTACTTTTCTGTTTGGAGACACTTGTTTCTAAGACTCTTTTCTTTTTTTTTTTTCCTTCTGAAAAACTTTATTAAGTTATTCTTTTGTTGACTTCATGCATTTCAACACTCCAACATTTCTAGCCTATTCTACATCTTTCTTTTTCTGACTTTTCTTGGGAATAAAACCACTTCTCTCTCACAACATATTGATCCATGTCTTCAGCTTGCAGCACAGAGCAGCTGCAGGTTCTCTTTTCACATTCTCAATTGTATTGCAGTGTTGCCTGTTCTTCACAAAATTCGCCTCTAAAAAATTTCATGGTTACTCTTTACCATTTCTATGTTGAAATTTGGAGATGGATTTCCACCTTTCCAGGCTTCTTGGAATAATAAAACAGAATATATTCACAGTAGAAATCTGTTAAAATATCAGGTTCATAGCTTTTACTTTAAACTTGAAAAAAAACTAGTCATCAGACTTCAAGATAGTTTATGTTTTAGATCCATTCCTCTATGCTCCTTTCTAACTAACCCTGCTGGCACTGCATCAGCTGGCAACATATTGACCCTTAAATATGCTTTAAAACCTGCCTTAAAGTTGGTAAACTGTTACACCTTAAAATAAGTAGCAGCAATTACTTTGAGATTACTCTGTGAAGTTTAGTGGCCTGAAAAAATAAATCCCTTGAGTGGTGATGATATAGCAAACAAGCAAATCTTATTTTCTTGTGAATGGCAAAATATTTTTATATGAGTTCAAAAGAAGCCTAGATGAACAAAATATTACTAACAAAAAAGGTATTACTCATTATAATAGCCCCTTTTATTTTCATATCAAATTTAACTATAGCTTTGCAGTTCTAAGATCTAAGAACAAGATTTGCCAACAAAGTGACAGAGAAGTGAGAATCACTTCTATAAAACAAATGTTGTAACAGTGACGTCCAAGCTTTGCTACTTCCTTTTATTGCAAAGATTTAGTTCACTTTAGTGCATTATTTAGTCTATGTTCTCAACAGTAGGTTCTATATTGTTGTGTTTAAAGAGAGTTTAGTAAACGCTCATCACTTGCATCAAAAATTATCTTCACTTCTCTTTTACCAGGTAACTTTTCCTCGGACTGACATGTAACTCTTCTCAATTTCGTTTGCCAATAGAAGGAGCTCCTGCATTAGGCAACAAGCTGAAGCTCCCAGGAGAACCTTTCCTCTGATCCAGACAGATGGATTCTGGCTTTCATACTGCGTGATGTGTACAAAAATTTTGATTACACTTTTGGTACAAACTAGCCAGTCATATTGCAAACAAACCCTGTGAGATTATTGCCAGATAGGAACATAGCACTGTTTAGAGGAAGGCCTATTCGGAGGAAAAAATATTCAGTTAGGTTTATCTGCTTGTATCTTGTCAAACTGCAGTGGCTGGAAGCACTCTGCTGTAGAAGTTGGTCAGCAGTGGCCCTGCTCTTTGTGATAAAGGACACTGCCTGACTGCAGACATAAGTTACTGAGTGGTATTAGAGAAACAGCAAGGACCAGAATAACATAAAACACCAGTTACTGAGGATTTTGAAGGTGTTGCTGGTATGAACTGGCGAAAGAAAACACATGTGCACTCTGTATGGAAAGGGAGTGATGGAAGAAAGTGAAATAGGCACTGATTCAGCAAAATATATTCCAGTTTGAGACAGAAGATTTTCATATTTAAGTAACTGATGAGTGTGGTCAAAATATTTTAAGGGAGAGAGAATTTTGACTATTTCGTTCAGGCAAAAAAGGTGTATTGTTTAAGCTGATTTTAAAAAAGTTTCACTGAATCACACTGTACACTACTCACCATGTTTTCTGAAAATCTTAATTTAATTAACTGGACTCGTATTTCTTAATTCATTATGATAGACTTTCATTTTTATGAGATACATCTATCTTCTCCTCTCCGCTTTTACTTTCAATGTTACTTTCATTAAAGTTGTCTTGTTCTTTTCACACAGCATTTCTTAATGACAAGCAGTTCCTAGGTATTAATACCAAAAGTGCCCTGGATATCTTCCAAATAACAGAAAAATCTTCAGAAAATCTGTGATTGCCTAAATAGTGTGATTTGACTGCAATGTCAAGTCCTTTACTGCATAAAAATCTCTGTATTATCAGAGGATTTGAACACAAAACAAGCGTTTTAATGTCATTGTCCTTTTTGTGCGGGAAGGAAATTTAACTTCTGGGCTGTGGATATACGTAACTGATGCTGGAAAGAATCATCAGAGCTTGTGCTGTTTGCCTAACCATGGGGCCATTTTATTCTTCACACAACTGCAGTGTAGGTTTCCCTCCAGATTTTCACAGAATCATGGAATCATACAATGGTTTAGGTGCGAAGGGACCTTAAAGATCATCTAGTTCCAAGCCCCTGCCCTGGGCAGGGACACCTCCCACTAGACCAAGTTGCTCAAAGCCCCATCCAGCCTGGCCTTGAACACCTCCAGGGATGGGGCAGCCACAACTTCCTTGGGCAACCTGGGCCAGGGGCTCACCACCCTCAGAGTGAAAAATTTCTTCCTGATATCTGACCTAAATCTAACCTCTTCCAATTTGAAGCCATTTCCCCTTGTCCTATCACTACATACAGTTGTAAAAAGTCCCTCCCTAGCGTTCTTGTAGGTGCCCTAAAGATACTGGAAAGCTGCTATAAAGTACCCCCAGAGCCTTGTCTTCTCCAGCCTGAACAACCCCAACTCTCTGAGACTGTCCTCATAGCATAGGTGCACCTCTGGACTCGTTCCAACAGGTCCATGTCCTTCTTATGTTGGGAGACTCCAAATCTGGACGCAGTACTCTAGGTAGGGTCTCACCAGACCAGAGTAGAGGCAGAGAATTACCTCCCTCCACCTGCTGGCCATGCTGCTGGGGATGCAGCCCATGATACAGTTGTTTTCCTGGGCTGCAAACACACATTGCCTGCTCACATTGGGCTTCCCAGGCATCAACACCCCTAAGTCCTTCTCCTCAGGGCTGCTCTCAAGCCATTCTCTGCCCAGCCTGTATTTGTGTGTGGGGTTGCCCCAACCCACATGCAGGACCTTGGACTTGGCCTCATTGAACTACACGAGGTTTCCACAGGCCCACCTGTCAAGGCTGTCAAGGTCCCTTTTGATGGCTTCCCTTCCCTCCAGCATGTCGACCTCTCCACACATCTTGCTGTCATTGGCAAACTTGCTGAAGGTGCACTCAAGCCTACTGTCCATGTCACCAACAAAAATGTTAAATAGTACCAGTCCCAGTACCAGTCCCTGAGGACTATCACTCATTACTGGTCGTCACTTGGACATTGTGCCATTGGCCACAACTCTTTGAGTGCAACCATCCAGCCAGTTCCTTATCCACTGAGTGGTCCATCGGCCAAATCCATGTCTCACCAATTTAGGGACCAGAATGTCATGTTGGACAGTGTCAAAGGCTTTACAGTAGTCCAGGTAGATGATGCCAGTTCCTCTTCCTTATCAACCAACACTGTAACATCGTTGTAGAAAGTCATCAAGTTTCTCAGGCACAATTTGCCCTTACAAATTTGCTGGCCTTCTCAATGGCATTACAGCATTGTTGGATAAGGGGAGAGTAGCTGACATCATCTACCTGGACTTTCACCACCTTTTTCACCACCATTTTCTTTCACCACCTTTTCCAGAAAACATACTTTTTTCTTGTGCGTGCCGTATCTTTAAAGATGTCTTAATGAAACCTAACCTGCACTACATCTTAAGCTTTTACTTGTGCTACAACTTAACTTTTATGGTTTCTAAAAACTCACTTTCTTTTTTCTTTCTTTCAAATATTATAGCTCTTTATGAGTCTGTATGAAAGTGATACATTAATTGAATGCATTATCCAGTGATTATGGCTAATTAAAATCACTAATGAGTTGATGGCTGGGCTAAAGAGCTGAGGCAGCAGTCTTTACTCTCATGCTCTTCTGGTCCTGGCATTCCTGTGCAAAAGTTAGTGTCACTTCACTTTTTATTTTTCATTCATTGCTCCCTATCTGAAGAGTTTTCTCCCTCTATCAGTACAATGGTGCAGGAGAGAAAATAAAAGCCATAAAACATGCTTTGCTTGCCAAAGTGTAATAAAACAGAGGGCATTATACAAGAAAGATCCCTCCTGACTTGCTTCATGGCATTTTGCCTGCCTGTGTAAGAGTGAATGATCTCTCTTACAGAAACACCTGGAGTAAAAATTGAATTGTAGAGCAAAAAACCTGTAATGCTTCCTTCCAGACATGTACGGACTGAAGCCTTTACTTGCACTTAGGCTGCATAATAGAGGCCCTAATATATGCTTGCAGCTTCTATGGACAGATGAAAAAACATTGAAAAGACAAAATGAAAAATATCACAGCAGACCTAAGAGACACAGAGGGATCTTGGGGATTTTACTTCTTCCTTTTTTCTCCATATATCTTCTATTGGCTTTGTGAAGTCAACAGAGTTATGAAAATCTCCATCACAGGATATAACCCCTAAATACTCCAGGGCCAGATTCTCGGGTTAATTTATTTCTGTTATCCTCCATATCATTCATGCAGTATAAAAAGACCAATAAATTGGTAGCATACACCTGGGGCATACCATTCCCCTGGTATGTGGAGACACTGATGTGTATTGCTGATCTGGTTTGGATTTGTTTCTCTGCTTGCTGTCTCACTGAGAGAGAAGGAAAGCAGCGATATGGCCGAGCTGCACTCCACCATATGTCATAGTTGAATGACTTCTAGCATTCTTTTTTCTTTTTAATGTATCTATCCTGTACTACTTCACTTCAAGATAGGGTTGCATTCTTATTCTCTATATTAATATACACTCTGGGACTCTGGGGCACAGGTAGTTTTTTCATCAATCCCCTGGTCAAAGGGAAAGGGCCAGGTGAATCTGGCAAATCAATAAATAGCTACAAGACTGGTGCCACAGCCGGGGGTTTGGCTTTTTAGGTCATGGGACTTACTTTGAGAAATTGGGTCTCCTGGGGGCTGATGGGGTTCATCTGTCAGAGAAGGGGAACAGCATCTTTGGCCACAGGTTTGCCAAGCTTGTGAAGAGTGTATTAAATTAACGTTGCTGGGGCAGGGGAAGAGCAATCCATCCCACTCCTTCCAGTTTGATGTCAGTGCCAGAAATAGATGCCCAGAGCCTGCAAAAGGGTCGCAAGTCAGCAGAAGAGCACCTGGAGTACAGCATAAAGGAAAACTAGCCACTGCAGCCAGTAAGTCAGCTTCATCAGGGGCCAAACTTTAATGCTTCTATGCAAATGCATATAGAATGGGGAACAAACAAGAGGAATTGGAGACGTGCACGTCTGCAGGGCTGTGATCTTATTGGCATTGTGGAGACATGGTGGAATGGCTCCTTTGACTGGAGTGTTGGAATGGAAGGATACAGGCCCTTCAGGAAGGACAGGTAGAGGAGACGAGGAGGGGATGTCTCCCTCTATGTCAATGACCAGCTTGAGTGCATACAGTTGCGCCTGGGGATGGATGAGGAGATGATCAAGAGCTTATGGGTCAGGATTAAAGGGAGGGCAGGGACATTGCAGTGGGGCTCTGCTATAGGCCACTGGACCAGGAAGACCAAGCAGATGAGTGTCTCTATGCACAAGTAGGAGCAGCCTCACATTCACAAAGTCCTGATGGGGAATGTGAAGCTCAGGGGCAGCCTGGGCTGCAGTGCCCATGAAATGGTGGAGTTCAAGATCCTTAGGGCAGCAAGGAGGGCACACAGGAAGCTCGTTACCCTGGACTTCAGGAGAACAGACTTTGGCCTCTTCAGAGATTGGCTTGTCAGAGTACCATGGGATAAAGCCCAGGAGAAAAGAGGAGCCCAGAAAAGCTGGTTAATATTCAAGGACCACCTCCTCCAAGCTCAGGAGCGAGAGGAAGTCAGGCAAAAACCCCATGGGGCCTGCATGGATGAGCAAGAAGCTCTTGGACAAACTCAAACACAAAAAGGAAGCCTACAGAGCATGGAAGCAAGGACAGGTAGCCTGGAAAGAATACCAAGAAATTGTCCAAGCAGCCAGGGATCAGATTAGGAAAGCTAAAGCCCAGAGAGAGTGAAATCTGGCCAAGGATATCAAGGGTAACTTGGCTTACTGCGTCCAGCTCTGGGTCCTCCAACATAAGAAGGACATGGACCTGTGGGGGGCTGGAACTAGATGATCTTTAAGGTCCCTTTCAACTCTAGCCATTCTATGATTCTATAATTCTATGAATAACTGGAGAGCTGAGATACAGAGATTCCATCCTGCAGCTCAGATTCAGCTATCTCAGTACCTAGCATGTTGATTGCAACACTCAGATGACTTTGTGGATCTATAATGAAGTTTTGTAAGTATCTAAGTTTGAATATCTTTACTATGTATCTACCAATTCCTTTAAACATCTTTTATGTACACAGAAGTTTGCAGCAAAGCTCAAGAAAATTCTATTTCGGCTAATTAGTGCTCTCAATTTCTGTCAAATCCAGAAAAAAAGGAACTTTAGCAGAGGGGAATAAAAAACCTCTGCTGCCTAGTCAGTCTAGGTCACTTGGTTATTGTGACCCCAGACTGATTCAGGTACATCATGCCTCTAAACTTGGAGACTTTTTTACGATGTTGTATTGAAATTGTGCTACCTGTGTCAAGAGATCAGAGTTCAAGTTAATGTCTTTCTAATAAACATGCTGCCCTCAAAAATGATCTAGGAATTTGAGGGGAATCAATCTCTCAGATTTAGTTTTTAATATAAAAGTGCATAGGTTCAATGCTGCTGTTACAACACTATAGTTTAACAGCAGCATGGACTTGAGAGCCTATTAATCTCATTATTACAATGCCAAGCTTACATGGGAACAGGGAGCAGTTACCTTCAAGCTCAGATTTTTTCCTCAGTCACATTTCAACTCTCTGGCAGTAGCTTTCAGTCTTTAGATTTGCTCAAAGGCGGACCGTTCTCCCTGCCACCCTCTGGGCTTAACTACGCACGCCAATATCTTTCTGCATAGCAGAAATGCCTTCATGATCAAAACTTGTGACACGCAGATGTTTTTACCTCTCCTGATACTCCTCATTTTACCCCTACACTTGGTCCTTGCAGTTGAGGAGAGAATGTGCTGGTAAGCTACTGCACTTGATAGGCTTCCCTGCATAGTTTATAGCTGCTGCTTTGCAATTACCTTCAATCATACCGAGTCTTGTTTGAGGGAAAGTGCAAACAAACAGGATAATACATTCACAACATCCAAAACATACAACGTAGTTACGGATGCTTTTAAATGACACAAACAAATAAATAAACAAATAAAAACCCTCCAACACCTTACCTATTTATACGAAGGCTAAATCAGAAAGGTCCTACCTTATCCAGTTGACTCACTCCTCTCCTGACAAAGCTGTAGTCAGGCTTTTAGTCTTGTGCATACCACTCAGAGAAAGATTCTACATAGGAGAAACTGTCAGAGAACTCATTTATAGTGGAAGTTTCTCTTACAGTGTCTCCAGCAAAGAATACTTTTGGGAACACACTCTTACGTGGCTGTTCATTTCTCTGATCTTACAGATGTTGATGTTGTTGGAACTTTGATCCTACAGAGACTCATGAGAAATTCATGTTGATGGAACTGGAAGAGGAATCATAGAGACCATCTTACATCCCAACAGTTACTATATTGCTTATTTATTCACCATTCAGTTTTCATGATCAGAATGAATATTGTTTTGCTTCTACGATATGCAAAAACATCTCTACTAACATAGGTATGATCTTCTATACTGTACTGGCTATTAAAAAAAAAAAATGTTCTTGCATCAATAAGCAACGTTTCCCTTTCTTTCTGGTGATTCATTGTCATATTTCCGTGGCAAAAAAATCTTTCACTGAATTTTGTCATCTACATCATTAGCCAAGACATACTGCACCAATGTCTAAATATAACAAATGTACATAACTTATTAACAACTAATTGATATCAAATATGACTCTAATTAATCATTTGGGATGAAAATATGCTCAGAGATACTAATTCACAGACTCTTTTTTTAAGCATTTTGAGACAAGAAAGTTTCAGTGAAACAAATTGGGGAAAAAAAAAGAACCCCCACAAAAACAAACCTAAACCATGCTTGTTCTCAGGAGAGTTAAATTAACAGTTAACATCTGTTTAGTACATATGTGTTGGGTTAATCTTGGCTGCCAAGTGCCCACTAAGCTGCTGTCTCACTCTCTTTACTCAGCAAGATATGGGGAGAAAGTAAGATGAAAAAGCTCCTGGACTGAGATACGGACAGGGAGATCATTCACCAATTACCATCACGGAGAAAACAGGCTCAACTTGTGAAGGTTAGTTTAATTTATTGACAATTAACAAAGACAAACCTAAAACCACCTCCTTCAAAGCTGTGTTTCTTTCCAGGCTCATCTTCACTCCTGACGCACAGAAGTCTATGGGGCCAGATGGGATCTACACAAGTGTACTGAGGGAGCTGGTGGAAGTGCTCACCGAGCCACTTTCCATCATTTATGAGCAGTCTTGGCAAAGCAGGGAGGTCCCAGTTGACTAGAGGTTAGCAAATGTGACACCAATCCACAAGAAGGTTAGCAAATGTGATGTCTATCCACAAGAAGGTCTGGAAGGAGGATCTGAGGAACTACACGCCTGTCAGTCAGACCTTTGTGCCTGGGAAGGTCATGGAACAGATCATCCTGAGTGCCATTACATAGCACATGCAGGACGACCAAGTGATCAGGCCCAGCCAGCATGGGTTCATGACAGGCAGGTCCTCCTTTAGAAACACAATCTCCTTCTATGACAAGGTGACTTGCTTGGTGGTTGAGGGAAAGGCTGTGGATGTTGTCTACCTAGACTTTAATAAAGCTTTTTACACCATTTCCCACAGGTTTCTCCTGGAGAAACTGGATGCCTGTGGCTTGGACGGGAGTACTCCTCACTGGGTAAAAAATTGTTTGGAAGGCCAGGCCCAAAGAGTGGTGGTGAGTGGAGTTAAATCCAGTTGGTGGCTGGCCACAAGCGGTGTTCCCTAGGGGCCCGTTCTGTTTAATATCTTTATCAACAACCTGGATAAAGGGATTGAGTGCACCCTCAGTAAGTTTGCAGATGACACCAAGTTGGGTGGGAATGTTGATCTGCTGAAGGCTCTACAGAGGGATCAGAACAGGCTGGATGAATGGGCTGAGGCCAATGGCATGAGGTTCAACAAGGCCAAGTGCCGGGTCCTGCACTTGGGTCACAACAACCCCATGCAGCCTTACAAGCTTGGGGAGGAGTGGCTGGAGAGCTGCCTGGCAGAAAAGGACCTGGGGGTCTTGGTCGTCAGTCAGCTGAATACGAGCCAGCAGTGTGCCCAGGTGGCCATAAAGGACAACAGCGTCATGCCCTGTAACCGAAGCAGTGTGGCCAGCACGATTAGGGATGTGATTGTCCCGCTGTACTGGGCACTGGTGAGGCACCACCCTGAATACTGTGTTCAGTTTTTGGCCCCTCTCTGCAGGAGGGACATTGAGGTGCTGGAGCATGTCCAGAGAAGGGCAATGGAGCTGGTGCGGGGTCTGGAGCACAAGTCTTGTAAGGAGTGACTGAAGGAACTGGAATTGTTTAGCCTGGAGAAAAGGAAGCTGAGAAGAGACCTTCTCGCTCTCTACAATTACCTGAAAGGAGGGTGTAGCCAGGTGGAAGTTGGTCTGTTCTCCCAAGTAACAGGCAATAGGACAAGAGAAATGCGCTCAAGTTGTGCCAGGGGAGGTTTGGATTGGATATAAGGAAAAATTTCTTCACCTAAAGGGCTATCAAGCATTGGAATAGACTGCCCAGGGAAGTGGTGGAGTCACCATCCTGGGATGTATTTAAAGGACATGTCAATGTAGTCCTGAAGGACGTAGCTTAGTGGTAACTTGGCAGTGTCAGGTTAATGGTTGGACTTGATGATCTTCAAGGTCTCTTCCAACCAAAACTATTCTATAACTCTAACTCGTCCTCCTGAGCGGTGCAGGGGGACAGGGAATGGTAGTCGTGTTCTGTTCATAATGCATTGTCTCTGCCACTCCTTCCTCCTCACACTCTTCCCCTCCTCCAGCATGGGGTCCCACTTATAGGAAACAGTTCTTCACAAACTTCTACAATGTGAATCCTTCCCACGGGCTGCAGTTCTTCATGAACTGCTCCAGGTTGGGTCTTTTCCGTGGGGTGCAGTCCTTCAGGAACAGACTACTCCAGCGTGGGTGCCCCATGGGGACACAGGTCCTGACAGAAAACCTGCTCCAGTTGTGGGATCATCTCCATGGGGCACAGATCTTGCCAGGAGCCTGCTCCAGCATGGGCTTTCTACAGGCTGCAGCTTCCTTAAGGTGCATCCACCTGCATGGCATCCTCCTAGTGTGGGGTCCTCCACGGACTCCAGGGTGGATATCTGCTCAAGTGTGGTCCTCCATGGAGAGCAGAGGGACAACTTGCCTTACTGTCTGTGGGCTGCAGGGGAACCTCTGATCTGGCACCTAGAGCAACTCTTGCCCTGCCTTCTTCACTGACCTTGGTGTCTGCAGGGTTGTTTCTCTCACGTTTTTCTCACTCCTCACAGATGTTGTCCAGCATTTTTACCCTTCCTTAAATATGTTTTCACAAAGCTGCCACCAGCGTTGCTGATAGACTCAGCTTTGGGCATCAGGCCCCTCTTGGCTGTATCTGATGTGGGGCAGCCCCTGGGCTCCTCTCACAAAGGCCATCCTTGCAGTTTCCACCCTTATCACCCCTCTGTTACCAAAACCTTGTCATGTAAACCCAATACACTAGAAATAGAAAAAGACTGAAACCCACTTCTCTGTAGACTGTGCTCTTTTCTTCAGATAGCTGTCTAAGTACCTTTGCAGGTGAGATCCTCAGTCTTTCTCTATATGTTCTTATGAGAATATGTGAACTTATTTGTAATTTCTGCCAATGAAATTCCTTGTTTCTGTGATAACATCGCAGTAGAATTCAGATGTATACTGCAGAAGTTAATATGTAGTAAGAAAGCATGTAGTTTCTTGCACTTGTCAATAGTGAATTTTTCTAACACATACTGACAATCTGCTTCCCTTTGGCGCTCATCACAATTATCAACAGCACAAATAAGTCATCTCAAAATTCATCTGTCCTAATTTTCACTTTTTTTTTTTTTTTTTTTTCATTTTCTGTTAGAAGCTGCAGTTGGATACCTTTATGCTATACAGTTTTACGTCCTGGAAGGACACTGGGGTTTTGTTGTTTGTTTGTTTGGGTTTTTTTGTTTGGTTGGTTGGTTTCGTTTGGTTTGGTTTCGTTTGTTGTTTTTTTTTAATGTTTTCATTCTGGACATTTTCCATTTTCTTAATTGTGTAAGCCGTCGTCTTTTATAGCACAGACCCTTGGTCTCTATTAAATGATATGATCTAAATGTATGAACCGGCAAGACTAGTGCAAGCAGAATGAGTTTATCTGTTCTCATATTAAAATGCTTTATGCTTTGTGAAAAATAATTATTTCTTTGCTTTATGCAGAAATCTATACAGTCAAACATTTAGAGTGTAACTGTGATCAAAACTTATGCTCCAGAGGATCTGAATCACTCGGGGGACAGATACCAGGAAGTTCATCTCTAGGTCACTAGTCTGAAGATACTCCAAGTCTGACGGAAAACTGACTGAAAGCTGATCTCCAAGGGAAATACGTTTATTCAGGGCAGCTTCTTGTGATTACAGGTCTGCTTCAAACTAACCTTTATCACAGCTGACACTAGTTACCAATCCTATTATCATGATCCACAGGCATGTCTTCTGGTAGATAGTAACAAAGTTTGTGAAATATTAGTTTTGATTAGCTATTTACCTATTCTGAACCGTTATTGGAGATTATTTTGATCAGATGTTTTCTCTTTTCCCAACCAATCACAGCTGAGTACTGAAAAGCAATTAATGGTTCTAATGTGTTGCTGATTTATCCTACTTTTATTTCCTGATTACCATGCAATAGAAAGGTAAAAAAATTATCTTCTTCCTCTCCCAGTCCTCTTTTCATTTGACTTATGTCCTTCTTTAGTCTTCATGACTATTAATGTATTCAACTGTCACTTACTACCTATTCCCCCTTTCTGGACTTCTTGTTTCATTGTGAATAAACAGCAAGCCACTCCACTTACAATAGAAAGTTTCAAAAATTATTTCCTTTATCAAGTGAAAATAGGCTTCCTAAAAATTATAGTTTTTTACACATTCCTTAAAATAAGTGCTGACTATAAGGGATCACTGTATGAACATAATTGTATTTCTCTTAAAAAAAAAAAAAAAAAGTTACTCCCAGCAATAATGTTTGAGGGCATTATTTTTAATTTACTGGGCATTATCAGTTTCTTTGTGTTAATAGTTTTTATTTTGTTTCAGTTTGAAAGCCATTTAAATTTTGTCCTATTTTTCTGACTTAAGAAAAAATCTGTATGCATAATACCTAAATGTGCAAATCACATCAGAGCGTCTTCTTAAATTCTTTCATTTCAAAATGGTGGGGAAGCCCTCCCTGCCCTGTTCTTTCTTCTGAAATGAAAGGAGAGAAGAGCAACAAGACATTTAAAACTTCAGAGTGAAAATTTCTGACGCTTTCGTTTAAATTCTAAGAGGCTTCTGTTTGGCCAAAGGAACAGGAGAAACTGAAGGTCTCTCTGTGACCTTCAGCAACTTTTATAAGCAGAAACAGAATGTTTCCACACGTCCCAGCACACAGTGCTTTTGAAGTGTCTGTTTTTCCTAGGCTGTATTTTCCAGTCCTCACACCAGCAAATTCTCCTGCAACTGATCAAGTCTGATAAAGAAGGAGATTCCTTTCACAGGTGTCACTTATTGTTGACAAACATCAGTGAAAAAAACCCCATCATTCAGAATAAAGTTTTCAAATGCTCTAGTTTGGTGGTAAGGGGGGAAGCATTGCCCAAACATTTTTACAATTGCAAGTCTTTACGTACAGTTAAGGAGATATGGAAATGTTTTTCATAGCCTTTTAATAAAAAAAAGATTTATTTTATGAAAATATATAATATCAGTTTTAAACACATGGGGAAAATATTCTCCTGAATTTAGTAGCTATCAATAGTAAAATAAGACTAATATGTTAATGGTAATATGATGTTCTATCTACTCTATCTTCCCCAGCATCTCATGACCACAGGTTATGTGGATTACCTATTTCCTTAGAGAAGGCCGAGGAACATTTTTTTGATCTCAAAATGTTTTGGATCAATATTTTGGTTTTGAGGAGAAGGAAAGAAAAATATATAATCTACTGCAACAGCATGCAGACCTATAATGAGAGCTGGCCTGTAAATTTTTTGACCTAAAAACAGCAGATGCAAATGAAATTGTCTCTGGATACAGGAGAGGCTCATCCTCAACTCACCTCCCCTGGTATGGTGTTGCTGTGAAATCTGAACCGAATGGTTGAGAGAACAACTGGAGATGTAGGAAAGCGGGATAGGACAAACAGATGGTCTGCTACACAAGTCATACTCTCGAAAAAGTTGTTGCTTAAATTTTCACGTATTCAAAACCCGCTTCAACCTACCGAAACAGAGCCCGTGTTTTGCCACCAAAACAAAACTGTGTCCTCAAAGGATATGAAGGTCTCATTAGCATGGATCTTTGGGAAAAATCATAGAGCATTTAGACACTGCATTTCTATGTTGTATTATGTTTATCTTAAACTGTCATACAATCCCATTTTCATAATGACTGGGTTTGTTTGACAGCCAACACGTGCATTTGTTTATGGTCTTAAATGTGACCTCTGCTTGGGCTACTGACTGAAGGTTGTTACTGAAGTTTTCATGATCCTTCACTTAGATTTGATGGGCATCATTCAAAACTCTCTTGCTAAAGCTTCTCTTGAAGTTGTTCAAGCAGGAGTTATGTAAGCTCTCTGGGGAAGTGGCACTGCCATTCCAAATTAAAAACTCTTGCAGAGTTAAAGACATACATACAGAAATTGCAGAGATGATGGTAGGATATACTTGTCAGAGGCAAAAGGTAATGACGGGTAAAGAAAACTAAGTATCGTCTGTACCAATTTCTTTTTGAGGTAGGTTTGGTACCGTCTATGGCCAGTGGATGCCATCAGCACCAGGTCACTGGTGACAGAAAAATTTCAAAGCTAGGGAAGGAACCATACCACAGTCCAAAAAACCAAGCTATTTGAGAAACCAGAATTTCTTCCATACCAAGACAGTCTTCATCCAGGACTGTAAGAATGCGGAAAGGCAGTAATGCAATACTGCTACTGGATGGTTTCTAAAATGTTGTTTAATTTTGGACTTTTTTGCAGGCACAGGCAATCCTTCATTTTTTTCTCCTAGATTCAAAACTGGAATTATGAGAATGGTAGACGAGGTGAGGAACTTCCATTTCAGGTTTAAATTTAGTTTTTCAATTTTCATATAGATTTTTAACTCATTAGCATTATTACAATATCAAGAAAGCTCATCTTCCAGCATATTTTGTCAACAAAAGATAATAATATTTTAACTTTTCTCACAATCGTGTGTTATTGACAAATTGGCACATCTGATTTTAAGAATATGATTTCTAACATTGCAAATGGATTTGTTTCTTTATTTTTGCCTCAAAGCCTAATTGCCAAATATTACAATAAATAATTTTCTTTATATATATTAGAAAAGATATGGGAAGACACATTGTTAATTTAGCTTTCCTTTGTTTCTCTGACCTTTTTTCTTTCAAAAAACAGATTTTTAATTATGATGGAAATAATTGTGTCACTGAAATCATATTAAGCTGATAATAACAACTTCATTTGAGGCAAAGTTTGTTTATTTGTTCAAGCAATGAATCTTTATGCCCCCATTGTATCTGTCCTAACTCCATAATGGTGACTGACTTAGTAGCACCCAGACCCAGTAGTCCTCTTATGTGGCTTCAATTATGTTCGTTATATCTGATGAACAGGCTAGTGTCCCCTGTAGCTATATATAAAGCTGTGTCTTTTTTTTCCCTTTTTTATTTTTTTTTGCTTTTTTTCTTTTTTCTTTTTCTTTTTCTTTTCTTTCTTTTTCTTTTTCTTTTTCTTTTTTTTTCTTTTTATAAAGTAAAAGAAAGGAAATTGCCGTGCTTATCACATCTGAACTATAATTAAAAGAGGGGCAACAGTCTTCTTCCCTGCCCTTTGGGGTCTTTTATTATTGATATTGAAAGCATGTCATCTGTGTGTTTATAAACTGTAAAGTTTGTTGTTAGCAGTCAAGTCTCTAAGACTTTTCTAGTTTTTTTGAATACACAATAGAACAATAGAATAAAGACTATGCCTGACAGAGTAAAAACATCATAGCTCTAATTAGGACTCCCCAGCTTTTGCCCTTCGTGATGGGATTTAATAAATCCTTTGAAGAGCTCTGAAAAGCTATGCGCAAGTCTCATACAGAGAAACAGTATGCATCAGTTCTGTGACTGACTGCCAAAATTATCTTGACCTCTCCTTTAGATGATGTAGCATCACAATGGCTCTTGTAATTGCTGTTGTATCTGACAACTCAAAATCATCACACAAGCTTTCCAGTTTGTACCATCCCATGAGGAAACCTTTCCGTCTTTTTCTCAATTACTATATAGAACACAATATAAAGCAAAAATAGCAGGAATATTACTCTTGTTGAAATCTGACATATCCATGGTCAGCATCAATTCACCTTATCATATGTAGTATGGGGAAATATATGGGATGGGGAAAGAGTAGAACAGACTCCTAGAAGTGATAGGGTAAGTCCATTGACATTACTTGTTTATACTGGTCTGTTCATTCCGGGTGAGGGAAAAAGAAAATTCTTGCCCTCACCTTTTTTGAAATGTCTGACGATACGGACATCCCATGCTTCCTTTTCTCTGACTGCACTTGAATCCGTCCAAGATGATACTCTTGTCCCTAATAATCAGTCAGGAGCTTCATAGGCACACTCAAGCTCAAGAAAAATGAAGATGAAATTCATGTTGAGAGTTCTGCCCTGGAAAGTTCAGTTTAAAAACAAGAGCACAAAATGGAGCAAGACTGTAGAGGTCACAGTGAGTTACTTTGGTATTTCACCACAGGATTAGCTTATGAAAGAGGAGAACCAGTATAAAGAGGTTTTGAGAGTCAAGGGTAAGAGACCTGAAATCGTATAGGAACAAGGACAGGAACCCATCCAGCTAACTTTGACTCTGAAAAATTGTATGTGTTCATCTGGAAGGTTTCCAGATGGATTCAGGCATTGTCACTCATGCATATAAACAATCACGTATTTCTATATATCTATATTTCTATTTAATACTCTAGTTGCACAAGAGACTACAAACAGCTGAAAAAACCCTGAACCCAATTAATAAAAATTAAAAATAGTGGCCTTATAATACAGTAAATACATAAACCTGGTACAAAGTGAGCATAAGCAATTCCCTGAATTGTGTACAAAGTAATTTGTGAATTATCTGTAAAATCATTGTACCGTCACTTCTTTGTAGCCTTCTATTTGCACATTTTTCTTTTTTACATAGGAATTAGGTTTTTTTAAGAAGCTCTAATTAAATCTATATGGTAATAACTAAAGAAAGAATAACCATTACTAGAATCTTGATCCAGAACTGTTAGCAACTATTGTTTTCAAGGCATTTTAGGATATTTAAATTATTTATTACTGCATATGAGGTGGTGCGTCTTTTTAATAAGCCATCAGTGAAAGACAATGAAAGTGACAGGATCTGCAGCAAATTTCCATAAAGATTAAGTGCTTGAATTCAAATTATTGTTCTCCAAATACACAAAAGACACATGTTTTGCTGTGTGTATTGTTCTGTCATCCACAGTGCCGAAAGGTACACATATCTATTTAAATTATTTTGTTAATTCTTCTTCATTGAGTTGTTCTTGTACAGAGTACTTTACTGTCTCCAAACTGCACGTAAACACTTGTATTCAAAAATCTGCATTCAGATTTCTGAAACATTTCCAAGGATTTTTCACTTCAACAGTGCACAGAGTTTTTCACTGAACAAAATTGGCTTTTCAAACATTTTCCGCATGAACACTAAAAGTATATAAGTAAAAAACAGGACACTGTAAATGATGAAGTGTTATCAAGGCTGTAGGACAATGCAATGAGCAATAAAGTGGGTAGCTGACTGTCTGTAAAGATCCTTCACAAAATCCAGTGCATGATTTTTTTGAGAAGTGTACTCTGGAAAGAATGTTTTTAAGATGGCTAATCTCTGAAATAACTTGGTTCACTTTTGGTACTGTTGCACTAGATGTCAGGGTCAGCCGTGCATGCCCTTTCCTTCTAGGAGATAAGAAGACTGATGTTTGGATTTATAGTTCTTGTTTCTAGGTTAATCAGTCAAAGTGAATGTATTGGATTCCTGACAAAATTTGCAGTTGAACAGAGAGTAGTCTTACTGGACTATATTTATTCACTACAGTGGTAGGTGTTCATTGAGTTTGAGTTCTGTCAGACTATAAAAGGGTCACCATTTTTTTAACTTCTGAAGTCTTTTTTAGTTTACGTCAAATGTGCTATCATGCAAAAAACAGTTCCATCTGTATTTTTGTATCCCCCTCCTGCTTACTTATATTCATTCAGGGTGATATTTGTAAAATGATCTAACCAGCAAAATCTAATACTGCGAACTGTCCACTGAAGAAGGTCTAATCCAGATTTTATTATTTTAACACAATATTTTCCAGTGTGGAATCAGGTTCTGTGTGTACCATTCATAAGATATAAAAGGAAAGTAAAACTGGCTAACTTAAATCACCGTAATGGGTTTACATTATAATTGATGGCAAGGTAATCTATTATTGAAGAAGAGAAGCGGCTGTGGAGGATTAAGGCAAAAATTATATCCTACTGTTAATAAAGCCTTTTTAAAGATCTTAAAAGTGTTAATTAAAAGGGGGAAAAAAAAGGGGAAAAAAAGCCCCAAAACCAAACAGGAACGAGTAGCAGCAAAACTGTCATAGGTTTTATAGTACATTTTTTTTTTTTTCTGTTAAGGACAATAATTGATTCCATGCATACCTTCATATTTAAGTTGCTAATGTTTAATTTTTGTTTAAATTCTTGATAGAGATTTGTTTTATCTCAACTCAATTATAAAACATCAAGAAAAGAATTCAAAATGGTTTTAATTCATCAGTCTGTGTAATGACTTTGTAATACTAAACTGGGATATGATGCTTTTGGGACAGAAGATTTTGCAGCATCAGCCAGTCAAAGGTTCTAACTCTGCAATTTCAATGCTGAATTTATCACTTTTGGCACTGATGTCAACCATACGTCAATGCCTGCTCATGCGATGGGGACTTTCTGAATCTAGCCTATTAATTCAAGGCCATAAAGAAAGTATATTTAGCTCTAATACTAACTTATTTAAAGTTATAGGCAGTCTAGTAGATGGATAACAAGGTTGTTTAGATGGAGATGTATTATCTATTTGCAACGGTTACTGATGACTTTGTAACCTACAAGATGTCATTTTTTATCGTAGAAAGTGTACAGTGGGCAAAAACAGGCCAGTCAGAAAATAAAAAAGGTCACCTGTAAAAGAATCTAGCATCCTCCGAAGCTCCCTAAATGGAACAAAGACTATCCAACAGCCTTTAATGGTCCTCCACACAATGTGTCTTCCTGTCACTTCTCTCTCTCCTTATAAGCAAAGAAACCTTCACAAAGGGCACAAGGTACTGTAACAGTATTTATGTTTTATGTGGAAGAACCTTCATTACTATAGAAGCACAGAACAGAATTAGAGAGTTACAGAATTCATATTGGAAGAGACCTCAGGAGGTCTCCTGTTTGACCTCCTCCTCAAAGCAGGGACAGCTTGGAGATTAGACGGAGATGCTCCGGATTTTTTCAAGTCCCACCTTGAAAAGCTCTGAGGCTGGAGACTGCACAGCTTCCTTGGGCTACCTACTCCCCTGCCCAGCATCCTCATGGGGAGAAATTATCACCTCGTACCCACTCCAAACCTCTCATTATCTATTGTCACACTGCCATGCACTGCTGTGAAGGGCCTGACTTTGTCTCCTTAACCCCTCTGCCTCCCTGCAGGCACCGTGGGCTGCTGTTGAGTACCTGAAGCTGTCTCTTCCCCTGGATGAACCAGTCCTGTTCCCAACTGCCTCTCCTTACAGGGCAGGTTCTCCAGCCCTGACCATCACGGTAGTCTCCCTTGACGTCACTCCAGTTTATTCAGGTCTTTCCTGAACTGGAAGTCACAAAACTGAACACCTGCCCCCTTGCAGAGGCTCTCCTTTCCCAGGGCAGAGCTTTTTGTTTGTGCTCGTTGATTATGGTATGGCTCCTGATGGTCCCTTCCTTCAGCCTGACTGGGTCTGTCTGGGTGGCAAACCCAGGTTTGGTGTCACCTGCAGGCATGATGGGATAGATGACTCCGTCACCTCCTCCAGGTCATTAATGAAGATGTCCCTCAGGTATTCCAATTCTTACTGGTTTGCAGGAAGGGTATGACCCCTTAACCACTACCCTTGGAGCCTGATCATTCAAGCAGATTTTTGCCTAAGCTAATATTCTTTATGGTATAATACATATGAAAATACAACATGAAACCAAAGTAAAGATTTAAAGCTGTTAGTCCACTCATAGAGCAGTCCAAAGTGTCAACATCCCCTTTTTAGACTGTCGTCTCATTTCTCTTTGCTGTACCCAACTACACGTGGATGAAATAAAAGTTATGGTCTATGACATATAAAATATTGCTTTAAATTCTGTGAATCATTCACTCAGGTTCCATTTTTACCTCATTCAGTGTCAGCTGCTGCAATTGTTTTATAATCCACTGCTATAAACCTAATGACTAAATTACTTCCACAAATATTCATACATGCATGAAAATAGTTTTCAATGTCCCTAAATTCCTGATGTTTCCCATGACCCAGTTGGTTTTGTCCATATTACCTTTGCAGGCCACTTAAACTCAGGCTGTATCCAGACTGATACAGATCTGAGAGGGTTTGTGACAGGCAACATCATGGTTTTTCCAGGAGCCCCAAATCTGTGCATGGTTTATTAATTTCTACAAAAAAGGAAAATGGATTAGCTGGAGGCTGCACAGGGTTTGTATATTCCCATATGCTAATTCTGAAGATGTGGCTTCAGTGTGGTTGGCAAGTTGCTGGCAAGCAGCCTTGGTCTTGGGAAAGTGAAGCTATGGTATAGACACAACTCTAGTTATGAGGTGCTTTAGTGTGGTGAAGAAACAGTAATTTTTGGTAGCAATTTTTACTTATAAAAGGAAGAAGGAAGGAAATGGCGAACAATTTTGTATGTAAATTCATCCTAAGAGAAGCCTAAAACATTATTTCTCTTGCGACATCATAAGAAATAAGTAATAATTTTCTGATTTTTTCCAATATTTTTATGATGTTCTAAAGATACAGATGAAAATATACACAATAATATGCATAAATAACAAGTGTAAATACTATTACGAACAGTGCTCGTTAGAGAAGACAATCAACAATTCTCTCTCTTGTGAGAGAAACCACATGCTTAGTTTTTATTAGGACTTGTGTCTTAATCATTAGATTTTTAAAGATCTTGGTTTAAAGATCATGAGAAATGATTTCAAAGTTAACCTTTTTTCCCCATGAGGAAACTCTGTATTTTTCTTTCTCCTTTTTAATTAAGTTTTCAAAAAAATCTTATAGCCGACATTTTTTTAATTTTCATGAGAAATTAAAATTTTTCTTTATTATGGCACATAAGGATCTCAGAAGTACTATTTAAAACAATAGATTGGCTTTCTAAGAAAAACCGTTGACTTCAAAGACTAAAAACTTTCAGAAAGATGGAAAGTGTAATTTTTTCTTTCATGGGACAGGTAAATTTTCCTTTTTCGAACATGAATTAAGTTATTAGAAGCAGCAGCAGGTACTTTATCATTGCCATCAGTAGGCAAAGGATTAATTGCTGTCACTGTTCATACCACGGTACCTTGTGGGGTACAAATTACATTTCTCTAACCTCAGCACCTTAATCAAAACCAACATGATCAGAGCTCATATTAATCTGCTGCAGCCAGCACCAGCCTTTCTATGCCAAATGAATGCAAGGTCAGCAGTATGGACTTCTGAAAGGAGGGAGCAAGCTTATCAGGAAAATGCACATGGTGAGGTCCAGAAGCAATGACAATGTGAAAAATCAAGTTAACATCCAGTAAAAAGGCATGCACATCGCAGTGCTGTTGCCTTTCTGTCAATTTGTTCCATGCTGAATCAAAACAGGGATTTGTGTGTGTCTCAAGTGCCCACAAGCTCCTTGTAATTTGTCTGCTAGATATCTGAACTTCTATTAAATGGGCAGACACAACACAAAAAAAAGCAGTGTAAGTGGTAGATATACAAAAGAGTCTTTCCCTTAAGAAATTAAGCTGAACTGTAAAAGCACTGTATTTGATAAACAGCTTTATGTACACTTCAGGCTTGCCTTCTGTTTTATGTGCCTGTTCACGCTCCAGTTGGGCAGTCAGGCTTTCAACTGCTTATGAGGAAAGTAAGGCGGATTCACTCAGCGGGGGTTGTATGGCTGAACTTTGTGTGATACCTCTAGCCTAATCAAAGAGTTCATTTACGAAGATTTATCTACCAGATTGCTAAAGGAAAGGATCTTACAGCACTCAGCTTATCAGTTTTCTAAACACAAAACTGCTGGAACAGTACTTTGAGAAATACATTTTGATCCTGAAAGGAGCATTGTCCTTCCAACCACATTATCTTTAAGACCATTTGAAAATATTAGGAAAAGCATTGAGCTGATTTACAATCACACTAACAATACCAGGCAGAAAAGTTTAATGGTTTGAGAGGTCAATTAATCATAAACTCTGTGGAAATGTGATGAAGGACACAATCTAAAGCTGTGGAAGGTGAAACTACTTAATGCAAGAGTTCAATCACCCTCATTTTAAGAAAATCTTTGACCAAATTTTTCAGCCTGTGTACCAGAAGTTGAGCATCTAGATTTAAATTTTTGTGCTCATATATGTCTCTCGCATATATGCATATATCTACATGATACCAATGAAATACCATGAGCTATAGATATGTTATCTATATATCATTCCACCATACAAAAAAAGTCAAGCTTCAGACACTTAAGATTAGTGTCCTACATTGAAAACTCTTACACTAAAGTTTTGGCCTATCTTCAAGTATTTCCGTCATGACAATAGAACTGTAGAAAGCAGAGTTATGTGTTGCAAGATACTGGCCAACTGATCCATGTCATCACTTCAGGAGCAGGTAGTCTCGGTGTTAGCCATTCGTGGACTGTCTGCCTCTATGTAGCTGAGGTGCTCCTGACTTAATAAGAAAATTGAGACATATTTTAGTTTCAATCTGCTCTAGAAAGTTCTGCAGAATTGTTGATAAAAGCTTTAAATATATTGCCCTTAGTCAGAATATTACTGCTATGTCAAAAAACAGGCCAGTGTCACTGAGCATCTGCAGCAGTTCAGGCAAAAGTCTGTTTCACAGTTCCCCTCAATGGGGAAAAAAAAAAAAGGAAGTATTTTAGATAGTCTGATAACAGTGTAATAAAATAATAGCTGATCAAGCAAAGAAGTTCATTTTAAAACTGAAGATTACGTTTTGTCTGTCTATAAGGAACACAGCACAGCAGACCACCAGTTTCCACAGAGCATTCAAGCTCCACAGACGTATATATTAATAAAACAGTGAATTCTAACTAAGTGATGTAAATAAGACAACTACATAGAACAAAAAATCTCAGCTTAGGTGAACGGTAGTGTAACTGTGCACAAACCAATAGCCATACTTATTTTTCTCATTGCTTGGATGGGTGTTACTTGCATCAAGCTACAGAAATTAATTGTAGGAGCTCTTGATCCTTCAGAAAAAAACCACCAAGTCTAGGTTCAGAATTCAGCATTCAGATTTCAAGGTGCAACTGAATCTCGTCTTTAAGCAGTGGAGTTAGAAACCTTTGCATAGCTCAACACAGAGCACAGTCCTGGAACTGCAGTTAAAGGGTGAGGTTGTTGAAAAGGACATGAAGTTGTCAAGGCAAGATTGGCAAGAAGAAATTCCCAATGAGTACAGCCCAGAGCATTCCAGGAAATATAGAAATTGAGTCCCCCTCAAGATAATGACTTAACCCCACCTCTCTCAAATATACAGGAGAATAGTAAATACTATTAATTCTCTATGGCATGTTTCCACTTACTAATGTTCCTGGAGCAACAAGATAGAAACTTTGCTCTGCAGCATTACTAAAGTTCCTGTTATTTATTTTCTTTACCTGAGTTCAATCACGCTGCATGGTCTAATGTCTATGTCAAACTAAGAAGCTTCAGGGAAAGCCACTCATTCATGGAGTGCTGAGGAGGCAATTTTTCTTTCAGCTCAAGCTGGATAAAAAGTCCTTGATTTCCTTTTCTTTCTCCCCAGTGTTCAACAAAGCCTTGTGACATATGCATGCCAGACTGTACAAGCTTCAGAGAAGCCAAGGCCACTCATTTAATGAATGCTGACTACGCAAGTATTAGCTCTATAACCTTTCTGATCTACTTTTATGAAGCAACTGATATTAAAACATGAATTTGAAGCAATATGTGCTGCTACTCTTGCTATTTCCCTGTTTAAAAATTAACAGGAGCTCATAAATTTATAACCATTAAGAGGCAGGCTGCTACTGAAATGTAATCGAAGGTTTAAATTTGCAATGAAAGGCTTCCATCTTGTAGGTACAGAACAGAAGGAGATTTTGCTCCAAGAAGTGACCCCTGTGCGATGTTGGAGGGTTGCGCAGCAACCACAAAGGAGTCAGTTCAGGGATGTTGTTATGTGAAAGTATACTACAGATTTTGCACAGGAAGAATGTGTAACAGGCTTTTACTTACCTAGTAGAAACTTTAAAAAAAAACTTTCCTGTATGTATAAAATCCTCTTGTTTTAGACCAGTGAATATCCTTAAATTTTGCTAGACGACGTTCTATATGCTCTGTTTTATATTGTAGTACTACATTTATGAAACAAGGAGATGATGTGCTTAACTTACGGGAGTGGTAGTTTT
This sequence comes from Chroicocephalus ridibundus, assembly GCF_963924245.1. NCBI lineage: Eukaryota > Metazoa > Chordata > Aves > Charadriiformes > Laridae > Chroicocephalus > Chroicocephalus ridibundus. Next base: position 6,094,534 of record NC_086316.1, read on the forward strand.
AACCTTGAACCCTAAATCTCATAATGTAGTAAAGAAAGGCTTTAAAATTGTTATTAAAATCTGGCAGTTCTATTCCAATATTCTTCTCTGAATAACAAACGCTCTTTGTTCCTGCTTAAAAATTTACTTGAAGAAAAAGATAGCCATAGTAGAGCATACAGAATAATCCAATGGTCGCTTTAATTGTTCTTGATTCGTTTTTTCAAGGTAAACAAAAATAAACCTGAAAAAAAAAAGATATAACGATATGTCACGACATAATCTTTCCATCATATGGTTTTGTGTAAATGTGAGAAAGAATATGTTGTAAGAAATCTTCTATTGTGACTTCAGATATCACCTATAATATATTAATGCATGAGAGATGCTGAGCTTTAAAATCCACGATTATATTAATATCAATGCCATTTTTGTGACGTCTCAGAAGCCAAAATTACCTTCCTTAGGAGGAATTTGACAATAAATATGCTAACTGATAAGTGTGCATTCTGCTGCGAGGTGTACTCCCTACTTCAGCAGAAGTACCTGCCTAACTGTGAGATACCAGCTTTTGGTGTGGAAGAGTGAGTTCAGCTTAGTTAACACTTTAGCTAACATACCAAAATAACATCAATGTTACCTATCTGATTTACAGTCACTCTTTAGAAATGCGCTTTTTCAGGCTTTCAAATGCTGACCAACATCTTTGATGTAGAATACCTACACCAAGTTTTAAGATACATCTAGTTAACACATGCTAGATAAAAAAAAAGATATTAAAAAGACCTGAATACGCCAAAATGGAAAAGGACATAATATTTCCTTGAGGAAGACATGAAAAATAAACTCTTTGAAACGTGCTGAGCATTTTTTTGTATGCTTGTTTGTTTCTTTTGTGTTGGTTTGTTGGTTTTTGTTTTTTTTTTTTAGATTGGACATTGAAACAAGGAACACAACTGCTTAATGCCATTGATCAAATCATGCTTTGGAAGCAGACCCTGGATTAATGGGTTTAGGAATGTTCTTCTAAATTACTAACATCTGTAATGATCCTCCAAGGACAAACAGGGCACTCTGGTTCAATGAGTAGGTAATGAGATTGCTGTATAGCCCTCCTTATCAGTGTACAAAAGTTTGCTGGTGCTGCAGGACTGACTGCCTCAATGTCCTGGCAAACCACCGTTGGCTTATCGCTGTAATGTTCATTAAAACCCTCTATGTAATATTTATATTCACTTTTTAAAAGCAGACTAATGAGAGTCTGTCACTTTGCCTTTTGTTAATGTATTCTCATACACAGCTTGACATTACTGTGAATATAAATGGTTTTAACAAGAATGTTTTTCAAATCCTAGCTGTAATAGATATCTTTGTGGGATATCTTTTCCTTCAAGATTTGTTTGATAAAATTAAGTCTGGGTTCAGAATGAATGTGATTTATCTATTACAGCGCACTTACTGTCCCCCTAGATCAATGCAATCTTTTTTGTGCTTTTATGTACAAACGTATGAAACATTGCAAATCAAATCAAGATATTACCTTCTTCCAAAATTCTTTGTGAATTGAAGCCAGACATTTTAAAAGGCTAGATAATCTCTCTTAAATAAATAAAGTATTTTAAACCTCATTTCACTATTTAATCTGACCAAAACTGGAAACACAGAGCTACAGTTATGTCAGCCTGCCTTTTTTTCTTCATAAACTGTTTAATTCAAGGAAGACTGGATTATTGGTATGAGAACATTTTCCATCTGCTATTCTTAAAGAGTAATTTGGAAGAAGTAGGTATTTTAGAGAGTCTTATCTGATCTGGATTTCTGAACATTTTGAGAACACTCCGTTTCTGTCCCTTACGCAGAAAAGCACAGAGATCTCAGACTTCATCCCATGCAGAGATGAAATGGCCTTTACATGACAGACTTTTAATGTGGGATCAGAATCAGAAAATCAGGGGCGGCTTTACTGCAGATCAAATTAACTCTAGTCTCCACAGATTTCTGACCTGCTGTGTTTCTTTTGGAAGGCTACAGGAGTAGATCCTTTCTGTTCTGGATGACCTGCACAATGGGGTGTTTGGGTCTGTCCTCTGAGCTGAGTCACAGTGATGTTAAATGTCCATAGAGACATAAGGAGTGACTTGTAAGCATTAGGGTAGTAGCACAGACAATAAGAAAATGCAAGGCCTATGCACTGAAGAAATACTTCAGCTCCCAGGATGTAACTTTATTGTGACAGAAAAACTATAGAGACATGCTTATAACTGTCTTACTGCACTTCTTTGCACTTTTTTTTTTTTTTTTTTTACCCCAGAATACTAAAAAATGGTAACAAGCTTCTGAGATTTCCGTCTCATTCTTAATGCCAGTTTTGAGTTTGGATAAGAGAGTCACTAACATTTATCGTGCGTTTTCCAGAAGGAGAGGAAATAAAAATTTGTCCTGCTAGACTGTAGAAAATTTGAGCTCTCTTCTGTCATTAAATTGTTCACAACACAGGTAAGCTTTAAAATGATGATTTAACAGCCATAGGAAACCCAGTATTTCAAAAATAATAAACAATCAGGAATATTAAACTCTTCCTGAGACCTGTTAAAGAGGTTTCTTTCCCATGTCATCACCTGAGATGTCCTGACCCACCTTGAATCTTCCCTGTTGTGTCCATAACAAACCTGTACTATGTCTGGAATATGAACGTGTATTTCAGCCATTGATATTTATTATAACCAACCAAAATTCTCCTCATCTATGTCATAAACACTGCTTTCCAAAGAACTTGAAGATGAGTGTATGGAAGTTGATCCATAAGACAAAAAGGCTATGGTCTTCTCAAGCAAACTCTACTTAAGAATTAATTTCCTCAATCAATCACTTTACTCACTTTACTCATACTCACTTTATGAACCTGATAGTGACATATCTCCAGATATTGTGATAGTATAGCTACATTGACTTACGATTCCATTTTGTGAAAAGGGGCTCATTTCTTATTCTTTTATGGGCTTCTACATCAGAAATATATTTTTCCCAAATATTTTGAATCAAACTAAAATTTTGGTTTATCTCAGTCTCTGTATTGTAGCTTCAAAATACAATAGATATTCCTCATCTGATGATTATCAAGCTATTTTGACGAGACAACTATAATTTTTAAAATAAACAAGTTGGATCCTACTCTTTGTGTTCAAGATCAAGGAGAACTGAATTCATAAAAAAATAAAATAAAGCAGAAGTTGTACAGGAGTTTCACTAACAGATCTAAGTCTTGTAAAATGACTTTGTTGTCATTATGAAAACTTGATTATTGAAATAACAACAATTCCAGGATTAACCTATGATCACTTTTAAGTACAGATCCCCCAGTTTCACACCAAAAAAGCTTGCAAAGAGAAAATGTTCTTGTAGATATCTACAGAAGGCCAGCTGTAATTCCACTGGCATGCAAAACCATTATTTGTTTTTCAGAGGCAGAGTTTACTTTTGCAAAGGTGAATATTGCATGACTTGCAATTGTATTTCAACTACCCAATACCACTGAATAAAAATCATAGAATCACGGAATCGTAGAATGGTTTGGATCAAAAGGGGTCTTTAAAGATCACCTAGTCCAATCACCCCAGCATGGGCAGGGTTGTATTCCACTGGATAAGGTTGCTCAAAGCCTGCTCCAACCTGATCTTGAAGACTTTCCATGATGGGGCATCCACAACTTCTCTAGGCAACCTATTCCAGTGACTCACCAGCCTCATAATAAGACAATTTCTTCCTTATGTCCAATCTAAATCTATGGGCTTTCAGTTCAGAAAACCATTGCCCCTTGTCCTGTCACTACAGCCCTTGCTGAAACTCTCTCCATCTTTCGTATAAACATCTTTTATATATTGAAAGGCCACAGTAAGGTCTCCCCAGAGCCTTCTCTTCTCCAGGCTGAACAACCCCAACTCTCTCAGACTTTCTTTATAGGAGAGGTGCTCCGGCCCTCTGATCATTCTCTTGGCCCTCCTCTGGATCTGGTCTAACAAGTCTATGTCTTTAATGTATTGGGGATCCTGGAGTTGGAAGCAGTGTTCCAGGTGGGGTCTCACAAGAGTGGAGTAGAGGGGCAGAGTCACCTACCCTGACTTGCTGGCCATGTTTCTTTTGATGCAGCCCAGGATGCGGTTGGCTTTCTGAGCTGCAAGTGCATGTTGCTGGCTCATGTCCGATTTTTCATCCACCAGTATCCTTAAATCCTTTTACTGCAGGGCTTTTCACAATCTATGTCTTCACCAGCCTCTCTTGATTTTGGAGATTGCCCCAACCCATGTGCAGGACCTTGGACTTGGCCTTGTCGAATTTCATGAGGTCTGTACAAGCCCAACTTCTCAAGGCTGTGAGGGTTCCTCTGAATGGCACCCCTTCCATCAAGCATATCAACTGCACCACTCAGCTTGGTGTCATCTGCAAACTTGCTGAGGGTGCACTCAATCCCACTGTCTATGACCTTCATGAAGATATTAAGTAGTATTGGTACTAATATGGACCCCTGAGGGACACCATATTGGTTATGGTGTTACTAGTTTCCACTTGGACATTGGGCCATGGACTGTAACTCTTTGGATGTGGCCATCCAGCCAATTCCTTATACACTGAATGGTCCATTCATCAAACCCTTAGTTCTCCAATTTAGCAGCAAGAATGTTGCGGTGCCCCATACCAAAACCCTTACAGAAGGCCAGGTAGATGATATCTGTAGCTCTTCCCTCATCCACCGATGCAGTCACTCCATTGAAGAAGGCCACTAGATTAGTCAGGCACAATTTGCCCTCGGTGATGCCGTGTTTGAAATCTTTAAATCAAGAAGTCTTAGTTTATTAGAGGTCAAACTTGAAATTCTTAAATACTTGTCTTTGCAGGTATTAATTTGTCACAGATAGATGCTCATCTTGATTTTAATAAGGAATTGGTCAGCGTATTCTTGAATAATCTAGCCACTCTAAATTTTACCAGCTCTGTTGTTCTGTGGTGAAGTGATGACAAGTATCTTTTTAAGTAATGGTGATATAAGTGTGCAGAGAGATGCAAAGGAATCGCTCTGCTCTTGACTGATATGCACTGGCAGAAGGCACTTTTGCACAGAGTTCAGCAATGATACACTCCTGTGCTCTTATATTTTGCTTATTTGCATTCAAGTTTCTTCTGCCACTGTCAAACAGATTGAAATGCTGATGTGTTTTGGTAACATTCACCATTGCATCCATTTTCCATAAAAGATTAGGTGCTAACAAAGAAAGTAGTATTTCTGCTTGCACACACCATTGAGTAATTATCATTTTTCCTCTGATCTTTATATTTGTTTGTCTGCAGTCATCTAATTTGATTTATGTATATGTTTAACAGCAGGTTTTCCTTTCCTTTCTTGCTTGTTTTGGCAGCTTGAAGCTCATATAAAAGGGCTCAATTTGGAAAATTAATTTGAATATGGAGAACTTGCTGAGTCTAGATCCTCACTTGGAAAATTTTATTCTGTCAGACTTTTTGGATGCAGAGTTATGATGAATTCACAAAAGGCTGTTTGGCAAAACCTGCAGTATACTCCAGATTAGATACACAGACACAAGAATAGCATGCTTGGAATTACTGTAAGTATACTGAGGATAAAAATTAAAGAAGTTCACCAGATAAATCAGAATAACGTTTATGCCTATAACACATGGAAACTAGATATTTTATTGACCAAGAAACATTGGTGAGTATAAGCAAAATATCTAGGAGTTGTCAACTAGCATATCTGCTTTGAAATATTGGTCTGTCATGTCAAAATAATTACTTCAATTTACATCAGACAGGAATATTCCTCCTCTGTATATATCACCATGTTCCTAGATAAACTTATTTTACTTCATTCTAACTTTAATAACCTGAAAGAAAAAGAATTCTTCCTCCTATAGAGCAGCCCATCATAAATCGACAGAAAATGTTTTTTTTAATCATGTGGTGAGGCTGTGGGGATAAGAAAGCATGCAAATCAGAAAAAGGGGGCAAAAACCTACTTGAAAATGGGGTCACATTTTTTTGGCTACAAAGTAAATAATATACTATTTAAGCATACCAAATATCATTCAAGAATGTGGATATCTAATTATAGTTAACCCCTTACCGGAAAACCCTGTAAAAAACATTCTTTAAAAAACCAAGGATGTAATTTATTTAATTATTACCTTAGTTCTCTCACCCGCATAAAACCCACCCCACACACATATCCACCTATTGAATTAAAAGGCAAAAAGAATTCGAAGGATCAGCCCCCTAAACTGAGAAGAAGCAGTTCAACTGCTCTACAAATAACCCAGTTTCAAAACAAAATAAAGCAAAACAAAACGTCACACCTAATTTCACATATAATTTAGAAGGTTTATAACAATGTTTGAGTAGCCTGAGGTCAGCTGGCTGGTAAGATAATAATGAAATCTAACATTCCATTTATGTTAACAGTGCAAACACAGACTATATTTGTAAACGTTTCAATTAATTACTTTTTTTGCTGTAGGTCCAGATATATAGTAATATCACAGAGCACAGGCTGACTTTATGCCTACTTAATCTGAAATTAAATGAAGATTTAACAGATGTACCAACCACAAATGGAAGGGCAAAATCAGAAAAGCCTCATCACAGAATGAGATACAGCTAGAAGAGGACACAAGAAGTGACAAGCTATGATTCTCAGAGTGTATGAGAAGCTGTCACGGGCAGAGTGAATAACTTCACTAGTAAGAGAGTAGTGAAATGTTTATTAACACAAAACAGTGATTTAACAAAGTTAGTAGTGAATGCGACAGTGTTTTACGAGATTCGATGCCAGGGTACACTCGGTTATTTACTGCGCAGAGGCCATGGTCAGACAAGCTCTCAGGGACACCCTCCCGTTGAGTGCCAAGGTTCACAAAGGACCCCCTGGCTTTCTAAACTCCTTCTCAGAGAGGAGTCTGGGTGCGGCTGGATCCAGTCCTAGTCCCAGACTTGGTCAACGGTTTATGTCTAAAGGATTATATATGTGCAATCAATCCTTATATCACTTAGCCAAGATTTCAAAGTTTAGCATGCTGTTAGTCGCTTACCGAGAATCTGTTGCGGCAAGGAATCTCTCAGCCTCGAGGAGAAGAACCTTAAGCGAGCTTCCCCACTCACGGGGAGATCCTGCCGTGCAGCCCGCTGCCGTGCAGGAGAGCTCAAAGGGCTCTTGGGCTGTCCACTGTTTATGGAGTAAGGTAATTGACCTATAGTCATATTCGCATGGCAACAAGATACCTAGGTTCCCACTCCAGACAGTGTTTTGCTTATGTTGCCAGCCATCTCCCACAGTTCAAGTGCAACTCGTAACAGCTCCCGCTGATGGCCATGGCTTGGGAGAGCACTCCGCTACAGAAGCATGAGGAAGAGTGAGGTCTGATAGTCCATAAAGACTATGCTCACAGACACCTTTAAGGCTGAAGTTTTGACATCCTCGACCACAGTTTTTGTTACAACTGTATACATATATATGTTTTATTTCTGTATATATGTAATACCCATTTACATTATATATACAAATATTTGTAATATGTATACAATATATATATCTGTGCATAGATTAGGAAAATTATCGTGGTGATGGAAGCATTCAGAAGACTGAGAAATCAGCTGTTTCATTCTTCAGAGCAACACTCAACAGGATTGAGACTCATTAATCGCACACACTGCCAATGGTTACCTCTTAGACATCTTCAGGTGTTCTCATTGCTGCTGCAAACAAATAGCCTTTAAGAAGCTTATGATAAATTAGTCATTTACCCAATGACATGGAGCTCATGCATAGATTGAGTGCTGGTGGTGAAAGTCCAAAATGGTCTTAGCGTCCAAGATCCAGGTCATGAAGCTTCGACGGGAGTGGGCAACCTCCTTCTCCCCTTCTCTCCTCTTTTGTGCTCTTCAGACCCCTTCTCCAAATAAAAGGGGATAACCACATCGGCTGTCAACATAGTTAATCTTAAATTGAGGACCAGGATTTTTTCTGGTTTCACTACACATCTTTCCCACTTCTCTACAAACTTTCTGACACTTCTGTTGAGCGACTATACCACGTCTTCATTTGCCCATTTACACTTAAATATTAGTTATAGATTTATGCTTAACTTTTTTACAAAATGCTTGCTGATGGTGGTGTATGTTCTAGAAGTGGTAGTTTTACAAAATGCTTAATACTGCCACAATTATGATATTTCACTGAGTTGAAGTCTGGTTTCAAGCCAAGCATGTATGAATTGTACCTTTTTTAAGTCTACTACTAATTCACGGGTGCAAAAAACCTCTGATTTGGTTACAGTTTTGATAACAATATCATCCAATAATGGGGCTAATACAGTGAGTACTGGTAATGTACTAATTGTACATTAGGTAATTGGTCTGTAGGACAAAAAGCCTGGCAAGAAGCTAATTAGAAAAGCTAGTTATTTTGCAATGGAAGGCTGTGGTGAACAAGATATTGGAAATGCAGGTTCATGTCAAACCATTCAAATCTTATGCAACAATACAGGAAATAGTCGATATACATTTTTATTATAGCAAGGCTTTTGACGCAGTTTGAAATGTATTTTCATGTTAAAAAAAATACAGTCATATAGCTACAGAAGTATAGTGTTATAGAAATAATGCAGAAAACCATACTTATAATAACCATTAATGCTTTATTTTCAGCAGTAAAGTATATATCAAGTAAGATTGTGCAAAGATCAACAATATTTTCTTTAATTACAGGGGCGATAGAAGGAACAATGTTCACTTTTAAATTAGTAGTTTAATCAATCTGAGATGGCTTAAAAGGACCCTGGAGAATGGATTTGAGTTCAAAATGGATTAAAACCAGACAAAATTCAATAGATATTTTACTGCAAAGAAAAAAAAAAAAGATCTGAGATTATAGTCAATGGCCAGCTGAGTATGATCTAGCAAAGGCGTACAGTTGCAAAAAAGGCAATTGTCATAAGAGGTATCGTGCAGCCTGCAAGATTAGTGAAGCAATTATTCTGTTCAGCTTTGGCAAAGTCTCTTTCGGTGTTCTGTGTGCTTTCAGTTGCCAGACTTCAAGGTTTTAGTTATATAAGCCTTGATATCCTCTCTTTTAAGAACATTTCATTATTCTCTGATCAGTAAAAATTGGAAGCCCTCCTCTAGTCACAGAGGTTTTTTGCGATGTTTTTTAGGTCACGTAACTGAGTGGATTAATTTGTCATGTTCAGTCAGGTTCACAGACATTTATTGTTGGTTATGATATGGTAGTACTAACTAGTACAGTCAGGTGATGTTGGACAATTCATTAACAGTGGTAACTCTTGCTAATTATGAGTATATGCAACAGATGCTCATGAACAACTGATTGTGTATGAATATAAAGACGTTCTACCTTCTTTTGAGATTGACAGTGATGTGTTTTAGCTCTAAGTTTAAACTGATTGGGTTTTTCTGTTGTTGGTTTTTGGTTTTGTTTTCTTTCTCCTTTTCAATGTAGCATGCATCTACCCAAGTTTCAAGTCCAGATGAATAATTGCATTAATTACAACATGGCTGAATACTTACTAAAGACACTGTTATAGCACTTGTGAAACCTTGCAATGCTTTCCTTCAACTGAGCAGTCATTAATTCACTCAAAATTCATTAAAGCTTGTGCGACTTCACTTGAGATTCCTCAAGATAGCATGTATGCACCTAAAATTTCCTTTCAGCTGTAATGTACAAGCAATTGAAATAAGTAAGACATCTGAAGTCTTACGTACAGTTGAATCCAGTCAAATAAGATCATTTGTAGATGAATGCAGAAGTTATGATTGCATGAGAAGGGAAGAAAAAGAAGCAAAGAATGGGGCAGAGATGGCAGAGAACAAATTGCCATTGTCTAGTCTAGTACAAGGTCATGTTCCTTATACAGTTAGAAGTTTGTGTGTAAAGGGAAAGATATATTGAATTTAATAGCAGTACATCTTTTTATAAATTGCTAATTTTTGTGATATTTCCAAGTATGTGACATATACTCAGGAATGCATCATCTTCACTTCCTCTTTGGTATAATATAAAATTAGCCTCTAATAACAAGTGGGAAATATGACTTTTTGTTAGAATGAAAGTCCCTGGCGAAAACCCATACTTAAAGTACATGTCCCTAGTGTAGTCCCCTCTACACAGACGGCTCAGTTTCAGACCTGACTGTTTTCTTATGAGTACTCTGTTAGCAAAACATTCGTACCCTTGGGAATGCTCTTGAGCCCTGTTTCAGGCTGTCTCTACAAATATCATTTGATGTCCACCAAGTCAGGCCTCATGTAGCACTATGGGGATGTGTGTATGTGCCGGCACCATAAATTTGGAGCCCTATAAACTTTTTATTCTGTGTTTCCACAGCTTTTATTAAGACAGAATACCCAAAAACTACAATTTTTTTCTTGTAAGTTTCTAAATTTAAAGTCTTCTTTGAATCATGTGAATTTTCCCAGGTTTGCATCCACATCTATGCAGAATGAGTCACTGCTTTTACTTCTTCAAGGAAATCCATAATGAATCCAAAATCCTGAGTGGATGACAGCATTTTACACTCCTTCTGTGTAGGTGTAACTGATTGCCCAGGTGCAGGTGAGCAGCAAACCGAGCCATATATATGCATGTGACTCAGTTCCATACTCAAACATAGTCAGTTCCTGTATTTAGTTGGGGGAACTTCTACGATTTTTTAGTTTTGTAAAAAAAACCAGGACTTTCAAATATTTTGTAACTTCCTTTCTGCCAGCCTTACAAATACAAGTATTAGAGTTGAAAGAATGGAAAGAATAATCAGTGAGCATGTTATTAAAGAAATATAAATTAATTTAGGCTCCATTTGCTGTACACGAAACAGTCAAGTGATGAAATTTACAGGTTAGAATATGCAAGAAGTTATTGGTGAATGTTTAGTGAATAATGAATATGTACAAAAATCAAATATGTTGGTGTTAGGGCTGAGTACTTGCATCTGCGTAATTTAGGCTGGTCTGCTATAACTGCCTTTTAATATTCTGACTTCAGGTGCTGAGACAAGAAGTGCATAATTCAGACACATTTACTTTATATTAAAAAGCAATTAAAAGCTTTCTAGATTAGAGTTTCTAATTGGAGGCATTGGCTTTAAAATAATTGTTCCCTGAAATTCTGTTATCATACGCTTAGGGTGTGAAGATTCAGTTTTTCATTCATCACTCATGCAGAAAAAAATGATCTGTGGTTCAGTCAATCTACTGTGATGTTTCTGGACCTGAGACATGTAAGTTAAAATTTTCAAAGGCAGGAATAGTTTAGTGGCTGACTGCCCTTGTGATTTTCTTACCCTTTTTTTATCCCATAACCTGTGGTTACTTATTACACTCTGTCAGTCTGAGTAGGAGGTCATTTATCTAAGTCCATTATTTACAGGTTTTTCAGTAGACCTGAAACTTTGAGGTCTCCTGCTGCTACGCAGGGTTTTAGGGCAGTATTTCCCCACTGCCCTCAGCTCTGCTCTGCAATTCCTCCATGTGATGGAAGAAGGAAATGTATCCCTGTCTCAAACTTAACCATGCTCACAATCATGATAAATAATGATGATTTTTTAACATGCACCGTCTGCTTTGAAGTGAACCTGTGGTTTTTTTTATCACCATCATGAAAACTGAAGTGAGATTTCTCAAAAAAGTTGAGGGAGTCATGCTCCTCAGTCACAGAAGCCCTGACAGAACAGGTCAGTGTGCACTTCACCAGCACAGTTTCCAGTCTTTCCCTCTGCCAGCACAACAGGAAAACAAAACCATGATCTGAGTGTAAAGGAAAAAACCTGAAAGCTAAAAAATTAAAAGTTAAAATTTTAACTTCATCTGATTTAGGTCTCGTGACTAGGTGGTATCTGCATTTTCCACTGTTTTGGTAAGGAACTTGTCTACACACATTGGTGTTGTCCTAATTACTTGCTTTCTTATTCTATATTGTGTGTATATATTTTGGATCTATTCAGCTGCAACACATTAAAATGCCTTTAGTAGTGGGCTGTCTTCTAGGCTATGATACAAATTTAAAAAAGAAAGAAGCAAACAAGAAATTGTTCATTCAAAAAACCTTATGTAGGAATGAATGGTGTACAGTATAACATAAATATAGATCATATCTGTCATATTGGAATAATTTTTGATTAACTACACCATTAAGCTAATGTTGGTCAAACAGTGAGGGAGTCAACAAAGCATCACAGAAAAAAACTGAAGCAATTTTTTCTCTTGCCATGACTAGACCAATAAGTTACAAAACATATTCTGAATATGCATAAAATCTGCTTCTAAAAATACCTTAAATGGTAACATTTGGAAGTATTTCACATATAATTTACGTCTCTAATTCTATGTCTAAATCCTGACGAAGATTAATACTTACTGAACAAATACGCATTCTTTAGACAGACAGGACAAAAGGTTGTAAGCCAGAGGATTTTCTGCTATCTGGGCTTTATTCTACTACTATCTATTAGTACTGCCAGAAAGTTTCCTCATTAATCATAGTATTCCTCCCTCTTTAATATAGGCACTGTCCAAAAGGATTTGAAGAGAGCTTAATGAACAATTTGTCTTTACATATTTAGATGAAAAATCTGATGTCTTTTTTCTCACATTGTTTCTTTTTGTGATGTTTTTCTGTAAGATACAATGCCATAATTTATACTTGTCCTATGTAATCATCCATCCAATCATTTGCCTTATCTGTGTTCTTTCTTATAATCCATAATTTATATGAGGTCACTTGGCACAAGAGAGACCACGTTTTGAAGTAGTCCAAAACAACCCTCACTTCATTACTCAGAATTGGGGAAAAACTTTTGTTTTTTCAGGCTTTTGGGATAGCAAGGGTCTGATTGGCATTGAAGTGTGCCATAGCTCTCAGAATGTTCTGTCCTGTGAGACTGAGAAAGTCAGTGTGAGTACCTGAAAGTTAGCCTGAATGATTAATAATACCTTATTTTAGCTAATAACAGCTTTTTCTTCTAGGTGACACATTAGCTTAATTTTAACAAATAACTTCTCTAGTATATACAGTACTCACAAGATATCACAGCCATATTTTATACCACCACCCAAGTGGCTAGTAAAAGATAGAGGCCTTTATGACTTTATTTTTTTTTATAGAACTAGCAATTGTATTCCCACAGAGTTATTTAACTGGGTTCTTTTCCTTTTACTATTGAAATGTGATCTGCCAAATATGTCACTTCTGCAACATGGAAATTTCTGTCCGAGCTTTTATTCTTCTTTCTTTAAGAGTAAAGAAAGAAAATGAGGTGAGGTTTTGAGGGTTTTTCATGCACAAATTACGTGATTCCTTTCTTTGTCAATTTCTATAATCATAGATTCATAGAACCATAGAATCATTTAGGTTGGAAAAGACCCTTGGGATCACCGAGTCCAACCATCAACTCCACTCTACAAAGTTCTCCCTTACACCATATCCCTTAACACCACATCTAAACGACTCAAACACATTCAGGGATGGTGACTCCACCACCTCCCTGGGCAGCCTATTCCAGTGTCTGACCACTCTTTCTGTGAAGAATTTTTTCCTAATGTCCAGCCTAAACCTATCCTGTTGCAGCTTGAACCCATTCCCTTTTGTTCTATCAATGCTTAAGCATATTTATTTTTGTCTCGTAGATGACATTGTGCAGTGTAATATGATGGTAAAAATACAATAGATTTGTCCTACTCGTAGATTGAGACATGTGTGCTCTAATTTAAAGTGATACTTTTCCTCTCAAAACATTCATTCCAGAGCAGTGCTCCAGCATCAGTACCCCTATTGTCTTCTGTAGTTACGTATGATACATTCAGGAGCAGCAGTAACTAGTCTCTGACTTTCCAGGCCATTCTTTTCCTGAGAAATGAAGATGTCATGGATATCCCACAGCTAAATTTCTGTCCCACGCAGTCACAGTTTGCTTTTGACTTTGACTTTAAACCTTCTCTGCCTTGCAAAATTTTTTTTTTCATTTCTTTTCATCACATTTAAGAAAAAACATAAGAGGAGGACTATCGTTCCTTTTAGAAAACAAATAAAATGACAATTTAGATTCAGACCTTACACATTCCTTTATGTGTTTGAGCCTGTTATTACCTAGGTCCATCACACTTTAAATGAAGCAGCTACACTGAGCATAATCTATAGAGATATTGAGTAGGTGGTTGCCCTGGCAACAGAAATAGAAATAAAGTTCAGGAACAAACTTCCTCTCCACCCCTATTTCCTTCCATTGTTTCTCATGGTCACCAAACCTATATGTTTTTGAGGTTTAACTAACTGTGATGTAATGGAAATCAGGTATATTAAACCAATGTTTTTTATCAATATGGGATGTCTGATTCAATTCAAATAAACTACAGGTTGTAATATTCAAATAAAATACTGTTTGTGAAAAGAAGTTATCTACCAAAATTGATGATTGGGTGTCAAGGGTGCAAATGAAATTGCAGGTTTGTGTCTCTGTTCACTTTGGGAAAAACTGTCTTTGTCTGACAAGTACACAGAGAATAATTTACAGCATTACCTGTATTAAGATTTTAAAAATAATATTAATAGAGTAGAAGCTAAGGTCCTGTATGAAAGTCATTTATTCATCTAATATCTATTAGCTTGACTTTACTAATAGAGATCTATCTTACCTTGATGAAGTCAAGAACTTTCAAGGTCAACCTCTTAATCAATTTTATAGGATCAGGTTCACCTAATTTTTTTAAATTGTCTTGTATTCCATTTTAAATATGGCGATTTACAACTTACGATTTTAATGAAAAGACTAAATGTTTATGCTGCTTCAGGAGAACCATTTCACAGTACATTAACAGTGTTTATATTGGAATCAACTGGAGTACTGCATCTGGCAGTGTATGGGTACGTGCAAATTGATGCGTGCATAGTTTAGGACATAACAAATTCAAGACTTCTTCAGCCTGTCAGGCTCTGAAATCAAATTGGCCAATTAATTCTGGTTCTGTCTCCTTACTTTTAGGCAACAGAAAAGATGTCTCACCTGATAGCCAATTTCTTTTCCTGAGTATTCTTTTGGTGATTTGTAGAGGAATTATTACAAGATTGCACACTTCCTGCACTATCAGACGAAAAGGACATTAAATCCACTAGAAGAAAGGGATTATGTATTCACTGACAGCCCACTGCAGAAATTCTCTCAGGAATTACCTTTTTAAAATATTTAAGTAACTAAGTTAACCAACAGAGGAAACCCCTCACCTTGATGTTTATCTGTCATTGCAAATATGAAATTTGAAAGGTGGTTTTCTATCCAGGCCAAAATATTACAAAAAAGTGAAAGTACAGTGTATTAAAGTGAAGGAGTGTACATTAATGAATTATTATAATGATGCAAAATTGGCATTTTTTGAGAGCGTTTCACTCATCATGGAGTTTCATTTAACTTCAAATTATATGAAAATATAACTCAAATATAAAGAAGAAAATAATTTTTAACAGATTCAGATTCACAAAGTAGTGCTATTGAAAAACATTTGTCTCAGGACAAAGAACTCCCCTATTTCAGGAGTATGCACTAGGCCCAGGTTATAGGCTCCACTTAGTTGTATCTTTGTCACTTCACATCAAGGCTATACTGCTCAATAATATTTAGATTTTCTTAAGGTGGAAGACAGAGAGATTAACAGTGACTGTGATCCTGATTTAACAAATGTTTTTAACACTATTCTGTGCAGGAGGAGAGGCATTTAATCAGGAGAGATTGCTAAAGAAACCATTGCAGAATAACATATGTCCTGGGCATTTTCTTAAAAAAACATAAAAGCCTGATTCAAAGACTTGTTCTAAATTAGACAAAAAAGAATAAACTCAGTGGAAAGAATAAGCCACTCCTCTTTCTATCCAAAACGTCCAGAGTTTACCCTTGGAAAGATTATATTTCTCATCCACCCAAATCAAATTGAGACTGCAAAATGAAGGAAATATATATTTAATTTTACAAAATGTAAGTATATCAGAAACAAGAAAAGAAGAAAAACATCCATACATTTTAACTGACAACAGAGATCTAATAACATTAAATGTTTCTGAAAATGCAAATGAATTCTCAGATACATAAAAGCATTTCCAACAGAAAAAAGATAACAAAATTGTGTAAAAAAATAGTAAAATTTCCTGTGAATTTCTTTGGAACTAGTAAGAGAAAATGGTTTCTAGAGTGATTTGACACAGGAGACATCTTTTTAAGTGAAAATATGATGTTAACCCAAGAAGAAATGGATCTAAATATGCTGTTGGTCCAGGAATTAGAGGCACGTTTATAAGGATAAGATAAGTGAGGTCCTGTAGCTATTTCTGAAAGTGACTGGGTGGGAGGTGTTGGGGGTTGGAAAAGCAGTGTTTTCTTGTAAATTTTCAAAGAAAAGATTAACGATTTATGAAAAAGATTGCATTCTATCTGTTACAATGTGTAATTGCTACAAATTAGCTATGATTGCATTTCTCCAGTTTCCCACAACCAACCAGAAAAGGACAGAAAACAGATTTATTTTAAGGATATCCTGTTACCTGATGCTTTTTGCTGGACAATTCCACTTCAGGCTGTTTTATGTTTCAGTGAATTCAGTAAGCAATTTCTGTTTATTTGGATTTTTCCTTTGTAATATGCATCAATTTCCATTTTCATTTGTATTGTTATGATTTAAGTTTTTGCAGAGGGAGTTGAATACATTCATGGAGCACACAATGAGAAACAAGTAGTAAGGTTTCAGAGATGGTAAAACGTTCACTGTTGACTTCATCTACATGGAAACTTTTATCATGTAACTCGTTATCACAGGATTTACTGGTATACATCTGTTTACAGATCTGTGAAGCTAAGTGCCCCCAGTGTGACATTAAGTTCCACATTTTCTACTGATACTAACAAGTGGAAGGTACTCACCCTCCCCCCAAAGGACTGAAGTCATGATGGTGAGACCTGCTGATGTATGCAAACAAAATCATCCTAAAAAAAGGGTCTAAAAGAGGAGGATAAACATTTTTAATTTTTTTTTTTTTTTTTTTTAATCTTTGAGGTAATCCAGTGTGTTTGCCCAGTGTATTACCATTAGATGTGGTCCTGAACAAAAAACTGGACAGAGGTGATAAACTCTCCCATGAAGTATTTAATAAAATTAAGCTGCTTTATCAAATTAAAAGAAAGGAAATACATATGAAAGTCTTTACATAAAGAAATCAAAAGGAAATGGCTGCCTAAGTTGCTGCATGGATGTTAAAACTCCAAGTAAAATCAGTTGCTGCAATAGACCTTGAAGAAACAATTCTAAGAAAATGTGTGATGCTAGATAGAGACGGGCGCTGGGAAAGTCAGAGGTGAAATAAGAAAGAAAATTAAGGTATTTCTTCTAAATGAGAAGAACTATTCAGATGTTAATACGCAGGAACCGGCAACACTGAGGGGAAAATGAATGCAGTATTTGTGCTGGTATTTAAAAGAGGAATGTAGTTAGAATAATGTAAAGAATGGGACAGAGACAGTGTGATGAGAGTTTACAAACCCAAAAATAAATCGAAAGTGTGATCTTTGAACAAAGCAAATATGCTGCTACAAGAACCTTGAGGAGCACTGCCAAAGCAGCTTTCTTACATATTGGCAAAAGCGAAAAAAGAAAGCAAATCAATCACATTCTTTTGATTGCACAGTTTGAAGGGAGGAGAGATGTGCGATGTTCAGGTGGGTTGTTACCTATCACACAGCAGTTCCCTCTGAGATATTGTTGAGCGAGAAAGGATTGACAGTCCGTCAATGCTTGTGCATACAAAAAAAATAGCTGACAGAATGTATTGGTGTCAAAATGAAGCTTGAGAACAAAACATCAAGGAAGGAATAAAATAAAACCATCAATACCACTAAAATAGTTTTTACTTTCCCCTAAGCACCTCTAAATACAAATATACAAATCTCAAATCTTATTCCAGACTCCTCTTTCCCAGTCGTCTCCCATAGGATCTTAGTCCAACATCCTTTAGGAAAATCTGTGTCACTGGCTTTCTGAGCACATTGTATTTGCATGATGAGGAAATAACAAGCAAAACTCACAGGCTGAATAGAAAATATAAGGAGGGAAGAAAGAAAAACTAAATCGTGTACATGAATATATAAATTATACATCTGATTGACATTCGGACTGAGATTCTTTTAACTTATGCTACCACAATTACACTTACGTTAAAGCCCTTTCACAGTTCCACAGAGGCCGCAGTGTAAACCTCTTATGCTTATGATATCTGAGAGACCATGATTTGGGGTCTACAATGGTGCAAATTAGAGTGGCACTTGTCAAAACAGCAAGATTTGGCTTTATGAAACAAGGAGTTTGGATTAGCAACTTGCCTAAAGCAGCGAATTTAGCTTTGTGGAATTTGAAGCGCAGTAGCACGTTGCCAACACAAATTCTGCTTGAGAGAACCAGCCTTTCAGGGATTTACGTTGTTCTCATATTTTTGTGTACCAGAACACCTGTAATGGAAATTGACCAGATCAGATTATTTTCTTACAAAATCCTATACCTGCAGCTGTATTTCCCCTTTGATACGAGTTCCAGCTTTCTGCTCATAACTTACGGATCCAGAATTTAGCCTTTATGTTATTACTATACTAAGAGTGATACACTCATAAATACAGTTTCAGGGCTTTGGTAGGGGTCTTAAAGACTATATGAACGTGACGGCTGTGAAGCTGTGAGCTCAGAAGCATGCCTTGTGGCACGGGAAGCTGGATGGTACCACTAAAGCAAGTAACAACGTTCATTCAGCCAGCGATTCTGAGGATAAAATACCATCAGATTTGTAATTAGATTTCGTTTTTCATGGACTGCAAAGAAACGCAAAACCATATACCTATGCATGCAAGACTATATTCTTATATAACTATACATACATATGTCTACAACACGAATAATGAATAATAAATAACAAGGGGGAAATATTCATGTATGTATGCATATATGTATGCATACATAAATATGCACATACATATGCATATACATATGCATGGATACACTTATTATTAGCTGGTTTTCTACTGAAAAAAAATACATATTTGCATAAAAAGGATGTGCAGTATATATTATCTTACTGTTTGATTTCATACTGTTTGATGATTTTTGGTCTCAGGCACTAAGGCTTACCTTCTCTAAGGGTGTCCAGGTACACATTGTCAGTTTTGGCAGCTGGAACTCTATGTCGTTTTTGAAAATCTAACCCATGGTTTCTCAGCTACCATCATGGTAAAGTACATGAAGACTATCATCAGAAACTCGGATTTCTTGAACAAAACCATTTCAAATTAATGTCACTTTAAAGAAACCGAAACATGTGAATTATGGAAAAAATCGTGTCAACTGAAAATGACATGTGAATTGAGATTCATAATTGCAGCAAACCTACATTATTCATACCCAGTGCTTTAAAAAAAAGAAGTTTCTTCTCCAACCTTCAATTATCTCCACAGTAAAATTAGATGCTCCAATTCTTTTCTTTTGTTATGCTATTTTAGAAGTTATTATTAAAATGCAGTGTGCCAAGTTATCTGATTATAATTCTTAACCTATATTTCGGCCTCTTCTCGCATTCAAATTCATCACAAAGCAAAGAAAAAAATAATAAAAAAAAAATTATAAATGAAAGACTGAAACAACTTACTGAGAAAGATTTTAAGAAGGTTTTTTTTCCTTGTCCTGTTTGCACAGTTGCAAGGAGGATTCAGGTGTTTAAACACAGGTATGGAGTTCTATTTCAGGTAGTGTGGTGCAACCCTGAGTTTGCAGGAATCATCTGCTACCCCTGCAAAAATGTTTGGCATCTGGAACATCTACAACGACACCAAACTCCTACAACAGGCAGCTGGATTGCTCCCAGGGTGATTGCTTATTAAAGCCTGTCTAAACAAGTCTAAGGTTTACGTTTTAAAATCTGGGTAACAGCTTGCAGTAAGGATGCCTGTTGCTTATCTGTGACGAGCTTAGATTAATTATTTTTTTCATTGTGTTAACTCTGATTCCTGAACCATGTCTTCAATTTCCCCATCAGGATCTGCCTAAGCAAATTAACATTTGAAAACTTGTAATTTTTGTTGGTAACACTGACTTTTTTTTTTTTTTTTTTCCTCCCGCATTTGATCACTGCACGTAATTTGGTTTTCAATATTCTAGGACTACACTGAAGCTGACCCTGTGCAAGTAAATGGGCAGGCAGGACGTCCAAGGAGTTGCCCTCCCTGTGTTTGCCTATGTGGCGAAACACACTGCAGATGTAGTGGCCGAATCTAGCGCCCACACAGGGCATGCGTTCATGAAATGAAATGGGTAAGATTTCTGTAATGTCAGCCTCTGTTCCTGATGACCAGGTTAGCAAGGCTTGGAAAATTGTCCACTCTGTTCCTGATGACCAGGTTAGCAAGGCTCGGAAAATTGTCCACGTCACTTTATCAAAGGGAGGAGAAAAACTCGAGCTGCCTCCCCTGGGTGCTCATGACCAGTCCTCACTGTGCCCGCTGCACCGCTGTCGGAGTACAGCTCTCTCCGTATCGCTTTATCCACCATATCGCTAGCAGACAATTACATACCAGTCTTTGGAATGTCAGTAACTATTTTTGCCCCTATCTACATGCATTTTCTGTCTTTGCTCGTAAGTATTTTCCGCGAACCGTAGTACAACGAGCTTAATTCCAGAACTTGAATATTTCCCTATAAATCTGCTCTAAAATGGATGACTTAACATCTTTGATTGCTTGTTGCAGTGCGGCTTATGAAGCATAATATCATTTGGAGTCTCACAGTCCTGACACAATGTATACATAATGTACTGTAAATCACCTGTGCAAAGCCCTTGAGATAGAAAAATCGCAAGCAGGCATGGGGAGCAGTATGCTTTTCTAACTCCCTCAAGTCTCTCCAGAGGGATATTTCATTATGTCAATTCAGGCAACGCAAAGGCTAAGAGCTGAACCATGCAGTTGCTACCTTCAATTATTCACAAATCCACCGCAGAACACACAGAAATGGCTGACAGCCTTGTGGGAACACTACGGCGGCAGCTCTGTTCTCTGGGCCCAAACTGTCTCTCTGGTGGAGCCATTCGGGTTCCTTAAAACAGATAAATTATTTAGCGTTCTGTTTCTACATCCTGTGTTTGTTGCGGCTGTGCTACCTCCTTCCACGTTCTTTGAGAACGTTGCCTTTAGCAATATCTCCTTCAGTTTTGCTAACTTTTATACATTGCCTAATAAGGACACAGCAAGGAATAAAGGCGGCCACAAGGTTTTAGAGCATCAGCTCACCGATGTTTTAGGATCAAGTGAATTTTGACAAAAAGTTATCCTATTGTTAATAAGACTACAACAATACCTCATTAACAAGAAGACTACACAAACTCAGAAAATGGGCGCATTATTTTATGCTGCTTTTATTCATGTAAAACGTGGCAGTTTATAAGGTGCTCTGAGCAGTGATTACCCTTTGCTTTTGTAACGATGTATGTAGCCTCTAACTGGCAAAATATCTTTGTAATCTGCCTTGAGAAGTACCATTTGTATATCTCAAACTAGTTTTTCAAATGACAAGAAGGAGAAATGACAATGACATAACTCAACTTAATATTTATTTTAGACAGCCATAGTTGAAATTCTTAATTAAATTTGCAAGTTTTATTTTTTTCTAGTCTTCCTTTTAGTGTACAATAGAACTTTCTTCTCATTTTCATTCTTTTTGCTTAATAAATTAGGATCTTGCACGTGCATGTGTATTTCAAGCTACACATTCCTGGAACAAGTGCTCCTTCCTCAGAGCATTTCTTTGGCCTGATCGCATTTGCCTGTATTCACGGTTATGGCAGTTATGGGAATGGTGGTAAATAAATCCAGAGCTTCTGCAGCATTTGATGTAGCTAGCCAGGTGAAGTTCTTGCTAACTGAAAAACCCACGGACCTTTTATTTTAGCAAATACAGTAAAAAATGTCAGAGCATCGGCAACTCAAGGTCTTTTTCAGGCATGTTACTCCTTATCCTTAGCTCAGCCTTTCCCACTGGAAAAAGCATTTCAGACTGTTGCTTGGTTTTGCTTTGTTTTGTTTTGTTTTGTTTTGTTATGTTTTGTTTTGTTTTAACCTGTAATGTATTGAGTTATACGATATTGTCTCAAGTTCAGTAGCCTTTACATTGTTCATGCAGTGTCTTATTCTTCTAGGTCTACTGCATGACTCGATCCATCCACCAGCTGATCTTTCAGTCACCTCTTATTTTAAAGCCTTTGGCAAATTTATTTAAAGCTATTTGCTTTTTTCTTTCAGATGAGCAAGGATGTTGGTACAGACATTGTTCTGCATGGTATCCCAGTAGATGTATCTTCATTACGTGCTATTTTTTATATTAACTTTACGGTTATATGTTTTGTTTGTAAAATTTTTTGTATTGCAGTGTGTATTCATGGTCAAAGAATTAATTTTCTACCAATATTTTCTTTATATTCACGATCCTTTATATTCATGATCCTATATTCATGAGCGGGGGACTATTTATGCCGGGTAGTTTAGTATGTCAGATTGAAAGAACCATATCTGCAGGGGAGGGCCCTCATGGGTTAGAGACAGATAAATGGCACACACATATAGTGAAGACAGCTTATAAGATCAAGCTTTCTATTCATCTTTTATTCTGCAAGTCACTGCATTATGAGGATGTTGCAAGGATAGAGAGTGTGAGATAATTGTGCTATATAGAACATTTGCTCGTAAGACAGCATTTGGGGTGGACTGCTAAAAGTTTAATTTTGGCTGAATTACGGTTTTGTTTAGCAGGGTTTATTACCGAAGGAGGATGAAGATAGAGAAATACACAAATTGATTTTGCATTGTATTTCTCCCTGAGATATGCTTTTGTACAATATATATGGTCTGCCCTTTAAGAAGTTATAAAAAACTCATGTTCTCTTAATAGAAGCTACGCTAAGTGACTGCAAGTATCCCCAGGCCTTTGCAGGTGCTGTTTTTTAATGCAGGGTAGAAAAACAAAGCTTTTTATCCTGTGTTCATAAGACAACACTAGAAAATGTTCTGGAATACTTTCCCCTTCCCTCTCCCCTCCTCTGTACTCTACTTCACTCCATGTGCTTTTTTTTCCCTTCTATTACCTGTGTGTTAAATCCCAGACTCATGCACAATGGGCTCTGGCACAGTTTTAATGAGCTCGCTCTTCTATTTTCTCGCCTGCTGTGTAAACATGCAGGCCAGTAGACTGCTATCTGACTACTTATGGCTGCTGCTCATCAGACTAAATGGAATTCTGTGTACTATGCTGGTATATGCACATTAATCCATATTCACTCCTGGTACCCTAAAAATCTTTATTCAGAAAGGATATCACTGATTTACCTATTTTTTTCTGGTTTTGCTTGTTTGTTTGTTTTCTTTTCCAGACTGTGCAAAACACAGTGGGTAAAATCTTCTTCAGTCACAATTCTTAGTACATCTCTCCCTGTGTTCATCCCTAGGTATCTCCTGATCTAAAGTCTTTTTGATGTTTCAATTCCAATTCCTAAGGAGTTTTCTTATTTCTAATTAATTTCTGATAATTCATTTTTCCCTGTCATTCCACCTTCTCCCACACATTTGCTCCTTTTCATCACATTTCCCTGTCCTTGAAATTCCATTTATAACCCTAAAGAAAAAATATCCCCTTCCTTTCACCTATATTCTTGCAAATGCCTTTTTGGGTATACAGAATTGCTACCCCTGGTCAATAAAACCACTGCATCCCAGCTATAAGATTTATAAAATCTGTTTGAGAGATAGAACCATCCTCTGAGTCAGTTACAGCAGTATATTTCTGTTTAAGCTGCCTGGGTTTTGGGGGTTGTTTGCTTTTTATTATTTTTGGTTTCTGATTTTTGTTTGGTTTTCTATTTTGTTTTGTTTTTAAAATTTCTTGGGGCTGCTAAGCCACATTCTCAGCTGGGGTAAACTGGCCTGTTTTCATTTAGCTCAGAGAACTATGTTGATTTATGCAGTATCTATCTGGTCTAATTTCTGTCTTTAACAGACTGCATGTTCTTTCACTACAAACCTGTGTTTTACTCGAGATGTGAATTTCATAGATGCCTAAAATTAGCTTGAAGATTTCTTATGGCCAATGCCTCATTCTAAGTAATTGTGCTGTATACTATAATTTATCAAGGGTCTGCTACAGGTAGCATCTAAAATAGGAAAATCACTGTAAACCAGTGATAATCATGGTTATCAGAGTGCCATAAATAATATTAGCTTTTGGTGTAGAGTGGTGGAATAAGTGAACGATAATTAACATTAGTTAGTGAATTATATAGCTTTATTGGATCATTATTCCAAAGTATCAAACTAGGCACTTGACAGCTAAACTGAATGAAAATGTGTGTCTTTGCTGGAATAAGCTTCCTTCAATACTGTCTGATTCTAAGTGAAAAAAATTTGGTAAATCAAAGTTTAGGGGATTTTTTTTTTCTTGCTTTTCCCCATTCAAGAGTTTGGGAAACAAAGGAAGTGGTTCTCCAAAGAGATCTAGACGGTACTTCACTTCCAATCTGAAACTATCACAGAATCACAGGATCACAGAATGGTAGGGGTTGGAAGGGACCTCTAGAAATTATCCAGTCCAACCACCCTGGCAGAGCAGGTTTGCCTAGAGCAGGCTGGACAGGAGCACATCCAGGTGGGTTTTGAATATCTCCAGAGAAGGAGACTCCACAACCTCTCTGGGCAGCCTGTGCCAGGGCTCTGCCACCCTCAAAGTCCAGATTTTTTTCCTCATGTTGAGAAGGAATTTCATGTGTTCCAGCTTGTGTGTGTTGCCCCTTTTTCTGCCACTGGGCACCACTGAAAAGAGTCTGGCCCCATCCTCTTGACACCAACCCTTTAGATATTTATAAGCATTGATGAGATCCCCTCTCAGTCTTCTCTTCTCCAGGCTAAACAGACCCAGGTCTCTCAGTCTTTCATCAAAAGAGACGTGCTCCGTTCCCTTGATCATCTTTGTAACCCTCTGCTGGATCTCTCCATCAGTTCCCTGTCCTTCTTGAACCGGGGAGCCCAGAACTGGACACAGCACTCCAGATGTGGTCTCACCAGGGCAGAGAAGAGGGTGAGGATGACCTCCCTCGACCTGCTGACCACCCTCTTTTTAATGCACTCCCGGATACCATTGGCCTTCTTGGCCACAAGGGCACATTGCTGGCTCATGGTCAACCTGTTGTTCACCAGGACTCCCAAGTCCTTCTCCACAGAGCTGCCTTCCAGCAGATCAAACCCTAATCTGTAATGGTGCCTGGGGCTATTGCTCCATAGGTGCAGGACCCTACACTTGCCTTTGTTGAACTTCATTACATTCCTCTCCACTCAATGCTGTAGCCTGTCCAGGTCTTGCTGTATGGCAGCACAGTCTTCTGGTGTGCCAGACACCCATCCCAGCTTTGTGTCACCAGCAAACTTGCTGAGGGCTTACTCTGTTCCCTCATCTGGGTCATTGATGAATATGTTGAACAAGACTGGACCCAGTACTGACCCCTGGGGGACACCGCTAGCTACAGGCCCCCAACTGGACTCTGTGCCACTGATCACAACCCTCTGAGCTTTGCCATTCAGCCAGTTCTCAATCCACCTCACAGTCCACTCATCTAACTGACACATTTTCCTCCACAAGCTTAGAGATGACATCCAGGATGAGTTGTTCCATCACCTTTCCAGGGATGGAGGTGAGGCTGACTGGCCTTTAGTTTCCCAGGTCCTCCCTCCTTCTTGCCCCTTTTGAAAAATGGCATGAAATTGGCTTTCCTCCAGTCCTCAGGTGCCTTTCCTCTTCTCCATGATCTTTCAAAGATGTTGGAGAGCAGCTTCACAATAACATCTTCCAGCTCCCTCAGCATTTGTGGGTGCATCCCATCAGGGCCAATGGATTTGTGGGTGCCAAGTTTGCCTAAATGATCTCTAACCTTGACCAGGGTAAAGTCTTTCTTTCTCCAGAATCTCTCTCTTTCCTGCAGAGTCTGGGATTCCTGGGGGCTGACCTTAGCTGAAAGACTTAAGCCAAGAAGGCATTCAGTAACGCCACCTTCTCTGTATCCTCCACCACAAGGGCACCCACCTCATTCAGCAGTGGGTCCACATTTTCCCTAGTCTTCCTTTTGCTACTGATCTACTTGACGAAGCCCTTCTTGTCCTTGACATCTCTTGCTAACCTTAATTCCAAGTGGGCCTTAGCCTTCCTCTTTGCATACTCTGCATACTCTGACAACATTCCTATATTCCTCCCAAGTGGACAGTCCCTTTTTTCACATTCTGTAAATCTCCTTCTTCCATCTGAGTTTTTGCAGAACCTCTTTGCTCATTCATGCAGGTCTCCTGCTTCCTTTGTCTGATTTCTTCCTCCTGTGAATGATCTTGAGCTTGAAGGAAGTGACTTTTGAACATTAACTAGCTCTCTTGCACCCCTCTGCCTTCTAGAGCTCTGACCCATGGTATTCCTCCAAGTAGGTCTTTGAAGAGGCAAAAGTCAGCTCTCCTGGATTGTAATCCTGCTTTTTGCCCTGATTCTTCCATGCAAGATCCTGAACTCCACCATCTCATGGTCACTGCAGCCAAGGCTATGGTATTTGCTCCGAAATACTGGTTTGGGGTTGTATTCAACAAGTTCGGTCGTAAAAAGAGCACACTTCACTAAGACATTAGTGAAGGTGAAGAAGAACCACATTTGTAGGAAGATGCTTGCACCATTGCTTAGTAACCAGTTGTACATTGTTTTCTCTGAGGTGGAGTTTCCTGAATACCACTTTATTAAAAGCTGCCCGTGTCACTTTCTCTGTACAGCTATTGAGGAGCATTTGGTTTTATTTTGTTTATTAACCAAGTGCCATGGATATATATCTATCATTTCTTTAAATCTATACCAAAAAGCACAGAAGGTTGAAGATCTGAAGTTTCCAGGCACAGGCCCCATAATAAAGTAGGAAAGAAGAAATCAAACTTGAAAAGCATTATTTCTTTCTTTAATCCAATAAATGTCTTCCTTCTAGGTTAAAGTGTAATTATTTTTACTTGGCATCTTTACCAGTAGAACACAACATTTTTTAAAGGCACTAAAATATTGGTAATTTTTGCTTTATGAGTCCTTTTTGGATATATCACCTGCACAGGAAGAGAAAATGCTGCTTAAGAAAGGTGATTTTTCCTACCAGTCTTCTGTTGGACCAGTAACAGAGATTTCTGCTGTGTCTGGAAACATTGCTCTACAAACTAAAGGCTGTTGCATTTACTCATTTTACAGAAACAATATTTTTGCATTATTTCATAGAAAGTAAGTCTCTAAAATTGTTCCCCCGTTGACAGTATTGTGCTGGCATCGACACCGAACCATATTGCAGGGTATATCGCGTTAGAGGCATCTGACTTCCCTGTTACCAGTGAAGAGACATCTGGTTCATAACTTTTAGCATCGCGTGTCTCTTGATGTTGCGTCAGCATCCTAAATCAAGCACGACAAAAGCTCACACTTGGAGATCAAAAAGACCATTTGCAGTATCGCTAATTTCTAATTGTGTATTAAAACCCGGACAAATTGTATTTACAAGAGGATACATACGTTCAAATCAACACCTGTCTAAAAAGAAATTTCCAATTTGGAGCAATTAAGATATTATTTGCAGGGTTGTTCTTACCCCGGTAGTCGGGGTAATGTCTAGGGCAGCCTGGATACCAAGAAACCAGGCTACACTGGCAACTTGCGCCGTGTGAAATGAAGATGGAAACAAGCCATCGTTCTCCATCACAGCGTTTGGTGTGGCTTCCTGTGCAATGGCCCTGAGAGAGCTCAGCGTGCGTTGATGGTCTAAACAATCTCTGTCCAATGGCCTGGCACTGTTCCTGTGGAAATATTCTTGAAGCATTTCCACAGAGACTCTGAGATAAAGTGACTCTGAAAAGATAAGTTTTCTAATGTATTACTCAGTGGGTTCAACTTTAATTTCCTAAATAGGTATGTCTCATACGGAGAGGTAAAGCTACAGTGAATGAGCTGCTGTTGGAATTTTTTTCTGATTGCTTTGTGAGTGATGCTTACCCCATCAAGGAGTCACACTGTTTAGGTAACCAGCTGAGATAGAAGGAAAGGAAGCAAAACACATCTGGACCTTTCTGTGTGAGGCACCATGTATTCGTGTGAACCCCTTTCCACTGCTAACAATGATGCACTAACATCCAGCATGAAGAATACTCACCATGAACCTCATCATGATACACCTCATCACGATACACCTCATGAGCATAAAAGACAAAGTCTATCAAGTTAACTGCTTACTATAAATTATTGATGTGGCTGTATTTATTGCATACAATTAAACAGCTCTTACTTTATCCTATACAGGACCGTTACAGGTTTGTCCTGATGGGTAGTTAATTTACAGCCCACTTTGCAGTTTTATGTTGTGTTTAAGAGGAACACTCGCCTAAGCAAAGAGTGCACAGAGCAAACAAGATTTTCAAAAATGGACACTGAGAAAACATATCAGATGTTTGTTTTCCATTGCTCTAGTATCTATTTTTTTTTTCCAGTTATAAAGGCTGTTTGAAGGTGGCAACTCTTATAGGCACAGACAAGGAGAGAGGGGAAAAAAAAAGGAAAAAAAAAAAAGAAAAAGAAAAAGAAAAAAGAAAAAGAGAAAGAAAAAGAAAAAAGAAAAAGAAAAAGAAAAAGAAAAAGAAAAAGAAAAAGAAAAAGAAAAAGAAAAAGAAAAAGAAAAAGAAAAAGAAAAAGAAAAAGAAAAAGAAAAAGAAAAAGAAAAAGAAAAAGAAAAAGAAAAAGAAAAAGAAAAAGAAAAAGGAAAAGAAAAAGGAAAAGAAAAAGGAAAAGAAAAAGAAAAAGGAAAAGAAAAAGGAAAAGAAAAAGAAAAAGAAAAAGAAAAAGCTGTTGGCCTGCATTCCAGTTTGCCACTTCAAGATCCAGAAAATGTGAAATGCTTTTAGATTTTCAGGACTGAAATATTGTCTCTATAGTTTCCTTCCGTTCTGCAAACAGGCTGGGCACAATCTGACCTGTTAAATGCTGTCTAGGCAATTAGTATCCCTCTGACTCTTTCCCAAACGTATAGATTTGGGAAAATAAAGTCTTTAGATTTCTATGGTCTATAGTCTTTGCATTTTCACACTGATTAGGGAGGATGAATTGTTTGTAAAGCTTTGATGGAAGGTCATAGAGTAGTTCAGTAAGTATTCATTGTTAAGAAGAAAAAAACATACGAAAACCCAGGAAGTATTTTCCTAACCCTGAAGTGGTGAAATTTCAGGGTAAGAGGATGCTTTTTAAGTTACATAAGCTTATATATATCATTTTTCTATGTATTTACCATGTATCTGTCATATGGAAATCACCAAAGATATATTTTGGTAGTATTAATGAGCTCTTCTGCTGTGATCTGAACAGGCTGCCCCTCAGAACAGGAACATGTGCATTCTTTTTAGAATACATTCAGAGTTTACAAGGGATGAGAAAGTAGCCATTTAAAAAAATTATAGTTTAATGTCATTGCCTTAATGCTTTTACACAATAGACAAAGTAAATTGAACTTTCGTTCAGCAGTTCTACCAGCAAAATGACTCCTCATATTTTATTATAGTTACCAGTGGAAGTATTGGCTAACCTATTCTTTATTAAAATGTTCATTTTCCTTGTACGGCAATGCCTCTGGCCTTGGCATATTTCTCGTGAGCTGCTGCTGGAAAATTCTCTGTGCTTGGCAGAAGTCAAGAATTTATGATGTGCCTCTGAGCAGTGCTGAGGCAAACAGCAAAAGCTGTTATCCTTAGTGCACTTTTGCAGGGCTATCTGTTAAAATGTGCATCTGATCTGAAATTCCTGTTTGTGTTTCAATGTTATTTTGATGCTGCCTCGCCAACAAAACCCAACCCAAAACAGCAGCAACAAAAGTCCTCTGCCCAGCATGGTATTCAGGAGCGGAATAATCCCATAAAGCACAGATCAAATGTTTCTTATCTGCAAGGCATTTTAAAATAAGTAGAAAAACAAGGATGAATTACCCTTGGCCTTGTTAAACCAGGCTGTGATGTGTAGCATAAACTTGGATTTCCATTATTATGCTGAGTCAGAAGCTATGACAGCCTTGGTTCTGGGAAAAATGTGTACAACTAAATTCACTGTCGCAGGCACACAGTGACGGTAAATTCCCGTGGGACGTCTGCTAAATAATTGTGCGCGTGAGTCCGCAAGGGTGACTTCCTTGGGAACAGTATTTCTGCAAATGCATTTTTCAATGACAGAAAGGCTGCATCTTGGAAATAATTCAATGTTTCTTGCATACTCACTTTATCATGCTGGCTGTTTATGGGGGGGCAGTGTGAGGGGGGGTTTTAAAGGTTAAGTTTCCTGTAACTTTATAAAAAATGAAGTGGTCTCTGCTACACACAGGAAAAGACTGGAGGATCCAACTCCCTGTCTTCTTTTATTAGAGCTAAAAAAGTTGTACTTTTTCTGTCCACAGGAAAATTCTCCACAATGCCATCTGAAGTGTTTTTCTCCCAAAGAGTTTTGAGATGTTAGCGAGCTACCATGGCTTTAACAAATTACTGCAAGGCAGATGAAACATGTTTACTGTTTCTGTTCCTGATCCTTCTGGCACAGATGGTTGGAAATGAAGTTTAACCCACAAGTAGTCACTACTCTCGCATGACAGGATCAACTGTGTCCCAGTCTTAGTATATTTTTAAGGCAGTCCAGGCTTACCTGGTTAATGTGGAAAGCTTTTTCTTGAGAGGGAATGTTTTCAGTTCTTGGGGTGATGGTGCTGTGAAACAAACTAACAAACAAGAAAACAAAAACAAAAAAAACCAAAACACCAAAGCAGCTTATTTCAAATGTGGACCCGAGTTCCTAAAACGAGTTCAAAGACTCCCACTTAATTTAGCGGGGTTTGGCTCAGACTATTAAACTTGGGGTATTTTTCACTGAGAATCAAATCCAAAGCTTTCATGGAAGCTTGAAACGCTAAATAATTTGTTCTAGCACTTAATGCAGTTCACTGACTGCTTAAATTACTTTCTAATGCTTCGGTATATCTCTGAAAATAGGCTGTCTGATTTATCAGTAAATGCACCTTTGTTGACAGCTGTTGTCCAGTCCTTTATGCACTACTATTTTTTATAATGGTTCTCCTCCTTCTAGATGATTATATGTCACAGTACCCTAGCTTTTGGTAGCATACATTCTGATATAGAGTAGGCTATGTTCTGGGGAAAAGACATAATTTTCCAGTGACTAATCCTGACCTGCAAAACTAGCTTCAGTGACCATGCCTGTCTCGGTGACCAGGACACGAAAATAACCTCAATAAATATGGGCAGTATATACTTTTTCCAAACAAATGAAAACTTAAAGGCATAGTGACAAGTTCTGAGGAGCATATACTAAGCAAAATACCATCCATCTTTCAAAATTCCTGCTAGGCAAATTCTTAGAGGAATCTGTTACGTACAAGAGCAGCATGCTGATTTGGGAGTCACCTCTGGGTTTTTTACTTGGTTTTGAGAAATTCATTTTCAGTATCTTTTATGATCCTCCCCCTTCCTTTTTTCTATCTCTCTTTTGTAATCATTCTGTTACACAGCAGTTAGAGTTTGATTTCTAATGAGATCATCTGCCATGATTTATAGCTTGTTTTCTTCTTAAGCCAGAACCTCTCACATTGACTCACGCTGAGTATTATTTGATTGCTCAAATAGCTGTAATGAAGGAGTATGTTGCTTCTGAAACAAAAAGTGAAGACTAGCAGAACGCATCCCCACAATAATTTCCATACCTTCTGTGAAACATTAAAAAATGTAGATGCAGACAGGAAACCAGAACCCCATTTAGGCATTTACTTTATAAATCCTTGATATCTGCGTTAATTCCCATCATTTCCGGGTATTAAATATTGTGTGAGAGGCTGCTCACATTACAAAAAAAAAAAAGATTTTTCCTGCTTATAGTGCAGCTTATGTCTTCTTGTCTTGTCTCTATCTATCAAGCATTCTCATCTCATGCATGGTTATGTTTCTTCCTCTGCTTCACAGCAGGATCCTGGAAGCTAGAATTTCGTTTACACCTGTTGTCACTGAAGAAACAATGTCACACTTATCTATGTTTTAAGTGGAGCAGACATTAAGATGGATGTGTTTGTTTTGGTTTACTGTTTTGCTTTTGTTTTTCAACCATTGCCATCTAATGACACAATGTGAGGTTGTTTTTGTTTGTCCTCTCTGTTAAAATGTTGAAATTAAAATACCGTGTAACTGGCATAGGAGAAGGAATAGACAATACATATGAGTGGGAAGAGGGTCACTTTTATTATTACTTTTTAAGTTACTGTGAAAAGAAATTTTCTGCATTTCTTAAAAAGCTAAGTGCCCCAATGTCCTAGTGTACCATAATAACTCTCAAAAACCAAACAGATAAGGTTTTGAGGGTATTTTTGCAAATAAAATGCGTTCTTTAATATTTTTCCAGTTCAAAACTGAAATAAAACCCCAATACATGGTTTCAAAAGTCTCTTTCAAGGGAAAAAAATGTAGAGCAAATGTGTAATGCATACCTGTTGCCAACAGCCTTAAACAAATAATCAAAGCCGGTGCCAACTACAGAAAATGAAAAATTAAAGGATATTTTTTAAAAAAAATTCAGAGGGATTTAAAAGAATAAAAGTCATTGATGTTTTGGACTTTAAGTCCTAAATTGCTTGGAGTGTTATGACCATTGCGATGGCTTCCCTTTTGTGCACTGAAGTCTGTATGAACAGCCATTTTAGGCCAGATCAAAGACCAATTGACTGTAGCATCAATATCTAGTTTCCTCTCATGTTCTCTGTTGGATATTAGGAGAATAAAGAAGTACATTTTTTGAGTTTATAACCAAATTCCATGTGTAGGCTCTGTTACTCGCAATATTTAGCCACCTGCAGTACCTGCAGAGATCATTTCAGAGGCGAACTGTTAATCAGATCCCAAAAGATGGTCAGTGTTTTTTCAAATCTTCCTTACTTCCGTATGTAATCTGATTACTGCTGCTGTCTGCAGCAGGGGTGGATAGGGGAAGGTTAGGTTTACACTACCGAAATAAATGCTGTGGGATGCCGGCAGCCGCTGAGGCTGGATGAGCAGGTGGGACTTACCGTGCTGCCTGCCAAGGGCGAAAACCCATCCAAGGCAAAGGGACATCATTCCATCCCATCACTCTTCCAGCTCACCCTTTGGGGTCCCCTTGCCTCTGAGAAGCACCGTGTCAGTCAGTCTGTGCTGACAAAGTCTTTCATATTTGACATGGTAGTCTCTTCAAACTCAGGCCTATTTAATTGTTTATTTGTCTGTTTAGAAGTGCAACCACATGATCAAACTTAGCTTGTCTTGTTTCCCTCTGCCAACTTCACTTATCATTATCTTACCTATAATGCAGGATAGGATATGGAATACAACTTATGTCCTGTGAAGTGTTTCAGTACATTAAAATTGAGTATCAAAACGTGCTTTGGCTTCCTATGTAAGAGCTCAGGCCATGGAATTTTAATATTTTATTTTTTTTAATCCCTTTTTTCCACTATTCTATAACCTTCTAATGTGAAATATATCGGTAAAATTGCACCTCAGAGCATCCTTATCTTCCAGTTCAATGGCTGTTTGAAAAAGATAGAACTTGAAAGTCTGGGAAAAACCAAAAATATTTGGAAATATTTTAAAAAAAAGACGTTTCAGACTCATTTTTTTATTAAACCTTTCATATTTACTCTTTCACTAATTTTAATTGTTCTTTCTTTAGACTGAGAAGCTCTCCAAGCTATGAGATAAAAATGGAGTAAAAAGTAAGGTTTTAGCTTCACAATCTTTTAATATAGATGCACTGAATTATACTGAATGAGTAATATTATGTATAAAACCCACATTTTTATAATAGAGAAGTTGGTGTTTACATTTAATCAGTATCCCCAAATGGTAGCATTGACTATCCATTACACGAAATGGGAAATGTTTATAAGATTCATTACCATGAGTTGAAATGAATGTATGAGACCATGTTGTTATGTTTGTGTTTTTGGAAAACAACCTTTCTTTTAAAATCAAGTAGTAATGTAACGTTTTATATCATTTTGATTTTAATTAAATTTTAACTTGTATTGCTTTATTTGCTTGCATTTTATGCTAAAGGCTGATTTGAGGTAATTCTTGAATTATTATAATTTTTTCCCTCATGTGATTTTGTTGTTAAAAAGTATAACACTATGTATAATAAAAAAAAACCCCAAAAACTGGCTCTCCACGTTTGGGCTCAGTAATGGCTTCCTCCAGTGAATATTGCAGTATCGAACACTGAAACAGATACTCACTTATATAATCAGTGTTTCAGATGTGGTTTTGAGGCAGGAGAATTTGTCACAGTAAGATCTTTGGTTGTCTAAACACATTACACACACAGTTTTTTTAATTTTCTCTAGAGGAAAAAAACATTCAGGCAGGAGGAGAAAAAGGAGGCTCAGTTATATGTATGATAAAATTAATCTGTGTGTTTAATCCAGATAACTTTGAATGTATGCAAGTTAAATATTGAATATTTATAGCACAAATAATCCAGTGGAAGGGTAAAGCTGCCACTTAGCTCTATGTAAGACCAAAAAAATCGTTAACATATAGTGCAATTCTTTCTGCAAAACAGATTACGCAAATATCTTTCTTTAAGTACACAGCCTGCTGGGTAACAAAATGTTGTTAGAATCAATGCAGATTTCGGTCTGCAGAACAATTTGGGGTAGCACCAGCTGTTTTAATGGTCAGATCATTTTAAATCTTCAAATATAATGCAGCAATATGTCTTTGCAAAATCAATAGCTTCTCCAATTACAGCTAACATGGTTCTCAAGACAGGCTACAAATGCCATGCAATTACACTCCAAGGCACTATTTCTTTCTCTTGTGCCAGCTCTTCCTAGGGCTGAATAGCTGGAAGGAGCAACTAATTTCTTACTTTCTCAACAAATATTTATTTTTTCTAGTACACTAATTATTATCAGTAGAAAGTAATTTTTGCTTGGATATTTTGCCTTTCTGTGAATTGCTAGGGAAGCAGCAGAGACCCCTTCTTTTTTGACACATTGATTTAATGGGAAAAAAAATTGTCATTTTATCCTCCTTGATCCCCTTGAAAGAATATGTATAAAATCCATGTTGGGTTCTGTAGCCATGCCATAGATATGGGAGTGACAATCCACGTAAGTCCCATAGAGTATCTGTAAAATGCATCTGCATTTTTGTTCTATCTGTAGTGATCTAGCATAAGCGTCCCTTCCTGGTTCTCGCTCATGTTACAAGACAGATCCTCCAGGAGTCGTTCATTCTTGGAAGTGGCAGAAACACTTCAGTCTTACATCACTGATCTTTGAGCCACTGAATACTTCATCATGGAAGTAGCTGGTCAGTGTGTAATGTATAGTGAGATAAAATGAAAAAGTTTCTTGGCAGAAATCATTTATTTACCCTTATATCTCTTCCAAGATCCAACAGAGCCAGGTAGCCCATCTCGTCCATAGATTCTAAGGGTCACCAAGCCAGGGAAATACAATACCATCTCCCTGTACCGTCTAATTAAACCTCTGAGAAACATTTTAGCTTGGATGCCCCCCTGTCATCCAGTAACACTGGACAGAAAAATTTCCATCACAACATTTTGAAAACCAGTGCCATTTTCCAATTATTTTGAGGGAAAACTTATTTTCAGCAAGTAATGGCTGAAGAAAATATGAGGATTAAATGTCTGAGATCAATGGAGGTCACAAAAAATAATTAGCCATGAATGAAAACAGTTCACGTGAAACTTATTGGAAATTCTGTATTATTTAATTGAGTGAGGGGGTTTTGCTTGTTATTCTCTTTATTTTCCTTTCTTTTTTTTTTTAATATTAGTTTATTTCAAGGCTAGTAGAAGTGGAATTCCTGCTGGGGGTGGCCAACCTCACAGCAATGACAAAGGTTAAGGAAGTCTCGCTCCTGGCATACCTCTTTTTATATTTAAAGAAAATGTAAATATAATCCCATTGAAACATCATGCTTATCTGAAGCAAAACCACAACCTTTGGAACAATGTGATTGAGAATTTAAAAACTGACAACCTCTATTAAAACACAGTAGGGCTTCAGGGAGGCTAAAAAGAGAGAATATGAAGTCCACTTTATTATTTTTTTCTAAAAGTTAGAAGAAAAGCATTCAGAAGAGAGTCTAGAAGGGAAAAAAGTCTGTAGTATTTTATAAAAAAATTCTATCTAATTCACAAACACAGCTTTTGACTTAAGTTGTTGGTTTCTTTTTAAATTTAAGTCCTGTTTAAATTTTGCAAGTTACCAAAAGAAGCACACGCATTCTTGCCTTTAACTCTTGTATAGCCTTTTCTTCTAATTTTGAAAGGTGTGATAAACTCTTTTTTTGCCCTAACTGAGCAAGGCTACCTTTCAGCCATCCACTGGCAGAGTTGCTTTTAACTCTAACTGTCAGGGGAATTTGTATGGAAAAATCTTACCTTTCAGAATTTAGGAATTAATAATAGAGAAGTGTCCAGATGCCCAGTAAACTAATCCTATGATCCTTTAGTTTGACACAAGATATACACTTGCTACAGATGTGTGAATGAGTGCAATGCACAGACTAGTTGTTTGTCTTTATGCGTAAAACGTAATGCACGTTTCACTTCCCAGGAGAGCATGCACATCTGTAGGCAGGAATTTATTTAGAACGTTTTACAATGTACGTCCATGAGTGTTAAGAGTGATCAGGTATTCCCCACAGATAACACATTTTGTAAGATTAATTTTCATTTCATCTTCTTTTTCTTGAGTATATGCCATGATTTTGCTGTAATTAATTTCTTCTTAGAGCCAACAACTTCAACAAGTAACAAGGGACTTCAACAAAAAGGCCACGGTTAGGCTATTTTAATCATGTCATAAATTAAGAGGTAACAAAAAATTTAGCTTCAGACATCAGACATCATCTAAAATATTATTAAGTTTTAAAAAATAATTATTATTTCTTTTATTTTATTTGTCAACATTACTATTGTTTGCATTACTGGTATATAAAAAGTAAAAACCGGTATATAAAAAGTAAAAACACACCAAAAAAAAAAAAACCCTTTACAAATAGTTACTTGATTCAGTAGGAAATTACCGCATTGTTCATTCACTGGGAACATATCAAAATTGCTGCCTGTTAGTTATTTAGTTTTTGCAATTTTTAGTACATTTTGAGCCGTTGCTTTAGTACGAAACTCCCTTCCCTGGTGAAGTATTTCCAGTCTGATACTCTAGAGATTCAATTTTAAATTAATCAGTGTGATTATAGTTTGACTCCAAAGATTAAATGAAAATTTAGCTGAGATTAAGTTCACCAGTCTGTATTTGAAGGTAGTTTCCAATGAAGTGCTGAAAATAGCTATTATTGTTCCACTATTCTAAAATGCTGGATGGGTGCTTAGCAAGTTCTGTTAGAAAGTTCACAATTCTCGTTTTCCTTATCTCTCTCTATAATGCTATGCAGTTCATTGTGTTGCAGTTTATTGACAGGCATGGTAGCTTTGACCAACTAAATCAATACCAAGTGCTGGATCCAGGTATATATGGGCAATTCAGAGACTTCTAGGAGTTTTCTAGTAAGAATTTCCAGAAGGTTTGCAGTATCTTGATAACTAGAAACAAATCCTATACCTTAGACTTATCCTGACTCTAGGCAGGAGGAACTGGACATATGCAATAATAACATCTACTAAAGTATTTTGGACCAGAGAAGTGCACATTGTTCTTACCATACCTCCAAATTTTCTTCCTCTGCCTGTCTCTAGGCTTGACATAAGAATTTTTATTTCTTTTTCAGGGGAAAATGCAACTTAAATTGCTGTTTCTTCTGTATGCCAGAGTCCTTAGGTCAATGCTGATGGCTGATCCAAAAGAGTGCTTTACTTCCAGAATTTATGAACAACCACAATGATTTTTTAATCCTTTGCACAAAAGGAAGCAAAGGGTCAATACAAGAAATATTTTAATACTTTTTCTTTTTGGTAGATGGAAATAATTCTTTTTTTTTTCCCCCTTCTAGGATAAAAACAATTTAATGAGATAATTATCATTGACATTCGTATTTCATTTCCATAATTATTATAAAATATGCGTAAGCATGTAAGTGAATTAACCTTGAGATTGCTATGATTTGCTAAAAATCCTTAAAACTTTTAAGGCAGAAAACCTTTCTGTGTGAGAAGATATTTTTGAAGAAAATAACAATGCAGAGCAAAAAGTGGGGTAAGCACAGCGAACTCAGCTCATCTAGCCATAGCAGCTAACCATAAACCAAAGGTAACGACCTCTCTGCTAGGAGAAACCCACAGGGAACCAGAGCATGAATATGCAGGTGACCTCTGATCACAGCCAGGTTATCGTATAGCTGATTCCCGGACGCACTGGGTCATTTCAGTTGCCCACACCTCCGAGGGCGAGAGGAGAGCGTGTGAGCAGACAGTCCTGAAGGAGACGGAGGGGCTTTCCCGTACGATATTCAGGTAAGACAAGGATCACCAGGGGAAATTGGTTGAGATTCTGGTTTAGGTTCCAACTTTAGTGAAAAATGGATGAAGAAAGGGAAAGTCACAAATCCCTGATTTCAGTAAGGAATATGCTATTAATCTAAACTGTATAGTGCAGTAGATATATTTTTTTCCATGTTTTTCTCCATCACACAATTAGCAAAATTATGGCCATCTTTATCCCACCTCACAGAATTTTTTTTTTCACTGGGGCTGACTGAATAGAAGGCTACTTCAGTGAAAATAACCTCATTAACTCTGGATTTTGAATTGTCCCTCTGTTTCTTTGTTTCCTCATGGAGAAAAAACAGGTGCTGAGCCTGGATATCTACATTTGTAGTTTCCCTGGTAGATGGTACTTTCTGTCCACACAAGTGGCTTTTTCACATCATTTGTCTCCGGTCTAGTAATATGAGTTCATATTTAAATTACTAGTTTTTTTTTTTTTTTAAGTGTCTGCAAAAGACAGTAGGCTCCTCAGTGCTATTTGAATGCAACTCCAAACTTTTCAGCAAGGCTGCAGACTTGTGCTCTGTTTCGGCTGCAGCTGCTCCTCACTGCTCATCCTTCACCTTCAGATTTTCTTTTGAGCTTTTTGTTTGTTTGGGTTCCTCACTAACACTAGAATTAGCTGTGTCAGTTTTTAAGCTCTTTGCATTAATCACATGCACTTCGGGCAGAAAGTCTTCAGAAAATTACTGCAGGGAGCAGCCTGTGAGGGTTAACTTCCACCAGCAGGCAGTGAAAACCACTTGGACTGGCAATTTCAAAATTTGAGTGATATTGCTGATCACGTCAAATGCAGTTGGCATGTAAAAAAAATCTGCAAACTAGATTTTAAACACAGGCAATGAATGGAGATTCTATGAACAGGTTTTGTGAAAATGGGGTACCGAAATCTCTTAAGAGTAACTTCTAGATGTTAAGCGAAGTCTAATTTTATGGCGTTTGTATAGTAAAAGAAGCCTACGTTTCCTTAAAATTGGCTTCTGTGAAATGTCAAGTTACTAATTCAGTATTAGTGAATGCAAGGAAAATTAAAACCCGTGAAACTACACAGTTTATGATAACATTTTTTCCAATGAGGTCAGAAAAGTCATTGAATCAGACTTTGTAAATATTTGCAAATATTCCATTTGAGACAAAAAAAAAAAAAAAAAAGAAAGAAAAAAAGAGCTCCATAGAATATTTTTAAGCAGTTAAAACCAGAACTTCGTAGTGAAAAAAGGTAAACATTCTTAACTATACGTGCTCCATTATATTAAGGTATTTTGCTTTTATACTGTCCTTTTTATAAAATGTATAATAGAAGCACATTAATTTCTATTGGTTTCAGGGTTACAGTCAAAAGTTTTATTGCTGTAATTTTACAATGCATTTTTAACAATTATAGTTGAAGTATAGGACCCTTTATTTTCCAGACACTGCATTTTTTTTAATAAGTGGTTAATTTTTTGTTGTGACCTGAGTTAAGGGGGGAGGGCAAAATTTACCACTATTTTTACTGTAAATCTCATCAGACATTCTGTCAGCATATATTAAATATACTGCAGCTTTTCTACTGAAGAGATAAAATATTTCCCAAATATTAACCTGCTGCACTGCAAAATAATGACACGTAGAAAACAAAGTTTCTGACCTGCTGAATTGTGATGGCTTTGAGAGACCTAGAATAAGTGATGGCATTTTCTGTGTTTATCTTGGGACAGCAGGCGCCATATATGACAAAATGAATAATCATCAAAAGATTGCTTTGCACTTCTATGGTTTTGATTTAAAACTAGAGGTTTGGGGACAGGACGTTAACAGGAAGGGACTTTGACTTGGAAAATCTTGTTTTCATTTCAGCCTGATTGCTTGGCTTTAATGATGGCTAAAACTGTCTTCTATGCTTTTGCATGCAAGTTTTCAAAATCACAAAGAGAGAGAAGGTCTTGGGGCTTGTTTCATTTTTCTGCTGTGTTCATAATTTTACAGTTTTGTACTTGGGAGTCAAATTTTACTAAAGATTTATATGCCTGATGACATCTAGTTTTAAAATATTTACTTTTCACACAGATAAAAGGGAAAAAAATAATTTTTGAGCCAAAGTTGTACCACTTACCGGATTCCTTAAGGCCCAAATTTTGATCTTTCCCTTGGATAGAGAGCCCAAAGTGATGAGTTCTGCACAGGAGTTGCAAGCTTAATTCTGATGGCAAATCATTCTAAAATTGTATGTAAAGCAGCTAGACAGCTGTAAATTAATGTTCAATGGGAAGTGACTAGCTTCTGAAAACCATATATATCTCTTTTTCATAGGAGTTTACTGGAAAAATACAGTGGAAAAAAAGAACACTTAGCATAAATCAATTTCCTTAAAAGGATGACCTAAGTGATGTCATTTTTGGCACCTGTCTATTGGCCAGAGACTGATTTTTTTTCCCCTCTAAGGAAAAGTTTTTTCATAATATTAAGCAATTTAACTAAATCTATGATGCATTTCTGTTACGTCCAGATGGACTTGATACAGGAATCTTCATTGTCTAGGGATATTGAGATGCCAGGATGATATGCAGAAGATGCAAAACCAAGAAAATAAAAAACTTCAACCCACTGTGCTCCATAGGCTCAAACTTAATGGAGCCTATTCTGTGATTAAACAGAACTTTTTGTTATTCTCCAACACAGAATTTACACAGATTGTGAAGCTTTGCCAACAAGCTGGCCTCTGAATCTTAACTTGCTTCCTCATGGCAACCTATTTGTTTGAACTTGTCATAGAGTCCAGAATTTATCCTTGGTTAAGTCATTTATCTACTGCTGGCCACATATCATGATACCTTTTTCCATTCTGAAGAGGACAGTTAGTAATGCAAAAAATAATAAATGCGTGAGAAAATACAGACTTTATTTTAAAAAAAATTCTTGAAAAAGGTCTGGGTTTGTTGCAACTTCCTTTCTTCTACTGTCTTCTACCTTCTGATCTGAAATAAAAAGATAAAAATAGTTAAAGTCACTGAAGTGAAAAAGGGACACAGTCCATCAGAAGCAGAACGTGAAATATTAATTGTAAAAGATAATGTGGAAAAAGAAAAACTTTAAGCAAATTCCGTTTTTACATGGATGAAACTGCTGTCCTCAAACAAGATTTAATCTGAGTAGCTGTGCTGCTTTCCTTTCCAAACCTGAAAAATAACTTTGCAGAGGATTCAAATACTATTAAGGCTTTTCTTGATGGTCAAGTTATATTTGTTCTTTCCTTGGCTAGAGAAATTTGTATGGTAACATATTCCACTTGCTGCTTGTGCAAGAGAAGGGAAGGGTGGCAACATCTGTGTAAGGAGTGAAAAGCTGCAAAGAAACGAGCTCGGTTTTGCAACAGAAAAAGGCACAAGGTACAAGACAAACCTCTGCTAGATGGTGAGTGCTCTCTGCGTATCTAATTATTTATAAAATTTCCCATCCCTTTTTGGTCCCTTGGGAGGTGGTTATATAATTGCTGAATGTTCATGAATGAAAATTATTTTTTACTTCCTTCTTAAACTAATAAGTGATTGCTTCGTCTGCCACGTGTTTTATGAATATTAAAGAGATTTGCTCCCAATGTTACACTTCATTGAAGTAAGGAACACATACGGGTCCTTTACTCTGGGTTCATGTAATTTTAAATTTTTTTCTTTAATTACTTTGGAAACTCAACAATTCTGTATGACTACTTCAAAATGAAAAAATGCTTTTATGTTTTTTATCAGTAAGACTTAGCCAACTTGAGAGATCAAATGAGTCATAATCTGGAATTTAGTAAAGGGTTTTATTTTCTTTCTTCTTTTACCATAACAAGTAATGGAAATTTGTGTCTGTTTGGCTAATGAAAAATATATTTGAAAAGAGTAAATATTCATTGAAGTAATATGATTAAATGCATATAATAATTTAAAACAAGTCATGAGGATTGAGGTCTAACATTACAAAGGACTGCTTCCCAGCTTACTAAACAACATTGTTCAAAGTTAACTCTTGTCTATGGTTTCAATATAAACCTCCATTATTTTCGATCAGTGTAACTTTTGTAGCCACACAGACAATTCTTTTTTGGCAAAACTTTGTACTTCGTGCATTCTTATGTTATATATTCAATGTTATTTACTTATTAGTTTTCCTTGTTTGTGTTGTTTTGATTTATAAACAATACTTTATGTGTTTTGCTTGGCAGTTCACCCAGATGCTATTTCATGGCGATGTTTCAAAGTCCACTTTTGTATTAGCTTCCCATTTAACTACTGAGGTAAAGTAGTTTGCTAGTAGCTCAATTCAGCTGAACCGTTTGGTGTGAAGAACTTCCTTTAGGTAGAGATGTGTACACCACACTTCTGCACAGTTTCAAAGCCATAGATGGGTTTGGCGGTCATTGACAGAGGCACATGGGCCACTCTCAGTGGGCGCTGAATTTCCTTAAAACCCTTAGTTAGGTCATCCCTGCAATGGAGGTGTGAGGGCATATAGTGCCAATATGTTCTATTTTATTTTCATGAATTGAGAAGAGTGAAATGGCAATTGAGAGGTCTCAGTGGAGTACATGGAGGAATTTAGGTTTGTTTGCTCATGTATGATCTCCAAACTGTAAGCATTTTTTTCACAACTTAGTATTAGGAATTGGGGCAAGATATAACATTTTCACCCCTCAGAGTCACAAAAGTCATCAAATTAATTGTCTACCTGTTCATCCAGCACTGCATGTTCTGTGGTGGAGGTTACCCACATAAATAAAAGTTTGATCAGTAGTTCATATTCTTTTAAGAAGTCATTCAAAAACTGCGACAGTCAAAAAGAACACATGGCGCTCTTGACTGCATGCTCTCAGTAAACTGCATTATTTGAGCATGTTATCTAATCTTTTGAAAAAGCAAAAGTATATTTTAATATATACTGTATGTTGGTCACCTCTAAGCATAATGTTATTTGTGATTATGTACATGATGATAAGCCAGTAGATTAACAAGGTACTGAGATAAGATAATTTTCATATGGACTAAATAGTTGATATAATTTCTATATAGTTTTAATAAATACCATTACTTGAGTCTTAAAAAAGCGTAAAAGCCACAGGGGAGAAAACAGGAAGGAATAATTACTGATGAAAAATGGTGGGAAACTCCTCCAGAATGACAGTTTAATCATAAAATCATAAAAAAAAATATATGTTGGAACAGAGACTCTCTTGGGAAGTGGATAAAGCATGCTTCATATCTTACTATCTTATCATTTGCCTAATCTTAGGGCCATCAAACATACCATAAAACATGATATGAGATGTAACCAATGTTAACTAACAGATTGCTATCAAATTATGAAAGGTTCTCTCTTTAGACCAACCACAGGCTACACAAAAATGACTTAATTTTTTCTTTACACTCCATATCCTAAGAAAATGAAAAGCAAGGTTCTACCATAGCAGCTGTCCAGTCATTTGAAAACTCCCCTTAAGTATGAGACTATCCCACACCAGCCATTTAAACCAAGTTTAAAGCTAATTTTTAGTGCAAGAAGCAAGGACATTCAACCTTGAAGGTT
Organism: Chroicocephalus ridibundus; assembly: GCF_963924245.1. NCBI lineage: Eukaryota > Metazoa > Chordata > Aves > Charadriiformes > Laridae > Chroicocephalus > Chroicocephalus ridibundus. The sequence goes on from NC_086316.1 coordinate 6,138,784, forward strand.
GGATGCACTGACTACAGACAGCAGAAAGCTCTCCCTGCCTACTGAAAAAAAATGAGACATGTTTTTTTGTTTATTTCTTTTGATTTAAAAAAAAAAACCCAACACATTTTTTTCTATAATTCTTTGTGTAGTGTAACCACAATCACTTTCTGTGAAGATTTGCATAATCTATGATATATAGTCCATATATTTACCTTATAGGCATGTACATAGACTTAATTTTCAAGCAAAGTTTCACTAGTAAATTTACTTTTGTCCTGATATTTTAGTTTTTTATACACAATAAAACTGTGTCGAGGTTCCTCAGACTGACAAAAGTCTCTTTTTGTTGATTTTTTGCTGACACCTTACTAACCATTTGTCATGAAACACAACTAATTATGACATGCTTTTTGATGGACACAAAAATATTTAGACAAAGGTTTTGAAAATGTTCATAATCACTGATGAGTTTTTATTCATAAGTAATACTATGCTATGCTTCTGTTATTTGCAAGATCATTATTTTTGTGTATGGAATCATGATCACATTACCTTTGGAAAATACATAATTTAAAATGCATAATTTACAATTTCTTACTAGTTAGAGATATTTATTCAGAAACACATTTCACATATGTGTTTAAGGAATCAAAATTATAATCCCCTGTAAATTCAGAAATTTCATGTTAGTTCCCTTGATATTAATTTTATCGATGTACTGGTGGAGTACAGTAACATCAAGTTTTAAAGTGAAAAGCTTACAAGCAGAACGAAAGTTAAATTTCTACCTATTAAATAAATATATTAATGATACTTCTCTTATATTTGCTGAACATTTTGACATTCTCAGTTCAGTAGGAAAAATAAGGTGTTCTCATAGTATTTATGAGTCATGATATTTTTGCCTCTCAAATTTGGAGAAAATATTGCCTGAAAATTGTGCTGTATTTTGTATGGAGAACTCAGAATGGTTCTATTGCACTCAGATGTTATTTAACAAGACAAGACTTGTATCAGGAAGTCATATCCCCAGGAAGAAATAGGCCCTGTTACCCTAGCTGACAGATTTGAGGAGGGAGCCCAAAATCATGACTTCAGTTACCCAAACCCTTTTTCAGATTTGAATTGCAAACATAAAAGTTCGAACAAGTACATGCTGAGACCAGTCTGCTTCTACTATTTCAGATGTAAGGAAGAGCTTACACCCCTGGGAAATTTCTCTGACTCTTTACAGCTTTATCAGTTGATCTAACAAAAGATATTGCCTTGTCTTGTTCTATTGTTTTAGGCCATTGTGGCTACACTGGTGCAGCTGGTTATACACAGCACTCTGAAATGGGAGTCACAAACTACGTTTCCAGACCCTTTTTCAGTTTCCCACCACTTGATGAAACAATCATCAACTGCGCTTGCCTCTGCTATAAACAGTCTTGCTAATGAAGTAGGGACTCTAAAACGCCACGTAAAATATAGCTTTCCATCAAGACAAATTACTTAAAAATAGCTATTTATTGCCTAAAGGTGAAGATGTATTTCAAACAAACTTTTCTGGAGACACATGCATACTAGAGCCTGCTAGAGATAAAACAGTAAAATATCTACAGCCTAGTCAAACAAAGGAAGGACAAAATAGACTTGTTCTCACCCTTCTGGCTTCTGCCTAATATGTAGGCAGAATAACATAATGACACTAACTTCCAAGTAAAAACAGAGTCCTCTTAAGACTTCATAACACAGCGTGTAACTTAAATTAGCTCTCAAGCACTACAGTTATTGAAGGCTACCATATGAGAGTTGTGATGCCCAAGTATTTTTCATTGCTTATCAATTTCCTTTCAGTGTCCACAAAATATTCTGCAAATTTCTGTACAATGTCGTGTGGTCACAACAGTTATTGGAAAGGTAGTAACAACAACTGGTCCCAGCTTTAAGCAAAATACTCAAACTCCTAAGAAACCTTATTTTTTTTTGCTATTAATATCTATCATTACTTATGTGTTTGCTTATGTCACATTTACCCATTTAAACAAAAAATAATTAAAAAAAGGATATTATCAGACATAATGTTGCCTAAAGAAAATAACACTGTGGATCGCCATCCTCTGGAATACTATTCTAAGCTTTGCAGCTGGTTGTATTTATACTTGTAATTATGATCCCATAAGATAAGCTCTTAAGCACAGATACACAGCTGTGTTACTAGTTTATTAAATAACAGCTTGCGGTTGAGGTGGGCATTTTGATGTACTATTTGAATGCAGTGTTTTCCATAAACAGTCTGTTGTATTAGTGGGGCTACAACAGGCTAGAATAATTTTGGACCCATTCATTAGTGATTTCATAATAGAAAAATAAAATCTGAATAAATTCTACACAATACATTATTAGTTGATAAAAGGTAAAAGACCTAATCAGCTACATTCTGCATACATTCTTTAATAGCTATTAGAAACAGCTAGATGTATAGCTCATACTATTAAGAAATTGTCTGTTCCTTCAGATTGAATTAAAAAAAAAAAAAAAGTTGATATTTGAAAAATATGATGAGATGACAATTAACTTACCTGTTACCGCTAAGCAACAGGCGATCAGTTCACTTATGCATATCTTCTTACACTGACATCCTACTTTTTTTTTCCAGTTGCTGCTTATTAAGAAAGATATGTCTGAAGCTATCCTGATCAGAAAGCTCTCCTTAGGACCTTGGAATAACAAGTACTCACTCATTTTTTTCCATTTTCAGAGGACAGTCTAGTGTGATCATGACCTTGAGCCACAGAAAGGTACACAGCAGGTACACAAGCAGCAAAAAAAATATCATAGATAACTTCATATGTATAGACATTGATGCATGTGTTACTTGGCACTAGGGAATTAAAGAGAGTAATAAGGTGCCTGCTTTTACTTTTTAAAGACAGTGACATACAGAAAATGATTGATCACAATGGAGAGAATTGCATAATACATTGTCCTCCTGACTAGATAAATGTATTAAAAATGTGAGAAAGACCATTGGGTGATATATAGCAAAATAAATATGAGTTCACAGTGCAGGCACAGTGGAAAGAAAGCAAAAGCCTCTGCTATTTTCAGACACGCACACTGAAAGAGTTTCAGGTGAGAAAAGGGGGCAGAACACAGTTGTTCTGCATAGGACTGGTTATAAATTCACCTAAATATCACCATAATTGTTTGTAATTTGCACTGAAGTGCAAATCTTTAGTCCCAAAATAGAAGGCTAGAGCCTTAGTCCTAAAGTAGGACATAATATAGAATACTGTATGAATAACAGCAAAAGAGGAACTTAGAAGCAACTAGGCAACACTGGCCGCCTTGATGGTAGGTAGTAATTGCAATAGCAGGATTTCACATTTCGGTGAGAATTATGGCAAAGACCATTCTTCTTTCCCCCTTCCAGTGTTTCTTGGGAGCTGTAAGCGCCACGCGGGCAAAAATTGTGAGGATATTTGACTGTCATTAGCTATTTGGCGGAACTTCCCAGTATGCTCATACTGACTCGGATGTGATAGTTTATGAGATGGGCTCTTAGAAAATAGGAAAAAGTAGTCTGTCAGTAAAATATTACCGTAGGAATCATCCCTTTATCCTGCTTTTTGTGGCAAACAATGAATTCTACAGCAATATTTGGAACTGTCAAGCAGGGGTCCACTTTGATACATACTCCTTATGAATACTAAAAGACAAGGGTAAGCAAAAATATGGGAATTCTACAGGAAGAGGTAGTTTTTATTTCAAACAAAGAGAAGTGACAAACAGAGGATCACTACTTTGTTTTGGCCAGAAGGAAACAGGTCTGCATCAAGCAGAGAGATATTTTTTAATCAGTGTGAAAAGGATAGCTGAACTTGGTGGTAAATTAGGTTACCTAGTGATAATGAGCAGAAGTGAAAGGGATAATAAATCAAGCAGAGTGCAAGCAACACTCTCTAGATCAGATCGCAGGTTGGTGAGGATAAGAGCAAACTGAATTTTGATGAGGGACGTTTTGGCAGAGCTCAAGAAGCTGTACTGGAAACTTTGTAAGATGCCACTGAATTTGAACTTCATTAATAACTGAGAGATAGAAATCCAGACAGCCATTTGTAGGTAACACCTTTAATAAGACATGAAAAGGAGATAAGGCAGTAGTATATATTGGGAGATTTATATTGTCTGTCTATCCTTTTCAATTACTCATGCACATTCTCAGTATGAAGGAGAAACTTTCATTGCCTCCATAAATTATCGCTTCTTACAGGTATACGTCCTGCCATTTTTACACCCTGAGCAACCCCGCACTCCTGGAGCAATTCCCTTCATCTCCTTGAAACTTTTTGTGGAGTTAAATTTGACTTGCTGTCCCTGACAATGCTGAGGTGAGGAGCATAAACCGGAATGAACGTCAGTAATGCTCAGCTCTCAGTCGGTGGCCTCAAATCCTCCACATCAGGAAAGGTACAGGTACCTGGAACTCCAGGTTTCAGAGCATTGCAGAGAACTGTTAATCAACCTCCTGTAATACCCCAAGACTTTCTCTCCTCAGCCATAATAAGCACTTGGATTTGAATGCTATTACTGATTTGTATTAGAGATCTGACTGTTTTCTGTCTCCGCTGTTATGATCAATAATTTAAGAACATTATTTTCCATCAGCATTCCCAGTAGTGCTCTAATATCTATCCCTCAGCTGAGAAACAGAGTGTGAGATAGAAAGCAGAAAGATTTATTTATTTATGTATTTATTTATTTAGAAAGTTTTTTACGTATTTAATTATTTTAGAACATATTTGGCCTGGCAAAATATCTGTTTGTTTCCAAATTGCCTACAAGTAAATGAAATATTGGACAACTAGGAAGATCAGCTACAGGTTCTTTTTGAAGATATAATCTCAGTTTAAATGGTTTACCCTTTTGCAGAAGTTTGTAAAAATTTGCTGTAGTTTGGCATGCAGATAGTTCAGAAGTAATTCTATATCAATAATCACGTGAATGCTTGCTAGGGCTTTCATTGCATTTTGATCAGGTTGCCTGATCTTCCATCTTTGAGCAGAGTTTAACTAAATCAATATGGGCTTATATTACTTTTTATGATTACACAACTGAAGTAAATTGAGAGGAATGGTTTATCATATGACAGAAAATCAAGATGTAGAAAGGTCCTTGCATGAAGATGTTAATCAGCGGCTCTGCAGAAACAGACTGCATTTCATATTTACAAGTGGAAACTCAGCTGTCACCTCTCCTGAAACCTCAGAGCCATACCTGCTGTGGCCATCCAGTGCTTTAGGTGGCTGACCTTACCAAAAAATCATGAACTACTATTTATCCTTAACTGCTGCAGAGAAGAAAGACTGCACATCTAGCTATTATTTAATTTCCTCAGACAAACTGACCAAGGAGTTTTTGGGCTTCAGGAAACAGTTCAACCGCAGACTTCAAGAAAAAGAAACTTCCACTTTCAGTGTATAACTTTTCTCCAACACCACTCTGAAATTTCAGTCCTTATCTTTCTGACATTGTATTGAGGGTGGTAAAAGAAGGAAAATAGAAAGCAACTAAAAGTTAATTTTGAGTTTCCTATGTGAGTATTGTACACTGGAAACACTAAATGCTGCCTTTGCTGGTAAAGAAGTGACTGAGCCTTTAGAAGTACCTGTGTACTTTACGTTTGTGATACCAGTTGTGACAGAGGAAAAGACATGGCAATATATGTGAGATCCTTACAGGCAAGGGCATCAAGCCATGAAACAGGAAAAAAGAGATTAATTTTTTTCTCTCTCTGTTGAGATCATCTCTTGAGGACAAAGTTCATACGCAATTTTAGGAAATGGAGGGAAGGATTAGCAAGCAGGAGCCATGAAAGAACGCAGACTTTCTTCTAAGGCTTGTCAATTCAGCAATGCTTTTCTTGGGGGGATAAAGCTCAGGAATGTTGTGTGATGTTTATCCAGCTATTACAGGCAAAGTGAGTCAGAATTCTTTTTTTCGGTCTTCCCTGTCTACTTCTTTCTGCCTAAGTTCCTGACCCCTTCTTCTCTTTTTCAGTAAAAGAAAGATAACAATCAAGTTAGATCTAAAAATTCAAAATCTGAACTCTTGACAAAAGTTAACTAAGAATACAAGGAAAGAACATGTGGGTTTGTGGAAAGTAATTAATGAAGGGAGGGGAACCGATTGTTTATGTGAGAGAATTTCATTATATAAAATAGTGTAAAATTAGGGAGAAAACATGGACTGTCTGTTAGGGTAAAACAGCAGAGTTTACATGGAATTATTTTGATTCTACCTCAAAGTTTTAGTGCTTTTGGTCAAGATATTACAGTTTTTGTTACAATATGAGCCGATAAATAACATTTAGTAAAGTAGTGGTTGGTAATCTAAATATCTGGGCTCTTTATTCTGTCATTCTTCCTTAGAGTTGTATGTTGTCCTTCCACTAATCTCCATAAAAATATGAGAAAGAAACTCAAATCATATACCAGGAAAGCAACTTTTACTTTTCAAGGATTGTAATATTTTATTCCATCTAATGTATATGATTCCTATCTGTCTCCCCTTTTACATAGCATTGACCCACAGACCTGTGTTATTGAAGTCTCAACTTTTTCAAGAATCTCTGAACTCTGAGCTATTCTTTTCTTGTCTCTCGGGTGGTTCTTCATTCCTCCAAAAAGATTTCTTCTGAATTTTCCATATTGAACGAGTTATTTTAGATTTTTCCTCAACAAGATATGTATTAACGAAGGGAAATTGAAGCTCACAGTTTAACTTATTTACAGAGGATGGAATCAGGGATAGAATCACCCTAGGATGTCATTAATGTTTACCTAGGTATTTGTTCTTGGGCTGATTTTCAGTAACCAGAGTATCTCTAGCCCTGAAGAGTTTTTTTATATTGAGAGGTTTAGTAAAGCCCTTTTTGTTAACATTTTAGAAGTAATGTCAGAAAAACAGAAGAATGAAACTGGTAAAAAAATCGAGTTAGTAATGAAAACCTAATACCACTTACATGTTGTGAAATATGTCTGTTGTACTTTTAACTCTGAAGGTTTCAGATTTTCTGATTTGAAGCCTTTGGAACAGCGCAGAAAAGAACTAACTTATGTCTTATATTTCTTAATCTACAGCTCTGAAAAATGGGTATTGCCACTTTGATTTCCAGAATGCTTTTATTATGTTCTTTTCTTCATCTCTTTAAAAACTTCTCTGGAAATAAATGAGAGTTTAATGATACGTCCCAATTTACATGCCCACTGGCCCATTAAATGATATTTACCTTGTCAAACCTGTGGAAAACATGCATCTCGATTCACAGTTCAAGCAAATACTGACAGCTCTTTAAGTTCATTAGGCAGTGCTGACCACCAGAAGAGTCAGGAGTTGAAGACAAGCAGAAGCACAGATAGCAAACACCAACTGTAAACAATGCTATTTTTGCAAAATAGTGTGCTCTCTAGTTTATGGGATTACAGACATATTTTTTGAGGATTTTCTATGTTTTTACTACTCCTGTAGTGATGTAGTAAATAAAAACCCCAAGATTTTTTTTTTAAAGAATGTATTTTTTTTTTGAAGAATACTGAAAATAAAGCAGGATTTTATAGTAATGTATAAGTTTGATAATGAAATTAAGCTTTGTTCAGTTCTTCTGGCTAATCTGTATGTTAAATTCAATTTTTTTAAAGGAGATAGATACTTTTTAACATGAAAATAATTAGGAAGATGACACTGAACAATTTTGTTATCCAAAATATTCAACAAGTAGGCCAAAAAAAGGCCCATTTCCCAGAGGCTGACAGTTGTTTTTCAGGGAGCTTCAGGCAAGAGCTTCAGATAAGCCTGTGGACAAGTTTCCCAACCCTTCACCTGCAGGTTGGGAAGTTGCTTCTCTGGGCTTCCACCTTTGTTGTTCTGCCTGTGGCTCAAAACCTCAGAGACTGCAGCGCATGGAGGGCTTTGTAGCCAACACCATGAGGTGTTCCATTAACATCTTTTTAATTAGGATATTTAATTATGCAGAACGATTTTCACATTCTGGAATCACAATTATATGGTTGCACAGGAGGTTTTCTTCAAAGCAAGTGTGAAATGGGTAGCACTACTTCCCAGCTGAGGCAATTTGACAACCACCAGGCAAGTTCCTTTCTTTACCCCAGGGAATAGGAGAAAGGAAGTGCAGGAAGGAAAAGGAATCTAAGAAAAAAGACAATGGCCTATATAAAAGGGCTGGCAGATTTTTTGATTTGTCTGATTTTTCCCTTCGCCACCTCTAATCCCTTCTTTTTGCCCACCGTTCCATCCCCAGCTCCAGTTTTATTCCACCATAGGTCTCAGTCTCTTCCCGGCTTGTGGTTAAACCTTTCTAGATTTCTTGGAATGTATCCTGTGGCTCTCTTATATGATCTGTTTTGTCACATCTATTTTCATTGCAGGAAGCCATTTTCAGAGGAGTCAGTGTATTCAGCCTTTCATTAGTAGTAACAGATGTATGGTAATAATTGTGAGAGAATAAAGCATGCTCAGTTAAGAAAGACTTAAAAAAATTAGTTGTTAAATACTGGTGAATCTGTGCTAAGCTTGTACGAGGTATTTTTATTTATTTATTTATTTATTTATTTATTTTATTTTCCCAAGGTGTTACTGAACTGACAAAATACATTTGAATAGTGAGAGACTCAGCAAAAGACAAATCTTTGAAACAAAAAACTCTTTCTAATCAGACATAACACTCTGAATCCCAGGGATTTAAACCCTAGCTCAAAGCAAGCGTGAGTCTCCTAGATCTTCTGTAGCTGAAAAAACGAGGCATATGACATTCCCATGACAGGTATAAATTTAGGTAAATTTCCAGCTCAAATTGTTAAAATGCTAAAGTTTATAAACCACTAGGAAAAAAAAAAAAGGTCTAAAAGAGAACTATTGAATTACCTAAAAAATCAGCTTTGTACCTAGTAACATAACAAAAGTTAATTATTTTATTAAAACACCCCCCCTACCTACCCCAACCCCAACGCCAAAATTCTGAAGTTTGGAAAAAAAGCTACTGTCAAGTCCTGGATCCTGGAACAATCCTGTGCATTGTATAAACTTATTTAGGAGATGCAATCAAACTAAATATCACCAATGACAGCTTATTTATACCTGTATCGAAAACTATCACAAAGTATATGACTTTGAAATTTTCAGTTGGAAAGTATGCTTTCATCAAAACCAAAATTTTCTTCGGGAACTTGTTTGAGAAATTTTAATTTATAAAACCAAATCAAAACAGGACATACTGAAAATGTCAAAAGATTTTGTTACAACTTCTAGGAACATGATTTCCTTTTATTTGTTTGAAAATATATTGTTTTGGGACGTATCTTACATCATAAAGTGTTATATATTTTAGCATAGTATTTTTTTTGAGATCCAGGAAACATATACAGATCCAGATTCCTCATCTAACATTTTTATTTTGGATTGAAAAAAAATGATGGACACTTTGGAGCTTTATGCAGCGCCACACTTCTTGCATAAGCACAGGCCTGGGGAGTTAGCTTTTAAAAAATAGATAGTTGCCAGTCATTGTGGTTTCTATGTTAAGTGTACGACCTCTTAAACAACATGATCATACACAGTTCAGGACACTGTGGATAGGACATGTTCTGCTTAACTTACGCAAATATCCTATATGTAAATCTTCTGACCCTTAACTAAATAGCACTTACAAATGAAACGCCTGAGGAGTCCAACTAGTCGTGAAAGCATTCATGGCAGGGAAAGTCTCTGAACTGCAATACTCTCCAGGTTGGACAGTTTTCCTCTCTGCGGAGACCTTTAAAGGCTCCTTCTCTCCCTATTACAGGAACACTTATTTCACACAGGCTGCTTCATTCCATACATAAAAGTAAATGGACGTTAGATGCTTAGATTAGATGGTCTGGATCCTGTTACACCTTTAAAATTTCCATATGACTTGTAGCTACAAACCTACCCTTTTTCTACAGCCTGTGATTTTATGTCACTAATGTAGAAAAGAGACCATGCAGAGGATAAAAATTAACACGTTGCAATTTCTTTAGCTTCTTCTACACAGTCACGGTTTGGGGAAGTGGCTTCTTATTTGATAGTACAGTATGTACCAGTAATGAAAACCACACTTTCTTGTGCAATCCCCCTCTTCCCTCCCTCCCCACTCACAGCACTAGAGAAGGGCATGACAAGATGACTGTGACTCCTTGTGTTGTTCTTTAGACAGGCAAACTATTAAAAAGATATAACTCATCTTTGTCTGAATGAATTTTGTAATAGGTCTCTGGAACAAGAGCAAAAACTGTTTTCCTAATGGGATTGCATAAATAATGGCACTGCAGGTGAGCTAACACACATGCAGAATATAACTAGCACTAGAACTGTGTAAAGTAGTGTGGCGGCTGACTGTTACTTCTTGTACTCATTCACAAGATGGATAGGTGAATTAAAATCTCATTACCTGCGTTACATTATGTAGCCTTGTTATGTGTAATTATCAAAGTCAATTTGCTGCTATAACTTGATGACCAAATCGAAGGAGAACTTCTTCAAAATAGAAGTACGTGTTAACAGCATCACAAGATTTCAGATTATAAACCTTGTGCAATTTACTGGTGTTGTCATGCTATTGTTTTTAAATGTTTGTCCTTCATTCTACTGGTATGCAGCCGTAAGTCAAAACGTGCCTTCACAGAATTAAAAGCAATTCAGGAGATGGATCTTCATATTCTTGTGCTAACTCAAAGTCTTGTTTAAGACACTTAGAGTCAAGGAAAAGAATGGGAAGGAGAAGTTATATTTGATGTCTGATTTTCATTTACACTAACTCTGAGGGCCCTTATGGCTACTAGGAAGAAGTACACTGTCCTTAATAGAATGACACTTGAGCCTTTTCTTTAAACTTTGGGACATCTGCAGTGGTGTGAGAATACTATTAGGTCTGAATTCAGAACAAGACTAGAGGCAAGATTGCTTTTTCAACATCATCGCTGGCTTCTGAGCATGAAGTTCGGAGAATGAAATGTATTATTATGATCCGAACAGCATAAGTTGAGGAGAATGCCTTATCCTAACTCAATATCCTTCAGAATAATAACCTTTAGAATTACTTCCCTTATAATCTATAAAATGTAATATTTCCAGAACTATTACAAAAAATGGTAGAAACCTTACAACGCACATCCCCGTACGTTTGTTATAAAGGTGGGTGGGTTTTTTTCAGCAAATCAACAACAAACTGTTAAAAGTTCAGGGAAATTCTTATATTCAGGTATAAACCTGTCACCTGTGAATGCTCGGGAATGAAAATACAAAATGAACACTTAACTCGTTTCTAAGAGGTGACTTGGTTGCTCTTGCAAGGTCTTTGCTGTTGCTTTCTCGACACCCGAAGGGACTGGTGGGCAGGTGAAGCAGGATGCAATCCAGGTGGGCCAAAAAGTCTGCATTCTGTTGCCACTGGGAAACATCCTCTCAGCCCAAAGCTGACTGTTTTGGATATAATGGTACCTGGGATGCTTTTAGAGAAACCATGCTGTCAGTGTTGCATTTGTTACCTTTTAAAGGGCTTTGTGAAGCTTTGACTATGAAAAGTACTTAACGTGTAAAAAGTTCCCTTTTATTTTTTTCTCATAGACCTTCATTAGGAATTACTGAAGCACAGAGAAGGAGAGCAAGACTGACACTGATAGCTATCTCTGCTAAAAGTTAGTGGAGATAATTATCTCGTCTTTGTCACTCTAGTCTGTAGTTCAATTTGCAGTGCAGAAGCTGAAGACAAATCTATGGGCTATAGTACATATTTAAGTATTAAATTCTTCAACCTTCATTCTGAGTGAAAAGTCCGTTACTCTTCAGATACAGACCCACAGTTTTCATTAGGGCTACTGGGTTTTGCTCACCAATCCAACAAGATTTGTGGTGAAAAGGGAAAATCATGATGGGTTTTCTAAGGAAGAGGGTTCTTGTGGAACAGGAATTTGTTGTATTGGGCTGTGTGTGAGCATGCTTTCAATTCCCCTGTTTCCCATCCAGTGATATCACAGATGGGGGCAGTCTCATAGACAATGGTGTTCCTAAAAGTTCTCAGAGAAGACGAAAGAGAGAAAATAAATTTGCTGTTTCCTACGAGGAATAGGGGGAAGGAGACTCTGCTTCCCATTGACAAGAGGCAACTGGCCAACCTGTGTGCATAGGCGTGGTGGCCACCACACCTGCAGCTGCAAACAGGCTGGGACACTAGCTGTCCCTTGCAGACCAGGAATTTCGTAAATTTTTTAGATAGAGAGGTGAGATTATTGTGGCATAAATGGAAAATATGTGTAGGGGAGAAAGGATACAAATGTGTAGCGAAACAGGCTTCCAATTCCAGGCCTTATTCACCACACTCTTGGCAGGGGGGAGCTGATTTTGTTATTTCTATTTATGATGCACAATCATAGGTAAGACAGCTTTGTACAAGGCACAGTATCCCAAGTGCTTATATAATCTATATCAAAATTGTGAAAATACTAAACCTCAGCACTGTGGTCTACCTTTTATACATCTGCTTCCTTCTGCTGTTCTTCTGAACACTAGTCAATCTCTGCATTTCCTTCAAAAATCAGCATAGTTCTGAGAATTATTTTTTACCATTTAATTTATTTTAGAAAATTATTACATTTTTTCACAGAATCATAGAACAGCAGGTAGGGAGGGACCTCAAGGATCATCTGGTCCAACCTTTTTTGGCAAAAACACAGTCTAAACAAGATGGCCCAGAACCCTGTCCAGCTGAGACTTTTGATTTAGAATGGGAATAAGTTAAGTATGTATGTCACTGTGTAGTCACCAGTTGTATCTTGCCATGCTAGAAACAAAATTTTCCACTTACAAACAGAATTAAGTCTAGATAAAAACACTACCTCTGTGCACAGACCCCACTGAAATCACATGTATAATCCAGAAAGGGGACCAGAGCTTCTACAACTGCAACTTGAATTATTACGTTTGAATTATTAATTCTTAAAGTGTTTTATGATCTTTGTGACAGTAGCACAAAATTATCGTTTCAACTTATACTGGTAATTAAGCTGTTTATGGACATATTGGCATAAAATATGAGTATTACTTACAGTTTCCAGTTAAAATTAGTATTACTTTATTTTAGTCATTTAGCACATACAAGCTATACTTTTGCAGAGGAGAAAAATGTGAACTGTTTTGCAATGAATTTATTAGCAATGATTGCAAGAATAGCTGTACTAATATTGAATTACAATACTTATATTTTACATCATTAACCAGTCTTTTCTACTGTAAAATTGAGGTAGAAGAATAATGCATTGCAATTTTGGCAATATCCTTTTATTGTAACCAGACTACCTGCTACTGCATTGTTTATGAACTGATGAGCCTTGCACTGGATGGAAATTTACATATAATAAAACATCCTAGAAACTGTTTCTCGCATAGTGAGAACAATGCGGTAGAGGAAAAAAATAAAAGCTTCCATTGATGTTTCTCCTGGACACAGTTCTTGCAGAAGTGTACACCTATCTGTTTCACTGGAATTAATGATTTATCTCAGACTGAATTGAATGAAAACTAGACATTTTCTTTCCTATGATGGAAGTGCTTTTTCTTAAATTAGACTTTATGTAGCACTTCGCTCAATTGAAATGGTGAAAGAAGGACTGAACAACCGTGTTTTGTAGCTCTTATGCCTTTAAACATAAATTAATATGGAGTGTATTGCAAGACAAACTTACCTTGTAGAATAACCAGCTTTAGTGGTGCATTATTTACAATTCAAGTTTGTCAAACAGCCAGCACCATGCTTTTCTCTAAGGACTCAGAAGTCATTTGCTGTGAGGTATCTAGAGAGAGAGACCTCACATTCCTCCTAAGGCATTGAGTTTGTCGGCATTTCCTCTGGTAGTGAAGTGAATGGCAAAAGATTAAACAAAAATCCTGCCTTGCTTTCATATTTGTTAATATAGACAAATGCAGACGTATATATATGTAGTCCTGCAGAGGGCTCAGGGTCAGGGTTGTCCTTGATGAACACAATCTCCACCCCAGGGGTAGTGCAACTGCATGGACTTAGGCATTTAAATGCTCAGGAAGCAGGACAGCTCTCTGCAACGGCCCGCTGGTTTCACCTGTTGAGCACGTCTGATAGTCAATGAGTTTTAAGAGACGGTCTCTTTGTCATTTTACCTACCGTGATCCGCTGCTTCTCTGAAGTTCTGGTTTGTCCTAGATATTTCAGTTTTTATCTTGAATACTTCTGTGACCTTGCACTTAGTTTTCAGATTCCAAAGCCTCAGAGACATTCATACAGTGAAGAGTAAATAAGTGTATAATATTAAGGATACATTAGACTGCATCTGAAACACACTTTTTGTAAGATGTAATTTCAGTGTTCATGCTACTAGACTTCTCTGACACAAATTGAGTGCGAGTCATAAATTGACATGGGGTCCCCAAAACAGTTTTGTAAAAACAATGTCTACTGCATTCCACCAGTCCTTCTATAATAAAAAGTGAAACAGATTTGATCGCTTAAAATAAATAATGAAATGGGGATGTCAGTTCCATTACTGTCCACATCTCTATCTGACATAGGATACACACTAAATTCTGACTGAATAGCTGATGTACTCTACCAGATTAAAGTTGAAGCTTAAATGGTGACATTCAATTTGGAATATTCTGCTGCAGAGTTACCCTCCAAAGTTGTTATTTGGTTTGTCACCCCGCTTTTCCATTCAGTGCTCTGACTGATCACTTGTTTCCAAAAGATGCTTCATAAAGTACCATCATTTAGATTCCGTATGCTTACATATTTTATCACTGTATGAATTTGTATGTATGTATAAAAATATTGCACAAAACCCTCAAAACAATCAGCATTTTAAAAATTGTGAATTCAGAGAGTTCCTAGTTCTTATAGCTCAGCGGCTCAATACCCAATATGAATATGAAATAACAACAAATAAGGTACTGCTGTGACTGCAGATGTGGTTGACTGAAAGTGTAACCACATTTTATAATAATTAAGACTAGACTTTATGCCATACAGTTTCATATCTCTTTTGTGCTTGTCTAGAGCACAGTATTGTTCTGATGACACTGATATTATTCCTTGTAACATGCACAGCATAATGACTCAAAGTGTATACAGAGAGTGAACTAGTATCTGATTTACATTCCTATTAACTGAAGTTTGATTTTCTGAACATAAAAGTTTCAAGCAATCTGACTTTGTTCTTTCATTCTGTATTAGTAATCATTGAAATATAGTCTTTAAAATCTTCAAACTGAATGAAACACTGCTACATGTCTCATTTTCTTTTGGTGTTCATTTGTAAGGATGGTGATGAGTTAATTTGATGTCGATGGTGGAAAAGCCCTGCTGAGATTTGTATCACTGGAATCCCTGACAGGGTTTCTGCTATGTGCCCTTGCCAAAATAATAACTGCGTCTGATTCCCAAATGTACTCATCCAGAGTGAACTTGCAGATTTTCAACAGTGCATGCAAAATTGAATTTTCTTGTCCCAAAGGCAGGACTCTGGTCTGGCTGGGGCCAAGTTCCTGCTGTATGGGAAAGCAGAGGAAAATTACTGCGTGAGTGGAAAGAAGAGCCAGAGCCCCTTGCGAGCGGGAGGTTTCCATTTCTAGTGCTTCCAACAGAGCAACAGCACAAACTAATGTAATAATAATAATAACATCAATAACAACAATAATAACAATAATAATAAATAATACAGAATTAATCCCTCCTGTTTTCATGGACTCTGTGTGTTGCAGACGTTGAGGAGCTATGCTTGCAGGAACCTCCTCCAGAGACCATCACAAAATGATCATCACTTCATTGCCCTACCCCAGAGGGGTGGACGAGTAGGAGCGGACAGCTGCTGCATCCCTGAGAAGAAGAGAGAATATTTCCTGGGTCTGTTGCAAGACCTAGGGTAATTTTTCAACTCTGAATTCTCAGTGGTTTGTAACTTGATTTGATTTAACTTCCAGTCCCACAAGAAAAACAGGCAGAGAGAAGCCAAAAAGATAACGAATATAACTCTATTAAGGAAGAAAAAAACTCAACACCACCAAAAAAAACAAACTCCCAAAAAATCTCAATGCCCTGCCCAAAACCAGATTCACATATGGCAGAGTAATTTATACATTAAGTCCTCGTTGACTCGATGTGTGTGTGTGTGTGTATGTATCTGTGTGGGCAGGCAACGCTGTTATTAGGACTACTACCAGTGCTGACAACAGAATTAAATTTTCTTAACTGGCCCTTCCCCATGGTGGGAAACGAAAAAATTCCATGTTTTAGATATCTCCTGCGTTCTTCAGTAACCACCTGAAACACTTGTTCTGCAGAAAATTTGGTCCTGGAAAGCAGGATGAGGAAAATTCTTGCAAAAACCAAAACTGCATGATAATCTTTTATTATGGAGGTTGATTTTGCTTGTTACTATGGAGGAAAAAGAAACATGCTAACCTACATGAAATAATATGGTATTCACTTACAGACTAGTTCAGTATTTTTTTTCAGTTTTCTTCACTAGCTACCTCTTTCTTGTTTGGGTGGGTTTCTTGTTTGTTTGTTTGTTTTTTTGTTTGTTTGTTTGGTTTCATTTTGGTTTTGTTTGTTTGGGCTTTTTTGTATTTATGTCATATGGGAACAGAAATAGGATATTAGTCTCACAGATGGTGGGGTTTTGCTCAGCACTATCTTTTAAAATTATGTAACTTAAGTCAAACAGAACACTGCAGCCCAAGCTCCACAAGGTGCCAAAATATAAGAAAATGAGTAACTGAAGCCAGGCTTTTGTTGTTTTTAATTAAGTAGTGAGAGATGAAAATCAGGATACTCTTATTTCAAATAATTCTTATTACCTAGGGAAAAAAGACATTACCAGCTCATACAAATGTTTTGCTTATTGTCATATAAGTATCTGGGGGGAGGGGATAAGAAGGAGAGGAGAATGAGATTTCATAATGGCAATATCCATATTTTGATGTAGATTTTTTGCCTGGATGGAATTAGAATAGCCAGCAGAAAAATATTTTGCTCAATGAGCTGTACTAACTGCACTTTTTTTGCTGAAATTGCCCTCCTGGCATTTTACTTTCTTTCAATAACCAGCTCAGACGAATGCGAAGCCAGAGGGAAATTTTAACAATAGAACAAATATTGAAGGCTGATCGCAAAGCAATCATTAGCTGCGATGACATTATTGCAGGATGCTGACTTGCTATCATCAGAAACTTGGGCTTGTGGTAAGCATAAATCTGGATTTATTCTTAGGAGGAAATAAAAACACTTTAACTTTAAAAGCCTGAAATTTTCCTCACACCACACTGAGCAGAACACCTGTTTCTCTATTGTACGTCAGAGAAATATCAAAAAAAAGGAGGGTGCACCCATATATTATTTCAGTTATTCCCTATACCAGAGCAATGATGCAGGCCCATTCTTGGGTTTTGCTTTTTTGAGACAGAGACAATTAATTCATCTTCCTAGAAGCACAGTCAAAAAAGACAGAAGTTATCAGGTCAAAATAAATGCTAAAAAAACTTACGTGGTCCTCAGTTGAAGCCCATGTAAAAAAATTTACAAGGGCCGCATCTCATTTCAAATCACCTCGTATTTACAGCTTAGAATTAAATTCTAATTAAATGCTATTTTACAATAAACCAAACAAAACTATTATATAGCACTGAACAATTTTAAATTACTTAGGAGGTAAGGGCCAGCAAAACAACAAACATGGTAGGTAAATCACAAAAGAAAAGATAAGTATCAAATAGTACCTTCAATAATGAAAGATATGTCTCACATTTGAGGTTTTTTCCTCCTTTAGCATGCAAGAATAAGACTTTTATAAGATCTTTAGACCTGTAGGTGATTAGCATGTACTGGGAGACTTGGGCTTTAGTGTTTTTATTCCTTGGCTTTTGTCCTGTTACAGGATCTTTAAAAGAGACTAATATAACCTTAAAAGAGTCATCTTCAAGGTTGACAGGTAGAAACAGTAACTTTCCTGGAAAACAACCTGTGTTTGTAGTTTGTTTTTTTTTTTTCTTCCAAGTATGACATGCTGATGGGAAAGAAAAAAAAAAAAAAAAAAAAAAGAAGCATTTATCATTCTCAAAAGAACATTCTGTTTGATGGGGGTGAACGTCTTGGCAGAGTACCTGGAACTCGGCTCTGGATCAGCAAGGAAAGTTTCCTGTTTTTATTGTTAGGCGGGTGGAGCGTGGGGCCTGTTAACCATAGCAAACGATGCATAAAATAAAATTGCTTCAGCACAACCTGAAATTGCTGTGATGTTCCTAAAGTAGATTAAAGCCGTTTGCAGTGTCCCCATGTAGTTCAGTGACTGCATGTGGAAAGGTTGCTCACGCAGGAAGGTGAACTTTGTAGAAGGACTCATATCATATCAGATGCCTCATACTCCAGATCCCAAGACCAGCCTAGACATATCCTGTTTGTTTTCCACAGTTATAATGCAAAATATTCATCTTATAAATGTACTTAGTTACAGGTCAGAGCTTCAGTGTGGAAATCCACTACAGTATCTTGTCTTCTCCATCTTGCAATGTTTTGTGTTTATAGGTGTATTAGTTTGTAATTTCATGTCACATTCACACACATAAGTGACATGCTACTCTTACTGCTCCTGCTCCCTAAAGTCTAATCTGGATTTGTTTTACGAACAGGTCCATCACCAGAAAAGTTGATATATGATGATTATGATATGCCCTGACCCTGAGGGTTCAAGCCAGGAAAGGAAGAATCCATTTTGGTCCAGTAAAAGTACACGGCAAAGATACAAGTTTATCCTGGACTTTAGAGCCTCAGAAATGACCAACTATGGACATACAGTATTACATTTAATTTCATAACTGGGATACTTATAGTCCTGAGGGTAGCACACAAAAGAGCTATAAAAACCAGTAGTTTGGTAACATATGTCTTTTTATGCATAGCTGGCACAGGACCCGTGCCGTAATTGTGGTGTCGATAAGCAAGACCTCACTCCCATTTGCTGGTGAATGTGCAAGCTTAATTGAGTTTTTCTGTCTTACTGCCTGGTATGAGTTTGGCTGTACCTGCTTCAAACTTGAGACTCCCCAGCATCCAGATCCTTTGTAAATGTCCCTGTGGTAATCATCTGCTTTGAGCAACCCTCCATGAGCTATGGGTATGAAGAAACCTTCAGCTTTTTGGCCCAGATTGCTTCTGCTCCAAAGGGAAAGAATAGAAAATCCCCCAATTTTCTCTTATCTCAGTGAGGGCTATCGTGTCCTCTTCCCTTTCATATACTTCAAATGTAGTTGAAAACAATTACAGAAGAAGCCATGAAAATTGATATGGAGTGAAGCAAGCTTTCTTAAAGCTAAAGGCAAAAGTTAGGGATTGATATATTCTGCCAAATCAGTTTACAGACAGTAACTGTGCCCTTTCAAAAAAAAAAAAGAAAAAAAAGATGGGTAAGTGGAGGATGAAGAGGAGAAAAAAGCCGGTTGGAAGGTGAGGACTGTGAGCTGTTACACCTGGGTGACTGAAAATTTTAAGCCATCCTACACATCTGAATTGGCACAAACCTTTTTCCAGCAGTCCTGTAAATGGCAGTCTCCTAATTCACCAGGCTCAACTCTGCAAAGATCGCTGACCTATAAAAGAACACGGACGAGTCAACAGACTGGTAAGTACATCATTTTTATGTGAGGTTTGTCTTAAAAATATGGGTAGCAAGGATTCAGTGAGGAGAAGAATAAAGTTCTGGGAGGGGAAGGTAAATTCAGAAAAACTTGGATGTAGAACCGTGTTTGGAAAAAATAGTCAATTCTCAAGCTTTGTTCCTGTTTGACAGCACAAAGAGGGCTGAGGTCATCCCTTATTCCATCAAAACTTTCATCAAAGCAACTGGCCAAATTAAAAACGCATTACTAGGGTAAGGACACAGTGGATGGTCTGCTATGCTGTGCACCAGTTTACAATCCAATCTCCAGATACCCTTGTTTTCTTTTTTTTTTTTTTTAAATTTATTTATGAATATCTGGACTGGGGTCCAAGCTGTTGCTAGACATTTGAAGGACGATAAATGAATTTAAATAACTCCTTTATCTCCCCTTGAAAATACTAAAGAATGAACCAAACACATAGTCAACATAAACCTGCCCATACTGGGGGGAAAAAGTAAGTTTGAAAATATAATTTTCTGACAACACTACAATGATAAGAAATCATTATATAACAACAAAGAAATGAAGAAGAACCAATGAGAATCAAGAAGGAAAATAATTTATGTGTATTTGTGCATGTGTGCATGTGTGTGTCTGGGGAGAAATATTGTTCTTCATCTGCTCCCCTCCAACATCAGCTGCCAACATGAAAGACTGCAAGTTCTTTTGCAAAGGACTTAAATGGTGCTTTGCTCATACTTGCAATAAGAAGAAACTAAAACGCTAGAAAACCCCAAAAGCAGATCACATTCTTCGGGATTATTTTTGCTTTATTCTACTGTTAAAGACCACTTACTGGCTTGATGTGGGCTGAACTCTTACCATTTCACAAAATGGGGAACAATAAGTTTGTAAGTCAATTAAAAAAGCTGCAGTCTTGGCTTTGCAACAATAGCCAAGAACTGGTACCAAAGAACTAAATATCTGGAATGAAATTTTACTTTAAATATTTGCAAGACTGTCTCAGCTCTTTGCTCTAGCAAATGGGCTTTATAGCCTAGTTGAGGCATAATCAGCTGGATTTATTGTAACAGCTTTACCCCAATGCTTACCATTTCTCATTTCAAGGAGCTATTTCTGTAATGGAAAATGTTAAGAAGCAGTGGAGAATATTCTGTTCTGTGTGACTCTCAGTTGCGTCTCATGACTTCCTCTGACTAATACCGGAATTATTTGGCATCTAGCCACTAGACTGTGCGTATATTATTTTCTGTGAAATTTTGGTCTGCCTGTCATCACTCCGGCAGTACTCACCCCATGTCATGCCGAAATCTAAGAATACACAACAAGTGTACACAGTATATATGCCCCGTATCTTGTTAATTCAAGTGTAGATGCAGATATCCAAGCAGTTCTTACTTTATCCAAGTCAATTTATACAAACGGAAGTCAGTTCAGCGCATGCTCAATAGCTGGTTTTACACATAATGATTATTATAATAATTGCATGCACAGGATATGCGGTACTGCATATTTCAAAGCATTATATTACTTTGCATTCCAATACAGAATGCAGAACTAGGGAAATGAGGTGTTAAAAATTTAATCAAAAATAGGCACGTTGTTTGATGGCATTCAATTCAAAACCACAGCGTTTCACAAACAAGGTATTTTATGACGTATGATCACATCTAGGGTAATTATGCTAAATACTCTAATTGCCTTTATAGCTTTCTAAATCTTTTAGTTTTGTTCAAATTCTATTTTAAGTAAGATATAATTATTTTACCTTGGTTTTGCTAAGCACGTTAATGGTGTATATGCGCGGAAACATTCAGGACAACAAAACTACGTACACTTTCACTAAGCAGTGCATAAGATTGTTTGGAAATAGTCTAAGTAGCCACAGTTAGCTGTTTTCACAATGCTTCTTACTTAAAAAACGTTCTTCATTTGTTAGGCAAATGAACAGAGGTTGGTAAATTCTTGCAAAGTGCAACAGAGTATTCAGATTACAAAGAAAAGAACGGTCATGGTCTGAAAAAGAGGACACATTACTATGAAGTCACTGGACTAATTTGGGGTCAAGACGGACATTTAAATGTGCTTAATTATGTTACTCCATTTGTTACTTTAAAAGAAGCTAAGTGGCCTAAGACTTCAACAATGCCACTTTTTTTTTGATCTAATGCTTATTTTGCCTTACCAAAAGATGCAAACAGAGATAATGTAGTGAAATCAGTGGGTATATGTCTGTAATAAGACACAGTACGACCACGTGGTGCAAGTAGGGCTGTCAGAATCTTCTACTTGGGATACTGCAAGTGAGAAATTGGATTGTGTCGGGTCTACGTGGCAAGGTTTTAGTAGTGGGGTGGCTACAAGGGTGACTTGTGTAAGAAGATGCCAGAAGCTTCACCCAAGTCCGACAGAGCCAACGCCAGCTGGCTCCAAGATGGACCTGTGACTGGCCAAGGCCGAGCCCATCAGTGACAGTAGTAGTGCCTCTGGTACAACATAGCTAAGAGGGGGAAAAAAACTGCTGCTCAACAGCAGCTGGGGTAGAGGAGTGAGAATACGTGCAAGAGACAACCCTGCAGACACTAAGGTCAGTGAAGTAGGAAGTGCTCCAGGCACTGGAGCAGAGGTTCCCCTGCAGGCTGTGGTGAAGACCATGGTAAAACAGGCTGTCCCCCTGCACCCTGTAGAAAGGATATACACTGGAGCAGTTCAAGGACTGTCTCCAGTGGGAGGGACCTCACTCTGGAGCAGGGGAAGTGTGTGAGGAGTCCTCCCCCTGAGGAGGAAGGAGCCGCAGAGGCAGCATAGGATGACCACAACAACCAGTTCCTGTCCACCTGACACCTTCCGTTCCCTGCACCACTTGGTAGGAGGAGGTAGAGAAATTGTGAGTGAAGTTGAACCTGGGAAGATGTTAACTGATACACGATCCCCCTGTCCTTATCTCGACCTACGAACTTTTCATCATTTTTTCTCCCCTATCCTGTTGAGACGAGTGGTAGAGCATCTTCGTGGGCACCTGGCGGCTAGCCATAGTCAACCTGATATTGTATTTATGCCTTTTTAAAAGCAAGATGTGCAAGCTCCCACCAGTTCCGCTTCTCTCCATCCTAGGAAGCTGCACACTCTCTCTGTGTCCTGCTGCAGTTCATACAGCTTAATTCTACTTCTGACAATTTGACTCAGGTCCTGAATGGGGAAAAGTCCACACAAATTAGAAGTTTGTCTTCAATCACAGGGAAATCACAAAGAATATAAAGGAGAGGAAGCCCAAATGTGTAGTGGAGATGAAGCCAATCTGCACCAGAGGGGGATGAGGTTCAGGCAGTGGGGAAGTCCGTAATACTTGGAGCCACAGAACTCAATTTATCTGGCAGAAGAAACACACTCTTGTTCTCTGTACGCACCCTAATATGCCATCTAGCTCTTTCAATAAGGTATCTTCACGTTTGTAAACTGCTACTCACTCCAAAATTGATGTTTCAGTATCTTTCTCCACACTAATAGCGCTGCTTGATCATTTGTCCATCCGTTTGTTGCGTGCCATTTCTTCTACATGTTGTCTAAATTGAATAGTTTGTCAAAAATTTTATGTCAGAACAAACTTTCTTTATTATTACATGTGATTCAGAACATGTGGACTTTATATCTTTGTAGAGATACTAGTGACAGCATGAGATCCAGGGCAACAGAAGATCAGCTCTACTTTCCCAAGAAACTCACTCATTCATTCCTTTCTTTGACGCCAAGGAATTACACAAATCTCTGCCCTTAACTTTTTCAGATCCTGTAAGCCCTAAGATCTCCAATGGGAAAACCTAGCTGTGTCAATGCTTAAAAACTGTGGCAGATTTTCTTTATTAACAAAATTATCACCAACAACATTTGCCATTTCTGTTTTGCCCTTTTGTAGCCTTTACTCCTGCCTTTTATGTCTTCAGCAGTGGTAGAACAGCACAAGGTGAGAAATTATTGTTAGTGCCACACACATCTGACAGCATTGCTGTAACTCCTGTATTATAAAACATGACATTTCTTTCAGAAGGCAGAAGAATTCGGGACACATTGCAGTTAAACTCCTGTCAGTCTTTGTGTATCTCTTCATTTTGTTTTATTTTCAAATGAGGACAGTTTTCAAAGTGTCATAAGATTATGTGGGGAGGACACTGGCAAACAGGGTGATATTCACACTGATAATGGAAGTTGCTGTGGCAGCACCTTCCAAGTCCTACAGCAACTTCGTAACAAGACCTATTGTCCCATCAACAGGGAGAAATATTCGAAGAAACAAATTATTCTCTTCCATTTCTCCACGTTTAAAGGGGGGTTCTTGGTCTTTACATCGACAAAATGGTAGAACCAACTAAAGGCAGAAATACCAAACTGAAAAATGCAGACGCACAATGAGTTATTTAAATTTAAGAGGCAGCAAAGTATATGCCATTGAACACGGGCTTGTGAAGAAAAAATCACGTCGCAGTGTTCTTACTCTCATCTTTACATCCACAACAGGCCTACAGACCTTACAAATAGGAATGAAACAGCAACTGCCATTTTGTTTGACTTCAGTAAGGCTTTTGACTGCTTTGTGTGACATTTTACAAGCAAACTAGGGAAACACAATCTACTGAAACAGACATATTTGGGTTATAAACCTTCTTGCAGGATTGATTGTTTTTTCAAAGTAATTATTAATATTTCACTGTCATACTAGAAAGATGTTTCAGATGAGACCTATTCTGGTCAAGGTACCACCTGCTATTTTCCTGATTATTGAGTTAAACACTCTAGCTGAAGGGAGCGTTCGTGTTGCACTTGCAAACGGTATCAAATTAGCAACAGTTGAAAGATAAGGTTAATATTTAAAGTGGTCTTCACAAATTGGAAAATCATCTAATGACAGAACGAAACTCAAAAGACAGATGAAGCATTGTATTCTTAGCAGAAATAAGAAGATATACACAGGCAGATTTAACAGCTGGAATGTTTGCAAGGCCCTTTCCAGATGGAAAAAAACCAGGATGAAAACTTGTAAGAAAAGATTAGAGAAAAAAGATACAAAAAGAAAAAAAAAAAGTCTTGTTTAGTCTGGGCAAGTGAAGATGAAGGGGCAACGCAAAGGAGGTCCACAAATATTGGAAATACAACTGCAAAGCAAAAGGATATGCAACAGATAAGTTGCACCTTGTAGACAAGATTTAGGTTGAACACAAGGAAAATTAAAATTAATCATAAAGACAATGGATGAAAACTGTTTAAGGAGGACAGTGAATCTCCACAACAGGATGTTTTTAATTACAGGTCAGACAAAGTTTTCTTAAAAGTGACTTGAGTGCAGCCGGCATTACGTGGTCCAAAAGAATGGATCACAGAAGCTGCTCAGGTCCTTTCTAATTCAAGAACTTTCATAGCAAAAAAAATGATTCCTGTAAGAAGCAGCTTAACTCTCACCTTGCTAATCCTTAATGCCATTGGAAGCATTCCAAGTCCTGTCATTCATCGCTTACAAAAGAGAATATATTTATTTAATTATGCAACCTGAACGTCTGTAAAATGTTAAATCTATGCATGTGCACGTGGGAGATGAAAAAGCTGTTCAGGTAGCAACCACATTTTTAAACCCTTTAGTCTTTGAATTACTAGGAAATTTTTTCACTCTTAGGGTAATTGTTATACGTTCTTTGCATAAACCCAAACGATAAAAGCAGCAAATCTGGCAGGTAGTTGGGAGGGAAGTAAGTAAGGAAATTGGCTGAATATTTTGAAAGAGTGTAATGGTTCACAGGCACAGGATTAGAGGTGCATCAAATTCTTGCTTTGATGCTAGGTGCCATTTCTAAACAGCATGTGGGTTTTTGTTAGTTTTTTGTGTTTTTATTGATGTGTCTGTGTGTGGGGTTAGCGCAAGACTGAAATCTTAACTGGGAACTCTGACTTAATATATATATCTGTACGACGTAAAAAAAAAAAATGGCATTGAGTTGGGCATTTTTATACAAGACATCCAAAGTTCTATATATGATAGGGAGACTGAACATTTTGAGCATCTGGATAAGTCTTAGTATGCTAAAAACAAAGGTATTTTTAATGATGTCCTTTCGAACAGCAATAGCTATGCCAATCTGAGTGGTGTGAGCACTAAAAAAAATGTTGAACAGACTTAAATCTGTGCAGAGCTGAAAATCCACTGAACGTATTAAAACAGACCATTTCCAAACACATGTAGCTCTTTGTAAGGGCGATTTCGTGAGAAAGGTGGTTTATTTTTCCATGGTCCTCAGAAGTATTGAGGTATTCATGATGCTCTAGCTATTTCTGCAAGATCTCATTTTAAAAAAAAAAAAAAAAAGCTTTAGAAAGTCACTATCACTGTCCACATAGCCCAGCTACTCACACTGACATGAAATCTCTTGAAAAATCCCATTCTCATTCTGAGGAGTCCTACATCTGAGGCGTAATTCCTTCTCTTCATGTATCAAGACTTTGAGTCTTACTTGTCGCTACTTTTATGTATTTGTAACCATTTATAGATTTTTGTTGGATGAGTTGTTCAAAAGGGTGTTAACTCTGGAAGACAGTAACAATAAAGACCTTAAAAATGAAGCAGGCCTGGTGAGTAATCAGGAATGTATGAAAAGAGGAGAAGTGCTGCAAAGCTGAAGCAAGAAAGGAGGCAGGAGAGCTCAGATGGGCTCGTGGAGCTAGCAAGTACTTTGTGTGCCACCGGGAGAAAAATGTAAGAAGTGGTCCAAGACAGGGATTGCTCCACATCTATTTAGTTTTGGGTAAACGATTTATTCTGTGCTTGTGAAATCCCCATAGGCTTAAAACCATTTTTTTAAAGTGAGACCAATTATAACAAGGAAAATATAATATAGCATGACTCATGCTATAGCATGAAATAACTCTAGTTAATTCAAAACAGAGGTCAAATGTAGTTGTGCAGATTTATATGCAGGCTTTTCTTTTTTTTTTTTGTTTCACCGTCTGGGTGGGACGGGCGCCCTGAGGACTCAGGGCAATGTCCTTCTCTCAGTGGAGCCAACAGGCATTTTTCCTTTGACTTCAGCGAGGCCAGTCACTTTGAAGGAAATTATCAGATCAGCAGTTTTGACCTGACAGAAGGATATTAGACTGAAAGAAAATAGATGAGAAAACAAGTTTTAATTAACAAACATGAGTTGTTCGGAGGAATATGCTGACCGTGTGAATTATTTCTTTTTTCTCACTTTGTGGAATGGAGGAGTCAAACCGAAGTTGCCCTCACCTTGACCTTGAAGTATGTCCACCTTTTAATTGTGCTCAGCACAAAGAAAATGGAATCCTGTGAAGCAGCAGTGTGAGCCTGCCAGCTTTAGTGCTCTGTCTTTGTGTAAGACTCAGTCTACAGCTACACTTCAGCTTTCTTGTTTATTTTGTTGAGCATTTCATTCTGTGGCTTCGACCTTTTTTTTTTTTTTTTCCCTTCTTTTTTTTTATGGTCTGATCAGTCTTTTTAAAAATTCATCTGCTCCTGATCTTGCCCTAAAGCTGAATAACAGTTCCAAGAACACCTCCTGTGTCATAGGCTTAAAACTAAAAATCAACCAGGAAATAACAAGATTTGAGGAAGACTATAAAAATAAAACTGCTTGGGGCCGTAGGGTGGGGGGTACTAGGACTTAGATGGCTAAAAAAGAAATGAAGACAAAGGCTTTTCCTAGAGAGAAAAAAGGAATCAGTGTATAACCCAGCAGGATAATATGTTTAAGGAAAAGTTAAACATTAAAAAAAAAAGCAAACCAAACCCCCAAAACAACCAAAACCAAGAAAAATCAGTAGACAACAACAGTACTAATAAAAGCAATGATGTTATATTGCTTCCAAACATCACCTGAAGAAAGGACCTTTGTCAGAGCTGGGATTTTAATTTTCCTATTATTCTGAATATTCTGGAAAGGGATAGAATCTCAAAAGACAAAGCAACATGGAACAGGATATGGGATATTGAGAAAGGGAGTTGATTATGTTTTATCACACACTATAAGCAGCAAACTGCAACTTAGCTCAAGTTGCTCGCAGTAACATCCATATCTGTCTGCGAGACTGCAAAATTGTGCTACAGAATTTACAGTGAATATAGATCCAAATTAATGGAACTGATTTTCTTCTATAAAATGATGTACGCTGTACCACCGACAACCTGTATGAGATGATTCTCTTGGGTTTTTATGGTTTCAGCTGTTTCCTCAGAACTGCAATGTGAACAATGCTTGGCACCCTTACAGCAGTTAATAGGAAACACTGTCCTCTCTTACTGTGAGAAAATTCTTATGTTTGGACAAAAAGTGATTCTACTATGAAGCAAGAAAAGACTATAACGGACAAATCCTTTTGACAGTCATAGAAGGCAAGGTGCAAACAGTGCTTTCTGTGGGGAAGAACAGGACTTTTTCTCCATCGGGTAGGATGTTTTTAACATCATGAACCTTTTTTATTTATGGTGCATTAACTTTAAACACAGGTTAGTGGTTGTCCACTTGCTACAAAAAAAAAGTTATGACATCTTGAATAATGCTGTCAATTGGACGCCATCAACTGATGTAGGGTGACAGAGACAGAGCTCAGAAACACTCTCCATGTCACTGTAATTCTTATTGCAGATTGTTTATGCTAAAGTCAGTTACCTGAAAGGAAGCTTTTAATCAGAGAACCTTGCGTTTTCAAATTTAGCTGCCTTTGTGTGCTGTTGTCGTTACTTCAGTACACTGGGAATGCAGTCTTGGCTCAGTTGAAATCAATTGCAAAACTCTCATAGATTTTAACAGTGGCAGAATTTCAGTTGATATGATTTTGAACAACATTAATGCCCCAGGGTGTTTCTTTTTGTTAATTGATGGGTTACCTAAGTGGTATGTATAGGTTAAATAAAAATAGCAGGAAAGACACAGCAGTTAACAGTGGTAGTAAGTGGCTGGGAAGAATGGAGAATAAAAACCCAGAAGCTGACAGAAAGCAAGAAAAGAGTATTGAGGGGCTGGGCTGGGGGGGGAGGGGGGAGGAAATAGTGCAAGTATGCCATGAATAATATTCTTGTAACTCTGAGCTGGCACTAGATATGTAGAAATAAGTAGTACTAGGAAGATCATCAGAAAGAGGTGTAGGATTACTAGAATTTTATTTATGTCTCCACACCTTTTTTTCCCCATTTTCCTTTCAGAAACTAATATTCTAGTTGGACTCTGCTGTGCTTCTGTTACTGAGCTCCATCAGGTAGATCCTACACTTTAAAAATGAGTCCTGGGGAACGTTTGAGTGATGGTCACCCTCTTGCTACACTGCTGTGGACTGATCTAAGAAATGATTTGGAACTGGAAGGAGAAACACCTACGTGTTCAGCTAGTGAAGTGGGTTTCAAAGATGAAACTCATGTTCTTTGTAGATCACATAAAAATGGAGAAAAATTAAACAAATCGAAAAATGGGCTACACTTGCAAAAAAAGTATTTCAACGAGAGTTCTCTTACCATATTCCTGGTTTGCTGTACATAATTTTTAATGAAAAGACTTTCATAAAAATGGCAGCATATATTTTTCTGTAAACAGGTGCAGGTGCAGTTAGAGAATTTTTATGTGACCAGAAATTTAGAATAGGTACACTTTAAAATGTTTGGGTTTGACAGGATTTTTAGACATCTGAATAAATACCAGGTCCTTGTTGGCACAACTATATGTGATCAAGAAATATAACCCCATCAAAATTACTTGAAGAAAACATTAATGCTTAAAACATTCTACACAAGTAAAGCTTAAAAATGTTAGTAAGTAGGAAAATAATTCTGGAGTTTAATTCTGGAGTTTTCTAGATTTATTTTACTGAAGAAACTGTGAGTGGTTTTTTTGTTTGGTTTGGTTTTGGGCTGTTTGGGTTTGGTTTTGGTTTTGTTTTTTTTTTTTGAAACCCATTCAGACGTTTTCAAACCACTTCAATTAGAACTATGTGATGTACATATGTGGAAAAAGTTATCTCCCAATTAAGTGTAACTAGGCCAAGACATTATTCTGAATTTATAGTAATTCTGAAATAATCTTAAACAAAACAGCGAAATCAATGGATTGTCCAAAAGAATCATATATCAGAAAGAAACAAACTGTCTTTAAAAATGTGAGGTTAGTCCATAAAAGATCACTATTTGAGATATTGATTTTTCATGAGTATTATAATAACGTCACAAGGTACTATATTCAATTTGATATAAGGTCTTGTTTTCTGTAGGCTGGATGAGAAGTTATAAAGACAAGCAACTATTTCCCAGTGTTCACTTGTAAAAATATCTATTTCTAGTTGACATGCAACTATTTCTTGATGTTTACTTGTCAAAGTATCTATTTCAAGTTTTAGGTGGACAATTGCAAATCCAGTACGGTAATGAAGTTAAAGTTCCTGGAATACGGCCTGGCTTATGTCTGAAAGCAGTTTATAAGATACACTTTGAACTTGAATGCTGACAATTGTTTCTCCCTAAAGACTTCTGGCTTTGATGTTGTTTCTTTTTGGTGCAGTGGGTTTTTTTTTTGTTTGTTTTATTTTTGCTTGGTTTTGCTGTTTTTTTTTTTAAGGATTCATAGCTTGTTTTTTTCAACATACGATTTGTATGACTGAGACATGTTAAACATGAAAATGTGCAGATTTTTGAAAAATGTTTTCCTAATATCATCGTGACTGAGAAATTAAATTCATTTTTTTTTATACGTATTTCAACAACAAACCATAGACAACTTGATCTGGTTTTTGGTTTTGGTTTTTTTTTTTTGAAAGCAGAGATAATTTTTTTTATATACTCTTCATTTTTCTGCTTTATCAGAAAGTCCCTGGAACTTTCTGATTTGGCTTTTGTACATCTGATTCATCACCTGTCTAAGGCCTTGCATTTTGAGAATCCTTGAGGAGATGAAACTGGTAAGAAGATCAAGATCTATGGTGTTAGTGTGGTTACTTTTAGATGTCACGTTGATTTTATTGTCATCAATCCAGACAACATGATTACTTTACATGGAAAAGCATTCTACAAGACAAATTCATCTGCGAAGTTTCTCCACTGAAACTGGTTAAATAAGACTTCAGACAATTTTGTCCCACAGTGTTCTAATATAAGCTTGTATAGATGCAACAGAAGCTTGGAATCCTTTAATATAACATAAGATAATACATAATCATTTATTTTCATCATTTGAACAAAGCTGCAAGATAAACATGCTCGTTTTCCTTAAATATTTTGTCTATTCTGAGGAAAAAACATCAGGAAGGGGTAGCAAACAAAATCTGAAAACCATATCTGCAATTTTAGGAGATACTATTTTTATGTGGTTGGAAATATATCTTCCTTGCTTCATTTCCTTTCAATACAAGAATATATTTGGCAGATACACTCTCTTACTGATGGTTTATCAAATACAGAGAAAGGTTGGGGAGGAGAAAGAAATGAAGTAGAAAAATCTTTAACTAATTCCAAATCTGTGCCATCATCAATAAGAAAATCTAACTGCAGTGTCATCATGATTTTACAAGAAATCTGTATGATTTTAAATTTGGTGGGGTTTTTTAGGTAAGAAAATATTTCAAAGGATGAAAACACAGATTTTCCATTGCTAACTACTGTCTCTTATTAAGGACATTAAACGAGTATGTAAAATTGCCACAAAAAGTTAAGAAATATAAAAGTCTCTGGGAGATCCATATGGAGCTCAGAGGTCGTAACATTAATATACAAAGAGGGATGCATGAGAACATGAGACACACATGCTGCAAAATCTGAGTTATTTAAGATACAAAGAAATTAAAAGAATAGCTAAAATTCAAAGAAATGCCTAATGTTGTAAAATCCTGATTGACTTTGTAAAATCTGTTCACCCTTTACATCTTACTGATTTCTATTAAAATGAAATACTCCTTATGCTTACTGACTGCTTTTAGTGTTCTTACTCTGTCAAACTAAAGCAATTAACTTCCTCTTGTTAATTCACTTACCAAAAAAGAGGTGTACAAGTAACTTTTTTCATACCACCAAAAATAAGTCCCAATCAAACCTTAGAATTATCTGCATAATTTAGGTGTCATATTTCAATATTTAAGTATGCATAACCAGAAATGTAAAAATACAGCATTGTCCTCACCAGGCTCAAAATACTTAAGGATGGAAGCTCACGAAGCGAAATAAGCATTTCACACCTTTAATTATGCTATTTGGGTACTCTGAAGTGTTATGACGTTATTTTCAGCATTCTTGTTTTTCATGGCAGATTAGGGACTAATTTACTAGTTAACGGAAACCATCGAGATGCCAGTAATGAGACTGTCATCTGCTTCAGCCTGGCGACGCTGCCTCTCTGTTTCTGCCTGTCCAGGCAAAGACAGTGCAGGGGCAGTGCATTCCCAGCCTTTCTTTGGTATTTTATTTCACAGTGCTAAGCCTTCGTCACTGGATCTAGACCAAAGTGCCTGGAAATCATCTAGGATGTGCAAGATATGTGTGGATTGCAACGGAAGTCAGAATCAAAAATGATGCTTTCAGCATTAGCAAGTGATAGAAAAAATACATCTCCCTGGTATTTTTTTACCTTCGTACCTGAGTGTCAAAACAATTATTTTCATAACTAATATGTGAAATTGAAGGGAGGAATGGCCTCTCCTGCTCCAGTAAGATATGTGCTTGCATCATACTATGTCTGGCTGTACTGGCAAAGTTGTTTTCGGCTGTACTGGATCCAGGTCCTTCCTAGGTGATCCCTCAGTCTATGCAGATGGTAGAACCTGGGGCTGTTGTGGGAATGGGCAGAAGCTGAACTCTATAGAGGACTGAAGAAATTCATTCTCCAAGAATTTTGTGCATCCCACTTGCAAAGACCAAAGAAGTGGTCGGCGATTCTGCAGTATTTTCACTTTACCCAAGTGGTTTTTCATGCTTTAAGGTACTGTCTTTTCCTGCGGACTTTAGACTTCTTCAAAGAAGATTAGACAAGCCTAAATGCTCGGAGTCTGGATTTGTGGTGTGGTCTTACATTGTTTTGGGCACGTGAAATTACAGTGCAGCAGTAGCCCCATGGTAACCATGTGCAAGCTTTAAATCATAGGATCATAGAAATCCTTTGTAAATGCAAAATAACTATCCCACTTTTTACTGGGGATTGGTATAATCTTTATTTTTCTTGTGCAGAGCAGGAATGTGGAGAGTTGCCAAGAAAAAACTGGAATTTGTTAAGCCTATGCACTGGTTTATATCGCAATAGTTAGTTCATTACAACTGTATCTTGTCTCACATTCAGATAGAGGTACCTCCTTCTCTCCATTATGTTCAAATTAAAACGTCCCAAGATGAAAAGTTTTGTGTTCAGTTTAGAAACCTCTCTGTGTCATAGTGAATTATGGGGGTTTAATTGGAACCTAAGCACCGCCTAGTTCAGATCGAGGATATTGCCGTTCATCTAATTTCCTAAATCAGGTTAACAAGGGAACCTTGGTTAGACTTTGGCACATTGCTGCCTCCCTCCCACGAGTGCACCCGGTTTCTTAGAAAAATATTGTCCAAATGAAGCTGCTGACAGAGCTTAGATACTGCAAGGCAGGCTATATAAAATGAAGAGTAGCTGTTTCGACTCATTTCCTAGGTTACACTCCACCTTCCTTCACTTCAGGCTTCTGCAGCTGGCCATCACAGTCCTGCTCTGAGAGTCACTGACGAGCGCCAGCCACACACTTCAGAAATACGGCAATCATCTGCTCGTTGATGATAATGAAAGTATACTTTATGCAAAATGAGTAGCTGGCTACACATCCTTTTTTTTTTTTTTTTTTTCTCGTCACAGCTGTTGTGGTAAAGTGGATATTTTGCCTTCAGTTCACTTCTAACTATTCTCATTTTTGATTTTTATTACTAAAAGAGGAGAAGGTGTAATTTAGAATTTACAGTATGAAAAACTGATTGGTGCCATAAGCGTGTTCAGTATTGCTTTTCTTTCATAAAATACCACTAAAACAGAATTTCTAGCTGTCTTACAATTTGTTTTTTAAAGCTGGACATCACAGCTTGGTCAGCAGGGAAGTCTACCAATATAATTTTGACAATGTAGCATCATTTCAATAGGCACGCTCTGGGATTGGTTTTATTTTATTTCAACTTATTATTCATAATTTCTTCTCCATAGACTTTCAATGACATTGTTTTGTCTTGACATTATAACATAATCTGCATATATTTGCATAAAATAATCAGACTCTGGTTGAGAGTTTCAGACAAAAATCATGTGTGCTCTGAAGTAGCATCTCAGCTCAAAATGTCTACAAAGTTTATTACAACTGTAAATTAAAATCTCTGGATCTTTAATTGTTAGCTCCTGGGATCACAAACTTCAGAAGCTGAACTTAAATTTCTAAAATGTATGTTTTATAGCATCTATGTAATCTTTACAGAAGTTATTAACTGTTATCAGGTGTAATTCCTACCTGTCTCTGAATAGAATAATTAAACCATATATTCTCTGAATCTAATTCTTATAACTGAAATAATACCATGTGCATATCTGAACTCAAACTTTCTTCATCCCTTTGGCTTTTTCCAGGATTTTTCTTAGAAACAGAAAGTGTTCGTGCATTTTATCTCCCGGTTAGAGCTATCGGCCCCAATAGGGTTTCACAGAGTCTTTATGGAGGCAGTATTTACCAAGACAACTGTTTGTGCTGAATCTTCAGAAAAAAAAGAGCTTGATTGTGTAGCATTGATTCTATACATGGACTGAGGCATGAACTTGCTGAATTGAAAGAAAAATTGTTCAGAGCTGCGTGTTGTGGCAAATAAGAGATATAGTTATAAAGGCATACGGTAATGTATTCTACATTTTTACATTTGCAGTGCCGTGATCAAACTGGGACCTGTTGGTCCAAATCAGCAGTAAGACAAACTTTACAATGCTGTCATTACCTTAAACTGCTACTTCAACAGAGGTGAGCAGAGTTTTTGATTCATTTGCTAACTTGCGTTCATGCAATCTATGGAAGTGGAAAATACACTCGGAAATATAATCACAGGAAACCTGGTATCATAGCTCTTATCTCTTATTGGAGATCATCTTGGGTATTCAATTTATCAGTGTTATGGTAGAGTAAGGTTTTGGGAGCGAAGATTCATAACAGCTCTTGATATTTACAGATGACTAGTCAGATCAGCATCTGCAGTTCCTCCATGAAAATGCCCAACTTCAGACAGGGCGGTGATACCTGAAGGAGGAAATCTGTTTTGAACTTACATTGGAATCTTTGAGCTTCACTCCAGAAATGTTAAATGAGACGCAGTTTTCTTTTTTTCAGGCTGTGAAGACTAATTCTATAATTTTACACCTCTTAATAAGAACAGAGCCACTGAAATTTTTTTGGTTGTTTGTGTATGGATCCATTTGCTAGAAAAACATAGATTTCTCTGATTCTCATTGTTTCTTCCTTTTTTATACATATTTATTCATATAAATATAGGCATATGCAATAAATATAAGTAGGTGCATATGTCACAGTATCACTTATCCTCTTGCTTTTTGGCCAAAAAGTGAAAGGGTTCAGGTATCTGACTTCAATATATGAAGTTAGACTACTTTCTCCATGTTGGATAGTTAGTTATACCAAGGACGTTCAATTCAATTGCAATTTTTGTGTAAGAAGAGGACCTGAGACTTATAAGTCTTTCTGTTGACTGTCACATCATAATAAAAACTATTGCTCTGAAGTTTCTTTTTAAGGAGCCAGAGCACTTGAAAAAAGCTAAAAGTCAGAAAAAAAAGAACATTCTAACACAGGGAGGAGTTCAGATAAGACACAGAAAAAAACTGTCATTTTTGTGTGCTAGAAATCTTTGTCTTTCATCTGGCTCAATGTGGACTTAAATTGTCTTCAAAGAAAGGTTTTAAGAAACATCATCCCAGGTCACCTTCCTTTACTCTCAGCTGCTCTAACTCAAACTTTTTACTGACACCATTACATTAAATAAGTAGAAGGTGACATTCTGTAATGAAAGACAGACCTGGGATAAAAAGAAAAAAATGTCTGTCTGTCCTGGTGTAACCTCCTTGCCCAAACACCTGTTTGTGGGTAAGATAAAAGTAAAAATTAAAATAGAAACAACACACCACATCTGAAGAACATGTAGTTAGTATCACCATTACTTAGGCAAATTCAGAAAGGAAGAAACATTCTTAAAGGTATTTTAAGCATCTATGTACTGATGATTTCTTCAATAATCTTCTAGCACCATCAGAAATTTTATCCCTTTCCACGTTTATATTGCAAGATCTTAAGCTTTGCTATTGATGCCCTATTGATCTATATTTTACAGCGTCTAGCACAGTGCAGATTCTACTCTATGGTTAGTGTTTCTAGGTATCAATAATATAAATAATAAATACCACTATAACGCTATACAAACAAAGAACATTTTTTTTCACCCTTGATTTTTTGTGGTTCGTTTGTTGGTTGGTGGTTTTTGTCTGTTTTTTTATGACTTGTCTAAGCAAAGGATCTAAAAGGGTATTCAGCTTCAGTCGCACCTTCATAACACTGTTCCAGCCATTTAACCAGCCAAATGCTGAAATGCATTGTTTGCAAGCATAAAACCCTTCATAATCAGGAAGGTAACACTGCAGCTGCATGTGGACTGATTATTGCATTTTCCAGGTTTTGAACAGGCAATGGCATGGATACAGTTCAGTCAGGCTGCTTTTCTTGGAGAAGATTTTACAAAGTTAGCTGGTTTGTGGGGATCCATACACTGACAATATTCCGTGCTTGGTGCTGGCTGTCTGAATTGTCTTTAGATGGGATTTTAGTCTTTGACAGCTACTCACAAACACCTAGGAAATGTTTAACATAAGAACTATGAAGCTACAGCTGTAGTCATCTGTCATCCATGCTTGCTTTAAACTAGTTAAAAAGCCTGTTGGTAGTTCTGGGGTGGCTTTATGGTAGCATTTCTGCAAGACAAGGTCATGTGGAGATATCCAACCCACCCATTTTCAGGTTAGTTCATGCACTACACATTTGCAAATGACTTTCCCAAGCGTTTGCCATAAGAAGAGTCGTGATGGAATTCAAAAACTTTCTTCCAGTCCAAGGATGTAGGATCCAGTACTGGACAAAGTCTTTTATCATTATTGATTTATTCATAGTATTTTGCTCTTAACCTCATGCAGGGTAGCAGCATGTACCTACTAGGTCTTTTTCTCCAGCTTAAATGATAAATTTGCACAAGAGTTCATGAGACTGCAAAACTGATTAGCTACAAGTATGTATTTTTTTTCTTCAATAAAATCCCGGAAGTTAAATAACCTAGAAGTTAATATGCCCAAACTATGCTACACAAACATTATTAAGCATGAAAAATGACACATATGAAAATCAGGAAAAGTCGGAACCAAGACTATGTATTTGAATGTAATTTAGCCATATTTATACTTATATTATGACGCAAATTTAAGAGAATTTCTCTCTGTCTTGTTATGTTTATTAGGTGGGGATCGGTACCATTGCTCCAACGTGTGCCTGAAGCTGTGATGGACTTCCTGACGGACACAGGTGACTGAAAGTTGAATAAGTTGACCAATGTGATCTGCTCCCCATCTCTTTCCCTGCCACAGTTTTCCTGTGTGACTCTAAGGTGGGCCCTAAGTTCACCATCCTCAGCTTACATGAGGTCCTGCAGACTCAATCTCAGGAGCGCTCATCATTTAAAGCTACAGCCCATACTGAGCACAGAAGCACCTTGTTTAGCAGGCCCAAGAGGAAAGAGCTGTAATATTCTCCTAAATTGTGCCTAAACTTCACGAAGTGTGGAACCGTGGCTAAAACTTTGACTCTCCGGAGAAAGTATTAGGAGAAATCCTGACGATAGCTCATTAATCTGGTATCAGAACGCACCCAGTCTCTTCCAGCTCAGGTGCTCCTTGTGAACTTGTCCTTCAGATCTGCTTTTCCCAGTGATTGATCTTTATGGCTGTCCTCACTTTCACATTAATGCTTATCATAATCAATATTTTTACTTGGTTTTATGACAAGCAAAACATACTAAAAGTATATATTAGACATCACTTACATTCTCTGGGCTGCACATGAACAGTCATACCAGTTTTACTTGCTTACTTACTTACTTACTTACATATATATATGGTTTTAATATTATTATCTTATCTGGTTTCCTTATTTCTTAGGCACGATCTCAGTGTAGGACAAAGATGTTCAGGACTATATGTTTTCCAGACATCTATCCATTCAGATACACTCATATTTGAAGGATTTTACTTAAAATCCACTGAAGTCTTTGGAAATTTTGTTATGTTTTTCTTTCTTTTAACCAGCATTCTACAGAATAGAACTCAAAAATTTAGCTGACGGATTCCTATTTGCATAATTTATTTTTTTTTTCCCACATGGATAGCAACACTTAAACAGTTTTCAAATAAAGGTATAGAACTTGGCCATTTCAAGGGTCCCTTTAATTGCTATTTGCAGCAAAGGTGTGTCCTGTATATGGGGAATCATATGAACCTGACTTCATAAATTTTCTTTATTGTATATATATTCACACATATATAGATATATTTATGTGTGTGATGCATTTCTCATTACAAATATATAGGAAAAAATAATTTAACATTTCCAGTTTGACTTTCAGTTTGAGAGAGAGACTTTTTTAAGCTGCCAGATTGCCTATTGCTTCAAAGTAATCAGCTCTTACAGATAAGGGAGATTTCGATCGTTGTACAATTAATTTTATTTTAGCCATCATAGCACCTTTGAGTAACTATTTCCCATTACCACTATCTGAGTCATTTAAGAAGGAAAGTTTTTCTAATAGATACATGGAAGGCTAATTTGCAGAGCTGGAAAGGCAGATATACCAGTCATGTTGTAATAAATATGATATTATTTTGTAATTCCAGAGCATATGTACGGTATTTCTTCACATACAATCCATTATTTGTTTCTACAACACCTGTTTCCCCCAAAATAAGTCCATATAAAAGCTAAACTCATTTATATTAATCATTTCCTGATCAGGGTTTTTTTTTTTTTATTTCCTACATAGAAGACATAGATGTGGAATATCCTGAATTTTCTGAATATATACATATTTTGATTAGCGCCATTTCCAGGCTAAAGTCTTTAATCTGTGCATTTATATACACTTACACATAGGTTTTCATATATATATTGTTACAAGGAGAGGTCTGGCTTTTTTTGTCATGAAAAAGACATGGACTATTGTCTCTTCTGCTTCAGTCCTTTTTACAGTAACTTTCATCTACACCATTTCAGACAAGGCTCTGCTCTACTGGTGGGATGGAGTACCTGAAATAAAAGATATTACTTTTATCTGCAAACCCAGTTCTAACTGCTGCACTTCTTCTTCCATATTCCCTGTCCTTTTTGCTTACTAGAGGATAGCAAACATTAGCAGTAAGATAGAATGGCTGATACAACCTAGCTAGGTTGTTTGGGTCAGTGATTCTCAACTCATCTACTGCAGGTGAGAAACTTTGCCTGATTTGCCAGGCTTAACCTATCCTAGCCTGAGATAATAATCTGATTTTCAACCAACTGTTCAAAAAAAACCTGGAGAAATCAAAGCAGAATTAGAATTTACAACTAGATAGGTACGTAATCGTTTAATCACATGTTTACTCTTGTGGATTACATTCTTCATTACCAGCTGCCCCACGAACTTTCTACAGAACCAAATATCCAAATCAGGTCATGAATATTACTAGAGGCATCAGGCTGAAAGATTTACTCTAAAAGTGCAGTCACATTGCAAGGTTCCTTTAAACACAGGTATCTGTGAAGAATAATTTGATACTTCAATGCCCTGGAACACTGTCCTGGGTTGAACGACACAGGACTAATTTCTTTTCCAATGCTGGGGAAAACTGCACTTTTAGAAGACTCTAGAGTCTGAATTTGTGAAAATATTTACTTTAGAGTAATAGCTAGGCTATGTGGGATTCCAGGTCTCAGTGTTTTCAAGCCTTGCCAGGTGCAGGGATGAAGAGGAGCGAGGCTTGGGCATTTGACCCAGGCAGCCAACAGGATTAT
This sequence comes from Chroicocephalus ridibundus, assembly GCF_963924245.1. Taxonomy (NCBI): domain Eukaryota; kingdom Metazoa; phylum Chordata; class Aves; order Charadriiformes; family Laridae; genus Chroicocephalus; species Chroicocephalus ridibundus. The sequence continues at coordinate 6,178,597 of NC_086316.1, forward strand.
CTCATACCATGAACGTCACATTTGGTATAAATTAGAAAGTTTGCTGTGTAGTTTCTCTCTCCCTTGATGGCGCGGTCCAGAGAGCTTCTTGCCCCGGTGCTGGACCCCTGAGGTGTTCCCTTGCTCCTGAAGCCATTGTGCTCACAGACATTTGCTGTCCCCTGGAGACAGTCAGGTGCTTTTGTAAACACCATTGACAAAGAACATCTCAGTTCACAGGAAAGATAAACAAGCAGCTGTTAGAAAATGCTCTCCCAATTCCTCTTTCCTTCAAAAAAAAACCTGTCCAACCATTAAAAGAAGAGGTTTAACTGTCATGAAATACTGCCAGAAATGTGCTTTGCCCTCTTAATTGTTAGTGGTAAGAAGATCAATTTTCATTTTTGCTTTGTTCTTTTGTGAATTATTTTCCTCCTTTATATCAACCTGCCACCCCTATATATGTATAACATCAATTTAAAACTTTCGGCCAAAATTCCCCCAAAAGATTCAGAACGACTTTTAATGGCTTTTATTTAGCAAAAAAAATGAGAAATACATATAATGCAAAAGTAGTTTGCGCTATCAATCTATAAACTGTAAAACTCAAATAACTAAGTCCTTCAGAGTTTTGTATCGTATAGCTTCCTTTTTTGTATATTAAATTGCAGTGCCCTTAACTAAACACGAGTATTAGAATATTAATTTATTTTATCTTCTACCTAAATCATGGAGGGGGGGGTGACGGTGTTATTTAAAGACCTCTCCATACAATATATTTATTATTCTATGTTTTTTAAATTAGTCTTGAAAGCTACTGAGTGTATGTAAAGAATGTCTTTACATAACTTATTGCATATTCACATCAAACCCATCCAGATAAAATTAACAAAGAAAACAAAACACTTGTAATTTTTAGGCATTATTTAAAAAGCCTGATTAGTGCAAAATTAATTCTATTAGATAAAATTGTTCCAATTTCTGTCACAACAAAATTGTTCAATCTATGTATTAAAGACACTTTGCCCTCTCTAATGTAAATTAATCAAACTACAGTTTTCAACTATCCCTTTGGGAAACGTCTGAAAAGAGTTCTTTGATGAGACATTTCTTCATGAACAGCTTAAAATTTTCTCCTTTTTTTTTTTTTTTTTAAATTTTCTTCAGATTCTTATTAGCTTCAAATTCTCTGGTATGCTTGAAGTCATTCTCTTCCTCTTTTACAATTAAAGCCTAATTTTAGGCTTATTAGAGCAATGGGCAACTATTTCTTTGAAAAATAAATTTTAGACTGGGGCTTAACAGGTTTCAAATAATTGTGTATAAGTCTCAGTATGAGATTCTGATGAATTGGTAGCTAAAAATTAGCAAGCTTCTGAAAAGACAAATGTATAGCTCCATGTTTCCTCTCCCAGACAAATATTGAAATGGAAAATTTGACGTATTAAAGAAAACACAGTTCATGTTTTGCCTGTTGTGAAATGACAGTGAATTTGCAAATCTCTAAAAGGCAGTAGAAAATAGGAAAAAAAATCATATAACACTGCTGTCATTAAAACATCAGATTTGACTAATGGTGGTTTCTAAATGAGTGTAGCATGTAACAAGGACATATAGTAAACATTATATGTCAATATATGAATGTGTGTCAATGTAATGTATACGTGCATCTATATACGTAAGGCAATAGGAAAAACTGGTGGAATTGAATCCCATTAATGGATTGATGGAATTAGATTTCATAAGTCAAACTTATCAATCACTTTCAGTGTCATCATAAAAGAACAACAGGAACACTGCACTTCAAACCTAGACAGCTTACTAAAGTACTATGAAGTATTTTAGCGTGTAATTTGGTTTTTGAGGTTTTATTTGTCCAAAGAAATAAATAAAGGTCTCAGTTATACAAAGACATTTATGAGTAATATGTATTGAAGTTTAAGAGGCAATGCTTAAAATTCCAATTGTGTTAGGATATTTACACGTCTTTGGGTTTTATTTCATGATCCTGAAGACACTTATGCGCTTATATAGCTTTATTCATAGAAATAATCTTATTTGAATTCTGAAAGTAAAGCAATGTGTATGCTTAACATCTGCAGAAGCTGAGCCTTGAGCAGTGACTAAGGTCTGATATAAAAAAATAAACAATTTAAATTAATTCGAATCCTAAACCCTTCAATATGTCTCCTAAATCCATCTTGGACTCAGGAATAAATGGTGTGATTTTCAGAGCTGTTGATTTTCATGTTGTTCAATGAGTTTAACATCTATGAAAAACAGTACGTGTAAATCTTCTTTGTTGGTTTGGATTTTGATTATTTCCTAAGGCCAAATATGACATGTATGTTTTCTTTTTTTTCTGATTCCCATGCTATCATTACAGCAACTTTAGAACATGTTTAGAGCTATGAAGTGAAGGCAGAGGCTAGATACTGGAAAAAAGATGTGATCTAAATTAAAAATGTTACAGTATTTTCACTACTATTTATTTCTAAATCCTTTCACTAGCCAATTGAAGCATGCAAAATTCTTACCTAACATTAAAGATAAGCTATTCTCTATTAGAACATTGTGTTGAAGAAAAGCACTTCTCTTTACTGTTTCAAATCAGAAGACATTAACAAGCAAAACCTGCATATTGGTCCAGACGTGATATATCTTCCTGTTTCATTGTTATGCTTTTGCAACACAGACCAGAAGAATTTCAATAGCTGATCAAAACAGAGTTCATCATTCAAAAATCCATTTTGTTTCTGCATTTAAATAGTTATTAGAGAAAGAGCTTTACAGGATTTATATTGTATGAAGTAGTGCTATATTTGACATTTCTAAGACTAGTGAAAATTAAAGTCTAACTATTTCTTGGATTTTTCTTAAAACTTCTTATTATGTATAACTTTTTTTATTTTTTTTTGGGGGGGAAGGGTAGGAGTGGGGTGGGGAATTAGAACTAATAATAGCTTTCATTTAGAGTCTAGTACGAAATAGGTCAATAGAGGAAGTATAAAATTAAAGAGACCATGATAACGAAAGAATACCCGTGTTGTGGAGCCCTTACACAATATTCTGTGTAAGATAATAATACTATTAAGCCATCATATGGCCAGTTGTAGAAGGAATTTTACTTGATGGAAACCATAGAAATCTGAATAGGTCAGGAGGCTACATTGTCTCCAAGTGAGAAGTTTCTCTGATCACAGAGCAGGGGGAACAGAGGGCAAAGGTAACCCATAAAAAATAATGACTGAGAACTGATAATTCTAACACCATATACACACATTTACTCCTCTGAGAACTGCTAAACAAAGTGCAGATAAGTATTTTGCTGCACAACCCCCAAAAATGCACAGGAGCTTTAATGAAGGCATGGCTAATCAACAGACCTTATCTATAATGGATCATGCTTTGGATTCAGGGACAATAAGCATGTATTCAGATTATTTTTATTCATGCAAGCGATCACAGTTTATCTCACATGAAACAGGGTTTCTTGCTTGTCTGGTAGGTAGCCTGATTAAATATAGAGTTTGGTTCTGACTTTCTCATGGAAACTTACCCTTCAATTTAAGGTTCTGGAGTTGACCTGAAGTTATCTCAGGAGTTATTTTGAACTGCAGAATTGCAAAATAGTCGTTCAGTGAGACGGATTCCAATAATTTTTTTACAAAAGAATGTTTGTAAAAACAAACAAAAACTGTCACACGAAAACAATGCACCTATGTAAGTGATGCCATCATTCAGTGGTATTTGCTTTCTGAACTGCAAAAACTCTCATCAACAACTTTTGGGTATCATCTTTTAACATGCCTGATAGGATTTACATGGTTGTACTTAGACATCTCCGCTATAGATACTTACATTCTTTTCATGACCCTTCGGGTGAAAAAGCCACTTCTAAGGCATGTTTAATTTCATCCTCATGATGAAGTCTAAAAAAAGCTGGATAAAACAAAACAGGTCTCCACTCATTGAGAAGGGAGCCTTGGCTGACAAGCCAGGCTGTAGACATCTACAGCGTGGAAGTTCAAACTGTCTTAACTAAAGTGAGCATTGACTGCTTCAGTTATTGCTGGACATTTTGCATTCTCAGAGCCAGAGTTAATGAGACAAACAAAACCATGTTATTGCTATGATACAATTTTAATTGAGCAAGACCTTTTTTATTCAGGGTGAGCATCATCACTCCTCATTTTTAAGCAGCATCTGCCTATTCTTAAAGTGAAGAAAGCTTCTGGTTCTTCTTTGTTTTAGTTCATTCATTTTCTGAAGACCTGTGATCTGTTAGAAACAACAAGTTTTTGTTGAAATCTTCATCTGTTGAACACCAAAGGATGATTCTTATATTGTATAACCAATTCTTTACCAACAATTATTAAAACCAAGAAAGGCCAAGGCTTTCTCCTGCTATTTGTGATGCAGACCTTTCCCCAAGTAAGACTGTTTTACATCCTAAGTCTGAAACACGTTTTGTACACTGGAGTTGTTTGCCATAGTGGTGGGGATACAGAAAGTCTTTTTAGTGTTTTGGTTGGTTTATAATTTTTCAAGTGTTTAAGAGAAAATTTACCTTTCCTAGATTAATAATCTGGACATATAAAGGAAATAAACAGATTAAAATAGTTAATTACTTCAACTTCATTGTAAATGAAAACCTGCTACACCAGTGGTCTCTCAATCATGGACTCTCCCTTTTAAACTTAATTCTATCAATAATAGCTCCTGCTTCAATAAATAATTAGTTTTTTCTTTAGCAATTTTTCACACATATCAAAGTTCAAGAAAAAATCCTAATAAAAATCTTGCACGTAACCATTTCTAATGATAATAGCAATGTATTGAACACATAGAAGGCTATCTAAATTATTGTTCATATGCACAGTCTTAAAAAGAGGAAAATGTAGCATATACTGTCAGCAAGTGTATGAGCTCAGGAACAGGCACAGTCTCCTAGAGAATTTTCAGTTCTACAGGGCATAAAGTAAGCTAAATTCAGATGAAAATGCATGATTCTTTGTTACCCTAACCTCCAAAGAAAGTCAGGATTTTATTTGATTTTTCTTAGTCCCACGATTCAGCAGGAGACCTTAACTGTGCTTTTCTGATTCACCTGGTATCCAAAGAAAAGGGTTTGGTGTCAGTTCTGTGGGACGAATTAAACTTATCCTCAGGGATTTTGAAAACCCTAAAATAAATGTGATATAGTTTGAAAAAGGACACTAAAAATGTTTTAAATATATGCATATTTTAGTTTTGGGCCAACATTGACCCCATGTCAGATTCTTGTATCAACATCTCAATGGGATAGAAATTAGGTATGTTCTTTTATTTTACACTACTCTATTGTGTACCAAGTCATATATCCTTATAAAACTTGGAAACTGAATCTTTGAATGGTTTATCTTTTTAAGATAACCAAAATACTGTTTTCCTCTTTCCAAAATTATTTTTCATTTTCCTTATGTTCTGTATTTACCTCTTTCAGAGTGGCACAACCCTGTTTGATTTATCACATATGAAAACCAAACAGGAGAAAGATGAATCTGTGTTTCAAAAAAACCCACACAGATTTCTATTTTCTAAACCTGCATATTGTCAATAAAATAAAATAAAAGTTTGTTTTGACAAACTATATGCTGTTGTATTGACAATTAATGAAAACTGGACAGGTAGAGTATACTACAGGTACTGTAGCATGCAACATCATTTAAAATGAGGGGGGTTTTATATAATGGGAAGAAAAGCTCCATTTATAAATTGCAAGTACAAGATTGTTATTGAATGGACAAAAAGGATAGCTGAACAAAGATGAACACCACTCCTCTGATGTACCTCAGAAAGATGTAGCAGATACAAGTATTTGCTAAATTTAGAAAGTCTTTATTAATTATATGATTTCTACAACTTCATCATCTAGCCAAATCTGAACATAGCAATAAGGAAAGTTATATTTAATACACGAGGGTCATATCCTTCCACATTTCAGTAAGGTGCTGGAGATTCTTACTGAAATAAACACATATATGTTCAGCAAAGGCAGAATAATGTATTTCCACTTCGTTTTATCCTCAGAATCAACTCTGTATTTTCTTTTTGTTTGTTGTTTTTTGTTGTTGTTGTTTTTGGCTATTCAGCATGTGACACTTTGGAGAATTAATGTTTATAAAAAAAAAAAAAAAGGATAGTGTTCCAATGAATAGGGGTATACAACTCTGTTTTGATAAGAAATGTACACCAGTAACATGAATAGGAAAGACACAACAGTCCAAAAATATTACCATGTCAAAAATTAGTGTTAGAAATTAATTTCTAACATCACTTGTTAAGGATGAGTAAGAGTAACTGTGTAACTTCATACTGAATCTCCTAACCTCAGGCTGCCTCCTTTAGCTATACAAAAATTGTTATAGTGGTATGAAAGCAAAATGGAAATAATTTTATTTAATAGCACCAACTACCAGTAAAATATTACTTTTTCTGTATAATTCAGCAGATCCTTTCAAAATTTTAACTCAGAAACTCTTCCATTTTACTTATAAAAGAAAGCTATTATTTATAATTGATTGGTAAGGATTAAGTAGTTAAAGTTTGACAAGGGTCCTAAATTTGTGACATTTTTCACATACTTGAAAGTATTTGAATACAGTAATGATAAGATATCATTTCCTTGCTGAGCTAGATAGTGTGAATTTGAATTTCAGGTTCTTATTTCTTCCATGTCGACTCTGCTTCAATTGTTAAAAACAAAGGTACTGTTAGTTGTAAAACTGATGATCTCACCTCCTGCCAAACCCTGTTTTTAAATACGCTTATTTCTGAGTCAGGAACTAGGTAGGGACTATCTTTTTTAAAAGACAATTTCGTGGGTAGAAAGTTGAGGCAGAGGGAATGGCTGGATATACACCTACTTCAGGTTCATCATCTTCAAAATGTTTTTATTGAAAAACCTTTTATTAACAGGTCGTTCTTTCATGCCTTTTCACTTAAGGTATGACTATTGGATCAATCTGAAAACAGTACTTTGTTCCATTTCTTCACTGCTCTATCTCAAAAGGACATTAATTCCTATAGAGCATCAGTGAAATATGGACCCGAAGAACTACCAACCCACGCTACAAATGAGACATACAAGACAACATCTCCCCATTTCTCATACACATCATAACCATGTTTTGCTCTTGTCAAGGTATATGGATAGCTATTTATTTGTGTCGTGTGAAATGAGTTTTGAAATACAGAATGAACTCAAAGCCATGGAGACATTAGGTCATTATCAGGTGTCTCAAGCATCCTTTCTAATTAGAATGGGTATAGGGAGAATATTCATACTGTCAAGCATGAAAATATATGGAGCAAACGATGTGGAATGCACATGCAACAAAAGAGATGCATATTAACAAAAACCAAAAATGCTGTTTAGAGTTGAGGTTTTATAATCAAAGTTAATTACAGTAAGAGAGAGTTTTAAGTTCAGCTTTTGTTAATTATGCAAGTGTTGTGTAAAAGAACCAGAGGTTAATTTTAATTACATATTTGTTTTCTACCTAATCTACTATAGCTAAAATTTGAATATCATCACCACAGAACAGATGCTGTCCACTGTCATAAAATAAGCTTTCATTTACGATGTTGGCATTTGAAATTTATTAGTGTTATGGTGACTGACACTTTGTATTTATGTTGTGATTGATACAGTAGAAAGATAAGACTTGGCAGTATATTAAAAAAAAAAAAAAGTATTTAATGTGTCCTAGTTCATTCAAAATAGGCAAGTCAATTTCGGAGATCTGGAATTTCAAATCATGAGAGTCTATAATTATCAGAAGACACATAAGTATCACTTTAATCAGGAGAGAAAAAAGCATGTCAAAATACAGTAACATGGAACATAACTGCTCTCTGTAGAATGTTTTTTTCTTTTTCAATTTTTATTTTTTTTGTAATATTGTTTTAGAACTTTACAGTATGACTTACTTATACATGCCCAGAGACCAATAACTCTAAATTACTTTGTTCGGGTGCCATCTTGAAACTGAGCAGAGAACTAGAGGAAGGATTTAAAAGCTAGTCTGCATGAGGACAACAGCAGCAATTCTGTGTTCAGCACATGCTACCAACTGCTGTGCCGAAATCGACAGAAATCGATAGAAGTCAAATGTGGAAGTGCTAAGGAATAGGTCCAGTCATGTTCACACTGGTCACTCTCTCGTTTACTTGATGTAGAAATGCTAAAGCAAAAAGCAGTGTAGTTTTAAAAAGTGACAACAAAAGCCAACCACACTGACCCGAAAATGAAATAGTGCCATTTGAAATGCTTTCTCTTTGCCAATTGCATTAAGTGACAAAGCTGCTGCCAACTTCAACACTGCAGAATAGAGGTTTTAAAAGAGAACCTAAGTCCTCATCAGGTTTAATTTTATGGACCTGTTCGGTATAGGGATATATATCTGCACAACACAGAAACACACATACAGAGCAAGTTGAATTGAAAATTTTCTTGGCCACAAAGCCTGCTGATTTGTCAAAAATGAAAGGTTTTGTAGAAATGTTAAGATTTTATTAAAATTTAACCTAAAATAAAAAACATGAAAAGGAATCATATGGTCCCATTTTCCATTTTGAAATGGTTTTAGTCATTATTTAATTCAACTCCATTTCAAATTAAAACTTAAATGGTGTTTTTTTCTATTAACTTACATATTAAGTTTTATTTATGACAGAAAAGAAAATGTCTTCTCAGAAGAAAATTTTCAATTTTAGCACAAAACCAACAGATTAAAGTAGTGACCTACTGAATTTGTTTATCATGCACTTCTGTAGGCATTCGTAAGTATGCATTAATGTTCTCAAAACTTTAATCTGTGGATCTTAGTTCATTATGTGCCATCAAACATGAAATCACACAATCTTTGAATACTTTTGTTAATTTTTTTTTTTTCATTTTGGGTGATATTTGTATTTTGTTCTTCTGATGAAACCAGCATATTGTTTCTTTTTCTTGTACAACCATATTTCTTGGATTATTAAATTGGGTTATTCTCCAAATAAATTATAGACCATATGATATTTTGGACCTGAAAGAAATGATATTCTAAAAGATTTGAAAGATTTTCTACTCTTTAAGGAACTGGTAAATATGGGTATGTGGGAGGCATCCATTTGTTGCAATTATGTTTTAAGCATCTGATAGCAAAATCTTGAGAAATTCACACATTTGTGGCTTTCTGGTTTTCTCTCAAGGCTTTCCTATTCAAAGATGGTTTTTTAAAGAATATTGCTAATTTAATTTGTGTCCTACTACATGAAACACAGACTTGCACTTTTTTGTTTTTGTTTTTGTTTTTAATTCAAAAGGACAAATGTTAACAAGAAAACTTTTCAAAAACAATTTTTATGGTAAGGAGGTCATCTTCAGTTCAAGGGATTGGAGATATAAAACCTAATTAGGATGCCCTTAACATTTTTCTGACGCAGGACAAAAGCGAAATGTTCCAAGTTCCTTGCAAAACAGTGGAAAGATAATTTGGTAATACTATGAGTGGATTATGCTGCTTCTCTTCGCCTGATATGATCACTTGGTGCATCCCTTTCCTTTGAAATAACAATTATTTTGGTCTGCTGTTTCTAAGAAAAGACTGATGAAGGTTGGTGTTGTTTTTCCTCTCAATTCTGTCAGCTGCTGATTTTTAATACCGCAGTCCCACCGCCAGTGACCACTCTCGGACTCAATTTGCACATGCTCAGACTCTCCAGTGGCATCACTTCCTTTAGGAGGTAAAATGTTTTACAGATAGGGCCCCGCTTGGAAGAGTTTGATCCATAAACTGATAATGGAAATGAATAATTAGCATGAAATTCTTCATCAAAGATTAAACCTGTGACAAAGAAAATGGATGTTTTTTCTTAATCTCAAGTTTCCCTGTGCTAGCTAGAAAGGCAAAAATAATGACAGTGATACACAAGCAATCTGTATTCGGACATAATTTTCAAGGGCTAAATACTGATTACACTACCAGTATAAGAACAGTTGTATGGTTATGACATCTGGATTTCTCTAATAATACTTATTATCCTTACTATTGAGAGTACAATTCTTTTTCTGTGTCAGAAGTATAACATTTTTGAAGGAGCATGTAGTCATATAGTTTGTCTTTTAGTCTTTCTTATTGAATCCACCCTTCCAGGAGAGAAAAAGACGTGATTGTCGACACAAAAAGGAAGAAACAGCTACTTGGTAGCGCAAAGAAATAATATTAATTGTCTAAAACTCTTTCCCACTTTGAGGACTAGCTGTCATCATCCGCTCCTGCAGTGAGCTGCAGTTAAATATAGTCCTTGTCACACCAATAAACCCCTTTACAGCCCTATTGTCAAAGGTAACACCAAGACGTGTTACCAATTTGTAGCATCCGAGTTACAAAACACACTGCTTAAATTCCCACCAGTTTGTTACGTTCAAATTCTTCTTTGCCGGCAAAAGCAACACATTGTGCATGCAGAACCAAGAATTCATTATTAGTCTAACTGGAGCCTCAAGAGCCTAATCCACTATTAGTCTCGTCAAAATGGCACTAACACTTCTATAGTTCAGGTTAGAGACAGTTGAAATGGTATGCGAAGAAACATTCCAGTATCTATCCCTTCTCTTCTGGTGCTATATTCACCTCTGGGACCTCTGGCAGATGGCCTCTGCATGGATATGAAGAGTAGTCATCACCTGTCCCAGAGGCATTTGGATGTATTTTCCAGCACGCTTTAGACCTTCCTCTTTCATCCCAGGTTTGCAACCACACCCTACATCCAGTTTTCTATATAAAGTGAGTTGGGTGCCTCTATGCATTGAGTAAATGTTTTGCAGTCTCTTTCATACTCCTAGTTTGCTCAGCCTCTCAAGGTTGCATTGCTCTCCTGACCACCAGTTGACTACTGATTAGCTTTTTATATCTTTGGGACATCCGGTATGATCTTGTGCCTGCACCTTCAAGTCCTTTGCTGTCATCCCATGCCTGTGCTCCTCCGTGCTGTGTACATAGTCTTCAGCAGTCTTCCAGATGTTCAGACTAAACATAGTAGTAAGAATTAGACAATTTCTGGTACAGCCAAAGAAGACAAGCCCAGAAAAAGTCCCTGGCTACTTCAAAGCAAAGCTCATGGCCTCCTGCCAACAATGGCAATGCCGTATTTTCTGGGCTACAAGGCCATAGAGTTGAGTAGTTGCTTCAGTGATCTAGAGTTAAGAATACACTGGGGAGCTGAATAAATAGGATAAATGGAAGGACTGTTTCTGCTTCTGTGTTTTTGTAGTGCTCTTTCTTTTCGCTTCTATCCCTAGACTCACTTGTGCTAAGCTAATTGAGAGAAATGAAAGATAAAAATTAAGGAGCTGGTCCAAAGTGTTTCAAGATTAAGTCAGGCATCTCTGTCTTGTTTTGAAGGGTGTGTGTGGGGAAGATAACAAGGACATGAAGCAGACAGTTCATGGGAAAAAAAATAATAATAACCCCCCCTGAAACAACGCACAATTAAATAGGTCAAATAGAGAAGACACAGCTGTGGAGGCAGAGAAGAGAATTATGGTACAATTCACGGGAATGCGTGACTACATTAGCAACAGCCTTTGGTATTTTGGAGACAATCTCATGAAAAAATGTTTTTCCACCTCCCAAGCCCAGACATATGAATATTTCCTCTGAGCAGTCCTCCCTGTGCTGTGGGAAAAGGTAGCAAGATAATCCCTTGCAATACCCGCCAAAGGTAACACGATCACTGCGCAAGAAGGCACACTTGGTAATGCAAAAGGCAAGTTGGCAGCTTTCTGTGTCATATCCTAACTGTGAACCTGCCCAGCTGGAGGTCGTCTCACAGTATTTATTTGCTTAAAATCCCTATTCATTTCTAGCCAATATTTCATTACAGTGATAATTCTGTAACTGACTGCTTGGAAAAAATAAGGAACAAATGAATCCTTATGCAACTGATGGTATTTAACACATTTGTGTAATGTATTCCAATTTCAAGATGCCACAAAAACATTAGATAACAGTACAGGGAAAATGCCACTATACACATGATGATCCTAAGTGTCTGCTTATTGTTCCCTCCAAATGGGAAACAAACTCCTTTTCATTTTCAACTATTTCAAAGTCCTTTGCAAATGTAGAATAACAAATGTATATCATGCTAATATAGGTAAAAGAAGTATAAAAGGCTTGATCCTCTAATTCGTACTGTCTAAGGCCTGGGAGCTCTTCGTAGTTTTGGTTGGGTTTAGCGTACAACGGTCTAACCAATTTTTACTAACTACCCAGTCTTCTTTCTTAAAAAAAACCACACCTTTTAATAATGGGGTGATTCAATGGACAGAGAGACACTTTTGCTGCTTTCAGGAAATAGAGTGGTACCTAATTGGTAACGTCGCAAGGTATCCATATAGAAGTCCTGTTTGGACATAATTAGGTATGACAAAACCATCTACCTAATGGAAAAAAGTTGTGATTTTCTCTAAGAAATGGGAATCAGCTTTATCTTTACTTACACGGGAAGAAGCTATTAGGGTTAAGAAGCGTCTCATTCCGCAATAGTCAGAACTAATTTACCAAAGTGATGGGAACAAGCAATTGCGAGGTGGTGTCTGCAAAGTGTCTTTGCTTCTTTTGCCCTTGCAAAGACTTCTTGCACAGACTTCTTGCACAGTCTGTGCCACATGGTGATACCACTTAATTTTATTTTACTTGAGGGTGGGGAACAATTTGTTTTTCCAGGCAAATTTGAGTTTCTACCACTTCCTGTGATCTGTAAGTATCTGAAAAAAATATTTATTGGGAATTTCTTCTTTCCTTCTTGGAAGGTAAGCATAATTTTCTTTAAGGAGTGCCTGGGTAGCTCTGAAATCAGTGCTGTAGAGAACAGAGGAGGAATAGAAAAAGATACAAATGTTCATAAACTCTGTGTCACTCAGTGCTCTGCCCTTCCAGTTCGTTCTAAGGATAGATTGTCATTTGAACAAATCTTCCAAAGTTATTTCTTCAAACAGATACTCCTTTTCATGTCCATATAATAAAAACTTTGCTAAGATATATACATATTTTCACAATTGGAGTCCATTTAAGCAGATAAATTATTTCCATAAACACTTGTCCAGAATCTTATAATCACCCTTTGATTAATGTATGTTATTATAATGACAGCTTTTTCCAGAAAATGTCAAAGATAAGCTTTTTTGAATGTGCTAGAACTAATGTTGATTCTGCCTGATTAAGAAACTAAAAAGTTGTCTCAGAAAAATCTAGATATAGGGACAATACCGTTATAGAATAAATACCTTCTGGTAAAGAAAGAATATAGCTAGCGAGCTGTTACATAGATGCTCAGATAATGTCGTCATCATTCTTAGAGATGATATCAGAATTCAGTTTCCTTCTCTAAAAGCAACTTAAATGGGTAATACTAACTTCAGTGTTATGTAAATTGACAGCACATTTTCTGCTTTTTCTTTTCTGCTTATTCTTACTTGGTGTGTCTGTATGATAACACCGAGGGTCTCAGCTCTCGTGGAAAGCTGGTGGGTTCACTTGTTCACTTGGCAGTGAGAATGCCAAGCTGGAGTTTTAGCTTGAAACCAGTTTCTAAGTTACCTATAAAAAACTCATCATGTGATAACTGAGGGTCAACATCTTTTTGGTGAGCTCAAAGGCAAAAAGAATTGAGAGAGAAGTAAAATAGCTTGCTGGTATTATAAACTAGGTAAGGAGAAAGGCATATGTATAGCCCAGCTCCTCTCACCATTTACTCATGGCACAGTTTGGGTGAGCTCTAACAGGAAAGCCCTGTGCTGCCGCCCTAGGCTCCAGCAAAGCAGAGGATGAACGCTGAACCTACTTCTTCCTGACTACTGGGAGACAATTTTCTTTAATCTTTTTAAACAGAAAATGGGAACGGCATTTTGCCAGCCAGTGAAGTCCACGTCTCAATTGTCTTGTGTGATTAATCCATCAAAAATACCTTTAAAACCCTACCAGTCTGCCATCAGGTCTTTGTGTCTGTCATCAAGACTAAAGGTAGTCCCGTAATAGCCCACTACCAGAAAGAGACTATAGTTAAGTCGCAGCCAAAAAACAGGCTTTAGGAGATCAGTGACCTTTTGTGCTTGTATTTAGACACTTCATTCTGTGCCTTCCTTAGTTCTTTTGTGGATTTTTCCCGTAATAAACAGCTCTGAACCTTTGTCACCTTTGAACATGCACTTACACTCCTTAATTACTTGGAATCTTTTGGAACCCGTTCATTAGCACAGGATAGAAAGTGATGAAATATAAAGAATATGTAAAATCAGTTTTGCAATGCATCACACGCAGTTCAGTGTCAGGGAACTACAAACAGTTCCTGTGAAAAAAAATAATTACATGGAAGTGAATTTTAGCAGAACAAGAGATATAATTTACAGAGTTATTTTGAAGTGAGACACTTTGAAGATCAAAGAGTTACCCCTTTATAACTTTTAACAGAAGAAGAAGAAAAAAATTCCTTTTCTAAACAGGTATTTTTGAATGATAGTGCATAGCAAATCCTGTGCAGAAACTATTTTTATTTCCCCTTAGAAATAAATTAATAAAATATAATTAAAAAGTAATTTTATTTGGAAAAAGAAGTGACGAAAGGAAAAAGAAACTGTCAGCTGATAGCTAAGCGAAATTTAATCTGAAATCATTGTTTCCTACCATGTCAGGTCTATCTCGTTCATTATGAAATACTGCTAAACTATGCTTATCTTTACCATTTAAGATAGACAGTACTGTATAATATAGAGGCAGACACTAGTACAGCAATGCATGAAACACAGCATGAGAAACACCAGATATTAGCATGAAAACAATCCATGCTTTTAAACAAAATGGGTACGTTATCCAATGCTACCTACTGCTGGTTTTAAACCCACTGCATATGCATTCTAACTGACTAAACTGTCCTTCTGAAACCTACACTCCATTCCAAACATTATAGATCATCACAAATTTCTCCAGACCATAAGACAAGATACTTATTCTATCATTCAGGTCACATTAGAGAGCTGGACAATTTTCCCAAGTCGTTGATACTTTTGAGGAGGGAGTAGTTACAGACCCCAGTGAAAATCTGTAAAACTCTGATGTCTAAATAAATAAATAAATATACGGATAGGTAGATCGATAGATACAAATTAAACCCACCTTAAACTCGTTAAGCTGGCAGCTGAAAACCACCCCAGAATTACAGGGTCATTATTTTGCCACTTAATTCTAGCGGTATAACAGGATTTTTACAGACTGTATATGAAGGCAATGAAAAAAGTCACAGCGTTGCAGGATACTATGGGTAATTACTGGTAAAGTTTATAAACCTTCTGATCAGTTTGAGCCTGCACAGAGGCAATAAGCCCCAAATAGTGCACACATTGCAGAAAAGTGAAGGGAAACGTGAACTCTTTATTGCTCAAGTACTCATTGAACTCATTTCGAAGGTTAGTATTTCTTGTGTTGTCCTATAATGCCTGTGCAAAAAACAAAACCAAAAACCACCAACCAAAAAAAAACTCAAAGAAAGAAACAAACAAAAAGATCTATACTATGCTATCGTAAAGCATAGGTTTATCCTTTAACCTATGGACAGTCTGTGGCATCAGTTAGTCACCTGGACCTTGTGGTGTTTTTTGGAGGGGGGCGGTAGAAAGACACAGCACGCTGCACAAATAAAATGGCAATGCTGGATTATATGGCCTTCCAAAAAGTTTGGAGCACAAATCTGTGATTACTTTAAGAGTAGTTTAGAAAAAAGAAATAAAAAAAATACCAAACCAAAGCTGACCAAAGTAGCTTTTATATCTTTAGACATGACAACATGCTGTGGATGTCTATTACTGCAGGGGATTTGGGGCACCTGCAAATGCACAGTTGGTGATTAGTTTTGCCTAAAAGAGATTTTATCCCACGGATTGTTATTTACCTAATGTTGGCAATAAGCACAGAGGACATCTAGTGTGCATGGGGCTGACTGCGGTTTGGTATTCATGCATACGCAATTAATGCAGGAACATTCTCTTACAGGCCCCATGAACGGACAAAATACCTGCCAATGCTTCTAATTTGTCTTCATTTTCCAACACTACTAAAGTGCCTGTAAAGTTAAATATTTAACCACACTATGATTTCCAGAAATGTGTAGGTCAATGAGAGGAAAATTCAGGCAAAGAGTGAAAGATTATTTCCACATGATTATATTTAAAACAACAAGCTGCTTTTTATCTTGTGCTCGTCAGCTGTGCCACAATGCTTATTGGCTATTAGATTTCACAAGTTTCAAGTCACATTATTTATTCATCTTCTAAACTTAGTCCTCTGCGTCTGCTTGCCTGTGTTGATACCATAATCTCACAGCCTTTGCGTTATGCATAATAGATGCCTGTCAGAAGGTGCAGCGCTGATACGCACAGGTGTTTCTGAATGCAACTATACGTGCGCTTACTCTTTGCCATGGTGACGTGCGATGTGCTGTGTCTTAAATCTCCTCTTGTCATAAAAGAAAGTACTAGCACAGCATCTAAACAGACATTTCTTCTATACTGTTCACCTTTCTTTAAGGAACAGCTAAGATTTTCTCTTTATTTTGCAAGCTTCTGTCAATCTGATGGATGGTTTGTTTTTCCATTTGGGGATAATTTCTGGGATCTCTCATGTCTTTACTCCTTTCTTTTTAAGTTCTAAAAGAGAGGAACACGTTTCAGAAATTTACAGTCAACAGATGGCAGGAGAAACCGAAACAGAAGGAGAGTTGTGATCAGAGGAGCACCATAAGACCTCTTTGTTATAACACAGTGCTAACTCGCCTTGGGATGCTGTATCTCTTCTTTATCCCGTAAAATCGCACAAGAGCAAAGAGCTGCCACCTTAGTGTTATGAGCAAAACAGATACTCCTTACCTGTAGTCTGTCAGACTTGAGAACCTCCAGCTAAAAATTGTCTTTGAAAGGCTGTGAGCAGTCTTTTTTTTGGGAAAAAGCCAGCTCTGACAGGCAAGGACTGCAGCAGACCACTCATCACCGCACATTACAGGCTTTCTGCACAAGTAGCCCCCATGCCAGGACTGAACAGGGTTTACTGTGCAGGTCCTGCTCATTCATGATATAAGAAAAGCATGGTATATGAGTCTTTATAGGGAGAAATAACATATTAATTAATGGGGATATGGGGAGCTGACCAAAGCTGGAGTAGGGGAACATTTGCAGAGAAACCTCAAAGGAAGTCAAAGGTCCCATTCAGCCATATCCTTCTGCTGGGTTAACATCAAAGAGGATTACACTGGCAAGTCACTTCTGTTATTGCTGACATTAACACAAAGGAATGGAGAGCTTCAGTAGTGTATTCCTTTATTTCGTAATTATAGTTGTAATAACAACTTCTGGGCTGGGTGAAGTCATGCCCTAGCAGGGAGGTGAATCTGCCAAAGCTATGGATTTGGGGCCATTAGCGTTTTTTTGGAGCAGAAAAGTGTCTACTCCAGGGTGGGAATTACTGACAGTCTCAGTAGGAGTTATTTCTTTTGGGTCAGAAGATGGGCTGGATAAACTAGGGATGTTCATTCTGGATCTTTGAATTGCATCACATCATACAATACTCTGTTCATCTCCATCTTTTTTTACTATTAGAAAAACAGAGACAAATAGACCAGCTACCAACTGGTAACAACTGAATTTCCCAATTGTGTTAATGATTTCAATGATTATTAAAATTTTAGGCATGCTGCGCACAAGGAATATGACCTAAAATATGTTTTTTATTCTTAAAAAGAGACTTTATGTATAATGAAATCTTTTATAAGAATACTGGCAAGGCAGTAAAAATCATTAACAGAAACTGGAAGTAGTTCAAGATATCAATCAGATACTCAAAAAGGATTCCACGAAGGAAAATGTTACACTGGTCAGGAATCTATCCTGTTCAGAAGAAGTCGTGAAACCTTCTATGTATAATTTTAAAAATAAGTGTGTAAAAGGTGGTTACTAGATGGCAATGTGTATCAGCCACAGAAATCAGTAGAAAGAATCAATGAAATATCAATAGTGAGTACAAGGAGGATAACAATAAGATTATAATTTTTTTAAATGTTAAGAAGGAAACCAATAGTCAGTACAATGTTCTGAGTTTACTCACCAGGAGGAAAAGAAGGCTGATAGTCTGTACTGGAAAAGCAAAACAATGTGCGATTTTGCCACTTTTGGGCAAGCATTAGTTTCTCCGTGTTGTGGGAGCACACAAAAGCTAGCACACAGTTGAACACAGCTCCAGTTTTTTGCTGGTAACTTTTGCAGATGTGCAGTAATAAATAACAAAGTGAATGGGTTATTGGTAGAGGCATTTCAGCCATCTGGTTGAATGAACATCATCTGACAAAATATTTCACTGAAAAATCAGGAAGCAAGATTCTGGAGAAGGTGTGGCTTATGGACTCTCAGAAATCTGGAAGAGAAAATGTTTTAATACAATTGAAACTTTTAAAAGTGGTTGTAGAGAGTGGAAATGGGGTATCAGCCTCAACCAAGGCACGGGAAGAGGTTTTAAGTGGAACTCTGGGAGGGTGACTACTGACACCCAGTCCCCAGTCATTTGTCATTTGTCATCCTGTTTGGTTTTGCTGCTGTGTCCTGGATGTCTTGTTTTACCTTTCATTTCGCTTTTGTTGAGGCTTCATGCTGAAGCTTTTACAGTGCTTAGCTATTTAGAGGGCTTGATAAAGAAGACTGCAAACTAGTGTGAAAACATAATACACGATGCAGGAAGGGTAGAGCAATTAGAAAGGCCATATTGTGGTATTTCTTTGTATGGAAACACTCAAATGCCAGCTAATACCACAGTCTTGCTCAGGGAGATTTGTTACATGATGGACATCAGTACAAAATCCCTATAAAACCCTATCTTAAAAATGCAAATGTTTATTTCTACTTTTGGTAATTACCCAGTAGATTGGTCACGCTTTTATGTGTATTTTAGCTTTTTCCGAGTTCTTGTCAAGAAATGAATTTTTGCTTTATTGCAAGCATTTAACTTGAACAATATGCTTCAGTCAGGACAATTTTCTTTTCATTTTTCCTTTGTGGAGCGCTCACTACTTCTTACACTGTGAACCTTTGATCTCCCTCCCCTCCAGTTTCTCCTAATTACTACGCCAGCTAGAACAAACCAATTTGTTTTGTTGCAAGCTCGGTGTGATTATCTTCCACGGGCATGCATGTGAACACAGCCAAGCTACACAAAGGCTGATAAATGAGCCATTTATTTGATACAGTAATAATCAGATTTATCAAAGGTCTGTGCATTGGCTGCGTTACAGATATATTAATCAGAAAGCTTGAACTGAACTTCCTCAAGGTGATAACTTGCTAGGTCCTTCCTGAAAGCCTATTTTCTTCTGTGCTAAGTATAATACTTTGATAATTGTAATCTCTTGTGAACAACATTTAAGCCACCTTGAAAAGACTTTATGTTTGTCTCCGACCATTTTTTCAGGCAGCAGTCAGGTACTGTCTAGGGTTTTCCAGATGAGTGTTTTTGTTCTCGTTGATGAAACTTATTGAGTGCCCTTGTCAGCATTTGTCCTCTTTACCTGCCATTTTAAAAAGGGATGAGAAATTAGCATAAGATTCAAAAGGAGGGCTGTGCTTGCATGAACCTTGCTTTGGCAGCTTGTTTTTTGATACCCACGTGATCAAAAACCCTTCCTTTGTGCTCAGAATTTTTAGATGATCAGTATGGATGGGTCCTTAGTTGTTACACTGAATTTTTTGCTCCTTCTCTCCAAATGTGTTAGAGGAGCCTGCGCACCTCACCCTGTGGATTCTGCTGTGGCACCAGGTGTTGAAGGGACTTATGGAAGGACCCTGCAGCTTCCAAAGGAGATCAGCACCTCAGATACCTCTCCAGCCATCAGGTTTCACTTCTTTAATTTGGGGAATCTTGAAAATTTTCCAGCTTCTGCTGGCTTGCAAGGGAGGCAAATTTCGATGTCTCTGAACTCTTTTGAAGTAGAATAACCTTGTCTGTTTTCTTCTATGTAAGGACCAATATTTTATTAGCTGATAATTAAAGATATGCATCAATTTAAATGCTGGCCCTATTTCCACCTGCTGTTGTCCCACGTGGTTAGTTTTCTTAAATTTTGTAAGATTGACTGGAAATACATTATATACTGAGTGTCTTGCAGTATGTCTAGAGAAAAAATGAAAGATTATATGTTGGGAAAACTTTTCTCTTGTTATTGTAGGTGACCCTCAAACTAGCATGTGATAGACATGGGACTACCTTCATATTTTTATTGGGATTACCTTCATAAACAGAAAATAAACTAGATTATTTAGTATTTTACCTGTAACATCTGCAATTTTTGCCATTGTAAAAGGCAGCCTGACTTTTCCTTCCTGTGATGAGTTTCAAATACCAACAGTGAATATGGAAATACGGTCTGGTGTTGCACTGAGAAAACAATATTAAAGTCTTTTTGTTTTTACGGGCTGTGTGTCTTGCTGTCTCATTCTACTGCATAAATTGAAGAGCTGAAGGAGATTTCTTTCTGAAAAAATTTACATTACGCTTCATTACTTATATACAGAGCTCTTTAATGTGACACAACTCTTATTTAGCCTCTCTAATATGATGCATAGAAAGGAAGAATACCTGCAGCTGAATTTATTAGGTGAAATGTTAAGTTGAAAGGACAATTTTTTTCAGTATCTTATGGCTTCTATTTCACAAAGCTACACTATATTTGTAAATTCAAGTGTATGTTTTTCTTCAGATGGAGATTGTAAAATTTGTCCAAGAATAGAAATTAACTTTTAAATGTTCTAACCCTGACACAAATGTGCAATTGCTAATGAAGTGCAATTCATAATCATATGCTATCACATCATATCATTCAGAAGACAGTTTAAGAAAACGAAGGCCCTTCTTTTAGAGAATATATGGAACCACAATATAAATAAATTGTACTTAGGACTATTTCCAAAAGATAAAATGAGACCCAAATACACAAGTCTGGGGTATGAGGCATGTCAGTCTGAAACTGTGATCTCAAACCTTCCCAGTCGCTCCCTAACCTGTAAACATTTTGATTAGAAAATTTCTTTGCAGGGCTAGGTTTCTGCTTCTACCTGTGTGCAGTGCTGCCCATGTTTAAGCTTTACCTAAGCTCCAATAAAGTCAGAAGAAGCCGATCATTAAATTCTCTATAGTCCTAACTTAGAGGCACCTATGTCTTATACTGGTCCATGCTTTAGTTTTTAACGTGTAGATTTTTATCCAATTAATTAAAGCATTTTACATCTTAATCTTGGCTTTGCAGCCAGATAAAATGAAGCATCAGAAGAAAAAAATATTTGTCAGGTCACCCAGAGAAACAGTAGCAGAACATGACGTTCAACACTTCAATATTATGTCTTCACTTATTGCTGTCTACTATATTACTCTACTAATAAGAACATTTCTGTCTTTTGCACACAAATTAGGTACAATAATTTGACTGTTCTCACCACAAGCTGTATGGCAGAATATATTTCTAAGCTTAGATGTGACAAGTGTAGTTCTGAAACTGCAAATTGTAGTTAATGAACACTATATTTTCCTCTGCATGGAACTTGTTTAAAGGCAGTATTTTTAATAGTCTGTGTGAATGTATTTGAAGGTCAAAGTGTATATGTGAACCTGCTCTCAAAATGGCTTAGTAGAAAATTAGTGAGCTGGTATAGGAACGTGTGTGAATATGAAATGTCTCTCCAGTATTATGGAAGACTAACTGTGAAAGACTTTGATAGATTGCCCTGTAAGTCTGAAAGCCAAATGTATAACTGTGCTCTGTAATCTTCTCTGGACCTATTATTGAACTTTTTCGTGGGTTTTCGCAGCTTAGTAGGAACAATGAGACTTTTGGCCTGGTCAGTTTCTGACTTTTTTGTTTCTCTCATTGCTAAGCCACAGAGTAGTGGCACCATCATTTTATATGAAGACCATGTGCTTTTGTGTTTCATACATCAATTTTATTCAATATTTGGTAGCAAAAAGGACCCACAATGTTGTATGTGGAGACTCGTTAAATGAACTCATCTCTTTTCTTTCACTAGTCAGTTTTAATATTTAGTCTTCATACACTGACCCAAAGGAAGTTCAAGTGAACATTTTTCTATCACTTGAAGAAAATTAGACACATAATGACAGTAGGTTGAAAACAAAAACAGATGATTAAATTGTTCTGAGTGCCCAAATTTCCTAAAGGATGGGATAGGAGAAGTATGGCAATAGGCTGACTGAGAGGCTGGGGAGCTTCAACCACCGGAGTTTTAAAAAACAAACTTTAGTTTGTATTTAATATAAGAATCATCATTCTTGCCTTCGCCCTTGCAGATAGCCTGAGTGGCCTTTTGAGTTTCCTCCTAGCCCTATTCTCTTAAGATCCTAAGGTCTCTACATGAGTTCTTCTTTCTCCTGTGAGTGAGGCCACCTGCCCTAACCCTACCCAAGAGCTGTGTGAGGCTGCCTCTGCCTTGCTGCTGGCTGTAGACACTGCATAAGACCAGGAGGCACCGTGCTCTCTTATTATGACAATTGGTCATGCCACCCCAAGGTGGCCGAAATATCCTGCCTGCACCATGCCGAGAAGCAGAGAATGCTGTCCTTGCCTTGTGTAGCTCTGACAACACGGCCCTGTAATGAGGTGGGGCAGACATCTACCAAGATACACCAGCCTGAGTGATTTTCTGCCTTCCTCAGGTATTTTTTAAGTCATACTGGTTTTGCTCTGAAGTCCTAAAGTCTCATGATAGAACAAACACAAATGGCAGAAATGGTTAAAAGACATTTTTTCAAACTTAACATGTAATTAACCTTACAAGAAACCCAAGTATTGGCCAACAATTTATATTGCTTATCTGCTGAATTAAAAGGTTGAATACAAAACAATTATATTTCTTGCTCTCAGATACATATGAAAAGTTTTTTCTCCTAGTATTCAGCATAGTCCTTCAAACAACCTCACATATAATCACAGGCAATTGTCATTAGTGACCGCACCTTAACCTTTCAATTATTCTAACAGTGATAAGCTTCTGTATTGTAAAGCTTTTGAAGTCCTTAATTTTGTATTATTCAACTAACTGCACTTAAGTCATAAAATGGTCTGCTTTAACCTCAATAATCAAAGATGTTAAAAGTTAAAATTGAGAATGCAGGATAAGAAAGAATATGAAAAGACCATTTGTGCAAGCCAAAATATCTGCTTGCATTTTCATTTTCTTTCTGAAATACTTTATTTCATTTTTGATCTTAAATCAGACACTCAACAAAATTTCAAACCTGGGCATCTGAAATACCCCCAAAAATAGATGTACATATATTTAAATAAATAATAGCACTAAAGTACAACTGCATTCATGCAAAATAGGTTTTAAGATACAGTGCTCCCAGTTTGCATAAAACTGTCTGTGTTGCCTGCATAACATTTTTGCATATGCATATTTAAGAGCAGACTAGGAACACGGCTTCAAAACCAGATACTCACACCACTCCCAAGCCCTGATGTCCCCCTGAGATAGTGAAACAGCTCTACTTCTAAAGCTGTTATGGTATGTTCACTCTGGAATGGACATAGTAAATCCAGATGGTTTTTTTTGTGAAGAAAAATGACCTGATTTAGACTCCTATCTTGTAAAAGAATTCAAGCCTTTCAGTAGGAGTGGAGGAGTGTGTCTGATCATCTTTCAGCTGTGAGCATTTCCTCAGCACTTGCCGCAGAACCACTTATGCACAATATCCTAACATTGCCACAGAGTATTCCAACGTGCCTTGCGGAGTCCCCGTCCCCTGACTGTCTGGAGCAGGGGCTGCTGCAGGGGATGCTCTGCATCCTGCCCCAATGGATCATGTGTTCTGGGGATGTGAAGCTGGGCGCACCCAATCCCACCCTCCAGATAGAGTCCTGTCAAACCATGATCCAGGTCCCAGTTGTATGCAAACAAGTGAACGAGGAGCTATGATTTTTTTTGCTATAATTTTGGTCTTTGCTCAATGGAGCACACGGAACCTGAAGCCTCACTAGTTCAGAAAGTAGGAACAAAGAAAGGCCATGCTGCTGGGCTGGTACTAATTTGTAAAAGTTGAAAATGAAGTAAAACTGTCAAAGATCCAGAGAAAAAGGTAAGATTAAAAAGCCCTAGGAAAGAAAACAGAGAGGGGAAGACAACAGGGCAGCAAGGTGGAGATTTGACCCATATGAAGGTGCAGTATAAGTCAATCTTTCCCTATCTGGGTGACAGCCTTAATGGCAGAGATCTAGCGCAAAACTGCATGGAGGGTGGTGAGCGTGCTGCTGGTTTACCTAACAAGTTAGCCGTAGCTCATGACTATGCGTACTAAGGGTAAGTAATTGTTTCATGCTCATGATCACCCTTTCAAGTCTCTGATCCTAATAAAAGATACCCATATATTTGAGGACTGCAAAGTGGCTATTAATTTTCTTTTCCTTTTGGGATGTCCATTAGCTATAATTTGCATTCCCAATCTTCACATGGCTCATTATCTAAATCTTCTTATCACTGTAACAATCTTGGCCATATACTTACCTTTCTGTTGTTAAATTATCTATTTTTGTTTTCCTTTCTTACTTCTGACCTCCTGGAAAAAGACTTGAGAGCTTTTCTAAGATTTAACTGTAAGGAAAGTAATGTTTCCTATATATTGTTCACCAAATGCTATTTCGTGACCTATAAAAAATTTGAATGTGTGTTCAGCTTGAAGAACTTAAATGACCTAGCTGAAGTCAAAGGAAAGGTAAGCCCTTGTTTAACTGCTGTGCTGGACTGAAATCAGCATTCTTAGGACATTTCTCAAGTAAAACACTTTACACCTCGGAAGTTACAACTTTCAGTGTACCTATATAAAAAAAATTAGCTGCAGCAGGAAAATCTGTATTAGCCTCATGTATCACAAGAGGACACAATTTATTTCTGCTCTTCCTTTTTTTTTTTTGAAAAAAAAAATCTACAAAAGGCATGCAAATGTGAAAAATATCAGAATTTGGGAAGAGCTTGTACAAAAAGATTAAATACATTAAGATTTTCACTGTGGAAAACAAGACTGATATGGGATGTGGTAGAGGTAAGTAAATGATCAATGGTACAGGGAAGGTCAATGAGTTACAGCTATTCTATTTCTCATACTGTAACAGCTGGGGGCATCAAATGAAATGAGCAGGCAGATGGTTTAAAACAAAAAAGAAGTTTACAAAATGCATAATTAAATTGGGGAATTCATTGCCACAGGATGTTGTGGATGCCAATAATATTAATGCCTTCAGAAAGCCATTAGACAAATTAATAGGGAAAATATCCATTAGAAGATGTAAAACACAATAATTTGCATCAATGTCTGGCTCCAGAAGTACCTCATCACAAATTCTTGAAGGTAGAGAAGATATATGTGAAAAAAATACCATCTGTGCTTCTCCACTCCAGTATACGTTACGTACATTTTAAAAATATATCTTATGTAATCACAAAATCAGACATTTTTCTGTTTAATTTAATCTGTTAAAAAATAGTTCAGTGGTTTATTTACAAATATCTAATGATTAAAAAAATTAACAAGTTTCTTAATATCAGGAAACTGTAACAAATTGACCAAAATTAAAAGAAAGTGGAGCATGACTGCCTTCCTGTAGCTACTCTGAGTAGATCTCATTGAATTTAGCTATGTTATTTTATTTTTCACTTTTCATTTGCATAAAGTTTTGCTATGAATATTTTTTTTCTAAGTGAACAGATGAAAGTAGAAAGATCAGCAATACTAGAGATTCACTGAACAATTGCCTAGGAATCCTGAACATCAGGTCAAGTAGAAAGACGGTAAAAGTTAGTTTGCAATAGTTATTATTCCAGGTCTGTAAGTGGCCATTTTTGGTTTCTAAGTATGTGTAAGTTTTAAAAATCAGATCTTCTAAGGTACGCTGCTGTCATAGCATTTTCATTCTGTTTAAAAGGTGGTGGTGTAGTGAAGCAGAGTATGGAGAGCTGTGTGGTTACGAAACGTTTGTCTCCCCTCTCCACCTATTGAATAAAGAGAGCTACAAATTTGTCTAACCTTCTTGGTGAATCACACATTATGTACTTCCTTCAGTTCCTACTCTCCTCCCCAGATGATCCAAGTTGCTATTTTTCCACCAGGTACCACAGGAGTCTTTAGTTGTCCGGTCCCACTGTTGGCTTGACCATTCAAATTAGTCTGTCCCACCAGGACAGAAGGACATGGGAGGAAATGCCAAGAGTCTGTGTGCATATCCTAACTTGAAATATAACTCTGTAATTAAATGAATACTATATAACTTGAAAATTCACCATGTGATATAAAATATACTATTATTAATATTATTTTTATGCATTTTGATGTCATTCAGAAGCTCTGGGTAACAGAGAACTGGCATTATAACTGTCCTTATATCCTGGCAGTATCGAATTTGCTAAATGGCTGGCATGTTTGTGCAGTCATGTAAAACAATCAGGTACTTTATTTTTTTATGGGCTGCACTTCCTTCCCATTTGAATGTTGCTGAAATTCAAGTTGTTGATTTTCTCAACTATAAGGTTTTTTATAACCTGGGTCCTTGTTACATGTTCTCTCTCTTTGCTGCTGTTATTATAGTAATTAAAGTCTATATCATGAATTTGTACTACATAGATCTAAAACCAGAATGTCTTGTACAGTCCCAGTATAATTGGCTACTGAAGAGACAAAGCAGCTGACAATAATGGTCTGATTTTTCACCCTGGGGCCTCTACTTATCTATGTACAAATGATATATCTATGCTTTGACCTGGGGAGCTCACTGGGTGCATATTTTGATTTTGAGTGGAAAGGCTGTATATACTGAGACAATTCAACTGATATTTTTGTATGTAAGATTGCTCACAGTCAGTGACTCAATTCTCTGAGTATATAAAAGAATAGGATAAAAAACCCCTATGTTCAAGTTATGATCTTTCAAACACTATGTTTTCACTGAAATAATATTCTGTCCTTCCTTTTCTTCAATATTTATGGTAAGGCAGGATACCCAACTGAAAAATTTTAATAAAATATTAACATTCATCTATTTAAGTTGTTTATTGCCCAAAGACAAAATACCATTGGTTGTTCACTGCCTCATGAGCCCTTCTGAGTTTAGGTTAATGGGATGGTACACAGGTTAATGAGGCATATGTCTGGGGAATAGCTACATTTATACATCTTTTGTAATTAATAAAAACAGCTTTTCTATTCTGAAATCTCCCTCTTTGCTTATTCATAGTTATAAAACAAATATGAATATATGAAGTCAAACAAAATTACAATAAAGTAAATATATTATGGAAATTAATATTGATAATCTTTTCTTATCTGTATTTTTATCTGAATTGACCTCTTTTTGTTACTCAGAATACTCAGATATTAATTTTTCAATTCACTTACAAGCACCTTCTCTTATCTTCCCTTCCAGTTGTGAGTCCAATGCTCTCTGAGCAAGATCTTTTAGATATTCTGCATGAGGAAGGTTTAATGTTTAATGTTAAATTTAATTATCTGGAGATACTTATCACGATAGGGGATGTTGATTTAGCAGAGTGATACAGCAATGCATTGAAATCACAACACAAACACAGTATAGCAGTAGCAATATACACCTGGATCACAACACAAAAGTGATTCCCTTTACCAGTCTCTATATGCTCACTGTCATGATGTTGGCTCTTCCCAGTCATCAGGAAGGACTAGGTAGATTGAAGTCAGCTCAAGCCCATTGCTCTCTTCAAAGTTCATTTTGTTGGTTGTTTGATCTTTATACTGTATGTTGGACTGAGCCACACATACACTGTCCCTGTGCTAGGTCTATCTGGCTTAGGATGATAATGCTGTCTACTGATGATTGTAGGGAAGGACATTTAGACAATCAGTTGCCCCACTCAACAGACAGAGCCATTTATCTAAAGCCTCCCCTGGGTCCCCTTTATGTTAAATTCAGCTTCCTTTAAGACAACTCTTCTGAGCTTCATGAGCACATTATCCTTGCTTATCTTCTCTGAGCCTTATTCCACTACACGTGTTCTCTGATTGGTCACACCAGTTTATGCTCCATCCGTTTTCCTCTGTTGCACTTCCCAGGAGATGTAGCAGTAGGAAACAAACAAACAAAAACTAACCACTACAAAAGATGGCCCCAAGTACCAAAATTTCTCAGTCTGTTGCAAATTAACATCTCAAAAATAACACCCAAGATTTTAGCACAGGCATAAGTAGACTTTCCAGTTTGACTGATGTTAAACACAGTCTATTTCATGCTAGTTAATCTCTGTGCCATAAAATACTCCCAGGAAATGTTAATTTGTCATTTCCTAATGACTAGGAAAAGCATACCCATAATAGGTCCTTCCTCTTTCCATCTACTTATAAACATCAAAATTTTGAGCACTTGACACCTCTGAGATTATTTCTTCATGTCAAATACATTTGAAATCTGCACAATATGTTTAAAAAACCACTGGGTGGAGAATTTACATTTTCTTACATACACCAAATAAATAGTATTGCTTTTTTAGAAATTAAATAGTGTAAAATATCACCCTGTCAATTTCAGCTTGTATATAGAAGTTATTTTGTGTTTTCATTTATTTGCTAGGAAAACAAAAGCAATTTGGAAGAAGGAGATCAGTGGGAGGAAAACCAAAATTGTTTTACAGGTTTGTAAACTGCTTCTCAGTCCTTTCTATGAATTCTTACAGAGACATAGTTCTAAGCAATTAAGAGATGATAAATTAAGAAGTTGATAGATTTATAAAGTTTTGTCCCTTTCCTGTAGCCAAATTTATTTTTACACCTTCACTCCTCAAACCATTATTACAGTTACACTCAGCTGAACAAAATCTCCCTAGAAACTGTCTGCAAAGGGATTCAGTCAGAAAGTATCAGACATCAAATGCAAAATGATCACGTTATTAAGACTCTGGGCTTCAGAATGCCACTGGCTTTTTCTCCACCTCATAACAAAATTAACAGTTTTATTACAATGGATTACAAAGACACATCTCTCTGGTATTGTTTATTACTTGCTGATGGCAATTCGAAGGAATACCTCCTGGTCACTCCCAGAGATGAAATTGCTAGTCAAGAATAATAGTGTATGCTAACTGAATTCTTACTGGGAAAAAAAAAAAAAAAGAGAAAAGAAGAAAAAAGAACGAAATTATGCTAAATGTAAGTCACAACTTTTGACTATCAGGCTAGTTATTAAACAGTGTCATGACTTTACACAATCAAATACAGTGGTTTCCAGACATTAATCCTGTTGAATACGTCTGCTAGGATTAGCTGTGATATTAGGAACAAGTAATATCCATTGCTAACATTTTCAGCCTACAGTTTCATTTCATCTTTCATCCCTATTACAGATTAGACTGCCAAAGTAATTCAACCAGTAAACTCATTTTGTTTGCATTTGTTCTTTATTCCTGTAGTCATTAATTACAATGGAACAATTTCTACCTATGTTATACTCTTGTTTTTAGTAGCCCTATACATTAAACATAGCCAGCCATGTTTCTTTTCATTAAATTTTCAGGGTTTTTTTCATAGACCTTCCAACAGACTGCTAGAATTGTCATCATTTCAATCCGGTTCTGATACTAACATTTAAAAAATAGGTATTGAAACATCCATATAAAGGTCTTCTCTTTTTTTTTCTTTTTTTTTTTTTTTTCTCAAATTTAAGGCAAATGTCTAGAAAATACCCAAAATGTGTATTAAGAAATTTCATTTGTGGTACTACTTCTCATTCTTCCCTCCCTTACTTTTCTTAATTCAGTTACCTACATTATCTTGCTCACAATGATTGTATTTAAAAAAGTCTTAATATGCTCACTCAGAGGATGAGAATGACTGCATATAAATTGCTGGGAAATTTTTAAAAAGTCAATATAAAGACTAGCACTGGTCTACAACATTTATGCCAAGTATGATAATTGTTAGAAAAACAGTAGAATTCCTTTTCCAAACTATTCTGAAATTTATTCAGGACTTATTCACATATTTTATTTACTACAGGGCACAGAAGAAAAGTTTTACTACCAATGAAAATACAGTATTTCAGACACATATTGGAACTGGTTTTACACTTCACTATGCTTTGTCCACTATTTGTTTTTTCCAGAAAGCAGGATATACATACTTATTATTCAGAAAGGTACCATTTTACAGTTATTTCTCATAGGTGGAAATGTCCAAAAAGGTATGAAGGTGAGGAGCAATCATCTCACTTAAAGGTTCTCTGTTTCCAAAAAAAAGTTTTATTATATCTCATGTTTAGATCTGACACACCAGTAAGAATGAACACCTTGAGAAGGAAAAAAACACCCAAAGCAAAACAAAAATTGAAAGACGTTTATGGAAGAAAGGGGACCTGAATCTTTAAATGCTTTGGCTATGTCTGAGTCCATACATATGTCTTGGATAAACAATGCAAAAGTTAGCAATAATTATATTCAGAACAGGCAAAAATTCACTTGTGTTGAATTTAAACGGTTAGTAACTGGATGCCTTTTATGTTCAATGGAGACCTGTGGCAGGACTTGTGGCTACATACTGAAAAAAAAGCCTCTTAGCCACCTTCAGTTTTAAGAATTATTTCATCTCCCACAAGGTAGGAATGAAATGCCCAAATAGATTTAATGTAGAGAGTACCTAAGGGTTCCACTTTCAGAAAATTAAGTCCCCTTCATTTTTATTTCACTGAAGAAACTTAAACTTTTAGGGTGGCTCTGAATTTTTTTCCTCTCCAAGGAAAAAAAATCACTTCTCCTGGAGCAAGAAAATATTAGATTATTGTTGTGATTTTTTCAAATGAATTGGAGTTAACTGGTCACCCAAGTTTACTGAGTTTCAGGATAATTTAGATTCCCAAAATCTTTAGGTTTCATTGAAAATCAAAGGCATTTACACCAGCATATTACCAGTCTCCACACACTTCTTTCCTATCGTGATACACAGTTATTATAAGCAATGGTATTTTGCAAATCAAATGGAAGTACACAGGAAGTGTCACCAAAACAACATTGTGAAAAATTTAAACAGTGGATCATATTACTGTGAACTGAAATGCAAAATACAGCAAAAAGTATGGTTGTGGATGAAGGAGTGTCAGTGAGGAGCTGCTATGGACTGACTGCAGCTCCCGTTTCTCATCCCTCTGTGCCACTTGATGCGGGGCAAGGCAGTAGAGGAGTTGGGAATGACGGAAGGAAGTTGAGCCTGCCAAGAAGGGGGATCTGGGGAAAAGGTGCTTTAGTTTTTTGTCTTTGTTGCTCAACATCCAGCTATATTTTTAGTTAGCAATACGTTAAATTAATGTTCCCCAAGTTGGGTCTGTTTTGCCTGTTACAGCAATTGGTAAATGATTCCCCTCTCTTTATCTAGACAAATGGTTTTCATCTTATTTTCTCCCTCTGTTTTATTGAGGAAGGGAAATGAGAGAATGACTGGGTCGATGTCTGGCAGATGGGCAAGGTCAACCCACTGTAGTCTTCCATGCCTAACTGTTAATTGATACCATCTTTACATACAGGGCTTTTAAATAAATATGGTTTTTGCCTTCTATAGCTCTTCTAAAATTAATCACAGCAAACCCTCTGGCATTTCTAAATGTATGAAAACATAGAGATATTTTTGTCTATATTCCTAATGTATTTTATAGTGATATGTCAATTTGGTGTTTAAGCGACCTCTTGCAATGAGATTCTTTTTGTTTGAAGAAGGTAATAGTATTTTTCCAATCATACAGCTGTAAAGAAGTCTGATTTTAGGTACTGCTGCTTGACAGTAACCAAGTGAGTGACTGCAACAGTGGTGCTGAATATGTAAAGTTTTGAATTCTGCTCTGAGTACTTTTCTGTACCAAACTACTTCTTTACTGACCTGAAAAACAGGTCTGTAAAAGGTAATGGATGGGGCACGAGATAATAACAGATGTTTGATATATAGTTACGATTTAATACCTATGTGCATAACTCCAGAAATACAAGCCTTGATATCTTCCTTCAAAACCTAGGCAGGAAGCATTTTTCCACCCTGTGAAAATATTAAAAGTATTGAAACATGTTCCTATCCCATATTTTCATAAACAGTATAGAGTTCACATTCTCATGCACATTTTTCTCCAATGCTTACCAACAAAAATGTGAAAAAATAGAGGCATTTTTATATATTTGAAGTAATTTCCTCTGAGTGCGACTTTTTTGGTTCGTGTTTTTGTCTGACAGCTAACAAAAGCTGAGGTTATGCCTACTGAAAGACATTAATATCTTTGCTCAAACAAAAAGCTGAAAGTGAGTTTTTCACACAGTTTTAATTAATGTAAATGGAGAAGAACCATTAATACTGATTTCTTTTTAGGACTATTTTTAATGTTTAAAAAATTGTGACTTGTGTGGGAGAGGAATACAGAGTATGAAAAATTCCAAATCCATTGCTGCTTTT
Source organism: Chroicocephalus ridibundus (assembly GCF_963924245.1). Classification (NCBI taxonomy): domain Eukaryota; kingdom Metazoa; phylum Chordata; class Aves; order Charadriiformes; family Laridae; genus Chroicocephalus; species Chroicocephalus ridibundus. The sequence goes on from NC_086316.1 coordinate 6,211,143, forward strand.
GTTGTGAGGGAGCCTCACCTTGTAACCCTTTCACATCAGAGGAACTGAACATATATGAGACGGAGCTGCTGTCTTTACAAAGAATACAGATATTATTCATACATAGGAAAGAGTTTAGTAATCTCTTTCATATTGTTGAGGAAAAACAGAAATTAAATCTTTCTGCCTAATCAAAACAAAATATCTTTGCCTACAATAAAATAATATTTGTAGCAGTAATATTTTTGGCAGGTTTAAGGACAGTTTGGAAAAAGGCATGTAATGCAGGAGAAGTTATAAAAGCTAATCACATCAGACAAATATATTTATGTTTATATAGAAACCCTTTATGCCAATTGAATCCAAGAATCCAGGATTTTTGAGTTGGTGGAGGACATGGTGATTACTCCAATTTTTTATTTATGACTGACATAATGACTTTGTTGTGCTGGATATATTATTTACAGGGACACGGAAAGCAAGAGATTTCATCGAAATGACACACAGTTAGTTAGGAGAACAGGTAACTCTTAAAATTGTATTGGATATCAAAATTTTCTTCAAACAAATCTTCAGGATTTCCAGGTAATGTGAGTTGTTAAGAGGCAGGGGAACAGAGGAATATAGCTAACTTTGACTAAAACAAAAGTTGCTGAGTAGACAACTTGATTTCAGAATAAAGCAAAAGTTTTAAAACTTAGATCCTTAGAGAAAATTTTATTCACTCTGCAGTAATTGTCCATACAGTTTGGTAGTCTTTGGTAAAACTAATTTTATGAAGAAGTGTCTCAGAATTGAACTTTAATAAATATAAATTTAAGATGACTGACGCACATTGCAATATCAATCTGAGACAAACTATCTAACAGAGCAAATACACTAATAGATAATATCGTCTGTCATTCCTGCCTTGGTTATTGCTGTGTTAGAAATGTATTCTTTGTATATATCCCTGTATTTTTAATAACATTTTTTTAGATTTTTGGTCAGTATTTTTCAACTCCTAAACAATTAGGTCTTTGTAGATATCCTATCAAAAATAACAAGGGTCTAATTTGAATGGTACACATTAAAATGCACACAGTTCATAAACTACCTATTAGTATGATAATTGCAGTACCCTGTACTTATAGGCTCAGAAAGAAGAGCTATTATTAGATATGAATCTGATGGTGGCATCACATAATACATACTAACTACCATACAAAAATAAATTATCTTACATTGATTACTTGAATTACTCTGAAAAGGTTCACAGCCTTTCTCTCTTCCAGAAAACATGACACGGACACAAAGGATGTTTTTTTCTGGTAAGAGACACTTTAAATAGGTTTAACAGGTTGTGTCAAAATAGTACATAGGCCTCAGGGTCTGTTATCTTCCTCCATGCCCAATGCAAGAGCTATTACACAGTCATACATACAAAGAATTACTCGCATGTTCCCTATTGCTCTGCAAGAAACATTTTGAATTAATTTTGAGAGATCCTGAAGCATAAATACTCCTCTGGGTACTTGTCTCAAAACTTCAAGTAGGTTGCCGATTAACACCACAGAGTGGGATTTCAGTAGCAAAGAAAAGCTTCCCAAGGCCGATGTGTGATTTTCCCAGTCCTCCTCTGCTGCTTCTGCAGCCTCATCGTGCATCAGGGAGTGGAGGACCAGTGCAGGGAGGTTCCCTGTGGATGATTTCTTCTTAAGTGCCGCACTGGGAAGTCAGGTGCATATTAACGCGCGGTGAATGCTGAACTGTCATCCTCTGCGGTCCGTGAATGTGTAAAGGTTAATAATACCCACCATGCCCCAACAGGGAGGTGTTTAGCTTTTCATTCGGCGCTATTGCTACGGGAGGGAAAAATTGCATTGCAGGTGAAACTAGAAAAAAATAAGTTCTTAGAAGTGACACAAAAAGTTCAGTTAAAAAAGCCAACACCACAGTAAAAGTCTGACTGTTCCAGCTTGGAAGAGTGGCAGAGACTATGTACAACGAAGAACATCCTCAGCCTCTAGAGAAAGCAGTGAGATCCCCAAACCCACAGTGAGCTAATGCAGTGTAAATGGTATTTTATGCAACAACACTGGCAGATGCAATACCTGTTTCTGACTATACACCCATATAGGCTCTGTAGACAGCGCATTCTCAGGTACAGTGAACCTCAGATAATCTCAGAAAGTTTTCTGGGTTTCTATTAAAGATTTCCTAGACCTGTAAATACTTTCTAACATGGCAAAGATATTCAGAAGTTGTCCTCTGAAAAACTGTGCCTACTTTACAGGGTCAGTTAAATCAGCAGATTATTAAGTAAAGGATTGTATTTTCTCATAAAAGGAATACAGTAAATTAGTACCACACTCTCTTGATTAAATGGAAATGCCTGAGTTTAGTGCTGTTGGTTTATTTGCAGAGTGGGACCATTAAAATATTTGTTGAAATGCATCTGCAAAGATCAAGCTTTACTTTAACTGGTCTCAGCTCCTTCTGCAGTTCAACTTCAAGGACAATGGAAGAGTTTAAATTCTGCCACTGCCTTCAAGAAACCCAAAATTTCACTGAATGTGTTCAATGAACACCTTTAATATTGAGGCTATGTACATGTTATTAGAAAAGTATGGTTTATGTTTCCTATTTAGTTTTCTTCAGGAAAAAACCCAACACCCCCTCCTTTATCCAGAAGAAAAACCAAAAAAAAAACAAAAAAAAACCCCAAAAAACCCCCAAACCACACAAGGTTCTCTTTCCAGAAGACAGAATCATCTGGGATTATTAGTTTTGATAAGGCTTTTAGATCTTTCCACAGGTTCCTAATCTGCCTGGGTCTGAGAAGAGGAATTGGTAAGCCTGTAGAAAGTTTGTATTTCCATGTATGTCTATGGAAATAAGTCTTATTTATAAAGATTCATGATGATTTACAGAAATTGCCAAATTGCGCTCATTTGAGCATGACCTGTATAACTCTATCATGTCTAAAATAAAGAAAGTTTAGGGATGAGAGCCTGTCAGATTTTGCATACTGAGCTGTCTGGATTTATTTCTTATTAGGTGGGGTAGCTTAACACCTAAATTGTGAACATATCATGTTTGTTTATGAAATTAAGGACTGAAGGTGTGTTTATAAGCTCAATTGCAAGCAGTTACTCATCACCCCACCCAAGTTCACAGCTAACAAAATGCAATTAGCAGTCATTTAATTACATTAGTGTGGTAACACGCCTCAGACGATATATTCAGCTACTTGGCCGAGTTTATTAGCTCAGGCATTGTGCCGGTTTAGCAGCAAGCCTACAGACCAGTGCTGGTACGGGGGGCTTGCAGAGCCTGTCTGCAACCAACTGTGTAGACACTCGCAAGAGGACAAATACCAAAATGGAGACTAAGAGTCTTTCAAAAATAATTACTGATTATAATTCCGTGGCTGTGTAGCAGGTCAAACTAAAGGATAATAGTCTCTTATGTCCTTCAAAACTATGAATTAAATTGCCACTTAGGAATACTCTGGTTTCAATGGAAATACTCCCATGAGGGAGAGTTGCAAGAACAAGTATGTAACCTTCTGCTGTGGGACCAGTATGTCATTTTAGTTCTGCCTTAATGCATTCTCGTACTAAGAGTCAGGGGAGACAAAATGAGAGAGAAAGTGGTTTGAGTGCAGGAAAATGCTAGGTCATTCACAAGTTCAACTCCAGCTTTATTTTTGCTGGATCTAACTCTGTACAACAATATGCCAGGCCAACTACCTGACTTCACTACAGCCTACCCAAACATTTAACTCAGGCTTTTGATGACTATCTGAGTTTTCAACCTAAATTACTGACCCATAGTTGAATGAACTATGAAACTACTGCATTTTCACTTATGGAAATTGTATTTGACTTTGGTTTGTACCAAATTTTCTCTGTTGCCATAGATGTCGAATCTTGGCTCATAAGCGTCTGTAATAGCAATTTAGAGAAATATTAGTGCTTTAAAAGCAGTTTCTGCTTTTTAGGAGGGAGCATTCTTCATAGAATCTCAAAGTTTTAAGGAGCCATGAAAGAGAGAGTCTGATCCCGTGCAAATATATCATGTTTTTTAGTTTTACAGTTTAATTTTACAAGCCAATGCTTCCCTAGTTAATATATTGAATACAGCAACTTAAACAGTTCAGACATGTACCGTGATCAGAGTTGCAGGAGATCCCAATGAGCATCAATATCATTGTTCTGTGTAACAATCTTAGGATGCAAATAGAATTTTTTATGTTTACATCTTTCAAAATTATCATTTTCTCTTTATTCTTATGTTGCCATGGGATTAAAATCAAATGTAAGGCTGGAGGCCAGGAGATCTGTCACTATGGAAAACAACCAACAGCATTGCAGAGGATAGAAATATGTAAGTTTCACACGTGAACTATGTAAAGATAATAAGAATAAATGAAGTATACCATTAAATATGGATTTAACCTGTAGAGGATACCACTCCATTCAAACAGCAGAGTGGAAATGGATTTTCCTTCCATTTACGTTCATAGTCTCTCTTAAGAGAGACAGAAACCAAATAATGCTTGGCTCAGATTGTAATACTCTCTTGGCTATTAGAATTGGTTTGTTACTAGAACAAACGTGATATCACTGTTTAAATATTTAAGTAATTTAATTTAATGACATAAACATTAGCTTTAGTGCCATTGGATACATATAGGAATTGAAAGAAGAGCAAACTGAAAATCACTGTATTACTGATGTGTGAAGGATGGTTCAGAGAACGCAGGAGCAATGCATTTTACAGCGTTCTTTTTCTCTTTTCTAGAAATAAAATGTTTAGGGGCCTTACCGCATCCCCAAAACTTCCCACTGCACTCTCCTAGACTTCACAGACTGCTACTGGGTAATGGACCAAGATCTTTACCATGAGCCTACTGTGAAAACAAGTGCAAACCTGGCTGCTGAGGTTTGCATGTCATCAAGCCTTTAACAGTTTGAGCAGTTTATGGCTCATCTAAGCTATCAAAAATGTCTGGCAAGATGAAATATCCATCAACAGAGTAACACAAAAGTAGACGTGTTTCAAATTTCATGAAATACAGAGGACCGTGATGCAGAAAGTGCTACTTATGAAAGATATTTCTCAGAAATCTGTGACAAATGCACAAGTCCGCATGTGTCAGTTACCGAAAGCAGTTAAACCTCTCAAGTATTTTGAAATAAAACTGCAAGCTGAAGAGGCAATTAGAAAATGATGCAATACATCAAGGGAAGAAGTGACAAAAGCACCATGCAAGCTGTCCCCATTCTGCCTGTGTGAGGATAAGTATGCTTTTTCATTTAACTTTTAAAACTAAGTGTCACTATTTCTGGGGAAAAAAGTGAAAAGTAAGACAAGAGGTATTACTCAGTGCAAGCTCAAAGAGCAAGCTGTTCACCACCCTGTCCTTCTCTAACAGATCATTCCAGGTCTCTGATCCAAAAAAACTGATTCACACATACTGATCCTCCTTGTGTTCCTCTTTCTCAGGTCTATTTTTAAGCTTCTGTCTATGTTTAAACAACAGACAGCCTGAATTCAGCCTATTTGACACAGTATATGAAGGAAAACTTTTTCTTGCTTGCTATGCATATGCCTACTGATATCAGGCTTTGAATGCGATGTAACTTATTGCAGAGAGGCTGATCCTCAGTACTCATATTAATATCCGTTTAATATGCAGACATTCAGTACACTAAGCATGAGGCTAAAATTTATTTAGGGAATAAAATTAAGGAATCTCCATTCTTTCAGTAAAAGACAAGGGAGCAAAATGTCTGGTGCACGCTCAGTTACTCCAGTCCATCAACTACATTTACCTCTGTGGAACATGCCTTTGAGCTTCAGCCTTATTCTGAGCAATATCACAATATTGAAGTCTCTACTATATTTCACTCCCTGGAAAACATGTGTGAAAACTCCCAGGTCCTGGGGCCATCACTGTAAAACTTTGCTGAAACTTTCTGTGGTCCCATCTGGATGGTACAGGTAGGTTTCCTTGTCATGGAAATCAGGCTGTAGGGTCAGGGGCTATGGAGCTGTTGTGTACCTGGTATGGCATCCCAGGATGGAGTCAGGACATGGGACAACTGCCCAACTGGGAACCGAGCCGCAGCCACAAATTTGTTGTGGAAGCATCTTCAGCACCCTTGTCAGTTCTGAAACCAGACATCCGTCATGCTTGGGAGCGGGCTCCACTCTAACTGAATTATTGATAATTCCTGCAATTAAATCTGCCTTGAAAAGTGGAATCTCATCGTAAACAATGGGGGAACTACCAAAGATGTACCACAGCACCTGGCTGTGAAAACCTCCATTCCTCACCTGTTCCCAGGTCCAGCTTGAAGGAAAACTCTGCCGAATCTTTAAACAACAAAATAATGCCACAGGTCTAGTTGTATCTGTTTTCCAAAAAAAAAGTGTTTATTAAAACTCACAATTGCATAAACTATACTTATAAACAGTTTCTCCACTCTGTGTTCTGTTGATACTACTTTTTTTTTAAATGTTTCTATGTTTTCAATTCACACAATTCACTTCTCATGTTTTACCCTTTTTCTGAAAGCTTGGATAATTGCCAATTCAAGGGGTGAAGACAAATTTCTGTGTCTTCTAATTATTCTTCTCACTAGTCATACAGTTTAAATCATGATAAAGTGATGTAGTTAGAAAAGTGACTACAACCTCAAACGCTTCCTCCTGGTGTCATACCCACTAACTAGTGTCACTACAGTAAACAGCAGTTAATTTCACGCTATTGATATTTGAAAACACTATTTGTTCTGTAAATACATGTCAAAGCAGCTTTCCTCAATTTTAGAACAAGCAGGAGGATTTCTGCTGTTTTTCCTCTTGGTTTCTTATAGCATCACCATTTTAGGCTAGACGGTGTATAAAAGACCTTGCAACCTGCAGAAACTGAATAACCCTCTGCTGACATTTACAGAAAATGTTAAATTACTGGGACTTTGTACACTGCAACAACCCTCAATTACTGATTTGTAGGAAAGCACACGGTACAGAAAAATATGTATTGGAACTGCCTGAGGCCCTATGAATATATAAGAATGCAAGAACATTTTGTTGTTCAGCATCTGAGGCAGAAACATGTTTTAAAGGTCATGCAGTCTTTTTTTTTTCTTTCTCACTCCTTAAAGATTTTTTTCTTTTAGTTACATTTTCTTATTTTGTAGATGCCATATACTAAAGACAGAATATAAACAAAGAAAAGCTCATATAAACAAAGAAAAAAAGAAAATAAACATCAAAGATATGCAATGCCTCAATTAGTCATAGATTCTTTCTCTGTTCCATATACAGTGCCAGAATTTTTTTCTTATTACTACCTGGAGAAGTCAGTGTTTTTTAATAAATGAGGATGCCCACTGTTGAACAGATAATCAACCTCTTCCTTTGTTATGAATTGTACTTTTTTGACACAGGAGACCTGCATGGTTGAGCAGGGAGCTTCTGAAAAAGCTCAAGTGGAAGAAGGAAGTTTACAATAAGTGGAAGAAGGGACTGACCTCTTGGGAGGATTACAGGAATGCCACCAAAGCGTGCAGGGATGAAACAAGGAAAGCCAAGGCCACCTTGAAATTAAACCTGGCAAAGGATGTCAAGCTCAACAGGAAGAGCTTCTACAAGCATATTGGAGGCAAAAGGAAGACCAGAGAAGTTGTGGGCCCACTGTTGAATGAGGCAGGAGTCATAGTGAAGGAGGATACAGAGAAGGCGGAGTTACTGAATGCCTTCTTTGCTTTGGTCTTTACTGCTTGGCCCAGCCCTCAGGAGTCCCAGGCATTGGGGGAAGTAACGGGGAAAGAAGAAGACTTCCCCTGGGTTGAGGAGGATCGAGTGAGGGATCACTTAGGTCAATTAGATATTCACAAGTCCATGGGCCCCGATGGGATGCACTCAAGAGTGCTGAGGGAGCTGGCGGAAGTCATTGCTGGGCCGCTCTCCATCATCTTTGAAAGGTCCTGGAGAACAGGCGAGGTGCCTGAGGACTGGAAGAAAGCCAGTGTCACTCCAGTCTTCAAAAAAGGCAAGAAGGAGGAGCTGGGGAACTACAGGCTGGTCAGCCTCACCTCCATCCCTGGAAAGATGATGGAACAGCTCGTTCTGGGCATCATCTCAAGGCATGTGGAGGAAAAGAAAGCTATCAGAAGTACTCAGCATGGATTCACCAAGGGGAAATCATGTCTCACTAATCTGATAGCCTTCTATGATGGCATGACTGGATGGATAGATGAGGGGAGGGCGGTAGATGTGTTCTACTTTGACTTAAGCAAGGCATTTGACTCGGTCTCCCACAGCATCCTCATAGGGAAGCTGAGGAAAAGTGGGCTTGATGAATGGACAGTGGGGTGGATAGAAAACTGGTTGAAAGACAGAGCTCAGAGGGTAGTGATCAGGGGCACAGAGAGTTTAGTTGGAGGTCAGTGACGAGTGGTGTTCCCCAGGGGTCAGTACTGGGTCCACTCCTCTTCAATATATTCATCAATGACCTCGATGAGGGGATAGAGTGCACCCTCAGCAAATTTGCCAATGACGCAAAGCTGGGGGGGGTGGCTGACACACCGGAAGGCTGTGCCGCCATCCAGAGAGACCTGGACAGGTTGGAGATCTGGGCAAAGAGGAACCTTATGAAATTCAACCAGGGCAAGTGCAGGGTGCTGCACCTGGGGAGGAATAACCCCCTGCACCAGGACAGGTTGGGGCTGACCTGCTGGAGAGCAGCTCGGTGGAAAGAGACCTGGGAGTCCTGGGGGACAACAGGATGACCATGAGCCAGCAATGTGCCCTCGTGGCCAAGAAGGCCAATGGCATGCTGGGGTGCATCAAGAAGAGTGTGGCCAGCAGGTGGAGGGAGGTCATCCTCCCCCTCTGCTCTGCCTTGGTGAGGCCGCACCTGGAGTGCTGTGTCCAGTTCTGGGCTCCCTGGTTCAAGAAGGACAGGGGACTCCTGGAGAGGGGACAGCGAAGGGCTACCAAGATGCTGAGGGGACTGGAACACCTCTCTTATGAAGAAAGGCTGAGGGATTTGGGTCTTTTCAGTCTGGAAAAAAGACAGCAGAGGGGGGACCTTATCAACACTTATAAATACTGAAAGGGTGGGTGTCAGGAGGATGGGGCCAGGCTCTTTTCAGTGGTGCCCAGCAACAGGACAAGAGGTAATGGGCACAAACCTAAGCATCGGAAGTTCCACCTAAACATGAGGAGGAACTTCTTTCCTTTGAGGGTGGCAGAGCGCTGGCACAGGCTGCCCAGAGAGGTGGTGGAGTCTCTGTCTCTGGAGACATTCCAAACCCACCTGGAGGCGTTCCTGTGCCACCTGCTCTGGGTGAGCCTGCTCTGGCAGGGGGTTGGACTAGATGATCTCCAGAGGTCCCTTCCAATCCTATGGTTCTATGATTCTATGATTCTACAGTTCCCAGATATTATTAATTAGTATCCAGCCAAACTTCACCTCTATAAGAAGGAAGAAGAAAAGAAAAAAAAAAAGAAAAAAGTACCTATAGAAATTCTAAGCTTTACTATGGAGGAAAATAAAATCCATGCAAGTATCCCTGCTGGACAACAATATAGTGGTATAGCATAAAGAATTTTCAAAGGCTGTTTATTCTATCAGATTTGGTAATTTGGTAATGGCTGCCACTTAAACTAAACATTTATTATGAAATAACATATTTGCATCTGGAGATAACTTGAAACAAAATACAGTAGAAGTATGTGTTTGTATATTTGGGAGGGAATATGTTCAAGGCAGCAGGAGCTAGATCCACAGAATTACTGAAGTGCAAAGGCACACCTAAATTGAAAAATTAAATTGCTTATTTAGCATCTTAACTTTGGAAACACCTGATCTCAAGCATGGATATAGTGTCCCTCTTCTACAGGCAAGAGAAAGGACTTGCTGTGCCTGGAGGCCAACATGCTCATCCCTGTTTGGTCTTGTCATGACAGAAGGGGGCCCGCCTCTGAGTTTCTCAGCACTGGGAGGCCCCACCGCTTTGCATGTTGGGAAACCATGAGAATAGAATGGAGAGTTGCTGTCTGTTAAACCAGGAGGAGAAAAAAGGAGTTCCAAAACTCATGTCAACGCATTACGGTTTGTCTGCTTTGCCAAACCAGGATGTGTCCCACACATTTCCTACAGCTTAGTTAAACAGATGAATGTTCAGACTTTCAAGACAGCTTTTATAGGCACCTATTTCCCTGTATATATAGCACAAGTGTGTTGTCATTAACAAGCTCTAGAGTGAATCCTATCAAGAGTAAAGTTCCCTCAAAGCTAGGTATTACAAGACTTGATTGCTGTAACAGTAATTAATACGTATGACAGCTAAGATATAAAATCAAATTTGAGCCTAGGATCTTTTACCTACTTTACTATCAAATAAGCAGACATGGAATGCCAATGGGCTGTTGGGTGCAGGTAAGAGCAGGATTTTGTGTTATTTAGTGTAATTGATGCCTATAGCTGTATGTGCACTGCCTGTATAGATTCAGACAGGGGTACAAACTCTTGTCTCTAGTAGGATGGCTTTTGTAACTTTCTTCAAAAAAATGCAGCAAAAAAATGAAAACTTAAATAAATGAGGATAAGAAAAATAAAAAAAATACCAAGGGCACACAGAAAAGAAGATACAAGTTTTCCAGTGTGTCCAGGGGAGAAGCAATAAAAGAAAGCGATGGTTTCTGCCTCCAAACAGAATGCCTTTTGGCCATGCCTAACGCTGACGTGAAAATCAAATGCTATTCCTCTCTTTGTGACACAGTTACCTTTCTTCTTTCTTGTGTGCCTTAATCAAGAAAGTAAAGGTTTATAGTGTTGTTTAGATTGTTATCCTTAGTTTCAAATTTTAGCACTCCAAAATGAACATGAACGCTTTCCTTAGAGTTGTGATTTCAAGCTACAGAAGCCACAAGGGCATGCTGAGCTATTAGTTTATGTTTAATTTACATCCCAAAGGCTTTGCTCACAAGCAAAGTGCTTAAGTATTATGCTATTTCAATAGAAAGTTTAGATTCAGCCACCAGAGAAAGGGTTTGCCAAGTCCAGGCTAGTCAGCCTTATTTAAAATGCTGCTGTATGACAGAAATGTATATGGATTTTTTTCATAACCATAGCTTAGATAGGCTTAGTTAGTGTACCCTTGTGTAACAAAGTCAAATCTCTAAATCATTAATACCACCCTACCTTAAAAGACCTTTGAAGGATGCTTTGCGCAATGCTAACTTGATGGTTAGCCAACATTAATGTTCTTTCATTGTTTCCATTGCGCTTGTAGAATGGGAAATACTTAAACGGCAGGTTATCCCTGCTAGTGGGATGTTTTGCTTAGGGCAGTAATCGTTCAGTCACTCAAAATCACACAAGTCAGTCCTGTGTAAGAGCAAGAACTGCTGACCTTCCCATTTAGAGGCAGAGTATTGGTTCAGTGCTGTTTCATGCCTATCAGTAGAAACCTTCCTTGTTTGAATTAGATGGATATTGGAAGTGTCCTACCTTTGACTTTAAATCAGTGGCACAGACATCTGTTAGATTAGCTTGTTTGGCTTCTTCCCAAATGAGAACTGCAGGGGTGGAAAACAACATGAGTTGAGATTATTTGCCTCAGAGAATCGTTGTTTTCAATTTTTCTCTCTGTCAGTACCAAGCTGTGTTTTATGTGCAGTACCGTCTTCTCCAATCCTTTGATATACTACTGTTTGCATTGCTCTGAAACTGTGTTTAAAGACTCTGCTTAAGAGGTTAGCAAGAAGCAGACAGCTAAGGTATTTGGGAGTTTTCCTAAAGGAGCTACTGTGCACTCTAGGGTTTCAAAGTAGAAGAGCGTGGTCACTACCAGTGATTACTTTTGCAGATGGCAGATGCAAACTTGATAGATATTTAATAGATATGATTATTTTTCCCACTAACAAACAGACAAATTATGTCTTTTGCTAACCTGACTTGGTTTTGGTTTATCCTTCCTCTACTTACTTGCAGTTCTTTTAGTAGGCATTAATGTAACTTTTGTTTTTAAAGTTTTTGATGCCATTCTTTACCATTTAAAACTCTAGCAATCCTGACACATTTATAAGGGCAGATGATATGTTTTATGCTTCACGCACTTATGTTCACTGATAAGCTCGAATGTTGTAAAATGTTGAGAAAAATGCCTGCTGGCCAGAGGCTCTTCCTGCTTGCAAGGATGGAAGAGGTCTATTTTTATTTTCTCATATGTAAGAATATGGTCCTAAACCTTTGTTCATTTTGGCCTTTGTGAATATGCTACAAAACTTCAGACATTTTAATCTTGCTTTATGCTGCTAAATTTTCACCATGTACATTTCCAAGTGTGTTATCTGGAGGACTTTCGCGCTGATTATCTCTAACATTCCTGCGACAATTCCCCACAGTGAAACTGGCATAGATGTTAATGCTGAAGGCAGACGCTGCAGGATATGCGGATAGAGCTTTTTTTTTTTTTCCCCGTTTTATTGCTGTTGCAGTACATTGAGTAACAATTTGGTGCCAAATCAACTTTAAAATGTTGTCTCTGACATTCATGTAAAGGCAGACATCACTCCAAGTTCTCAAGTTCTCTACTTCCTAAATCGACTCCTCAGTACAGTCTCAGGTTGGCTGACTTCAGCTGGTTAAACATTGCCAGACACAATCTGGAGGCTTGTGAATCTTGCACTTTTATCAGCAGTGCTCTTCCATACAGGTCTTCTGTATTTAGTCCCATTTCTTAGCCTTCTGCGATGTGAATATCAATCAAATCTTACTCTAACAGATCACCTTTGCCATAGTAGTTTCATATAATATCCCAATCTCTTGATTCAGTTCTGTCAGAAAACACAATATTTTCATTTTTTTATTTAAAAAAAAAAAAAAAAAAAGGATTCTGCAGGGTTTTTCAGTTGACATGAATGCTTCCACAGCAAGTGGCTGGAGGTCTTGAACTGCTTAAGCTTTACACAGACTCTAGGAAAGGTTGAAATCCCACATTCAGGTCATTTCCTCTGCTGGGGAATTTCAAACTAACTCTTTCAGCCCCAGTTCTACCTTAGATGGCTGTGTCTTTGCCTGAGCTGATTCACTGCTAGTCAGACTATCTAAGATGAGAAAAACTTTCACATTCAACCCTTGCAGGCGACATCTGCATTAGGGAAGGCTTGTGTTAGAGGTTTCTGTGGTGACATTGAGTGCACTTGCCTGATCACTAAAAGACCATCAGTAAAGCCCTTAGCAAGGAAGATGCGGACTAATGTTACTCTCCATAACCAGATCTACAGTAAAGAATCTTATCTCTTTGTAGAAAACAACTTTCCTTCACAAAGCCCTTTTTTACAGAAGGCTTTATTAATTCCAGCAGCTTCAGCAGTCATAGTAAGGCAGCCATAGATGGACTGGGACTGGACAAGAACTGACCAACTGGTCACTTAATCTGTTCCTGAACTCACCGAAGAACACGGTTTCCTTGTTACATTCCTACATTTCCTATCATTTATTCCACAAAACATGGGTGAGGGAAGTGGAAGTCTTCACATCTTTTCTGCTCTGATTGAGCTTTGTAAAATTTACAATAATATCAATGCATGCACAATTATGAACAGTATGCCAATGTTAGATATGGTTTTTTTGGTTATGGAGAATAGTATTTCTCACAAAAAGCTGAGCAGAGGATAATTCACAAATAACATTTAAAAAGAGAAAATCATGGAAGCCTTAATATGAATACTGCTCCTAAGCTGCCACACTTAGGAATACAAAAAATGAATGAATTAATGAATGACTAAGTAAAATGCTTCCAGACATCCCTTCCAAACTCAGCCATAGAGTCTTTCTTCTGAGTGCAAGTTCAAAGTCTTAACACTACTGTTATTCTTTCTGTTTGTTTTTTTTTGAGATCCGCTTCAGATAACTAGCCTGAAAATGAAGGGTTTCTAAGAGTAAAGTAACAAATGAACCATCAATTCTTTATTTTAGCAAGATAAACTCCGAGGCAAAAACATTGCTTTCAGTTTCAGCATTGAGGTCATGGTAGAAGTGGTTTCGCCTTGTAATTTCCATGGCTCAGGAATTAGGAAAGCCAGAGAGTCTGAAATTGAAGTTATGTAATGCAATGAAAAAATATGATTATGTTCTTCTCACACTATGATCTTTGAAAAATACCCATTATGGGAGCTAAATATCAATTCAGAAGGGCTTTTAATGGTGGAAATAAACATACATAAGCAGATTTTTCAAAGTGCATAAACACTTTCAGAAATCTGAAAGAAGCCTGTCATGCAGAGAGAGGATTTCAGAAGGAACTGCCCTTCTGTAGTCTCATGCTTGCCAAGATGATTTTGGAATGACATAAGTTTCTAAACTGCCAAGAATAAATTTAGAAAGAATGATGCCTCAAATCTTCGAAAGTGCCTGCATAAATGACTTTATTTTTCAGAAGTTTTGTACACGTCCAGTTTGAGAGACCCTAAAATTGGCTCTATGGACCCAGTTCAAAACTGATGTTAAGGGTGGAAATATTTCCTTGTAAACTCAAGGTATTTGCACTTTTGAGGTGTTAAATCAACACTGTTCTTAGAATAGAAGTTCAAATAATTTGAGACGAGTAAGCAGACTTGTCTTCTTCACTACAATACCTTTTCAGCTGCTTTAAAAAAAACACCCATCCAAACTAATTTTTATTATTTTAGTTTGTAATTATGTCTGGAAAAAGTAGAATTACCTTCATTTTGTCAAAACCTAATCAAAATTTTTCAACCATTGCCTTCAGTTAGTCCACAAGATCTAAGACAGAGGCACAGAAGTCCAAATACATTTTTGGTTTTTCAACTAAGGAAGCTTGACTCTTGAACCTGATGAGAACTCCTTCATTGCTGTGCTACATCACAGTCAGCCGTCAGTATCCCCATTTTTGTTGAGTTTTAAAATACTAATATTACTGCTGACAGATTGGCCTTACTGCATGATGTTGTTCCGTCTCTTTTTGTATCCAGGTTCTTCATAGAGTCGTAACATAGATAAACATAGCCTTGACAGAAGAATCCTGGCACTCATTTATTATTCTTATATAAATCTCACTGATGGATATTTTATTTCCCAGACAAGCTTTACCTTTCTAAGAGTTCTGCACTAAAGTGTAGTATCTCTATCATTAAGAACAAGTATCCACCTCGCCTATCATCCAGTTGCTTCTGAGTCTCAAAATGGAGTACTGCTTTCCTCACTGTTATTTTTTTAAAACATCCTGAAGCAGTTAGGATTTTTGTCAAGTTCCCTATTGTAGCACTGTGCAGTTTTAGAGCAGTGTCTAAATCATTTACAACCTTTTTGTTTGTTTGTTTGTTCTGTGTTTCTATATTCAGCTTCACAAAATATTGTGGACATTTTTTTTGTGCTTAACAATTCAGTACGCATGTAATCCCTGGAACAGTGTACAAAATACAGAAAATTTATGTCAACAGGTCATTTATAAGTCATAAATGACTCCCCATGTAAAACAACTTGTTATCACTAGCACTGTGACTGTGCTGCCTTATACAGTCCACCAAAGACTTTTCCCTACTTACAGAGTTGATTTATTTGAAAACAGAAATGGGGACTTGAATATCTAAATATTTTTTACTACCATGTCCAGTAGGTAAAAGAAACTGCAATCTGCGAAAAGTAATTCCGATCTAATCTTTCATATTGTATACTTAATCACTAAAGGACTTTGATGCATGTATTTTTTGTCCTTTGAAAAGCATTTTGATTAGAGTACACCACTGAATATACTTGTTATCAAAAGACAATATCACAGTTATTCTCTGTTCCTTCAACCAGTTTTTTTTTTTTTCAGATGACTATCCTGGTTTCATCTGTGATAGAGTTAATAATTTTTTTTTCCTAGTGGTTGCAGTGTTTCAGACTTGGTATGAAAGGACTATCAATAATGCATATTGTTTCGGCTGTTGCCAGGTGATGTTTATATTTTTCAAGGACTTTTTTCAGCTTCCTGTAGAAGCTGATAAGGAGCATAGATAGAACAATGGAATGGCCAATGGAGTATTCCATACCATAGACGTCATGCTTGGTATATAAATGCGGTTCACCAGGGGAAGGGGAGTATTCATGATCACTGCTTGGGCCAGTGCCAATTCACTGGGTGGTGAGAGTGACTTGGGTTATTATTATTATTATTGTTAGTATAATTTATTGTTGTTATTTTTCTTCTCTGCTATTGTTCTATTAAACTGTCTTTATCTCAGCCCACAATTTTTTTTTCTTTTTCTTTCCCCTCCTTTTCTCCCTGTTCTCTCTGCCCTTCTAGGGGGAAAGGGGAGAACTGCATGAGTAACATGGTCCTAGCTGCCGGCTGGGATAAACACATGACAATGACAATTTAATTACTTTGTTTCAGAATAACTAGGATTACACTAAAATATCAAGTGGTGAATTGACCACACTTCTGCCTGGACTTAAATATTTGAATTCATGAATAACAAAACAATTAATTTATTCTAGTCACCCTAACATTATTTTTATGTACCAAATAGTTATCTTCAGCAAGGAACATAATGTAGTTATTGTAAATAAATTTGATAACTGAAGAACATCAAACATTTGAAATACAACTTAAATATAAGTATTTGACTTCAATGTCTTATAAATATAATTTTAGCCTTTAATTAAAATCCCACAATTTATTTTGTCATCATATTCTGAATGTGCAACCATGAGAACCCTGACAATTCTTTGCTTCCTATTGCTCGCAGGAACTATGTCTCATGTTAGAATACATACTCATTAATAATGCAAGTGAGGCAGCTATAATAAGCTTATTTATTTCACTTGTCAGGGTTAGGAAGTTTTTTGACCTGCTTTCTCCAAATTACTGAAGACTAGCTCGAATTCAAAATGTTTTCACTTGATGCAGTTGGGATCAGTTTTACTTAATCATTTCAGTCATTAAAATACACTAAATTATTTCTTAGACAAAGTGTAGACTTCATGTCTAAACTATTTAAGCATTCTAAGGACAATTTTTGAATGTGACTTGTGTAGATTAGCCATGTTAATAAAGTTCTATGAATTAAATAAATTGATTAATTAACAGAACTTTTCAGAGGGTCATGCAAAAATTGTACATGTTGGATCACACACTCCTTTTTTGTTCATGTTTATATAAGCTTTCCCCCTGGAGAAAATTTGTCATGAGAAATGTCATTTAAATTGCTATTCCACTGAATAAAGAGATGACACAGAAGTCTAGATTTCCATCCACTTCATGAGAAATTGGATATGGCACTATTAAATAAGTCTACGGGGAGAATACAATAGGGGCATTCCTCTAACTCACAGAGCCAAATTTATCGCTGCAGCATGACTGCATAGCTAAAAAATTATTTCTTCGTTGGCATTTGTAAGTGACTGGGGCAAGGCTGACCTACGACCAGGGTTTCCTGTATGTAAATACCCAGGAGGATGTAGTGCTTGGACAAGGCACATCATCAGACTGCAACTTCTGGGGATTACTTTACCCAGTGAACCCTACCATCAGTTCAAAGTGGATTCCTTAAATACAAGCTAGGGTGTTCCACCTTAAGCAGTTTCTTATCCATCTCATGTGCCAGGTATTAATTCCCAGCTTATCCAGCTACAGTTTATTTTGTAGGCTGTAAACAGCTTCCCGGGAGGAATCACAGTGCATAAGTGAGGCATCACAGTAACCGTTTTCCTGCTACTCCAACTATTTTGTTTAGCTTTTTTAAGTGTACAGCATGTTTGCTTCCAGAAATTACACTCTCATCTCTTCAAAAGAACATTAAAGGCAATATTCGTGTCAAGCCAGCAAAGCCAGCTGTTTAATTTGCCACAAAAACCTATGAAATTATTCAGTGTGTATATATCATCATTAAAGTTGCAACAGATAGATAACAAGGAAAAGGGACAGAAAAAAAATCGTGGAAGGGAAAGATATACTTTTCTGGGGAATATGTGAATCCCACACAATATTGCATTTCTCTGAACAATGATCATTTAGATTTAAAACCAGATCTGTTAAGCAATCAATAACAGTAATCTTTAGACCTTTTCAGGAAAAAAAAAAAAAAGAAAAGAAAAAGGCAAGTATTTATCAGTCTACTGTCACACACATCTGTAAGTTAATGAGAAAGCGTGGAATGACAGAAGAAGGTGTCGAGATTCAGCAGCTAGTATCACAGACTGATTTTGTGGTCAGGACTCTACTGAATATAGTCATATCTGCAGATAATGCCAATTTAAAGCAGCATTCAATAATTACATTTCTCAAAGCCCTGTAGAAATTAAAATACAAAGCACCTTACCCCTCTCACAGTGGAAACAGAAAATAAGGATGCAGTGTTGCTTGATAATTACACTTATCTGTTACCATAAGTGTACTATATGAATTGGAAATGGAAATGTATGTTAGAAAACAGTCACTGAGATGATGCCTCCACTATATCAGAAGATAGACTAACATACCTTGCACATATGGGTTTTTAATACTTTGGGTACTATGTGGAACTGCCAAGTAAGGGTTTAAATATGCAAATTTTAAGGTAAAATATTGGAAGCATAAAATGTTGCATGCAGAAACAAGAAGATACAAATTGCAGATATTTTGTGAAGATAAGAAATTTCCTTGTGCTGTACACTTAATTAGTTCATCAAGACACAATGTATGTCTTCAGATGTTCCATCGCAGAAATATTGCCCATATTTTTTTCAGTTTAAACATAGTCATTTTCAAAGAAAACATATTTGCCGCTATGCTCAAGAAGAATAAAATAAAGCAATGCCTTCTTACAGAAAATCTTGGGTATTTTTTTATAAATGTCTTGCTGAGGAAAACATTTATTGAATCATTAGGTCTTGCAGCGGTGAAGGGAAAACTTAAGAAATGTTTGCTAATCTAGTGTAAAAAAAAGACTTTCTAAATAACTTAGGGATAAAAATGGTTTTTACCTTCTTTCTTTTACTCCCTAAGCAGAACAACTGTAAAAACCACCTGTAGTACTTTGTTGGGTGGTCCTCCTCAATATTTTTTATAGCCATTAAAATCCCATAAACTAGAGAAGTGCATGATGACTATTATTAAAAAAGCAATTGCTATAATCGGTCATAAAAATTTTTTTTTCTGCTTTAGCTCTTACATTGACACAATTTTCTAAACCTTGATATGGTTTAACCCCAGCTGGAAACTAGGACCACAGAGCCACTCGCTCAGTAACGCTACGGTGGGATGGGGGAGAGAATCAGAAGGGCAAAAGTGAGAAAACACGTGGGTTGAAGTAAAGAAAGTTTAATTAGTAAAGCAAAAGTCGCACACACAAGCAAAGTGAAGAAACAAATTCATTCACTACTTCCCATGGGCAGGCAGGTGTTTGGCTATCTCCAGGAAAGCAGATCTCCATCATGTATAATGGTTACTTGGGATGAAAAAATGCCATCACTCCAAACATCCCTCCCTTCCTCCTTTTTCCCCCAGCTTTATATACTGACCTTGATGTCACAAGGTATGGAATATCCCTTCGGTCAGTTGGGGTCAGCTGTCCCACCTGTGTCCCTCCCAACTTTTTGTGCACTCGCAGCCTGCTCGCTGGTGGGGCAGTGTGAGGAGCAGAAAAGGCCTTGACCGCGTAGCAGCAACCAAAAACGTCAGTGTTTTACCAACACTATTTTCATCCCAAATCCAAAACATAGCACTATACCAGCTGAAACCATGACAAAGTATAATTTATGTTTTTCCCCATTTCGTTCTATACTAGGTTATGAGAAATGCCTGTAGATGTATAAGAAAGTACTGCCCTGTTTATACTTTTAAATAATTGCATATTATCTCACATACAACATGATATTTAAAGGGACGCTCAGATGTTCTTATTTACTGAGCAGGTTGTCTTACATTAGAAATGTGACTGCTTTCACTGTACTCACATATTATGACTCTTACACTACAAGGCTTGTACAGCCTGTGTTTCATGGGTTGCTCTCTTTAAACTCCTTTAAGAAAAAAAATAAATTTTATAGATCCAAACCCCAGAAGATGTTAGGATGCTTCTTCTCAGAAACCTTTAACCTTCTTCACCTACCAACATTTCATACTCTTTATGAAGTTCCTTAAAATTTTTTTTATAAATTCTGCTTTTCAGGAGAATACATTCTAGGTCACATATTTTTCTTGGCATGGTCTTCTTTCTAAAATGTGTTGAAGGCAATTGGAATTAGCTAGAACTCCTATTGGAATAGTTGAATGTACACAAAAAACAAATAAACAAAACCACAAAAAACAAATAAAGTCTGAAAGTTTTAGCAAGTGCTTTATAGTAACTTGGTCTTTTATTCAACGTAAGATTAAATGACTACCAGACATCTGAGTATAAACACTAGTTGCTAGATACAGAGGTATATTTACAGAGTTATGAGTTTTTTCACTTGCTTGTTTGGTTTAGTGTTTTGGTTTGGTTTTGTTTGGTTTTGTTTTGTTATTGTTTGTTTGTTTGTTTGTTTTGTTTGTTTGTTGTGTTTTGTTTGTTTGTTTTTTAATATATAAAGTGGCTTAAGCTCCATTTTTTGTATTTTTCTACCTATGCAATCCCTAAACTTCAAGTCTTACATCCAAGTTTCTCTGGCATTTGCCTTCTTTCACAAAATGTTTTACGTACCTTAGTGTACATCGTACCAAGAAATGCAGGTGTTACGCTCCGAAAGTTTTTGAACAAGCCCAGGGGACTGCATGAAAACACCAATAGTAACCATGGACTAAAAATAATCTTTCCATTCTCTCCTGACCCAACTACCCGAGTTATCTGGGGAGTTTCTTTTTTTTATTTTACCTTGTTTTCCCAAAACCAACCTATTTGCTACTTTTTTGTGTTTTCCCATACTTACATTTTTATTAGTTATCGTCTCGTGTTTCAGCAAAATCCCTCATATGATGTAGTTTCTGTGGTCCAAATGAATTCCCAGAATTCTTTCTTGTGATCTTCATTAAATTTTAAAAAAATAAATTCACTTCCCCTAATAAGGACCCAAGATTTACTGTAACTGTTCACCGGTAAACCCAAACTGTATGAAGTTTCTTGTAGAAGAAAATTTATTGAGATAATTTCCTATTTATTATCTGTCTAATTCACCTGGCACACCTTCTTGGAGTCCATCATATTTTCAAAGTTGGAGTCAATGACTCTGTGTAGAATATGTTTCCTGGCAAACTCAGTCTATCAGCTATGAATTATGGGACCTCACACCTGTTCTCCTGGATGAAATACTAATTTGCATCTCCCTTGGATATTCTCAACCACATTTTTGATACTGGAAATGATTCAAAGAAATTACAAAGCTGCCTTGCAGTGATTCTGATGATTGCTGGAGTCTAAAAAAAACCAAAACTTTTGTTGCCGTGTTTCCAGGGCTTGTGCCACCAGTGATGGAACTAGTGGTGCCTTCCTAAATATTGCTCGATATGCAAGAGTACATTATAAGTATTTCACATTTGTGACAAAATAAGCTTCCCCTGAGCACCACTTCCATTAGTTTGAACATAAAATCCACTATTTACAACTACTGTTTTTTTCTACTTTTATAAAGATGAAAAGCCTTGTTTTGCTAGGAGATTAACAGACAGAGAACAAGCTGCCTGGACAGACGAAAGTAAAGCAAATACCCTTATCTTAATCATCAGATAATAAACTATAATATTAATGAGTACCTGAAGAACAAACATGTGTGTGTGTATGGTTATACGTGTGTGTAAATACATATATATATATATGTACTGATATTTAATATTTCCTATTTCCTTAAGGAAAACTGTTTAAGAAGGAGACAGTATACTTCCACCAGTCCTAGAAACTTATTTTCAGTGGCCTACCTTCAAAGTAGAAAGATTGTGACAGATTTCCTTTTATGCTCAAAGTTAAGACACAGAAATTATCAAAATAGGATAGTTTTGTCTAAACTGAACTTGTCTGATCAGAAGAAAGGATGCTTGTCATGTTACAGAATTTACTTCACAAAAGGTGATAGGGATTTTATTCTGACAGATATATTTCATTGGGAAGCAAAAACGATCCCTTTGTTTACCCATTTCTTGTTTGCTCTTCTCTCTCCCTTCCACCAAGATATTTATGCAGTGCTTTCAATAATCTGAAAATAGACCAAAAAGCTGTCATTTTGTCATTCCTAATGTATTGAATATGGAGAGGTCCTCAAATACTATCATGAACCTATTGTGTCAGTATTTAGTTTATGGTCAATACAAAATACATCATCATGAGATCAGAGGATCCAGTTAGTGTAATCATTATCATGATGCTGGCTGGACAGGCTCCTGACAGTAAGAATATAAAGAAAATACTAAATCATCTCAGGAGTGTCAGTATCTTATCTATATCTGTAACTTTGCCCAGTCACTGTCTGCCCCAAAAATATCTTTTTTAACTACGCAGGACAGATGTAATCCTTCAGCACTTTGCTGTTTCACATTTGGTAACCTATATGTAGGCTTTTGTTTCTCTTCAAGTATGAAAAGGAATATAAATGAGATTAATGATGGGAAGATTTGCAAGGACATCATTACATACTTTAATTTTTTCAAATTTTTTCATTTTCTATAATTCATTTAAGAATATGTAATAAAAGCTTTAAAAATATTTAATTAGTAAGAAAAAAAAGCAAATACAAGTTACTTGTGATACCATGGCAAGCATTATTGTTTATTGTGCTAACGGAGAAAAGTAATAGCACAAAATCAATGGATTCTCTTAAAATCTGCAGGCATGATTTTCTCATCATCCATGTTTGCACTGCTATATCCATTTATTCCCGGTTCATTTTATCAAAAATGGCACGGCAATGGGGATTGTTGTGTGACAGATCACGGAATCACGGAATCACGGAATCTTCAGAGTTGGAAGGGACCTCTAGAGATCATCTAGTCCAACTCCCCTGCTAGAGCAGGATTGCCTAAAGCACATCCCTCAGGGCTGCATCCAGGCGGGTCTTGAAAGTCTCCAGAGAAGGGGACTCCACAACCTCCCTGGGCAGCCTGTTCCAGTGCTCTGTCACCCTCACTGTAAAGAAGTTTTTCCGTGTATTTGAACGGAACTTCCTATGTTCTAGCTTGTGCCCATTGCCCCTTGTCCTGTCGCTGGGAACCATTGAAAAGAGCCTGGCTCCGTCCTCCTTAAACCCACCCTTTAGATACTTGTAAACATTAATCAGGTCCCACCTCAACCTTCTCTTCTCCATAGATGTATGTCTAAGATGCACCCAAAGGCCAAGTACAGCTTGGAAAGGCTAGTCCCAAATCCCTTGTTCTGCAGGCATTTTACCCAAGCAATTCTTCACAGACGCAGAGCTGCTCGGTGATCTGATGTGCTGCTGAAGGGGCCCATCTTTTCTAAAGCCACAGGGAGTTGTCTGAGTCATGTATATATGTACCACATGGAACAACACACAGGAAAATACAAAGTTTATTCAACATACACTACCATGCTTTGGTATTTTCTTACTTGTGGTTTGTCGAGAAACATTACTGAACATATAGAGCCATGTCCAACAGGCTTAGATTTCCAGGCAATAAACAACAGTTGCAAACATTAGCATTTAAAGTAATGATGGCATGTACAACCCTTGTGAGGATGAGACTGTAATTCTAGCATAGCGTCGGGTTAAGGCATTGCGAAGCAGCTCGATTATACGACATGTCATATACAGGACACAAACACAGATTCAATTTGGTCCTGGGTGAGTGGTGATAAACGTTATACAGTCAATAAAGCTTTACTTAAGAAGTTCCTATCTTCAGGCACAGGCAAGAGTCACATACAAACCTCAAGAACACTGCTGGATGTGTAAAACAGATTCCTCAGAAAGGTTGGTCACTGTGAAGTATCTGTCACTTCAACACATTTCACTAAATATGTGAGCAGAGGAACATTGCTTTATGTGACCTTGATTGATGTATCTGATACCTCCACTTCCAATACAGTTTAGTACAGAATAAAAATACTTTTCTTTCCTTGAGGGAAAAAGTGAAAAAGAAGAAAAAGGCCAGTCTACACTTCATAGGTTTTACTGAAGTGAACTTTTACAACAAAGTAATCAAGAGAAATGTTGAATATTAACCTTTAAGAAAGAGAGTGTTAAATTTTTAACCAAAACTGAAACAAGACTCTTTTAATTATATATCAATATTTGTAATATTAGTATGAAAAGCAATCAACAGAAAGTAATCTGATGCTAAGACATCATTGCTTTAGGATACATTTTTTTTCAGCATAATTTCCATGAAGCACATAGAAAGTTGTTGCAAGATAAACTAAATTTCCTCATTTCACCATGAGCCAGTTTAAATTTTCCTGCAATATTTTATCTCATGCTAAAGATAAGAGGTATTTCATTAATCTTTTTGTTTTCAGGTATGCCTATAAACTACTATTATGTGCATATATACACACATGTAAGTGTTTCTTTTCTCTGTTGAAGATAATAATGCATGTATATTTTGAAATAAAAGTCTACACAAGTAAATGCAATCAGTTAAAATTAAACAGTGACTTACAGCCATAGTCTTAGTCTTGTTGTGGTTTATTTGCATGTAAGTCCGCATTATTTAAAAATTACGCTTTTAAAAAAGATACTTTCTGAAACTGGTGATAGACTATTTGAGAAAAATTTATCATGTTTTAGAAAAGACATATTATAAGGTGAATGGCTTGATTTTATTCTTGTTCATTCATGTTTATTGCCTCGTCTACAGCTTCCTGTTGGGGGTCTTTCCAAGTAGGATATAGGGATCCTAGTTTATCTTCCCTTTTACTGTACTCCACAATATCTGTCAAAGTCGGCTACCAACTGCCTTGTTACTATATATGACACCTCTGCTCTTTAATCACAGTGGCCTACTGGAGTACATGAACCTTTTACTTCCTTGGGTATCCCAGTTGTCATTGGGAGCAGGACAAAATTAAAGTATATCTCACTAGCATCTGATATTGTTGATCTTCCCTATACCATTAACTCGACATCGCTGCTAGACACCTTCTAGGATGCAGTCCTTAGTATTTCTTTTACTAAACCCAATAAAAAAAACTGGCATAGCATATAATGAATTATAAAAAGGGCTAGTAAAAACAAAACAAAACAAAAGATAAAGATGTTTAAAATGAGATCACTGGGTGAAAAAAGTAATTTCCCCTCTTAAAACAAACACACCTGACAGCTTGTAGTGCTTCGCTGTCAGATTAGTCAAAGAAAGTTTGGCAAAACAGCACCTTTTATTGGTGAAGTTCATTGAGTACCTGGAGTGATTCCTCCTCTTCTAAATAGCAGCTTTCATATCCATGCTTGTTTCCACTTTGATTGAATTAAATTTAAAATACTCTCTGCCTTGCCAGGAAAGGCAGGGGAGCTATTATTTACAATAAGCACATTTTAATTCAGATGTGGAAAGATAATCTAAAAACTGATTAAGGAAACTCATTTAGGGGATTTCATGTGCAGAGCTTATCATCTTTGGTAGCATTTAGCAAGGTGGAAGGTGTGATTCTAACTAGTGCTGTTTCAAGGAACTGTCAGGAATAGCATACACATAGCTGGCAGGATACGACAAGGAACATGGATTTGCTTCTTGGGTTTTTTCTCAAGAAAAAAATTCAAAGCATTTATTATATGTACTTACAGGAATTATGGAAGTTGAAGCACAAGGAGAGTGTACATTGTTTTACCACTTTGCAAAATAATATTGCCATTAATAGCTAATAACTCACAGCTTTGCATGGCAGGCAGTATAGCATGTAATGAATAAGAGATATGAAAATATTGGAAGCTGCAGGGAGGTACCCAGGCTAGTTTATATTCAGTGCACCTGTTGAAATTCTAGGGAAGATGTGGTGAGAAGAAGATATGCTATTTCATGAAAAGCCTGTAGTACTGCATACTGATGAGGCATAACACATACTGCTTTTAACATGACAACAAAACCTCTTGGGATTAGAGCAGGCATCAGCTCGAAGTTAGTCAAAGACATGTTTTGCTCATGAGCACACGGCCTCAGTCCTTCGAGCCTCTTCTTTGATCCGGGCCCTCAACCTATCAAAGGTCTGACTTCTTTACGTAGCTTATGTGATCAGACACTAAAACATTTCTGCAAGTCAGTGTTCAGCCTCAGTGTGATTTCCTCTGAATCTCAGTGGGCAACCTCTGAGGACAGATTCATCTATGTTCCTCAAATGGTGGAAAGCAGACATAAATTTTCATCATCCACTGAAATGCCTTCATAGATATTTTCTTTCTTCTTTTTCTAGTTGTAGGTGATTTTGCTGAGCAGGGTTGTTGAGTATTTCTAATTTACATCATATGTTAAGTTTCATATGTTAGGTATTAAAGTGAGCAGGGAAACACCTCTTTGTATAACTATAATCACATATAGTACAAGGACAATAAAACCTAAGAACAGAATTAATGTTCAATAAAAAACATGTTATGGATTCATTATTACTATAATTTAAACCCGGGTTTGAGGAACTGATAGTAAGTAAAAGGGAAAAAAAAACAACAGCAATGCAACTAATATAGACTCTGGTGCTTCAAAAGTCTACAGCTGTAGGTCTAACTTTTAAAATTCTAGTACAGAGTATAACAGGCTGAACTCTAAATTTCATTCTATGATCTTGCAAAGTGAAAACTAGTAAATCCAGACCCTTTTTTTGTAGTAAACTCTAATTTAATTTGTTATTGAGTGAGAAAATTTTTATCAAATGGAACCAGGCATAAATATTTTTAAATGACCACAAAAAGGAGATATTTCAAGCAGTACACAATGAAACTATTCACCTCCCTAAAATAATACATTGGGGATGATAAAAGTGGACATGGATTGAAAAAATGACTAGATTCCCTTGTGGAAGGAAAATCCACCTAATACCTGTATTGTTTAACATCTGACCTGTTCCATGTCCTCCTCCTGGCATCCGCCAGCAATCGCTTCTGGACAGGGGATACTGGGCTGGATGGACTTTCAGTCTAGCATAGTATAAACAATATGACGCTTTTACTGTTTCTTAAAATACTCATCAGGACATTGATACTTATCTGGAAAGGAGTGACTGGCATTCATTGCCTTTTGTGATGTTCCAAGAAGGCCTGAAGGAAGACTTTGCTGATTCAGCCTATTTCACAGGAGACAACTTGCCGTATCACCATCCAGAGGTACAGTTTCACTCACAGCCCTTTGCCAGGCTTTGATGGCCTTTATGTATGTCAACACTCAGTCCTTCGGGAATGATGATTTGGGCATCACACAGAGTTAGGACGTCTCACTAAGACAGCTGGCCCAGCCCAACATAAAAATTCATCCGCTGAGCTTGGAACACAATTTGTGTGCCTTGGCAGCTAACGTTTTGGCAATGCGTTTGTGATAAGCTGTAAACCAGTTTGTATTTGGCTATCAGCCTCCATCAGTATAGGTGTTTGTTCCAGCTTTTTCAAGCCAAATCGGTCTGTTTTGTCAAGATCACCAACACAGACCAAGACATGTGCAGGTCTGTGGCAAAATATCTTACAGCTTCATGAGAGAAGACTAGACATTTGTAGACTGTAGGTCTTGAGAACTTTCTATGTATAATTGGGTGAAGTTTTCTCAAAATTTAAGGAAATTTTTTTTAACGCATTTTATTCTCCTGATTTAATTAAAAATTTGGATAAATTGGTGGAATATGTTTTAAAGGGTGACCGGAACACCCTCAGAAAGCATTTTTTTTGTTTTAAAAATGACGTCTTTCCCTTAATTTCTCTTTCACCATGAAAATAAAATCAGGACAAAAATACTGGTTTAAAACAAGTCATCTTATATATAAATTTATCTGAGCTAATAATCCAATGCTAATCACTACTCATGCACATGTAATTTCCAGACAGGAAATACGTTTCCTCTGGATGTGGTCTTAACTTGCTAGGTACCACCTGGTTTTTATTTTTCCCAGATTTTGTAGAAAGCTATTGAGTTAATATGTGGATTCTCAGGTTTCACAGAACAGAGGAAACTGGAAGTAGGAAACATGACCCAAGAAAGTTAGAATAAAAGAAAAAAGTGAGCTGTGTTTTTCTTTGCCGTTGCATAACCAATATTAGGTAAAGTGGCATTTCATGCCAGCCTTATGGACTAAAGTCATGATAAATGAAAATGTCTTAATTACCTTACTTCAGGATGAGATTGTTCCCTGAAAGTGCATCACCACTCCTTTCACTCTAAAAATTCAAGAAAACTAGGTAGTTATGTTCTTCACTGTATTTTTTTTTTAATTTCTGAAATGAAAAGTTTTAATTTCCTGAGTATAATAAAAACAAACAGGAGGCCATTTCCACAACTGCCAACGGTAGGAAGCATTAATCCATCTCACATCGCTGCTCCATTTCACTTGGTCCTATTGCACATATGCCATACAGTTAGTTTGTAAGGATTAGCCATGTTTCCAGCATCTCCATCTGGACGGTCAGATGTCCAGAAATGGTAGACTACCATCAGAAGCAATAGAAATGGTAAACCCACATTTGCTTGGTTCAGAAATTTCCAATTTTGCTTTGGTGAGTTCTGATTTTAAACTACGACTTTGTCTCTGTCTGCACACTGTTATTCCAGCCCATAGCTAACCTGTATGCCTGGCACAGGCTGAGTGAGATTGCCGTGAGGGCCAGTAGCATACATAGACTACGGCCAGGAACACACAGCCATGACAATGCAAATGCCAAACCTGGACACATCCTAACGATGGCATTGCTTGGATCTAGTCAAAGAGCTACCCAGAGAGGACAGGACATCCTTTAGCTTTTATAAGCTCTTTGTGAGTGTCTTTGGAGAAAAGACTCATTTAGTAGCAGCGGCTGATAGATTACCATGGAACGGAATTTAGATTAAAACGTGAAAAATTAAGGCACAAAAGAAAACATATAAAACAGGTAAAACCCCTTCAAAAATCATCTTTTGGCTAATCTGCAAGTATCAGAATTGTCTCTACAGGCACCATATATAATGTTTGGGTTTGGAAAAAACAGTCCAAAAGCAGCTGGACCAAACTAATGGCTGTCTGGAATAGCTGTAATATATCAATGGTACAGTATGGAGGTACGGGTAGCTAAATCTTTATCTCGTCCCAGAAAATTACTGGACCAAACTCTGGGTTTGAATAACTGAGCTAACACCACAGATTTAATCCAGTTTGTTTGCCCATATGATCGATCTAGATGAAAGTTTGCACTTTTAAAGCACAAGGTTTTTATTGTGTACTATGTATCACCAAGGATCTCAAATGAAGAAGGGATTTTCAAGCAAATTTATGATCATACTGGATTTTTGATGAGACCCCTTAGAAAATACAGTATTTTGAGTAGCTTAATTTAGGGAACAGCTGTTTTCTAAGTGAAGCTGAAGCACCTGCAATCCTTTTGAAAGACAATTGTTTGGGGAGATATTGTAAAATAATTTGGTGTCCACTGCAGACCAGACTCCTAATACCAATTTCATAAATGTAAATATTCTAATCCCAGAAGTGCTGCACTGACCTTTCATATTGATTTTGTGCACTTTGCCAGGATTTTGAGAAAATATGAACCGTGAAGTTTGAAATACTGTGCTACATTTCTCCACTTCAAAAGCAATAACAGTCACTTTTAACATGTAAAAGCTCTCTTGGGACAAAAACTCTTCGCTTATGATAAATTTTCTTTGCTTTGCTTTTTTCTCCTTCCTTAAAAGAAGACACTTAAGACATTTTCTGTTTCTCCATGGGAAATGCAGGTAATAAGAAGGCAATGTTAGCCCTTAACAATATGAAAAATAAGGGATAACAACAGTATGGGAAATTATCTGCATTTTCCACCCTTTCCTCAGCCTGAGCAGAACATCTGCAGTGCATCAATAAGACAAAGAGAGCATTTCTGGCAAGGTCTGTGATGACACTTAGTCTTAATTGGAAACTGATTTCCATTTCTTCTGGAATCATTATTGCACAGAATGTATTTCTTTACTGGTAGAAATCATAAATGTTATTTTACAAAGCACTTAAAACCAAGACAGATAAAAATGTAATATAAAAGAGTCTTAGCTTCCTATTCCACCTGATCCAGGCTAAGCAAATGACAACCCGAATGCTTTCCAGTCTTTGTTATCTTATGTTGTTTTATGCATGTAAAAAAAAATTGTCACGTCATTTTCTGCAAAGATAAGGAGCTATATAAAACTTTATATGTATCTCTGAGAGGCAAATAAATTTACCTTACAATCCCCTAGGTAAATATTTCTTTCTGGGACGAAATAAAAACATTGATTGTAACTTTACCAGTACTTCCCAAACAAACTATTTTCAGAACAGTATTTGTTATTTAGCAAGGAGATTGTGTGGATTATTAGCTTTTTTATTAGTTTATTAGTTTATTTATTAGGATGGGTATTTTTATAAAACACTAACTAAAAATATAGAATAATAACCAGTGTATTAACTTGTTGTCTCATTATTTACAAAATTCCTCTAATCCAGTCCCTTAAGTATCAAATTCTTATCTGCAATATGCAGATTTTCATGAGAAAAAAAAAAAAAAGTTTAAAAGTTGACAAACTGTGAGAGCTCTACGTATGTGAGAGGGACATGCCTCAAAGAACATGAAAGCCAATGGAAGAAAATTTGTGGATGGAAAATTTAATTGATCAGGCCCTAAATGTAAACTTAGCAATAGACATCACTTTTTCTAACCACAGGTCAGTAAAAATTCAAAAGAAGGGTACAAGTCAATGATTTCCTATCTTCCTTGTATGGCACATGAGAATCCTAAGGAAGAAACGGTGTGTCGTATTTTGCTCCTTTTTACAAACACAGGCAAGAGAAATGGTGTCTTCCTGATGCCATTAAATCATGAGATGAGTTTAGTATAATGTACTTTAGCTTAACACCAGCCAGTTAAAAACATTTGGGGATAACTTTGAGATCAGTTCAAACAGAAAAAATATGATATTGTCAAGTTTTAGAAAATGAAGGTTTGGTGATACATCCACGTGCCGTGAGATCAAAGTGATTAAAGAAGGAGAATGACTCAAAAATCATTCATGGCAATTTAGTTTGATTTTAATATTTCTAACATGAAGTGTTGATTTTTATCTTTATTTTGTTGTTGTTTGTTGTTATTTTGAGGTTTGGGTTTGTTTTTTTTTTTTTTTTAATGGAGTGGTACCATAATGTCAGATTAAAAACCTTTTAAGGCCTGTAAAAACTTCTGTTCATTGAAAAGTACTTAGTACATCTTGACATTCTGAAAGCATGCAGCATAGCAAGTTCTTTTTGTGATAGATTTTATGAGGTATGTTAATGATGATGGAGTGCAAGGTATTTCTTAACATCCTTGTAATGGGGAAGCTATGGAAGAACCTTCTTTCATTGCCATGAAATCCACACATTCATTACAAAACCATTTATTGGCATTCCCTGTTTGTATCTAGACCACTGCCCTTTATACCATATCCCCAGTGGTTTTCATCTGTCCTTTGGACTTCTCTGCATGGAAACAAAAGTGTTTTACTGACTCATAGTGCAGGTTGTAAATCAAGATTAGCCTTTATCTATGCAAAAAAGACTGAATGGCTTTGCAAAAAAATCTACCAGAACTTAATTTTATTACATGAAACAAACAACTTAAAAATCCTATGGATATGATAGTAAAATATCCATTATATGAAATGATGATTCATAAAATGAATGCCTAGAAAATATGTAGACAGCTGTTTGACATAATATCTTCCTCAATAAAACAGAGGTTTAGTTCAAAGACATCCTGTTTATTTCCAGCCTTTGAATTCTTCTGACTCAAAGTCTTCTTCATTAGCAATGGCATTGTCTTGAGGCTGCCATCTAAATATTTGTAATTTAGGATTGTTTAATGTATCAAACATTTATCTGTGGCTGTTATGCTTGAAATGGGAATAAAGATGGTAATATACACGCAATTCAAATTAATATTCTTTTTGTTGTTGTTGTTTTTCAGCTACTGAAGACTCTGAAATAAAGTCAAACAAAGGGGAAAAATAAACCAGTTTCAAAGCAATGTTACTTTTACTAATGAGAAAGTGGTATTGTAGTGGCGTCACTTGCAGGGTTCAAAAGGTCACACAGTTCACAGACATTATAGCTTCTGAAAATTATCAAATGAGGTAAAAGGAGAAAAAGCATTCCTTATTAATGAACTAAGATAATGAATGCAATTAAAAAACAAAATGACATGAAATAATTTTTTGATTTTGTCATTTATTAGGGCATCATTTGTATGGAGAAGGGTTGTTAATACATGTAGAGGACAGCACATACTGCCTCTTCCCAACAAACACATTTCCAGGAGGCAACAGGAACAGCTATGGAAATATTTGGGGCATTTTAAGGCATTTCTTCTGTTTACATGGGGTGCCCTTGAACACAAAAACATATTTTCTAGCTTTTGAAGAAAAAAAATATATTACTCCGATTCATGGGATGAAGTGATGAATTAAGAGCCGAGCTTGCCTACAGCAAGCTGTTTTATTGGGATCTGTGGATTCTTAGGGACCACCGACTTCTCTGTGCTGCCTAGATTTTAACTTAAACACATAAATGCACACCTGTCACGTCCCACTCCCAGTAAAGAGGGAGGGTAAGTGACTGCAGATTTGTAAATTCTCAACGGTGCGGACTAAGGTGAGATAAATCTCAAGGTCCATATAGAAACATTTGTCAGCTTCCCAAAATGGTTAGTATAGGTCTTAACAAGTCCACGATAATTGGTTAAGTATATAAAAAATTATGGCAAGTGGTGAGGTATGCATTGTGTTACTTAACAACAGGGATAGGACAACTGACGGCAAGCGGTACCTAATGTCGTACTTAAGGTGGTTACTTAACAACTCTAACCGTTACTTAACAATTCCAAGAGAAAAGAGAAATTGAGGGATAGAGAAAGGAAAAGACAGAGGAAAAGACAGAGATGAAGGGATCACCGGTCCTGGTTCCAGTGTCTTTTTCAGGGAATCTTCCCAGGCACAATCATCTTTCTTGGGAAAAATCTTCCCAGGCACTATCTTCTTCTTTTGTTTTTCCTTTGTTCCCCTTAGGGGCACTTATTTTCCCCTTTTATGTTTGCTGAATTAGCATGGTCCACCCTCCTTGCCCCCAACACTCACTCAGCCTCATCTCAGGTTTCTCCCTTCTCCCAGGTGACGTGTAGCATGATTTGGGTGGAGAGACGAGTGCCATAGTCATACATATTTAGCATGATCTCTATAATCTTCATTAGCATATGCAGGGTGTGCGCTTTCATATGCATTTCATGGATAATGAAGCAAAGGTCACTCATCGGACACAGTGGCCTTGAGAACTGAGAACTAGCAAGCTCACCACACGAGTGGCAGAACTATCCTGTCTTCACAAGAGAGTTCTCCTACACTTTAAGACGCCAGAAGTATTATCAGTTCTTTGAAGGCCAGGCCTGCATTATTTATGTCCTTGCGAGTGTTTGAGGCATTCCATTGAAGGCTTGGAGGGCCTTCTGCCCCTCCTCAGGGAATTCACAGTCCGTCCCTTACAACACCATTCAACTAAGATTGCATCAGGGCTGTTTGACATCACAACACATAGCAAGAAAGCATGGAAATCGCATGTTGAAAATTACACTGAGACAACTGTGGCAAAGTCATCAAAAAAAGACTAGTGGACAGGTGCTGTGATTTCAGTGGACCAAAGTTCACATATCAGCTGGAAACTGACTCCTTGCCTTCACCTTACACACCACACCTGACTTGGGAAAAAGCTACAGTGCTGTACCACGCCTCTCGGGAGAACATTCAGAATAACAACATACTGATAATTGGTTCTGGGACCATAGAAGATGACCAACTGCATTCATTACTTTACGAACATGCATATTTAAAGACAGTAATTTCTCTTCTGTTCGGAGGATATAGGTCTAGTAATGCTTGTGCCACATGGTAACTGAGTCTGTGCTGTTGACACAGCTGAATTTATAACACTTTACCAAAGTCAATTATTGAAATATTTGGATGAACTTATGAGGTGATGAGCAATAGCAACACATTATATAAACATTTAAGTAGTTAATACATGTAAATATTGACAGAAATAGCAGAAATTGAACAGAAGCAAGTTAAAATAAAAAAATATTCATTTCTGCTTTATTTTCAATACTTCAAAATATGTTTTGGTCATTTTAGTACTATCTTTGTAGCTGAAGCATAATACTATTTTCAAAATTTCCACTTGTCTGGAAGTACCTCCTGTTTTACAGAAGGAACCGAAACTTTATTTTTTTTAAAGTCTGCTTCTATGAAGGATGTCAAAATCATTTCTCAGGCCAGAAGGTCTTGAATTCAGTATTTCTGCTTTGGAAAGAATAAAACAAATTTTATTTTTGCTGTTCAACAAATCACGCATCCTGCCCAGTGCCCACCAAAGCTGGTCTGTCACTCCCCTCCTCAGCTGGACAGAGGAGAGAAAATATAATAAAAGGCTCATGGGTCGAGATAAAGACAGAGAGATCACCCACCCTTTACTTTCTTGACTTGGGAAAATTAATTTAATTTATTACCAATCCAATCAAAGTAGGGTAAATGAGAAATAAAAACTTAATCTTCCTCCCACCTCTCCCTTTTTCTGGGCTCAACTTCACTCCCCATTTCTCTCCCTCCTCCCCCCAAGCAGCACAGGGGGACGGGGAAAGGGGGTTGTGGTCAGTTCATCACACCTTGTCTCTGCCGCTGCTTCCTCCTCAGAAGAAGGACTCCTCACACTCTGCCCCTCCTCCAGCATGTGGTCCCTACCATGGAAGACAGTTCTCTATTAACTTCTCCAACCAGAATTCTTCCCACGGGCTGCAGTTCTTCACCATCTGCTGCAGCATGGGCCCTTTCCATGAGATGTGGTCCTTCAGGAACAGACTGCTCCAGTATGGGTCACTCATGGGGTCACAAGTCCTGCCAACAAACCTGCTCCAGTGTGGGCTCTTCTCTCCATGGGACCACAGGTCCTGCCAGGAGACTGCTCTAGCATGGGCTCTCCGCAGGGTCACAGCCTCCTTTGGGCATCCACCTGCTCTGGCGTGGGGTCCTCCATGGGCTGCAGGTGGAGATCTGCTCCACCATGGACCTCCATGGGCTGCCGGAGGACAGCCTGCCTCACCAAGGTCTTCACCATGGGCTGCAGGGGAACCTCAGCTCCAGCACCTTGAGCACCTCCTCCCCATCCTTCTTCATGGATGTTAGTGGCTGCAGGGTTATTGTTCTCACATATTCTCACTCTACTCTCCTAGCTACAGTTGCTGTTGCACAGGTTTTTTTCCCCTTCTTAACTATGTTATCCCAGAGGCACAACTACCATTGCTGATGGGCTCAGCCTTGGCCAGCAGCAGGTTTGTTGGAGCCGTCTGGCATTGGCTGTGTCGGATATAGGGTAAACTTCTGGCAGCTTCTCACAGAAGCCACCCCTTTTGCCCCCACACTACCAAAACCTTGCCGTGCAAACCCAGTACAACCTGATTCCTCACAGACATCTACTGCATGGGGGTAGGGTCTCTCAAGTAAGAAGAGTTCATTATTGAAGACTTTCTGGCAAAATTATAATACAAGAACATGAAAATAATGTTAGTAATAATCAAGAGCATGGGAATTACAATTTATCATAAAACAGTACAAAACTCATGAAACCCTACCCCCTGATATTACTGACAATTCAAACATTCTGTAATTGAAGGACAGTTACAGGAACATCTGTTTTCTACTCCAGAATCATTTTTCTCACTCTGCATGGTGAAAAAGAAACTATACAAATTGTAGAAAAATATAGCATTCTAAAGTATTAATAATCTTATCGGGTTTCCATCCATTATGGATGATTGCTTTTTTTTGCATCTTAATTCACACCCTTACAACAATGCAGGAACAATTTTTTGTATTTCCTACATTTCTTTTGGAAGAATTATCCACAGGAGAAAAATAGACATTTAGAAGAGAAAGTTGAAGCCTATTCTATTTCCCTTTTCTATTTTCTAAATTCCCCTTTCAGAAGAATGGAAATACTGATCTTTTCTTTGAACTCACATAACTACACAGTGGGAAGCCTGTTTAAGTCTGTCTTTTAGCTATTTTAAAGGTCGAAAAGGGGAAGAATAAGAATATTTACTTTCAAATCAGCTACATCAGCTATAAAATGAAGAAATATCTGAGAAATGCCTCACATTAGTCACTGTATGCAACTAATAAATATCACTTCTTTTGTTAAACACATAATTACAGAGTTCTCAGAGCTATGAAATCTTTCAAAAAATATGATTAATTACAAACATTCACATAGCCTGTTCAAAGAATGCTGTGATTTTACTAGTGTTGCTTGAAGACACTGCGAAAGGAAGGCAATGATTTCAGGCTTCATTGCAATAATAAACAGAGCAGGAAGAAGGCTCAGAAACAAACAAACAAAAAAAACCCAACTACCAAGCAGAGTAAACACAGCAATGCAAAGCTGCCAGGAAGGTGCTCTTTGAGGCAACCAAGGATTCTCCTGACACGAGAGAATTTCATGGGTAGACAAGGCTAGTAACAACTCCTACATCCAGTGAGTCTCTGTGGTTTGAAGGAGTTATTTTGGAAGGAAGGCAAGTATCCTGGGCTCCATCTTTCTTTATGAAAAAAGCCTTCCAATCCACTTTCTAATCACTTTTGAATAGTCCTAAATCATGTAGATGTCTAAAGCACTCGTGTTCCCAAGAAGGAGATGGAGAGGACACTAACATATAAACATGTAATGTCCTTTCCCTCCAGTTTCTTAGAATCAAAGAATGGTTTGGGTTGGAAGGGACCTTTAAAAATCATCTAGTCCAGTCCCCCTTCCATAAGCAGGGACATCTACCACTAGATCAGGTTGCTAAAAGCCCTACCAAACCTGACCTTGAACACTTCCAATGATGAGGCATCCACAACTTCTCTGGGCAACCTTTCCAGTGTCTCACTGCCAAAAAAATTATCTTCCTTTTGTCCAATCTGAATTGACCCTCTTTCACTGTAAAACCATTTCCACTTGTCCTGCCACTACAGGACCTGGTAAAATTCCTTTCTCTATCTTTCTTATAAACCCCCTTTATTTATTGAAAGGCCGCAATAAGGTTGCCCCAGAGCCTTCTCTTCTCCAGTCTGAACAACCCCAACTCTTTCAGCCTGCCTTCACAGCAGAGGTGTTTCAGACCTCTGACCATTCTCATGGCCCTCCTCTGGACCAGCTCTAACAGGTCAGTGTCTCTTTTATGCTGGGGACCGTATAGCTGGATGGAATACTCTAGTTAGGGTCTCATAAGAGCAGAGTAGAAGCAGGGAACTACCTCCTTTGACCTGCTGGACATGTTTCCTTTTATGCAGCCCACGATACTTCCAGGGCTGCAGAAGTCCATTGCCAGCTCACGTAAAATTTTTCATCCCCCAGTATCCCCAAGTCCTTCTCTGCAGGGCTGCTCTCAATCCATTCATTCCCCAGCCTGTATTGAATTTGGGGATTTCCCCAACCCAGGTGCAGGACCTTGCACTTGGCCGTGTTGAACTTCATGAGATTTGCATGGGACCATTCCTCAAGCCTTTCAAGGTCACTCTGGATGGCATCCCTTCCCTCTGGTGAATCAATTGCACCACTCAGCTTGGTGTTACCTGCAAACTTCTGAGGGTGCAGTCAATCCCACTGTCTATGTCATTGATGAAGATATTAAATAGTACTGATCCCAGTATGGACCCCTGAAGAACAGCACTCATTACTGGTTTCCACTTGGACACTGATCCATTGACTATAACTCTTTGGATGTGGCCATCCATACAATTCCTTATCCAACAGTCCAGAAGTTCAGGTGGATAATATCTGTAGTTCTTCCCTTGTCCGCTGATGTAGCTTCTCCATTGTAGAAGACTGCTAGATTAGTCAGACACAATTTTCTCTTGGGAAAGCCATCCTGGCTGTCTCAAATCACCTTCCTCTCCTCCATGTGCCTTAGCATAGCTTCTAGGAGGATCTGTTCCATGACTTTCCCAGGCACAGAGGTGAGGCTGACAGGTTGTTAGTTCTACCGCTTTTAAAAATAGGTGCAATGTTTCCCTTTTTCCTTACCGGGGACTTCACCTGACTACCATGACTTTTCAACTATCATGGAGAGTGGCTTGGCAACTACATCAGCCAGTTCCCTCAGGACTCTGGGATGCATCTCATCAGGTCCCATGGCTTGCATAAGTTAAGGTTCCTCAGATCTCAAACCTGGTCTTTTGTGATGAGAGGGATATTCGCCCAGTTCTTGTCTTGATTTTCAGGGACTGATGGGTGATGTGGGAAGATGTGGGAAGATAGATTACCATGAAAACTGAGACTCAAAAATGATTGAGTACGTCAGCCTTCTCCACGTTGATTGTCTTCATCGCTCCTGTCTTATTTACCAAGGGGGATACCTTTTCTTTAATCTTCCTTTTCTGTCCAACAAACCTGTAAAAAATCGTCTTATTATTCTTTGCATTCCTTGCCAAATTCAGCTCCAACTGTCGAGAGCCTTATCCCTATACATCCAGGTAGTGTCCCTGTATTATTCGCAGGATACATGCCCCTGGTTCCATTGCCTGTGCATTTCCGTCTTACACTTTAGTTTGACCAGGAGGTCCTTGCTGAGTCATGCCTGTCTCCTGCCTTTTTTGTCCAATTTCTTACATGTGACAATTTAAAGCTTTGGTGCTCTAAGAAACATGTCCTTAAAGAGCTGGCAGCTTTGTTCACCTACTTTGTCCCTGAGGCCAGTTTCCCAGGGAATCCCATCCAGTAGTTGCTTAAACAACTGTAAATTCACTCTCCTAAGATTCAGTGTCCTGACTCTACTCTTCACCTGGCCCACATTGAATTCACTACAGCATGGTCACCAGGCTGCCAGCTGGGACACCCCACGAGGTGGGGCGGCCGGAAGTAAACACCAACTAAAAGGTTTTCTCTGTCAGCTTGGCCCCTAATTTTTACCCATAAGCTTTCAACCTCTTCGGCACTGTTCTTCGCAGTCAATCCATGCTTTTACGTAGAGGGCAAACCCTCCTTGCTCTGTCCCTCCTTCCTGCCTGTCCCTTCTGAAAGGTTCATTGCCATTGACTGCAGTGCTCCAGTCATGCGATTCATCCCCTCATGTTTCTGTGACAGCAATTAGATTTTAGTTTTCTAGATGCACAATAGCTTCCATCTCCTCCTGCTTGTTACCTGTGTTCCATGCATTGGTATAGAAGCACTTCAACTGGCCTATTGACCATGTCACCTTTTTAGAGGAACATGCCCTAGTTCTTTTGAGGTGTTTCGTAATTGTTTCCCCATTAGTTCCTAATACATCAGCAGCTCCTGGCTCTGCTCTGCTGATCAAAACTCCATCTCCTTGTCCCTAAGTATAATTTAAAGACCTCCATATAAGTCTTGCCAGCTTGTTGACAAAGACCCACTTGCCCCACTTGGTCGGGTACACCATCAGCTCCCAACAGACCCAGCTTCTCGAAGGCAGATCTGTGATCATAGAAACCAAAATGTTGAGCATGGCACCAGCCATGCATTTCCCTGTTCAATTTCTCTCCTTTTTCCTAAACTCCTTATTCTGACTGAGAGGATAGCTTTTTTAATTGGTTGAAGGGACACATGCATCTTTTGATAGTTCTAAATTGCATCATTGCAGAATCTTTCGGTCCTATGTGGAATAGCAGAGGCAAATTATAATCTGCAGGGTTCTCCAGGCTCAGCAGTCTCTCAGTGATATCATGAATGCAAATTCCTGGTAGGCAGCAAACTTCTGTAAAGAAATTGTCTGGACAGAAAATGGGTGCTTTGATGTATCTCAGTAAGGAATCTCCAGTACCTAATTCTTTATGTGCTTTTCTATTGGTGGGTGGTTGGATCAACTTTGCATGGCTGGCTTCTCCTGGATGCTCTCCATTCCTCACATGCTCTCCATTAGCTAGCCCCAGAGCATTGTATCTGATATGCAGAAATTTAGGGGAAGGGGTAAGGTTCTTCCTTCTTCCCCAAGCATAAACACAGACATTATTTAGGACTCCTTAGTTTCTTTCTGCATAACAAAATACATATTTCTAATCAAACCATCTAAATAGTGACACAAAATAGAATAGAATGAGAGAGATTATCGTGGTATGTCCTAATCACAACTAGCATATAGGGAAAAATACAGAAAGGAATTTTATATGTATATATGTAAGCATGACTTACTTTATTTTACTTTAATATCAAAATTTGATAATTTCAGTATCACTATATACTGTCTCTATTTTTTCCATCTTTTCTGCCTTGAAAAAGTAAACTGTGAAAAAGGCTGTGACCAACAAATAAAGATTTGAATATGGTAAAAGAGTGAGCTGATTTCCTCTGTCTTATAAAATAATATAGTATTATCTTACTATGTACAATATGACTTAAAGTAATTAGCAGAGAATGCCAGAGTAATTTTAAGTATATGCTAATTTAATAAAAGTAGAACAACACACTCTGTTCCTCTGTGCTTTCTACCCAATATTATTATGAAATCTCAGGAAAACAGAGAAGGCAGCTGGCTCTTGGTCTAGGGCCAACTCAGCTTTCTTTCTATCTCCTGATGACTCCAGTGATAAGAGCTGCTCAGCCACTCCCTAACTCCTTCAATGCTGCCCCAGTGATACCATCAGAATACTTTCATTCCCTCCCTTAAAAGTGTATTGTAAATCCCCTCACTACCTTCTGGGGTTTGATCTTTGATTTGCCATGAGCAGGTGTTTGCAAAGGCGATTTTTCTCCTCTCTGTCTTCTTTCACCTGAAAAGACTTCATGGTTTCAGTCATTTGGATTGGAGCAATCCCAAACACAAATACACGTGTGGTTGAGAACAGATTAACAGCAGCCCTAAGGGGAAGGACTTGCGGGTCTTGGTGGATGAGAAGCTCAACTTGAGCTGGCAATGTGTGCTCAGAGCCCAGAGAGCCACCTGCATTCTGGGCTGCATCAAAAGCAGTGTGGCCAGAAGGGCGAGGGAGGTCATTCTGCCCCTATACTCCGTTCTTGTGAGACCCCACCT
The DNA here is from genome assembly GCF_963924245.1 of Chroicocephalus ridibundus. NCBI lineage: Eukaryota > Metazoa > Chordata > Aves > Charadriiformes > Laridae > Chroicocephalus > Chroicocephalus ridibundus. The sequence goes on from NC_086316.1 coordinate 6,252,271, forward strand.
TGAGTACTGGATCCAGCGCTGGGGCCACAACATAAGAAGGACCTGTTGGAGCGAGTCCGGAGGAGGCAATGAAGATGATGAGAGGGCTGGAGATCCTCTGCTATGAGAAAAGTCTGAGAGAGCTGAGGTTGTTCAGCCTGGAGAAGAGAAGGCTCCAGGGAGACCTTATAGTGGCCTTCCAGTACCAAAAGGGGGCCTACAGGAAAAGATGGAGAGGGAGTTTTTGTCAGGGAAAGAGGCAATAGGGTGAGGGGTAATGGTTTTAAAGTGAAAGAAGGTAGATTTATACTAGACATTAGGAAGAAATTCTTTACCATGGCGGTGGTGAGATGCTAGAACAAGTTGCTCAAAGAAGTTGTGGATGCCTCATCTCTGTGAGTGGTTAAGGCCAGGTTGGGTGGGTAGTTGAAGGTGTCTCTGGCCATGGCAGGGAGATTGGAACTAGATGATCTTTAAGCTTGCTTCCAACTCTTGCTGTTCAATGATTCATATGATTCTGTGATTCCCTGTGCATCGGTTTATTGGTATCTCATCACCTTTGCTGCTCTCTAGATTGATTTATTGAATTTGGTCCATTTCAGTTTGGCCCATGGTATGACAGAATGCTTCAGCTGAGATTGGCCAAGTAGAACAGTACGTCCATTTCTCCTGTCTAGCAGCCTCTATTCCTGTTTGTGTCTCGGTATAGTTTCTGTTTATTTTAATGGTGTGAAAAGGTTGACTTGTCCTCTGTGTGCAAGATGTCATTATATAAAACTTTTTTCTGCACCTCTGCTACTAGTGAGATCCTGACCATTCTTTATTTCTGCAGTTTCTAAGTATAATAGCTCTCATTGGAAATTATAGCTCAAAATGCTGATTGGAAGTATATGTCAAGGGGTGGACATGTAACTATATATGTATGGCAAATTTGAAAAGTTCATCTCTCATATTGTAGATTACAAAACTTGTGAAAGTTTTCGTAGTTTGAAAGCATAATACGCTATAATTTGTCGTAAAATATTTTACTACAGTGACATGAGTGTAAATGATTGAACTCCAGTTCTGTCTTGGGGTACACCGAGATTCACTTTAGATGTCATCTCTATTTTAGAGCAACTCCTGTCTTCACATCAGCAGTCGTCTTGCCTCACCTTTCCACAGAACAGATTGCTGACAACTTCTCCTCATGGCACCTCAAAAGCAGAAGGAATGAGATATATACAAATATGGCATTTTTTTAAATTTTAAATTAAAAGCCTTAAAAATGATCTGATACATTGTTCCAGGACATAAATTCACTTGGCGTGAAACTGTGACATTTCCAAGTACTTTCACACACCTGTGAGAAAGCAACTGGTATACATGGAAATAAAGAGCTCAAGTGTTAGATTTAAGGCGCTAATAAGATACAGACCTTTATTTTTGTGCACAAGCTGTTTCAAGAAACTTTTTTGGGTCTGAAAGTGAGTCAGTCTACCCAAGGAGAAAGTCAAAGTGTCTCTGAAGCTACCTGGAACATTGAAATGTGACATCTGTACACACTACAAGCTCTGTCTTCTGGTTTATTGTCTTTTCAAACTGGGCTAACAGAGACGTACATGGAAGGTGCAAGATCCTTAATAAATGGTAAAATGAGAAGAGGTTCTGCATTTGCATGTCTCTGCAAATCTGCATTTGCTATGTCTTTATAAATACTAAAAATTTCCTGGGTTTTCTTGAAGTACAACAGTGCATTTATTATTTAAGTTGTACGTAAAGGGTTGTGCTTGTGAATACCTGATCCAAGCTTGAGTTCCTCTGAATACTTGCATTTACCACTTTCATGTCATAATGAGTTTGATATTTAAGAATGTATAAAATGTAATTTCTTTCAACAGTTTCATATCTGTTGCAGTTTGATTTTACTGCTAGACCCTTCAGTTGAGTGCTGGTGTTTTCACAAGGTTAAAGTCCCAACTGCCCCTCCTAATTTCCTGTTTATTTTTTGCTTGGCAGTATTTCTGTTCACTTCAATATTAGGTTACCCTTAATGGGCAGATAGGTAGCATTAATTTGAGACAGAGATGGAAGCAATATTCTCACAATAAACCTTTAATTAAGATTAGGAGATAAGGGTTGTGTCACTAAATGAAGAAAAATGCTTAAACAACGTTTTAGAAGGGACTAAAGTGTATATATGCAACAAGACTTGTGCAGAGTTTGAAAAGACTATATTTTTCAATGCATGTTTATACTCTCCCATGAAATCTACCTACCATGTTTGCATTAGAAAGGGATTTTCCGATACCATAGTCTCATGTTTCATTTTTAGTAATTTGTAGCAAATAGAAAAACTGACTAAACAATGAACCTTAGGGCAGTAAAGCCAATGCCAGATGGTTTATTTGTTCAGAATTTAATATTAGATATCAATGAAAATTAACCGTGCTAATCAACTGCTCACATAAGTATTTAAGGCATGAAGCAGAAGCAAAAGTCACCAAAGTGTGAATTTTCCCCTTGTGTCCAATCGGAATCTCCCCAGGAGTAACTTGTACCCAATTACCCCTTGTCTTTTCCTTGTGAAAAGGGAGTGTCTATCTTTGTATCCACCCTTTAAATACTGGAACATGGTGATAAGGTCACCCCTAAGCCTTCTTTTCTCAAGGCTGAAAAAAACCAGCACAAATCCTTGCTTGTATACTCATTAGTAAGCAGGAAGATGGGCTCAAATTAAATCCTGGCTGCTGCAGCCAGCAGGAACACCGTCCTGCCTCAGGCCCAGTGGTGTCGGCATCTCTAGAAACTGAGTAAATTCCCTTGTGATGGGAGATGATTAAATGAACATAAGTTGCTTGTTAAAAGAGACCATCTTAAGTACGGTATTCTTCCTGTTAGAGTGGTGTAACTAACAGTGTTGCCACTAGAAGAGCTAAGAGGAGAGGAGTAAATAAGAGAAATTTACACTTTCCCACTCTTCTGGGAAGAAACAGAACTGAATTTTCAGGTTTTAATCCAACAGTCACCTCATGCTAATTCTTAAAATATCTTAAAAATATTTTTCAGAGCTTGATTTCCCATTACCCTGATTGCAAAGTTCATAAAGTCTAGTTGTAACTCCAGGACTTCTTCACTCTGGACACTGTTGCTACAAGAGGATGCAGCTCCCTAGATTCCGGGGCCTGGGTCCTAATTGTAGGATTTGACCAGTAAGTGTGAATGTAAATGGAAAATGGCCAAGTCTCCTCGTGTCAAATCCTTCAGTCTTCAAGGCACTTCTCTAACATATGCAGTATTATGGCCACCAATGTCTTCAGATCTGACCCCATGCTCTCAGGAAAAATGTCTGCTTGCCCTCCTTAATGTTATACCAACAGTGGGTATCTGTCATGCTCTGAATACACTGATTGGACACCCACAAGACACTCATTTAGGCTTCTGTGCAGCTACCTCAGTTTTCCAGAGCCGTCTACTGAAAGATATTTTATTTTTGGCTACCCAGATTTTTGTCTTAGTTCTCTGTTAGGCAGAGCTATAAAGCATCTTTGTTACCATCATATTTTTGATCAGGAGGAACTAAAATCTTGAGATTTTTCATGTGGGAATTGAGAATTACAGCATCATTTAAGTGAAACTGTCTTCACATATTGGGAGAACTACATAGGAACATTAAAGATTTCTATTTTGGCGTATCACATAAATGTCAGGTCTGAGAAAGATGAGAGTGACTACCCTCAGTCCAACACCCTTGATCTCTAAGGGCAAGCACTTACCATTTTTCTTTTTTTTCAAGCCTTACTCATGCTTTTATGACCTGAATGACAGAAGCATGAGGTTCTTTTGCTTGTTTTACAGCTTTAAGAGTAGGAAAGGGCAAGCATCTTGTGGGTGAATCCTGCAGAGGCTGGACTATGAGACAGCCACAAGGAAAAGGTCACTGGAGCAAATAACAGAGGAAGCTGTACCAATGAGTGAGCAATGATGATGGTTTTGAGACAGCAGCAAGGAAAGAAACAGAGTATCACTTTATGCAAAGAAACCAGAATGCCTCGCATGCCTATTGGAAACAGCAGGCGCGATTATGCCACCACTTAAGAGCAGCTTGGCTACCTTTGGGCCCATAATTATGACCCATAAACAAAAGAGTTAAATTAATAAAATCTGAAAGAAAGACAAAGAAGTCAGGTGTAATTTTGCTGAGGCTGAGCACCACCACACCAAACTTAATTAAGCGGCTGAGACACAGGGTGGACGTTTATCAAGCCCTCAATATGCTTTTAGCTTCCTGGGTTTGACAATCCAAGTGTAAATCAGGGATTAGTGAGTATTAGAAGGAAATCTACTTGAGCATGGCAACAGAGTTTACAGTTTGATAAATATTCTAGCTGAGTATTCATGGTGAGCAGTGTCTTTTTCAAGTATGTGCACAGCCTGTGAATTGATTATCTCCGCCTAATGTTCTTCTTTAGGGCTTCTACTCAGCTGCAAAGTGGCAAACAGTTGATCAGAATCAAGGATTTTGTAACAGATGAAAGCAGATGCCTAGCTGGGAGATCATGTGCATGAAGATGTTAAACAAAATAACTAACAGACGTCTACCTATTTTATCACCAAGAAGCGTCCTACCCAAGAAGCAGGAAGCAGCCAGCTTGCTGATTTGCACATTTTTGAAAGATAGATTTTTTAGCAACAGCTTAGTCATTCAGTAAGGAGCTTTTAAGTCAGTGCACGTCTGGCAAGATCACTCTTGAGGGTAGGAGAGACCATACAGGTATGGATTACCGTGTGAGGCTGACATGTCATTTTATTTTCTTCCACCCCCCACCTCACCCAGCCTTTTTCTATGTAGCTCAGAGGACAGGCTGTAAAATACAGTAATTTTAGAAGGGGATCTATTGTTACACAGCTGCAGGGTGGCTAGCATACAAGCAGCAAAACTGGGAACCATAATAGTTTGTCAATATTGAAATCGCTGCCCTACTTTTGAGTTCTGTAAATACCTGGATCAGGTTTGGTTTCAACCGAGGTAGATACTTTATAATTACTAATGTACTGGACTCTGAAGACCACCCCAAAATTTTGGAAATTCAGTCTGAAGTGCTAGCATATGTTACAAGAGGGGGCAGTCCATGCACGTTAAAGGCCAAATTAACATATTTTCGTGCTCTCAACTCATTTTTTAGCATTTTTGAAATGCTAAAAAAAAAATGTGTGTGAAAATTCTTGCACACATGCCTGCTACAAGCATTTAAAGAGTAACCAAAAGATTTCCCCATAAATCTTACAGATTATGTACAGTAACCCGCTATGTTACCTCTATTTTTTAAAAAAAAAGTCATCAAGGGTTTTAGAGATTTGTAAGCATTTATTTTGCAGTATTTTTTTTTTTTTTTAAAATTACATTTAGTGAATCATTCTTAATACAAGCAGGAAGGCTATTTTGAGATGGATAAGTTAGAATACAGGGTATGGGGTGAGGTATTAATGAAATCTAAGAACAGCTAAAACATTGAAAAATGAGATTATCTATTCACTATTTTTCTAAATTTTAAATTAATGAGCTTTAATCTAGAGTTATTTGACTCTCAACAGGTTTCAGCAATGCACTACAAAGAACAAAACATTTTGCTCTATAACTTCTATTTAATCGTTGATGTGTATGATATTTGTAGCCTAATTACACATTTCTGGGAGTTTATTTTATTGTTCTGTCTGGAATACTTCAAAGGCAGCTTTGATACACAACTCAAGTCCAATTGCACAACAATGAAATGCTGCCAAGCTAGGGAATGCCAATGTAGACTTACTCCACAGCGTAGTTAAATGACCATATTTTCTCTTATATTCTCCTTGTTTAGTTTTTCACTATGAGAGTATGCAGAGTGTTTATGTATGATTTGCATACACTTTTACACCTTTCTTCTACATCTTTCTCCAACATAAAACAGATTTTGCACCTTAACTGGATGGCACCAGTATCCTAATGTTTAGTATTTCTAAAACCTGTGCTTTTAGGGAAATGACAGGCATAAACACTTTTTGTTAACATAAAAAATCAAGCTGTTTCCAAAATACTGAATTCCTTCCCCTCAGGAAAGGGATATAGCCTGATGATTAAAATCCACAGCAGCTGTTAACTGGCACAGGAGCTAGTCATGGTGTTGTGATAGCACTAATAATGAAATGTTTCTATGAATGTGTTATCATTCAGTGTAAAGATGTGCCCTGTGATATCCAAAGCTCAATATTAGAAGACTATCAAGTTTGAGAGACATCGCATATTAATGTATATAGTAAGAGGAAGTAGACCACTTGAATGTGAGTAGTAATGAAAAAAAACAAATAAATAAAAAAACCCCACCAAACGAAAGTCCTTCCATAAGAAAAAAAACAAAAACAACAACAAAAAAACCCACCCTTACTTATAGCATGTCCACAAAAAAATTATTTCTTTCTCTTAAATATAGTTTTTAGGACAAGTTTGTAGACTAGCTGAGGATAGAAAATCTTATTGATGTCATTCCGTGGAGAGCAGAACTGGAATTTTTGTTGATAAGGAAATACTGACTAGCTTTTGGATAACAAATGGTCTTTAACAACAACAAAGTGTAATTACAGGAAGGAAAGATATTCCCTTGGAAGTTGTTCTTGGTTTGTTTTGGGTTTTTTTCTTGGCCAGTCTGAGGGATGAAATCAAACCATGTAGATTACTATAAGGGTGCTTGAAGAGTTGGTAGGGAAAGTTTCGAAATGATGTTCTGACCCATAGCTAAAGGCAATAGTCTCTTCCCTGTTGTGTCCCAACAGGACATTAATGCTGCGGTCATAACAGATGGCAAATCTAACTCTGATAGTGAATTCAGTAAATTATCACTGTTGTGGAAATGCCCAGAAATTTGGAGTTGTCATGGTTTAACCCCAGATGACAACTGGGCCCCACAAAACCGCTCACTCACTCATCCCCACAGCAGGATGGGAGAGAGAATCGGAAGGGTAAAAGTGAGAAAAAACTCATGGTTTGAGATAAAGACAGTTTAATAGATAAGCAAAAGCCATGCATGCAATCAAAACAAAAGAAGGAATTAATTCACTGTTTCCCATTGGCAGGCAGGTGTTCAGCCATCTCCTGGAAACACGTGACATGTCTCCAGGAACCTCCATCACTCATAACAGTTACTTTGGAAGACAAATGCCTTCACTCCGGACACCTCTCCCTTCCTTCTTCTTTCCCCAGGTTTATATGTTGAGCATGGCCTCATATGGCATGGAATGTCCCTTTGGTCAGTTGGGGCGCACGGTCCCAGCTGTGTTCCATCCCAGGTTCTTGTGCCGCCCAAGCCTGCTCGCTGGTGGAGCGGTGTGAGGAGCAGAAAAGGTCTTGACTCTGTGTAAGCATTGCTCAGCAATAACTAAAACATCCCTGTGTTACCAGCACTGTTTTCAGCAAAAACCCAAAACAGAGCCCCATACTAGCTACTATGAAAAAAACTACTCTAGCCAAAACGAGCACAGGCGTAATCTCATATTAATTACAGAGGTTCTTCTCCTCATAGAAGATTTATTTATTTATTTACTTGTAGAAGAACAAGCAAATCGTACTATTCAGGTCAAGCATCTAACACCTTCAGGGAGCCAATATGACTAATACAACAAAGCTGTTATTTATTTTTGACTTCAGCCTTACCTTAATTATCATGCCAGCAAAGATCTTCAGCACGAGGCTTTACTGAAGTAACTTCTATATAATACATAATCCAGGAATGGTTTTATAGTTGTATATATGTGTTTACTTGTAACTGTATGTTTCCCTTTTACATTTATACAAACATAGACTGTGTACTTCCAAAGTACCTTTGCAAAACTTTATTTTGAAGGTATTTACTTGCAATGATCAATAAACAAACTATTTGTGTGAAATTATTATTCACCCCACTACAAAAATATATAAATTAGAATCACACAACAAATTTCAGAACAGTCTATACTGGAATGAAAAACAGTTTATCATCTGATGGGAAACACTTTTAGGCATCTTACACATTCATTTTTATTCTTCCCCGAAAGAATTCTTGGGGAAAAAAAAGTTTTAGAACAGCTGCCTAATCATTTATTTCTGTGGGCTTTCAAGATGTGCTTAATTTATCCAGACTCAGACTCCAGGTACTTCATGATAATAAGTCTAAGAGACTATGCATTATTCAATAGATTGACCTATATGCAAATGAACAGAGCATAAACATTTTAACATAAAAGTGCTTTACCTTATATCACAGTACACTGTGAAACCACTAAAACTGTACCTCTGAAGTGCAGAACATAATATTGGCTTTAATGAATTTGTTTGAGTGGCTTTTTGAAACAATGCAATCTCATGGATCAATCTGCAGTCTGAGAATTAGAAACTCTGGATTTCTAATCCTGGTTCTGGCCTTTTACCACAAGAAAATCATAGCCCTTTTGAGTTTAGCTTTCTTTTGCTTATTAAAATTGTAGATTATATTATTGCAAAGCATTCTTGAAAATACTGGTTAAGGCACCTATGTGTTTAATTTATGTATGTGAAAGATTGGAACGCATATTTCTACATGTATGTGTCTACTTCAAAACGTATTATATACTCATATTACTTCATATATATACTTTATAGTCATATTACATTATACATATAGGTATAATTTCTTTATAAATCAAAATGGATGCTTTCATAGTGAATGTTCTCTAGTGTTTTTTTACAGATGTAAATTTACATGTTTAGCACATTTTTTTTCTCAGTCACAGCTGTACTGTATGTTAATGAAGGATTTCCTTGAATAGCAGGATGAAAATAAGGACAAAGGATTGTATATTTTTCCTATTTAATTAAAGACAGAAAATTAAGGGGCCTTCCCCAGAACTTTGCTGAGATCGCATACAAAAATCTGCTTTTTCCTGCTCATTTCCTTAATTATTTCTGAATATATTAATAGGAAACTGTTGTATTTGTCCTCATTTTTACGGCAACTCAACTTGATTGAGGGTAATTTTTTGTTGTTGTTTTTTTTTGTTTTGTTTTTTTTTTTTAAACTAATTTTAACCTTTTTCCCTAATAGGCTGTGTAGAATTTTCTTTAACAAAGGACATGGTTTAAAAGATGCCAAGAAACCTTCCTTCTCCTCATAACATGTTGAAAAATATAGGTAATCATGTTATACAACATTGAGCACAATTATATTCTGAAGGTCAGAGAAGTATATATAGCACTTCAAGTTCAGCAGAAAGTACATCTGGTGATACATCTCTCCCAGTCACTTTCATCTCAATAAACCCTTCTAAAAAGCTAGAAAATGATAGGCATCTGCAGAGATTGCATCATCTCAGCCTATGATAGGTTGAAATCCAGAAATAAGGAACCATAAGAAACTAAAAATTTAAGTCTACATCTTTCGCAAAACAGTGAAACAGATTAGCTAGCTTAGGTTAGGAGGCTATTTTTTTCCCTGATACATATTGCTTCTTTTGAAAAGTATTGCCATGCTTATCAAAATGTCAGTTGGTTGCAGAGATGTGGACTAAAATAAAACAGTTAGAGCATAAAAGACTGCTTAGCCCATGCACAACGAAACAAAAAAGGGGAAGGTGCATCAGGGACTCTGGTGATGTCTGGACTTCTGTGTAACCAGAAGAATGTGCTCTTTCGATATTTTGGGGCATGAACACGGTAAAAAGGATGATAATTGCTAGAAGAAAATCCTAATGATTAAAGCATAGGAGACGGGATGTGACAGGCCTTTTAAGAGTCCATTGCAAAATGGCAACGGCGAGGTTTCAAAGCTCTGTGTTCTTTCTATCTCATTTGATATTAATGGGAGTTGCAAGAGCCAGTTCCTTTCAGGAGCAGGTCTCAAATTAGCAGCAGCCTCACTTACTCATAGATAGAAAGCCGGGCACTACTCGTGCTGTTGGCATGCAATGAAAAGGGGTAAAATTGACTCAGGAGTTAGAGATTGTGATCCTCCTTGTATCAAAGGCAGGATGATAAAAGGCAAATTGTTGCTTTAAAAATCCCCCCTAGAAGCTGGTAACAAAGTGACAGGAACTGGCATTAGTTTTTCTGAGCCTATAGACCTCAGGTATTTAATTTGCCTTGCTCATATGAAAGCAGATATTAACCTTCCAGATAGTCTCTTCATGACAACTGTCAGTGCATGTATTTCTTAAGACAGAGATCTATTTCCATATTGAGAAATAAACACAGTGTAAAAAGTCCCGTAAGAAATGTACCTGCGGAGAGTGGAAAAAAAAAAGGACTTTATCTAGGTCTTGTATTACATTCCTTGTAAATTGTCTTTCTTTTTGTCTGTTTTAGTCTGTTTTACCTCTTTATACCTTTGTAGCCTTCCAGAACATAACACAGTAACTCACCTTAGCTATTTTCTGGTATTATCTTCCTTGGCATATATCTTCCTTTGTATACACAAATATACAAAAAATGTACAAAAAAAACCATGAACAACAAAACAAAACATAAAGAATACAAATTCCAAAAGACTTAAAACACTACTCTTAAAGCGGAACATCTAGACAAGTACTACAATTTATTATTTACTGAAAATTGGATTTGCTTAGTTGTATTTCTGTTTACAACCCTGACTCTCCTCTTTGTTGTTGTAAAAGGTCTCAATCGGTCACAAAATCATCGTCTGCAGTTTCATTTAGTGCCTGGTACGACCTGAGCACTCAGGTCGACGTACTTCAAGGTGGGCTCCGATGTTCCATCCATCAAGAGAAATATTTTGATGCATAAACACTTACTGATTCATCTGGCTTTTTTTAAGGGTTTATAAATACTGTGGCTGTTCTCTAAACAAAACCAGCACTAGAGCATTGTTATTGCCATAAGCACTCTGGTTACAAACCCATCTGTCCATGTCTGCATTTTTATGTGTCTGGATTCTTTCTTCCAGGCATTATATGTACCATTACCAGTTATGCTTAATAAATTATCTTTCTTTAAAACTACCATCAAGTTTCTGGTTTGCTGCTGTTAACAAAACATAAGAAGGAACAAGCAAATTTAAGTTCCAGCCTTATTAGTGCATACCTTTTATGCTTTTTATAGGATTTTTATTTTAATTTTATAAAACTGAAATAAACATCTCTTTGGATAAGAAGCAAAACCTGTAGCCTTGTTGCTCAGGGATAGTAAATAATAAGATTCTTATATAAAAGAGAAAAGGATTCAAGATTTAAAATGCCTCCAGAAACCTCTGCTCTGCTTACAAATTCAGCCCCCGCACTGCAGTCCTCTAATGAAAAATAATAAATTTTGTAGGCACTTCTACCTCCGACAAAAATCCCTAATGGAAAAGAAACAAATATCAACACAATCCTTCCTGCTGCCCACGTGTTTAAGTGAACACTCTTCACCTGTGGTAAGGTTCATACAAGTCTTTAGTATTCATTGAGATAAACTGCTTTTCTCCCCAAAGCTCTGAGTTAATGGTTTGTTCATTTCGGATCCCCAGCTGAAAAGCTTAAAGCATGTGCTGGATATTTGAGCTACATCTCTCTTACCTTACACCTAAAAGAAGTCCAGAGTTACACCTTTTGCAGTTTCTCTCAAACAATTATGTGTTACCAGTTTTCATTTTTATCAAGGATGTCAGGCACGGTAATTTGTGTTCTTTTTCCCCTTTCACTAGTCTGAAAAGCTTTGCATCACTGAGATGTTGGCTACGGTATGAAAAACAAAAGTGGAAAAATGTGAAGCTCATAGCCCGTTGAATGTGTCATTCAGCAGATGAAACTTATGAATGTCAATCATGCAGCTTTGTTGTTTCCAGACACATTCCATATAATGACTGTTTATACTTAGCTGCAAGTACACCTTTTAAAGATGATTTTAAAAAAGAGACACATTTTATAGAAACCTGCAAGAACAGCAATTATATTACTGAAAAATCAATTCCTTTTGCAAAGTTTGATCATGGATTAGTAAAAATGTTGCTGAGTGGAGAAATTCGAACTACTGAAAGTTTAGTTTGCATGGGAATACAAATTACAAGTGTTTGCTCAAAACTCACTTGGTACGTCATTCAGCAAGTCCAACCCAGTAAGTAAATTCAACACGCAATTCTACTGACATATCCTCTCTTGAGTTGAGAACATAGAGTTGGAGTTCCTGTGCACGCTTACATGAAACAGATTAAAGAGATGAAGTCAGGGTTCCGCCACTCGGAGAGCTGAGCATTTAGACTCTGAGAAAATCTGATGGGAGATTGGATTAGTCAGTAGGTGATTTTTACAAATTCAAAAAAAAAATTAGTTGAAGTTTTGGAGGCTCCTGGCAGATGTGTTTTCCAATTCTGTTCCCATACCACTGATCTGTATTAGTTTAGTTCAAAAAGAAAATCTGGATCTCTATGTTTCATACTGACTGTCTGGCTTTTCCCCAGCCTAGAGGCGTACGTTTTCTTCTTGAGGAAACCAGATCTCAAGGATGGGACCTTGTGTGCTGGGGATGTTTTTGAATACAGGAAATGCAGCCTTGTCCTGAGGAGCCAGGAACAGCGCAGGTGCAAAGCTCAGACATAGCTATAGGTACTGAAATGCTATGGACGCGCAGAAACCCGGTATCATTAGTTCACCTTCCACACATCACTTGTCTTTCCTCCTCTCTTTCCCTGTACTCTTCCTCTGCCCCAAACCCTGCCGTTTTTGTGTTTCTGCAAGTAATCTTGAAAGAACCTGTAACTCTGGAACACTGGTTAGGCAATTATTTTGTCTATCTTTAATTATATTCATGAAAATCGTGTGAACAGAAAGAGAAATTAAACAACTTTTTGGTACAGACCTGTACTTTTGACCATTTAAAAAAATATGTTACATTATTTCTGTGAAAATACAGACAGGTTAAGCCTTTATGACTCAGTTCCTCCGATGGTCTCGTATGATGTTGGTACAGTTAAGAGAGGTAGGACTGGAGGAAATGAGAAGCTGTAAGCACTGCCTTCTCCCTCTCTCTTATCTCATTTCATAACTTAAACCAAATCATCTGACTACCCTGTTGCTCACTAATGAGTCTGTACACCACATGCTTACTGCTGTCCCTAAGCCCTGAGGCATGATCTATTCGCAGACTGTGAGGAAAGCCGGCAGCTCTCAACCATCCACACCACCCCAGGACTGCTGTACCTCCAAAGAAACAGTGGGCTGCCCTGCCTGCATGTTCTACACTTAGGGCTGGAGAACAGGCCTTATTTTTTTCTTACTGGAAGTAATGTCTAAAGTGCAAATATATTCAAGGACATAAATTTTACAGTGTTATACGCATACACAGCAGATTCGCTGGGTATTGCTTTTTTCTTTTTTCTAATTTACTTTTTTTTTTTACTGTGTTAAACTTGGAACTTCTGTAGGAAACTCTACCACTTGCTTGCGGTTCCCATGTTCTCATCCATCACTGAATGAAATGGAAGAGCCTCTGTAGCTGGTGGGGATACCTATTTCTTAAGGCAACATCTGAGCATTAGTTCCACTAGAAGTAATGGAGCAAGGAAACTTCAGAGAAGATTGGGTAAGCTCCAAATATCACTAATGTGGGCAATAGTCAAAACATTTTGTGAGCTTGATGCCTCACAAACAGAAGTTGTGTGAGTTTAAAGACTGAAACTTCGAACGTGTTTACCAAAGGTCACATAAGAAGGTACAAATTTGTATTGGGAGACACTGTTGTTTTTTGTTTTTTTTTAATAGATTCCAGGTTACATGTCTCGAATGATACCTTTTCCTGATATACACGTATACAGAAGGTGAAGTTTACAAAATATCAAGTGGACTATGTCGGTGTGGGACAGGAGGAAAAATACAAATAGAAGAAAAAATAAAGGAATAAATCTTCAATAAAATATTGTACTGGAGCTAGAAAACTTACCATTTACTTAATCAAGGCATAAATCAGGAGTAAACTGATCTACTCTTCTTTTTCAGAGTCTATGTAATTTTTACACCATATTGATAACATTTTTAACGAGCAATATAAGAAGAAATAGGTTTAAAAAAAAAAAAAAAGAAAAAGCAGAGAAGCAGTACCTAAAGAGAGATGATCCTTCTGCTTTCAATCCTGGTTGTCTGTATAGGAAATTACTGTTATTTCAGGAACAGGGATGAGGAAAGTTAAGTTTGATTATGGTTCTTAATCAACAAAGCATCTGGCTGTAAAAGGGCTTAAAAGAACACTTTCTTAAAAAGGGCTTAAAAGAACACAACTAGGGATCTGACGCAGGAGAAGAAGATAGGTTGCATGAAAGAAGAAAGAAGAGTGGAAAAGGCATGAAAGAGAAGATAAGATGAAGGGAGGGAAGCAGAAGCCAAGGAGGAAAAGTCAAGCAAGAACTGCTCCAATATACGTGACTGAAAGGCGAAAAAATAGGAAGACTGTAGAGGAAAGTGAACCAGAAAGGTATCAAAGGTATCAACACAAAGGGGTGCAGCAAGGGTAGCAGAGTAAGGGATTTAGCAGATAATTGTCTTTTACACATTTGAAACAAGCCACACAATAACAGTGAAGGCAAAAGGTACTGAATTATCTTTAACTGCAACATAAAATGATGATTTTTAATAATTTTTTGCCTTTTAGTTCATGGTAGTTTCGAAAAAAAGTAAGCACATAAAAAATCTGCCCTCTTTCTTTTGATTGTAGGACTAGATCCTGAAGCATCTTCAGTGCTGGCTTCAAAATACTTACAAGAGGCAGCTTGCCATCACATCACCACAGTTTGAGAAATTCCCTTTCCTTACTTTGCATGGTCATAATGCTCAAGTCAGTCCCCATTGCCCTATGAAAAGTGGGACCTTCTTCCTTCTTACTGTTTATATAGAATAAACATACACAAGAGTATAAGATACTTAGATAATTTTGAGAAGAGGTGTATGGACACTTTTGATGAGGGAACTGTTTAATCACTAATATTAACAGCTATCAAACACGTGAAAGATTTTAGCAGAGGCGAACCGAGCCCTTTGAGAAGTTTTCCTAGCAGGGAGTTCACACTATTAGATTTAATTCATACTATGGGTGTGTGAATTACATAATTTTTTTCATACTAGTTGGATAATAATGCAATAAAACTTTCTGATGTGTTAATGTGTCAGATTGGAGTGTGTTGAACTGGGTGATGAGAATGATTTAATAACATATTTGCCAATAGTGAAGTTGGCCTGCCTGAAACCAATGATTTGAAAACACAGTAAAGGCAATAGACCATTAATGATGATGGAATGATGTAACTGAACTGATTGAATAGGATTTTGTGAGGGATGTTAATATAGAGATATAATTTACACAGATTAGATTGTTTGAGCTCTCAGAGAGCACTTTCATTTTTAGGAGATGTCCTCATGAATTTTTTCAAGATCTTGTTTGTCATGTTTTTGTGAAATGTTAAGATAGTATGCACAGCAAGCTAGCAAAATATTGCTTTGCAAAGCACAGCATTAATTCTAGTCACAAAAGGATGCTAACTATGACCACTGATTGCTTTTGAAATATGTCTAAATCTTCTTGTAATGACTTCATTCAGTTAGTCAAAATAACAAATATTAGTCAGGCTGCATGCAGATAATCTCAGTTTAATCTCTCAGTTTGTCATTTAAATAATTCTACTTTTGATTCAACAAGTTATTTTATTTTAATTCACTTCACCTTATTTCTCCCTTCAGCAATTATTTTTAACTGACAAGGAAGAGCACTGGCAAGTGTTATATATATAAAAAAAACCATGCACAGCAGTTGTTTTCCAACCTGTTTCTTATGCCAGTTGTATTGCAAGAAAAGGAACTGTTATCCTTACGAAGGTATGCCAAAATGTACTTTTTACCATGTTCACCAGCTTTTTCCGCCTACAATGAAACTTAATATTTTCCAGAGAAAAAATAGAGCGCCTTAGGTATTCTTTCTTTCCTCTGTATTAGGATACGCTAAGCAGAACTGTCCTGCTGAGGAAATTCATGCTGGCTTCAGGGGAGCAGCCTGGGAGCAGACGAATGGCACCGGGGAGCCAGCAGCTGTTGTACTTTCTACACGAACGATAACTACTTCCCAACCTGATCCCAACTAGGTGGAGAGAGTAGAAAGGAAACAAAGCTGCCAGCAAGCCAGGCACGAGCAATACAAGTCCTCAGAGAAAAGGTCTCTTTTGACACAGGAGGGAGGCAAGCTTCCTGGATGTTTTTAACAGGCAGATCTTGCATCCCAGACTTGCTATCTCTGCCTGTTGAGCAGCATGAATATCACCATTAAGGTAAGAGTCTCCAGTTTTGCTGGAAATGTTACTTGTTTGATACTTTTACCATCATATATACTCACGGTTTATCAAACAGATACAGATAACAAGAATAAAAAGTAATATCTACATCTACACACTTAATTTTAAAATAGGCTTAAAATTCAGTTATTTAAAGGCTCAAACACTCATAGCACATGATTAGAAATTAAGAAGGTGATTCCTGTTTCTTGATGTGACTCTTAAGTAACCCAACTGCAGCATAAGACTTACCTGCATTTAAAAATAACCATTATTTCCAAGCAGAAAGCAAACACCTCTCTCTGAAGTTAGAGGACCATATGACAAAGGCTAAGTCAGCTCAGAAACTTTAGTGCAGCGGTTAAAATTTCTCATCCAGGTGGAAAGAAAGCAAAAGAACAAGATGATCTGGTGGCACAGAGACATAAACTTCAAACATGAAACGAGACTTTGAACATGAGAGTTTCTTTAAGAAGGATGTAGAAGACAAGAGGTTTCACAATGTAAAATCTGGAAAGCAAGTCCTGAAAATGAACGCGGGGATAAACTTTTCACTTTTTAAGCAATTGTGGAAAAGTTGCATTTGAAATACTTGTAGGGTGAGAAAGCTTTTTGTAAAATGTTGAAGCCACATGAACATAAATTAGAAATAAATTACCCATATATTACACATTTTATCACCAATAACTACCATTTTAACAGTCCACCAAACCTGTAGTGCATTCTGTATTGATGAATATTTTTGAACCCATATCGAACTTATTTTTTCTTTCTAAAACTGATACTCTATTTCAATTCAGGAAAGACCATCAGTTTTGGATCTCTTGTAGTCATAAAATTTATGAACCACAATAAAATGTTTCAGTTGAACAACTCAGTTACTGCAAGTGTATTTAGTTTCCTTTGTTTTGTTAAGCTAGCTTTTATGTCATGTTTCAGCTCAATAATTTCTTAGAGATTTCAGATATACATGTGGAGAAAAACTGCATATATTTTGATGGACTTCTTTTCTTACACCAGAACCATAGCATTATCCTTTTCCAGAAAGGATGACAAAAATGAATATAATCCATTGCTTGTTACAATTACAGCTAGCTACTCTAATTGCAATATTAAAAATTCCCTTATAAGCATCTCGATGTTAAAAGTACCTTCATCATAACTTCCATTATTATGCCTTAGAGGAATAAATATTCAAGAAACTGCAACCAGATTATTAACCAGAACTTAAACAAAACAATTTGTTAATGCAACCAGATGAATGAACCAAATGTCAAGCAAAAGAAGTGAGGCAAACACAGTACCCTGAAGGTCAACAGGTCTCGGGAGGACTGTTACAGAGAGTAAGTTTTCACTTAGTAACCAAAGAGAATTTTCTATTTCAGAGTTTTATCTCAGTGGTTTGAAACAATATCAACTCAGTGTCTGTATTTTGTTGGAGCTGACAAATTTTTCTTCTGACAAAATGATTTGAAACTAGAGTTTGATTCTAGAGTATTTTCATTGAAATTAAAATTGAAAATATGAACTAAAATGCTCATAAATTGTTATATTGTCAAAAACACCTGCATAGCATTGACAATGAGCCAGACAAAACTACATTATGTTATCTTAGGAATGTGAATTTACCGTATAAACTGGAATTTGTTTTACTCATACTTCTTCAAGAAATGATGAAGCTGAGAATATTTTAGACCAGATTAGAATTACAAAAATGAGCTTCAGAGCACAACTAAGTCCCCAGTCTGGGGTATATAATACTTCAGAGCATGCTTTGTGGTAAGGAATTATGTTTGTTATGATGAAGACAATAAGAAATCCTTTGTTGTACTAGTTTGTTTTTTTCCCTCTCCTTCCCATTTTATTTGTTTGCCAAAACTAGAATAAAGAAAGAGTTTTGTTTTGAAGTCAAATCAAACTGCTGTTTCTCATCCAATTTCCTTTTCTGACTTCTTTATTAAATTTATTAAATAACAAATTATTTCCTCAGTAAAATAGTTTTCGATCTTAAAGAAAGAAACAAAGACTGTATTTTCTTTAGAGACGAGACGGGATGGACTGTAAATTCTTGAAAGAAATTAATTTTTGGGATAATAGATTTAGTTTTACATGGAAAGTAAATGTAGATGCAAAGTGGTGAAGGGAAAGGGAAATAAGACTGTGATAAAACATTTCCAGAGTAGAGTGCAATGTTGTATGAAGAAATTAATAAATGTCATTTTGTTTGTATAAAATTAAACTGTAAATATCAAAAAATGCCATTATAAGTAGTAAAAAGTATTTTTTTTTTCTTCACAGTAACATAACAGATTAGATTTTGCTGCCATTTTTTCACTTACTGCACAATCAGTTTATAGTATTTTGCACTACTGCCATCACTGATATGATTCTTGTCTCTGAAAGTGGCAGCAAAATTGAGCAGATCGCTCACCCAGTACTGTCACCGGCAAAACTGACTCGACTTGGGGAAACTAATTTAATTTATTACCAATCCAATCAGAGTAGGGTAATGAAAAAATAAAAGCTAAACTTAAAACACCTTACCTCCACCCCTCCCTTCTTCCCAGGCTCAACTTCGCTCCCCATTTCTCTCCCTCCCCCCGAGCAGCACAGGGGGACGGAGAAAGGGGGTTGTGGTCAGTTCATCACACCTTGTCTCTGCTGCTCCTTCCTCCTCAGGGGGAGGACTTCTTACACTCTGCCCCTGCTCCAGCATGATGTCCCTCCCATGGAAGACATTCCTCCACCAACTTCTCCAGCATGAGTCCTTCCCGCGGGCCACAGTTCTTTATGAACTGCTCCAGTCTGGGTCCCTTCCATGGGGTCACAAGTCCTGCCAGCAAACCTGCTCCAGTGTGGGCTCCTCTCTCCATGGGGCCACCGGTCCTGCCAGGAGCCTGTTCCAGCTTGGGCTCTCCACAGGGTCACAGCTTCCTTTGGGCATCCATGTGCTCCAGTGTGGGGCTGCAGGTGGAGATCCACTCCACCGTGGACCTCCATGGGCTGCAGGTGAACAACCTGCCTTGCCGTGGTCTTCACCACGGGCTGCAGGGGAACCTCAGCTCCAGCGCCTGGAGCACCTCCTCCCCTCCTGCTTCACTGACCTTGGTGTCTGCAGAGCTGTTCCTTTCCCATATTCTCACTCCTCTGTCTGGCTGCTGTTCCTCAGCAGGTTTTTTTTCCCCTTCTTAACTGTGTTATCCCAGAGGCACTACCACCATTGCTGATGGGCTCAGACTTGGACACTGATGGGTCCATTCTGGAGATGGCTGGCATTGGCTGTGTCAGACATGGGGGAAGCTTCTGTCAGCTTCTCACAGAAGCCACCTCTATAGCCCCCCTGCTACCAAAACCTTGCCATGCAAACCCAAAACACTACTTTTGCAATAGATTTTATGTAGTATATAGCAGACACCTTGATCTATGATTAAGTATGAAAGGTAACAAAATCCATACTTTAAAGTCAGTCAGTAATGGCATTACTGTAATAAGCTATTGGTTCTACAGTATAAGCTCTGAGATCCTAATTCCTTTAAAAGACATTAATTTTACTTCATTGATACTCTTTGGACTTCAGTAGATTTTTTTTTTTATTTACACTAATATGAAAAAAGTCAATTCTGGAATGAACCTACTGTGCAAGTCATTGACTAAAAGATTAATCATCTTCTTCAGATTCTTCCACTGATTGAAACTAAAAAATAAAGAGATCATAAACAAAAGAATGCTCAATAAAAACCTGAACATTATGGCTAATACGATAGGAACAGCAGTAAGCCAGCAGTACTATCCTAAATTATTTGATTTCCAAATATCTAAAAGGAAATGCCAGAGAAATACAAAAAGCAAGATAGGTTTTTTAAAGATCAACCCTTCAGAATCAAAACTTGAAAAAAACAAAAGAGTTTGATGCATGTAGTATTTAGTGAGAAGTTATCAGAGGATTATCAAAATATGTACAAGCTTCTACATTTTATTCTATAGATGTTTTCCTTTAAATAAAAACAGATTTTAAGTTGCTTGGATTTGTTTACTTGAAATGATAAATTATTTAACCCAGATATTGGGTTTAGAGGATGTTTTCACTATGAGTTACGTTTCAAAAAGTAAAATGTCAAAAATTCAAATTTCAGACATAAATACTTATTTTTGAAAAAGAGATGAAATAAAAGGAACAAGGCTGATGGTTATTTTGGGTCTCATGTACCAATATAACTGTTTTAAACATGCATTCAACTATAATGAGATTATATTTCAGCAGGATAGTTTCAGAAAATTGCTAGTTGTTTTTTTTAAAACAGGGAAACCATTAGAAAGAATGCTACAATTAAAAGGTTAAGATGTTCTTCACTTCCCTTTGAAGTAAATATTTGAAAAGTAAATATTTTCTTATGTGAAACTCCAGATGTATTCATGATCTAGGTAACTATTTTTCTATTCTATTCTATTCTATTCTATTCTATTCTATTCTATTCTATTCTATTCTATTCTATTCTATTTTTATTTTATTTTATTTTATTTTATTTTATTTTATTTTATTTTATTTTATTTTATTTTATTTTATTTTATTTTATTTTATTTTATTTTATTTTATTAACAGAAAATGTGACCACTTGTTAGACTTTCAAAATACTTGAAGGTCTAGCATTATTACAAAGCTTTGATACAGAAACTCTACACATAAAATACTACTAATACTCTTTGCTGTCATCCTAGTTTTAATTTCAGTTAAAAAAATTCAGAAAGCTTTACTCTTCCTTTCTAAAACTTTCTCATACTTATGTGCTATAGGTCCAAAATTAGGCTAATACACTTTCAAAAAGAGTTAGTGAACACATACCTCTTACTTAGAGTTCAGCATGGGGTTAAAAAGTTTTTGCTTTTCGAAGACTGTATGCAATGGAGGTGCCAAGAAAGGGAAGAGCAAATGTATGTGAATATTAATTATAAATACTATTTAACTTAGCACTGATCGACAGACTGTATCTGATAATTTTTCGGTTCGGAAGCTGAACTTCCATGTGGTCTGAAAGCTACACGGAGTGCCAAGAGTGGGTTGGCCGTTGCTTTACACTGACTCCAGAAGTGAACAAGAGGCGATTAAGCTCTTTTCTCCAATGGTTCCGACTCTTGTTCCCTGCAACATGGTCCATGTTGCCCAAATTTGATATAAAAAAGATTTGACTTAAATAGATCTTTTATAACAAATTGGAAGATGCTTCCCAGAATGAATTAGGTGTTTATTTGTATACTGAGGATTTAGTACTTTTACTGCTGAATCAATGTTTTTCACGCAAGTGAAAACTAAACTTCATGCTTACATGCATATAGACAGCTACCTTCTTGCACAGATCACTTTTCTAAAATTTCATGTTGTATGTAAATATTCTATTTGATGTAATCTACCTTTGCCACCTCGCACCAACAGCTTAGAGGATGAGTAATTCTTGTGTAAGGTTAGAAAATACGAGATTTCTTTTCACGTCTCTGTTCACAGCTTGGCAGCCCTGGCCACATTTATGTTTATCTCTTAAAATACACAGAATATCAAATCGTGGTAAGTATACATACTGCTTCTCTTCATTATGTTCCATTCATGTGGTACATGCAAATAGAAAATATGATCAACAATAATACCATAGACTTTAAATCCCCATATTAATCCTATAGGTCTCGATCTACACGTTTACGTTTCAAGACCTGCAGTTTGTATCCAAAGTCCTCTACATTTCTGGAATGAGAAACAAGCAGAGGGGCAGTATAGGTCCTACAAAGATCCGATTTCATACAAAGAACGCAGGAAGCAGTACATGTACTAAACTGGGATTGATTCTGAAGTTGCAAACCTAATCCATTTTCTCTGAGAGGTAAGAAAGAGGCTTAATGAGTCTATCTCTGCCTCTTCCAGAACAAGAGGAAGAAGATGTGTTTCCGTGTTTGCAAAAATCACAACAGGGAGAAAAAATAAGGAACTGTTTGTCACTAAATGCAGCCATTTGACAGCAGTATCAGGCTGTATAATGAAGCCTACTCATTTAAATTGTTCTTCCTCCTGTAGTATTGCCATAATATTGCAGCCTTATGGAGACATATCGGGACTTATACACCAAAGCTGGCCTTTTGCAGCACCTCCGAGAGAAAATGTAATGATTCAGCTCTTAAAGCAAGAGCTACTCTTTCTGTAAATTTAGTTCATTAGTAAAACATTGCACTATCAAATATGGGCATTCCTTGCATTTTAAACAAAAATGTATTTCTATCCCATCGTTTAGTAAAATCTGTGAAAATGCACTTGAGCAAATAGTAACATTCTTCTAAAGCTTTCAATTGGAGTGGAGATTAAAAAAAACCTGGGTGTTATCCCAAATGCACACTTCCCCCTGCGGTTAACCTAACCTGTGATGATAGCTCTTCCATTTAATTTTTTGTGACCTTAGAGTTCGTTCAGGCACACACCAGCTGAGAGCATTATTGAGCATATCCATGGAACATGCTTTGATATTGGTTAAAAAGTACTGTCTTAGGGCCAGGATTTCTAAACTGAAGGCCTGAAAGACCTTCTGCAAGAAAAAAAAATCTATAAGAAAGAGGGCTTCTGAAGATCCACATTTTTTTCATGCCATTAATGTGCCTGTGTGAACAAACAAAACGTATCAATGCACAAACATTTAATTATATTCACCTTATTTGGACCTACCTTCACAATCATTCAGCCGCAGAAGGAAGTGCTTAAATGAATATGGACCATACAACCTGCTTAATAAAACAGAAAGAAAAAGAATATCATGGCTTCTTGGCAAAGAATGTAATAGTATGCTATTCTAAAAGTCTTGGCTAATAATACTAAAAATACTGGCATAACTGGTATACATCACATGAAAAATGTTAAGAAAAAGATATTCCTTGAGTCTTTTTGTCCTTTCTGCAAATTAAGAGGGCACATTCTCATATATATGTAAAACAAATATAAGTCCACTGAAGTCAAGTCTTCGAATCCTCTAGACTAACTGGCATAACTGACTGAAGAGTAGCCTGAAAGGTACCTAAAATATCCTTATACAAAGGATCGTTAGTTAGCATTTGAATAAATTCATGCAGATGGAATTTAACTGTACTGTTGATCTGTACTGTTGCTTTTAAATTATTCTTGAGGTTGTTTTTTCAGAAATATTCAGGAAAGACTGTATTGCTGTTGAAATGTCTTAAGAATCTGAAAATGTGATTGGAGGTGTTTGGAAACTATAATAACTTCCAAGCATTTACTATCTGTTGTGAAATAAGTTTATCAATGTGGATTTCAGGAAAGTGATGAGCAGAGATCATCTTGTTATTATATTGTCAAAGAAACCATATATACCATGTTTTCTTATTTCAGGGTTTTTTTTTCTGTTTGGGGTTTTTTTTATATATTTGAGTTGGTTTCTTAGTAATTATTAACCACTGTCTGTTTATCACTATTTCTCATGCGATAACAACATTTGATTCTCCACAATTTTACAAATAGATAGAGGTTTCACATGTTATTACACTTTTCAAGTTTTACAGAAATAGGAAGGAGATAAGGGAAGATGGACTGCAAATACTTTAGCTGTGAAGAAAGCTGAGCTCATGTACTGCTGGAAATGAGAGAAAAGGAGACCATATAATTGCGTGACCCAAGAGTAAAACTTCAGTCGCACTTTGCGACTGCTTAGACATGAAAATCAATCAGCTGCAGTACCTCTGTCCTCAGGAAAGCAGGGTTCATTATACCTAGCTTTTGGAGAACATTAATTCTCTGTAAGTGGGATTTACTGGCTGCACCTGTACTAATAAATAAAAAAGGTCAAGACTTTTTCTCTGTCCATAAGGGAAAAATTGCACAGGTCTCATCCATACAATTAAAATTTTTTTCCTTACAAAACTTGCCCATGTTCATAGCATGTAATGGGACTACCCTGTGCTGTGCCTTCACCTGTGCCCAGGAAAAGCTTGGGAGAGAGCTGACTGGCATGGAGCAAAGCTGCATCAGAACCCATGTCAACGATTTAATGAAATACACAAGCGCATGCTAGCAACTGAGCTGTGTTCTAGACCTTTTCTGTATACTGGTATATAGATTATACCACTGTGTCATCATCCCAACTTTAGTTATCTTAACATAAATCTTACTTTTGTATGTTCTATCCCTTCTATAGTAGAATAAAATTAATAACTTGGTGTAAAACTTGTTGCCTATAACTGTCCAGTGTTACAAGAAGCCTAAGGTTTTGAACACTACCCTGTTGACTAACACTTTTAAGCTTCCTTAAATCAAAGTTGGTAGCATCTTCCTTCCTTACTGTTTTCTGAGCATCGACAAAGCACTTCTGTTGTTCCCTCTTCAGCTTCCCGGAAAATGCTTGAAGCTTAGAGACAGATCCTTCCCTCCAATATGCTTTTTCCCATGAATTATAGACTTGCTCTGATTTCCTTCTTTCAAGTGAGATCCAGCTGGCTATATCTAATTAAATGTAACTTTCGCTTTTTCATGCTTTCCCCCTTGTAGCTATAAAAGCCCCTTTTAACACTCCTTATTTCAAACCCACCAAAAGTCTGTGATCAGTAGCAGTAATTTTCCCTGTTTTGATGGTATGGCATTAATATTTTTTTTTTTTTGGCTTGCATTTGGAAAAGTTTTGTTTTGCAATTCCACACCGAGCAAGAAGGTCAGCTCAACTGTTTTCACCAGCCTTTAGGTACCACTTTGTTCTACGGCTTTTCCATGTCCGTGCTCGGTCGTTCAGGTTTAAAAGTTTTCAGTTCTGGCTCATCAGCTAAGCCCACAAAAAGAGAGTCTCTAAGCTTATTGTTAAGTCATGCCTCACTAAACAATACAGCATCCTACAACTTCATAATGGCATGCTGATGAACTGTGTGCTGCTGAGTTCCCTGAATTGCAGCAATTACTGTGGTGTCAAAGGGAGTCCTGAGGTTTCCAGAGGTGAGCTCATTTGCACAATTCTCTGTCCAAGTCCAATTTTAGAAGGTTCCAGGTGTGGAAGCATGGCCAGTCAGTCAGGCTTCCCCTCCCACTGAAAGCAAAGAGACTACTCCTGTCTTATAACGCTGTTTTTTGAGTTAAATTTGATTTTAAAGATGTTACCAATTGCTTACACAGTCTGCAGTATGTGCATAGGGATTCTTCCACTAAAGTCAGTCAGATGTTTAAAACCAAGTATTTGTGGTTTTGTTTGCTCGCGTCCCTCAAAACTTGTGAAATGGGCACCCCACTTCATGCAAGTAAGAATGGTATTAGCAGAGTTTGTGATACATATAGTCTATTTACATAGTAGATATATTTTAAAATAGGCCACAATGTACATCTAACTTATATATAGTTATAGTTGATATAATGGGATTATATATAGATGATTAGTTGTGCATCTGAATCATTTTGCAGTGCCATGCACAGATGATAAAGTAAGAGGGATTCAGATTACTCAATTTTTCCTTTAAGAAGCACCTTTTCTAAGCCATAAATACATGGTTTAGGAGTAATTGATTTTCTCTGGTAGGGTGCATGGCTTACATCCTAGCAGCAGAAAAGCAGTGTTAAACTGTCAGTTATGCTAAATATCAGTTTCCATACCACAGTAGTATTTCCTCTTCTTGACAAGATGGCTTTAATCAATAAATCAGTAATTTTGCTTTGATCTGCATTTATCAACCTTCTTTTACTTTGTCTTTATTTAACTTCCCATACACTAGCAATCTGAATTCAACTCTGATATATTTATTTATTTATTTTTAACCACACTTTAGATAATGTTTTACTGGAGAATTTTTTATACAGCAGATGCTTTTCCTGCTGTGTGTTGATTAATCATATTTCATATTATCTGCTTCCCCAAAGCATGTCACACTTTGTGCTGAATAGATACAGTATGTCATAAACTACATTACTGGTACTCAGATGAACATGTCTTTCTTTTACTAGCTATATTATTAACACTTCCATTTGCATTTCTGCACTTATAGCTGCCATTATGAATATGTTTGCTGTTTTCATAGTAGTGCTTTCCTTGTTGATTTGGTAGCATTTTATTTCAACAAGTTCAGATTACCCTAGAAGTTTCTAGTTTAACGGCCTTTATCTAATCATTGTAAATTGTAATATAGCCTGTCATTTGTAAACATACAGTTTCAGCGATCCCTAAACATGGGCATTTAGTATATTCTTTTTTATGCCTTAATATTTGTATCCTTTAATAATTTTCATTTACCTCATTTTTTAATATTATCAGATTTAGTAGTTTAGTTTTACTGTTTTTTCTTTTTAAAATGCCTGTATATGCCAAAGAATCAACTAATATCTGATATTTAAGGGGGTCTTAACATGTTTGTCTAGCAAATAAGTAGAAATACTTCATTTGTTTAAATCTTGACAGAAATTTTTGTGAGCTTGAGATACTCAATGCAAAATACCTGTGGGATTTTTATTTCTGCCATTGCTTATCCTGTCAGCTCTTTTTAGTCAGAAAGGTTAAAAGGTTGCTTGTTTGGCAAAATTAATTTTCAATGTAAGGGTTCTGATCTAAAGCTGTTATATCAAGAACAATGTTTTCATGTCTTTCAATAGAGTTTGGCTTGGAAAGTAACCGTAGGTTTCTCTTTGTTGTTCATATTATTCTCAGGAAAAGCATGAGAAGCCTTATTTCTGCAGAAAGGGGGAGAAGGTTCTTGTTTGTCTTTGTTTGCTGGCTTTTGTAAAACAGCACCTGATTGCATGTATTTCACTGGAATACTAACATATCATTTTTCATTGTGGTACGTGTTGTTTGTTGAGTTTTTGGTGCCTCATTTGACATGATAGTATGAAACACAATCTAATGCTTGTCGAGGAAAAGCAGTCTTTGGAATGCGACAGTCTTGAATTCAGGTCTCATATAAATAAATATGTGTTTACTAAATTTGCTATAAGTTTTTTCTCTCAGATATTGCCATCAGGTACTTCTATACTCAGAAAGTGAATCACGGTCTTGTGTTTTCCTCCAGACTATTTATAAAAAAAATGTTTACAAATGTACTATCCAATTCTTTTGAACCCTATTACAATCAATACAGCTCTTTGATGGTAATTCCTCACTTGAAGCTGAATTTTGAGACCTATGGCTAGACAAATTTTAACATAAAGAATATGTGATAAATGAAGGGTTTTAAAAAATATTTTAGAATTTAATGAAATATAAATTTTGACATTTCTAAGTTAAATGCTTTTCACGGACCTCATTACATCATCAGACAAACCTTCAACTTCATTAAAAATCTTCAATGAGTTTGTTAAAATCTTTTCATCAAACACTTGTTTTGATTGGCATTTGTTCTATGACATGCCTTATATTCTTTATTAATTGTGTCCTAAATCAGTCTCCAATCAAATAGCACTTCTTTCGATTGAAATCATCCCTTTGTTGTTATCCCTTCCTGATTCAGTTATTCCACAATGTTCAGCACCTCTGATTGATTGAAATATTCTACACTATGGACAGTGAAAATCATAGTATGGAAGGTTAATCAGTGTGTATGTTCTGGAAGATGATGTTGGTTTTAATAATTGTTTGTCAATACTTTTATTCTGCTCTGCAAAGTTAACACTGTCTGGCAATATGGGACATGAAGCACCAGAAATAGGAAAGCTGGATGTTTATTTTCAATTTATACCAGAAATAGTGTCCCATTTTGCCCCCATTGCTGATAATGGGTGACTTATATCATAAATCCAATCAGCTGATTGCTAAGTTGTCTATCTAGTACTCTCCTGTAATTTCAGTTGGACTCTTCATAATTATTTTCAGCTGCCTGAAAACACAGGCAACAACAACATTGTTTTTATCACGTCTTTATACTGTGATGTGATCAAAAGAAAAATTCAAATAATATTAAGGCTACCTGTATCATTCCAGAATTTATATTTTGATGATAGCATAGTAGAATGATTCATATGGACTACTCTCTAGAAATGCATTATAAACCTCGTTTATTGGCTTCAGCTCTCCTCACTTAAAAAGTAACAAGCTGAGGAAACTCAAGTACTCAGCACCACATCAAATTGAGTGGAGTAACAGGAAAGCTGCTGAGAAACCATCAACCATCACTCTCCAAAAACATTCTGCAATGCTGAACAAAACTTGCCATGTTATGGCAGTTTCAGATCCACTCTCTCAGGAAAACAACAGCGTACAATGATTAGGTCAAATAAAGTAGCTTATGGATGGACGTGAACCAACAAATACGCACAAGAAGGATTGTTTTATTTTCAATTGGATTTGGAAAAAAAGGCAATCTCCAAGCAAAAACTGTGCCTCTAGAACTAGGATTTGTTCACCTCAGAGGTCATATTTTATTTCAATTCATTTCTCAGGAGGAGAAAGGAATTAAGGAGGAAAATTAAATTCTGTTTGAATTGTTTCAGGATCATCGCCTAGTGTAAGTGTAAGCTTCGTCCTGAAAATCACTGAGAATAAATGTCTCAGAAGAATAAGCTACGGCAATTTTTACATTGGTCTGTGTCAAAACTCAAGATAATTTACAGTATGAGGTTTAAAGATTTTCTGTAATCAATAAAGAGATTGTTAACATAAGGGAGGCCAAGAAAATCTGTGAAATTCTGTTTTAAAGTTGGTGTTCTGAACGTTTCTAGCTTCACAGAACTCTTCACATGCAAAATGTTCACTTACCTTACTGTTTGAAAACTTCCTTATTATCAAAATAACTGAATGTTATTTTGGTTCAGATAGCAGTTTCCACCGCTGCAATCATCTACTGATAGAGCCATTGAAAAGATTGGTCTAGTGGTATCAGTTTTCCATAATCTTTTGTTACTTTATGAATATTTGTGTTTTGGTGTCCGACCAGGTTTTGGTCTTTGTTTCTCAGAATATCACCAAAAGAAAATTATTGAATCTGTCCTCATAAAACAGGTATCTTTCCTTCAAAGGAAGATTTTTTGGTTTTGTTGTTAAAGTTCTTAAATGAACAGCTCAAAGTGATTTGAGCGATTCAGGTTAACCATCAGATCTTTTGGTACTTATCAAAACATTCTTGACCTACTTCTTTTGATAACTTCTCTATGTAGCTGTCTGGACCTTATAAACCTTCATCTAAACAACAATAATCCTTGGGCGAAGATACTTCCTGGAGCCAGTAAAAGGAAACAATCCTGAATATTTTAATCTAATGCTTTAATTTTATTTATTTTCTAATAGGAAAAGGAAGAAAACAAATTTACTTTTCTGCTTTGAAAACCATATAGTCAAAGCTGTTGGCTCTCATCATGTTATAAAATACACAGGAATGTAAAAACGTTATCCCAAATTTGTTAATCCCATATTTGCATTAGAGACTTTATCTTTTGACCTAGGAACAGGCTGATAATTTGTTGGCAAACAGTGTCACAGTATCAAAGATTTCTAAACTCGCTTATAAATTAGTAGAGATTCTTCACCTATTCATTTCTAAGTATGACCTAAACCATATTTAGTTAAAATGTCATTCATTTAATTCTTACAGACTGCCCAAATTACTCATCTAAATTTACATCAAATCATCATGAACACTACTCTATTATTCTGTTACCATACTGATAGAGTTATTACAATTGAACCTTGGCCTAGATTACTAACAAAAGATTTTATTTCATTAAATAACCTAAATGATTCTGATACAGCAATACCATTTTTTTTGTAAGCTCATAATTAATTATAAGTAACAGTCTATATACAATAGCACTAGCATGTCCATAATATATTGCTATGTCAAATAAGCATATGCTTAACAAGGCAGGTTTCTTAAGATCTAGTTTTATTGAGTTTTTTTTGCTCTGAAACACTAAGTTACCCTCAAACCATCAGACAATAAGAAAGTGTGCTGTATTCGCAAAAGGAACAGATTTCTGCCTAAACCCTAGACAATTTCTTAGGAAACTGAAGAAACCAAAGCCTTCTACTTGAATAAATAGTAGAAAAAAATAACAGCAGTCCTGATACAAAGATCAGACACTACAAGGTCTTTGTGGCAGACGAGTGGTAGAAAATTTTATGTTATTATCAATTTTCTTGCTTTATGAAATACAGTGAAATTATATTGTCACAAGACTTTAAGTTTTCTTGTTGCCAACACAGGAAAAGTTTCCTTTGTTGGAGGGAAAAGCCATTATCTCCACTATCTCTTTAAAGCATTTTCTGCATCTTGGAACAGTTAGCATTAAACCAGCAGTTGTCTAGGTGATTAATTCTTGTTAATCAGGCATAGTAATATCTGTCAGGCTGTCAGCTGTGTCACTGTTCAAACACAAAATCAAGGGTTATGAAGCTACTGGAAGTATTACAGTCCAGTGTCAAATGTCCTCTCATGGGGGTCTTAGATGTGTTAATGAGGAGAGGGGATAGACTTAATCCCTGCAGGATATTCTACATAAGGGCAGTGGAAGAAAGAGCTGCTGCCTGTCACATCGCACTGTGATCAGCTTGAGAAAAATCTGATGCAGGTGAAGTACTTCACCATCCACTCTTGTCTATAGCTCATTATGAAATCCACTGCTACACTCAAATAATGTATGTTACCCCATCCTGTTTATACCCAGAGGGCAGTAAGTGCTCTTTTTATGAGTTCTTCATCTCACTCTCTGTTCAGCTGCTGGTATTATCCAAGTAAATGTGGATCATGTAAGAATTTTGCAATCCACATGATAAGTCCAACCAAGTTACCTGGAACAACACTTTCTCTGTTCACTTACTGTACTTTTCTGGGCTGAAAATAGCTCCTTGATCTACTGGAAAGTTCCAGAAGGAGGAAAAAAACAAAAATAAAAACAAAAAAAAACCAAACTAAAACAATAAAAAAAACTCAACCAGAACATCTTAAATACATAGGTTTGTTCAGTGCAGAAGTGTGTCTTAACTGGTATGTTCAGTAAAGTTCACTGGCACCCTTTACCAACAGCTATTTGAAAGAAATACTGGTTCAGTATATATTCCATTTCTCACTGCCAATAAAAAAGGAATCTCATGTCATGAGGTCTCACATAACTTAGGCAACTGTGATTCATTGGTTTCTCCATTAATACGTCGTACCGGAGAAAGCTATTGTTGCCTGCACATGTAACATACACATACATACAAATATAGATATAGTCAAGGTGTGTGAACTCTTGCTGTGGTTGTCAGAAGGTAGGAAGGATGAACAAAGTCACAAGAATATTGTGCTTAAATGAGGATGATAGCTACGCATGCCTTAATCCAACCTAATGAAAAGGAATGAATGCGCTGATGTTTTTTTTTTTTTAAAAAGAAAGTCATCAGGTCTCATCCACACTCCATTAAGGGCCAGTTCTAGCTTTGATTTTGTATGTAAACATTTTCAGGTTTGGCAGTTATTAAAATTAGAAACATAAGACCGGGAAGAATCTCTCCCTCCAAGTCTAGTCTTATATTACAGACAATTGTATCTCATTTTTTTGGTCAGAAACTAATTAAATTACATCTTAAAAATGCAGTAATATCTTGGTGCTTTTCTTCTTTTGGAAACTATTTCAGACCCCTCCTCATTGATATTTTTTTCAACCACATTCATTCAGTCATTTCGTATTCATTTGCTTTTATATTAACAGCTCCTTCTTTGATTTTGCTTACTTGGAGAACCAAGCGTTTTAGTCTACATTATAAGAAACCATGATAAATGGAATAAAAACACAAATACCTTTTCTGTGTGTTCAGATGGGAAAAGGTGCCTCTATGTCGGAGATTAGTTAATAGAATTGTAGCATGCCTGATAAATGCTAGAGGTAGGTTAGCCTTTCCACTGGTGGTTCAGTCTTCTGTGAACACGAGTCTTTTTTTTTTTTTTTTTCTCTCATTAGCTGAGTCCAACCAATGATCTCCACTCTTTGTCCTTCAAAGTATGACGCCGCCTGCCTTCTAGTAACCACTTTTTGTCTTAGTACTATTACCCCTTTACCAAGTTGATGCAGATTTTCCAGTCCTTCTCCATACACTTAAGATTGACATCTCTGACTTATTAGCAAATTTCATCAGGATACACCTCTCTGTTTTCCTGACATGGCATTGATACCAACACCTATACTTAATTTTATTAACTTTTTCCATCTTGAAAGTTTGTCTTTCGTCCAGGATCCTGTAACCTCCATTTCGGGTGATGTAGATGTTCCCCAGTATTTATACTAATGCTATCTTCGGTAGACTTCCTGTACATTAAATTTTAAATTTTTATCGAAGTTCACATAGATTAGATCTACTTCATTTACTTTGTCTAGAAAAAGAATATCACATTAGTCTAATGTGGTCTAACTTTGGTAAACTCATGTCTTATATAGTGGAATTTCATACCTGATGCAGCATGAAATGAATTCTAATGGCTCCCCTAGTGACATTAGACAAAAGTAATTGTTAAGGTAGAAGATAATTTTTTCTCAGTAGAAATTCATGTGAACTGTAACATCATAATTTTTAATTTTTATTACCCATGAATTGATCCTCAAAAAATGATTTTGATTTCAGTGGTATCATTTCAGTGGTATCATACAACAAAATAACATTCTATAACAAATAAAAGTTGTATCAACTGTGGGTCTAGACCAAAAAACTTTTAGTGATGATAAATATAATCTGCTTATAGTCTGTAGTATTACTTCAGAAATAAACATTTTCATAAATCAAAAACAAATGGAAATTACTTTTAGCCTTCAAAGTTGAGTGACATTATCGAATTATGTTGATTTACCTTAAAATAATATATCAATTTAAATTCTAGAATATATTTACATCAGCACAGGAGAAGAATTCAATTTATACTACTGCAAAAGCTGGAAATTAACTCACAGCTGTTCAGGAAGTCCCTAAACGGAACCTGTCTGGATGTGAGAGTATTATGGGGATGTAGATATATGGGGATATGTACGCTTACGTTCTCCTGTAGGATTTTGTACTGGGTCTGGCTGGGAAAGAATTAATGTCCTTCACAGCAGCCCGTGTGGTGCTACGTTTTTAATTTGTGACTAAAAGACTGTTGATAATGTACCAATGTTTTTGGCTGTTGCAGACCCGCGCTTGCACGGTGTCAAGGCTTTCTGTTTTCCCTACTTTGTCACCCCAGCAAGTACGCTGGAGGTACATGTGAAGCTGGGATTGGACACAGCTCAGAGCGCTAACCTGAGCCAGCCAAAAGGATATTACATGCCACGCTCCATGTAATCTGCACGCTCAGCATTAGTGTCATGCCCAGTAATAAAACCTGGGCACATTTGGTCTTCTGAGGTCTTCCAAGGCTGCCACTCAGAGAGTGGCTGGTCACCTGTCCACTTGTAGGAGGTGGTGAGTGATTGCCTTTGAATTGCTTGTTCTGGGGGATTTTCCCCTCGTTCCTTACCTGTTAAACTGCTTTGTTTCATAACTGTCTTGCTCTTCCTGTTCTCTCCTCTGTCCTGCTAGGAAGTGGAAAAGTGAGCGAGCAGCTGTGTGGGTGCTGAGATGCTGGCTGGGGTCAACCCTCCACAGTGTGCCTCACTGCCATTCCTGGCAAAAGGATGGTTTGGTCTCAGATAATAGCTATAACAGAACAGCTATAATACAGTGTGCTGCAGTCAGATGGCATAACCTCAGCAGACAGGTCAGCGTGTCGGTTAGTCCAGAGTAGCCCCAGTCCAACCAGTGTTTCAACAGCCAGATCAAAATACATCAGTTATTATTAGCCCAGTTACAAAGACGTACACTTTCAAGTTACAGAGGTGGTTGAGACAAATGTACAGAAACTTTCTAATATGTACCCTTTATTCTATAACTCTGTGCTCATCCTTCCAGTTCTGACAAGCTCCCACCTTCCTTCAGAGGATGCCTGGGGATGGTGATGGTGGTAGCAACTAGGACAACAGTATCACAAGCATGTCATCAGATGTGTGCTCTTCATGGCACAGGTTTCCTCCACCTCAGTCCTGGGCCAGTTTGGGGTTATTTTGAAGTGCGTTCTAATCGAGTCAGTCTTAATTCCTCCATCATTGGTTCCTAGCTACTGTTTGACTACCTTCACTCCTTGACTGTTACTGAAATTACACAATAGCCTCCCAGAATTGACATAAAGTTAACGTGACCAGGAAGGTTTGATAGAATTTTACTGCTTATGGTCCACACAGAGCCAAGCTAAAACAAGTTCAATAATAGTAAGCTGCCTCGTAGCCACTTTTAGTTACAACTAAAATAAGGTGAGTCAGCTTAGGCTAACACAAGCCTGAGTAACTCCTGAGACCTGCAGTCAAGTTAATCACAGAATCACAGAATGGTAGGGTTGGAAGGGACCTCCGGAGATCATCCAGTCCAACCCCCTGCCAGAGCAGGGTCACCCAGACCAGGTTGCACAGGAACGCATCCAGGTGGGTTTTGGGTATCTCCAGAGAAGGAGACTCCACCACCTCTCTGGGCAGCCTGTGCCAGGGCTCTGATACCCTCAAAGTAGCAGAGGCTTTTACTAGCCCCCTCGGTGTCATCTGTACTGAGCCACAAGCCAGAGGAAATACAGACTTCAGTGCTCAAAGAGCTATTTTCTATCAACCCCAAGAAAAAGAAGTGCTTCCAAGGAATCCTGCTGGCTGCTGTTTGGACCGCACACAGACTTATTTCTGCATGCTGAGTTCATGTAATTCAGTGATTTTCTGTCTTTGCTGCTAGCACAAGAAAACACTTCCTTTATATAATCAAGGCTCTCTTTTTATTCTAAAATTCTAACCTGTAAGTATTCAATAATGCAGTGAAGGGAAATTGACTCAAAAAGCTTACTTTTTCCACCCCAGCTTATATATATTTGGTACCAGGGTAAATTCAGTTGTTCTTTATCTAAGCAGTTCAAAAATAGCAAGGAGAGAAAAATTGCATTACTTTGACAGTTGTTCTAAAAATATATTCTACCACATGAAATACAGTAACAAAAAAATAATGAAATATGTCTGTTGAAAGACAAGCACAATAGAGAATGTAATTTGCGCCACACTATAATAGACTAAAGAAAGCATGTAAAGAATGAACAAAACTGTGAGCAAAATCAGCTTGGAAGAAGAGAAAATAAGATACTGTCCAGCCCTCTACTCTGCAGTTTCTAGATATGGCTAATGGTGGAAAATGTTCCCACCACAAAGGAATGAGGGAGTCTCTTGAAGCACAACATGCAGCAAAGAAAACGCATCCTAATTCATTCCAGATTCATGTTCTTTGGGAAACAGATATGGATTCACTTCTCCTTGTGGTGTTTATGAAAGGCTAATGGTTTAGCTTCGCCCTATCTGATCTCAGGGAATCTGTGGGTTGCAGTGTAAGGAACAGAATTGTAAAGTCAAAGAAAATACGGATTCTTTTTGCCCAAACTTCTGAGAATACAAATGTCCTTCTTTTTTTTTTTTTTTTTTTTTAAGATGGCTTGATAAATTACACATGTTGAGCTGCTGGTATTACTTCATAAATTGAGATTGCTCAGCAGTGCAATGGAATGCCCAGCTAGTCATCTTTTGAAATACAGACAGACTATTTTACATTACATATTTTGGCCCAACCATACAATATAAAACTATGTAAGATTTATTTCATAGAAACTTGTTAGTGTTAGAGGAACACTTTAAATTTCTCTCATCATTACTGAATGGTATCTTTTGTTCTTAATTAAACACACACAAAACTCAACAACAAAACAAGCTACTAGTATTAAAAACATAATTTTCCTCCAAAATCCTTCCTTAGGAAAAATAAATAAAATTTAAAGTATGTATAACTATTCCAGAAAAAACACCTCTTTTTACCATTGAAAAAAGACTCTTTTCATACAAAAGCAAACTTTACTAGCAATCAGGATGAGGTGCCTCAGTTGATCAAGAATTTCTTTTGACCAGACCAAGTATATGCTCTTAAACATATGTATGAATATAAGTTAAGGCTTTTTTTTCTTCACCTAAACACTTAGGATAAGACCTATTGGTGGGTTTAGGTAAAGTATTAAGAGCTTCTGACTTTAACTTTGAAAGTCCACTTATCTTTCCTAGTGTTTTGATCATATTCTTTCACATAAATACCAAATGAAAACTCTGTCCTGAAGTATTTTCTGGGAAACATGGCACAGGAAGGGAACAGAGGATCCTGGCAAAGAGTTAAACTAACACAGTATTTCACTAACAGATATAAGAGTATCTGCCAGATCTCTGTCCAGGCTCCCATGTGAGTTCCTTATCCTCCAGATCCTGATGACAGCCTATCATCTGTGCTTTTCCGCTCCTGTATTATTCATCTTTTTTTTCACTCTATCAATCCTTTGCTGTTACCTCTTCTTTCTCCAGGCCACTAATAAATTTTGTTTACCACAGAACAACATCCTATTGCACTAAACACTT
Organism: Chroicocephalus ridibundus; assembly: GCF_963924245.1. Lineage (NCBI taxonomy): Eukaryota > Metazoa > Chordata > Aves > Charadriiformes > Laridae > Chroicocephalus > Chroicocephalus ridibundus. Next base: position 6,288,913 of record NC_086316.1, read on the forward strand.
CCTGAATTTTTTTTACTTTCAACTGCCCCTGTTCCGTGCCAAAAGGATATTTGTTTCCTGGGAACTTTTGATCTGTCACCTTTTGTTTGTCTTGTACTTCCCTTTCAAAATTTTTTAAGACTAATTGAAAGAAAACATCAATGACAGAAAATGTCTTAGTAAGATATTAATAACATGAAAATACTAAGAGAATACTTGATGAAGTTTGTAAACATTTTTCCTAATGGACGTTGATACAGTAGATTGACATTTTGCTCACCATTATTTGGCGCTCATATTTGTCATTGTCAAAAGAAGCTATAAAGCATTTTCAAAGCCTCTCCTGCAGCTTCTCCCACCCATCCTTATCCCACCGTTATAATGTAACATTATCCAAATGTTCTCTTCTGAACTAATTTAAAAAAAAAAAAACATTTTAAAAAGAGGCAACATATAAAAAGTAGTTTTACTTGTGAGTGCATCTGTTTTCTTCTGCTATGGTGTTCAGTCAAATTCAGAACATCTCTAAACTACTAGCACTCTCCAGCCTCAGGGGCAGTTTTTTCTGGTTCTGTAAGTTTCTCTGGTCCTGTCATCATCTAGGTCCTGCCTCTTCTACTCCTTTATTCCTCCATGAATCTTCCTTTCTGTCTCCCTTGTTTGTAATGGACTGGGTTTTTAACCCCATTTTAACTTCTGGGTATTCTACTGTGTGCATACATGATTCTCTTTACATAAGCTGGAGAAAAAATGGTGCCAACTTGCCTATAGTTGCTTGTGCTCTTCTCAGAAGATGTTATCTTCTGATGGTCATGAATTCTTAATTAAATTAGAAAACAGATCAAAAGCACAAGTAGTTACTTTGCACTTACCTTCTGAAGACTAGGAGTCACCTGTAAAGATGGTGAGATTTAATATGGGCATGACATAAATTGTCCTCAAGTGTTCTAAAGATGTGTTCTGCAGCTTCACTAATTCATATTCCTATCAAAATAGAGGAAGTATAATTGTAATATCTACTATACAATTCCAAACATTTGTTTTCTGTCTAATAAGACTAAGAAGCCTGGACAACCTTTCAACTTCTTTCACCTTCTGTGTTTCTTATAACATGAAAGCTAACAACATAAAAAGTAATCTGGGGTTTACCAGATAACAGGAAATATTTGTTAACTATGATATTGAGGTATTTTTTAAATTTAAATCTTTCTTTGTGAAATGTATTTCTCTTGCCATGCATTTTGAAAGACTGTCTTCATGTTTATATCAGTCAAGGACATGCGTTTTTATGAATCAGTTTGAGACACTTCCTGAATTTTATGCACACGACCTGAGTAATTACTATCCAAAAGAAAGATTCAACCTCTGAAAAAATTAATCTAAAAAAAATAACCTAAAAAAGTAAACAAACAGCAAGAGGTGACTGAAAGAAACAATTCCTTTTCACTTTAAGATCTCAAGACCTTGGTTTGTTCTGCCCTGGAAACTAAACTACTTGGAATGTTTTTTGAAGTTCTTCCTGTGTATTTCTTTTTGCTTGACATTTAAAAACATCATCTTCTTCATTTTGGAAGGTAGAGCCTTGTTGAGCTAAGAGACCAAGATGATCAGGGTACAGGAAGGAGTTTTCCATTTGGAAATCACATGCACTCAGATTTCTAAGGACCAGGGTTGTTACTGTCATCATCACTAGACTAGAAAAAGGAGTCTGCCACTCCAATAAATATCTTTCCCCTTTCTGAAATTCCTGCCCCCGCAAGCCCTGTCCTAAAAAAACCTAAAAATTACTTCTGGAAGCATTTTGATTTTAATGGGTTCAGAACCAGCCTAATCTTAATTTCTTGAGAAAGTGGAGTTTTTTCTTATCTGCCTAAACTTTTTCTATTATGCTAAGTAGATTCTTTTTATTAGTTTATGTGTAATAGTAAGCGATATTAAACTATACCCTTGCATCTAGTCTAAATTTTTCTTCTGTTTTTCATATGGTTACAGTTTTGGAAGTAGCAAATAGTAACTGTATATGTGTAATTCCTTGTATTTAAGTCCTCAATAAGATTTTAAATCAGAAAGTTTTGTTTAATGCACTTTAATATCAAACCTTTGAATAAAAAAAACCACCCCACATACATAAAACCAAAGCTCTTCGCTTTAAATAGAAATTGAACTCTGCGTACTGTAGACCGTAATCAAAAGCATTCATCTGCAAGACCAGCTTGAGCATTTTAGTTGTAATTTACAGGTCATTGACTTCTTCATTATAGGCAGCCCTTGGGAAAAGTAGTTTCTAATACAAAGGCACCTACAGTAGCCAAGCTGCAATATGTGAGCACTGCAGCAGTTCGCCTGCGACTGCAGGGTTTGGATATGCATTTAATAAATATTTGCTTTCCAACTTGATCTTACTAAACAAAATTATTTCCTACAGGGAGAGGAAGTAAAAGAATGGACAAATAAAGCCAGACAACAGTTTCATTGCCTTTCAAGTAGCCATATTTTGCAACATTAAGCTTCAGTGTCACCAAAGACCCACAGTATTTTTAGGATCAGAATACTTTTTTTTAACAATAAATATATGGAATGGACAAATTTTCTTAGCACCTGAATTCTGACAGAGCACGATAAGCAGTGTGTTTCATGCTCAGTAATATTATTTCTATATCTATGTCATTCTTTTTATCGTAATTTACTTTTAACTGGAAAGTCTGAGTACTTTCAGATTTTTTTCACCCAACAAAGTCATCAACCTAATGCAGTACAAAAATCAAAGCAAACCAATGGACATCAGAGAGTTAAGGTTTTATGTAACTTCAAAATGACTGCACATACATACTGTTCCACAGCTTCATCAGGTAACAGATGCGAAAGGCAAGAAAAACTATGTCCCTGATGATGTTTCTCTGTGAAAGAAGGCAATACTATGATCATCAAAAAAACCCCTGTACTATTCAGCATACTCCAGAGGTGACGATACTTATCCTTCTGTATCAAAGATTAAATTTTAGACAGCAACCAGAGTTTAAATATTTTTGCCTCTCATTCCTCATTCTCTATCAGTTCTTCTCTGTGCTTGTGTGTGTGAAGACTCTGAAAAACAATTTGTTATTTTTTTTTTTCTAGATCTGTATCAGGTATAGCAGATATTCTATCACATAAACTTTACAGAACAAGGAACAACAGTTCTATAGCTCACACAGAGCTCTCCAGGATATTTCATGCTTACTGGGATTCAGACATGACTGTAGTATTGGAGGTAAATGATAAACAACATTTTTATTCTTTCTAAATTCAGCATCTTTTTTAATTTTTGAGTGAAATGGAAGTGTACACAAACATCTACTAACACAAAATTTTACCAAAATGCTTATTATAAAGACAGAAACCACCACTTAAACTTACATTTAGAAAGAAACTTAAGAATGTAATTATTATACAGTACTGGATCTACTTTTTTTTTTTTTAAGTTAAACTCTTTTCTTCCAAAATTCATTAGTTCCACTGAAATTAAAATAGGGCTGAAACTGTGACCAAGTCTTCATAACCAAATGATCAAATCTTCAGCTCAGAAAATACTCTTACAGTCCAGACTCTGTTCCAATAAATGTTAAAATATGGGGGTGGGGGTGGTGATAAAAATTCCTTTATCCTATGTCAAGTAGTACAGATCTAACAAGTGGATTCAGCATACCTGCATTCATTTTCACAGTAAAATTCATCTGAGGCAAATTCAGATTTTTGTTTTGTAAGGTCGTAAACCGAAAAAAGATCTTTTAAATCTTGGATAAGTGTTCTTGCCACAGAGACTGTATGAATATAACTGGAAAACCTGAGTCAAGGATGTTAAATACTGTTAGGCGTGGTTCTTGACTTTACCCCTCTGAGGGTTAAAGACTTCCACCCCATTTTCTACCTCAGTGTATTCAGTGCATTTCTATAAATTTGTTCCCATGTTAACTTTGCACTTTAAGTTAAAGGTATTTTCAAGCATTTACCTGTCTTTTATTTCTCTGAACACTGCTCCTGTCTCTACTCAGCCTTTGGATGCTTCTAAAGTGAAAATAATTTAGTTTTTTTTTTTTATTCTAACACGTGTGTATTTTTGGGCAGTCTTTTTAATAAAACGAACTCATGAAATCTGGCTTCAGGTGCAACTGTCTGCTTCAAGGAGGTGACCACCCAAGGTTTGGCTCGCTGCACATTACATTGTCTTCTGATATTACCTTATAAAATGCACTTGTACTGTGAAGTACCCGAACTTTCCTTTTTTCTCACCTCAGGGCATGCAGCAAATGCTGTCACCATCATACTGCAAGTCACTCAGTATTCAATCTTTCAGGCTCTTTGAACTAAAAAGGAAAAATAGTAAGTATCAGGCAATACCTGGATCAAGTGTTATGCAATGTAGACACTGAATTTTTATATGGACTAGTTTGAGGTAAATATTTTATAAAACCAAGACCACTTTTTCTTTGGTAGAATACACAAAACAACCCATTTTCACCTTTCATTTTGCAACTGGACTTCATTTCTTCAAATATCTCTGTACTTATTTGGAGACATATCCAAACTAACCCTTCTCGTACATGACTGATTAGAACTGCACACAGGGGATGGTTCCACACAACTCTGCTCCACTTAACGTATTCAGAAAATAGCACTAATTTTTCCCATTACAGCTGTATAATGAAAATGAGCATGAGCAACTCCTTCTCCTCTTAATATAAGAACTCTTATGGAGATGGTATTACAAGAAAGTCTGTACTAAGACCCTGCAATTGAGGTAGGAAAAGTAATTTGTGGACTGGGGATGCCTACAGGTCCCCTAACATGTCTTAAAACCCAGGTGCTTCTGAGCATAGCCGGAGCTCACATTTAGGGATCTCAGGAATTCTAACAGTGGAAAATCATGTGATTACTCATTCTAAGAACTTGATTAACTGGCAGCTGAGGGCAGACATACAGACTTACTGTATGTTTTACTCAGAAGCCTACAAGAGCAGTTAGGCCATACTTTGATATCTGAAGCCTTCTGTTGCTTTTAGCTTTCATTCAATAAGTAACTCTAGAACAGACCAAATTCTTGACTTTCTTTTCTTTAGGTTTGTATCCCAGTCTGAATACTGAGTATAGATCCTTATGGTTAAAGTAGGTGTGTAACTCTGATTTTGCAAGATTCTACTTTGAATGATGTCATAATCAAATGTTACTCAGGAGGATTAATATGAGGAAAGGTCATTGACTTCACATGCTGAAAAATTCCACCAGGCAAGCAAGCTGTTGAATAAAAAACCAAAGGCTTGCGAGACTTACATTAATCCAGCTTAATTAGTTGCTTTTTATAACTCTCAACTAATATGACAGAGAAGATGTTTTCTATTTGAGCCTCTTTTCAGAGGGAGTTTAGAAGGCAAAAGTTGTTCTAGCTCAGAGACTCCAAAAATGTCTAACATGAAAAGTTTCTTGTTCATCTTGATAGCAAATTTTTTTGGGGTTAACTGAAACTCATATTGCACTCTATTATTTATGACTGTCCAAAAGAATTAGAGTAGTAGATGGAAATTCTATTTGAAGGTGCATAGATTTAAACAAACACAGCAAATATAAATCTTGAACCAAAAACCAGAATCGTCACTGCTTCCCATCTCTACTCCCCTCTTAACAAGAAATCTCCATACATTTTTAGGTGAGATAACACACCCACACTACTCAAATTATATCTCCTAGATTTATGAAGAACATGGCAAAAGAACAAATTATCTTACCTAGAAAATCTGTATTTTCTATATGGTGTGTGATGTAGTATAATACTTATAGAGATCTTCCTCAGCATAACTTGCTCAGCGTTACTAGCTAAATTTGCTGAAGCCTTGGGCTGCAGGCTGTGAACTTTCACCCAGATATGCTGAACTTTCACTTAGATAAGTAAAAGAAGGCTCGTTCAAGCTGGAAGATAAAAAAAGCAAGGAAGGCCACTACAACCATCAGCTGATGCAGCAGCCTTAGAGATAAGAGAAGAATGGCCACACCTAGAGTCAATAAGGGATCCAAAGAAGAATGTGAAGACCCCAGACCCTAATATTACTACTGGTCAGAACTGTCACGTAATGGGTTTTTCAGGCTGGAAAAAAGGAGGCTGAGAGGAGACCTTACCACTCCCTACATCTACCTGAAAGGAGGTTGTAGAGAGGTGGGGATCGGTCTCTTCTCCCAAGTAACAAGCAATAGGACAAGAGGAAATGGGCTCAAGTTGCGCCAAGGGAGGTTTAGGATGGATATTAGGAATAATTTCTTCACTGAAAGGGTTGTGGAGCATTGGACCAGGCTGCCCAGGGAAGTGGTGGAATTGACGTCCCTGGAGGTATTTAAAAGAGGGGTAGATGGGGTGCTCAGGGACATGGTTTAGTGATGGTTTTGGCAGTGTCAGGGTAGCGGTTGGACTCAATGATCTTACAGGTCTTTTCCAACCTAAATGATTCTATGACCCTATGATTCTAACCAATGTAGTGATCGCTTCCTGGGGTGGCAAGCAGAAAATTTGAAAGATAATACATTACCCAGAGGTTCTATACTTGTACCATATGAAGATGATTTGTTACTTGCCAGCAAGACAGACAAAGATTGCTTGAAAAATACTATTTGTCTATGTAATGCTTTAGCAGAAAAAGGTCACTGTGCATCTCTTTCTAAGCTTCAGCTGCGTCAGCAGGAAATAAAACATATAGGATTCATACTAGAAGAAGGACAAAGATTAGTAGACCCAGAATGGGTCCAGGTTATTGTAGAAATACATTGACTGGTAACAAAGAATAAATTGCAAGGATTTTTAGGTGCAGTAGGATATTGCAGGCCTTGGATATCAGGACAAGGGGAGATCATGGTCCAAGCAGCATCCTCCAGCCTAGAGGGCCCATCTGTTGGTGGTGAATGAAGTTGGACGCCCTGGGACTTTTCTAGGGCGCTGACCTAGTTCATTATTATCTCATCCTAATCTGATTTTACAGGCTTTCTGGGGAACTTTGCAGGTGAATTCTGGGCCACAGGTCCCACCGTACCCAGCTGCAAAACGTGGCCCTCATAGTTGTCTTTCTTCTCCTCCTGGTGCTGACTGCTCTTATCTTCTACCATTGCTGCAAGCCCGTTGTGCAATTTGGTGTACTACTTATACAGAACTTGCTTAGCATAACTTGCTTAGATTAGTAGCTAAATTTTCTGAAGCCTTAGGTCGCAAGTTGTGAACTTTCAGCCAGATATGCACCTAGATAAGTAAAAGAAAGCTACAGAGGTGGTTTGAGCTGGAAGATAAGAAAGAAAGGAAGGCCAGTACAGTCATCAGCTGACACAGGAACTTTAGAAATAAGAGAAGGAATGGCCCACCTAGAGACGATGAAGGGATCCAAAGAAGAACAGAAAGACCCCAGAACCTAGTATTACTACTGGTTAGAACTGTCATGTGAGGGGTGGGGAGTTTAGACTGTAAGGGAATAATTGCCCAAGGATTTCTTTGTTTGGGGTTCATCTTCAGAGGCACTCAGTTCAAGCTGCTCTGTTTGTCAGATAAATAAATCACTAATTTACTCAGTGGATTGGTGACTCATCTTTTTTGAGCAGGAACCTAGGGTTGAGCCCTGTTGACAGTGGCAGAGTTCCTGCAGGTGGCATAATTCCCTCAACACTATATTTAGAAGAAAGTAAAACAGCATTTGTGAATCACCATTTTATTTGACTGTTTAGTACTGAACTACTTTATGCCTGGTCTTTTAAAGAACTAAACAGCTTAGAAAAAATTTGCCTCTGTACTGCAAATAAATTAAGACTGTTTTCTCAGGAATGGTGCCAATGAGTGCTGCTATCCAACACAAATGATGCTGAGATGCAAGAATGAATGTCTAATCGCCTGTCTTGGTCATAAGTGAATTACTTGAATCATGCTTTACTTAATTCGTTCTAAATTTGAACATAAAATGCATCCTAAGAATCATGTTAATACTACACAAGGAGAGTGCCCATATTCAAGGGAAGTTGCCTTGAACTAGCGACGTTCACTAGCAATGTTTTAGCATCACTCTGATAGTAAAAGCAATCTGCCCTTTCTAACTTCTTTTCTGAAAGTTATGGTCAACACAGTGGCCTTCTCTTCCTCTGAGGTTGATATTCCCTGGCCAGAATCATAGAACGGTTTGGGTTGGAATGGACCTTTAAAGGCCACCTAGTCCAACCTCCCTGCAGTAAGCAGGGACATCTTCAACTAGATCAGGTTTCTCAGAGCCCCATCCAACCTGGCCTTGAATGTTTCCAGGGATGGGACACCTACCACCTCTCTGGGAAACCTGAAACAGCCAATCCCTCGTAAGCTCAGTCACCATCAGCCCTGAGCCCACCCCTGGGGATGCCTAACCACATTCCCACTGCCCAACAGCCACAGGGGAGTTGATTTCCTACCATGGCTGTCCTTCATGCAGTACAAGGCTCCTCCACCCCGCTGAAGGCTACAATGGCTTCAAGAGTACTGAGGGAGTTATTCGCACTAATGCCCCACGTCCTGGTCCCCATTGTCTCCCCAGTTAGCCTGCCATCGGTGAGGCTCTCAGGGTTGTCTCTCAGGACAGCCCTTGGACTCTCCAACACCTCAGGAGCAGCCTGCAGTAATAGCCTCCATCTTCAAGCATGGTGGGGTGCTTTTGGGGGGATTCCCAGTGCCCAGGCCAGTATTCCATACAGGGCTTTTATATGTGGCTAAGAGCTACATGTATACTCCAAGACTGTACAAAAATTGAACTAATTTGGGGAATTCGTTTAAGTGCTACTTATGTGTTTGGGATTTCTAAGGTTGAGGGTAGTGGGCTAAGATACGAGTTCTCAGTGAGACATACACACAGATCACAATGTTCATAAATTCACAGTCTAATCTGACAGAAAATAAAATACAGGTACCTGAATGTACAAGCACACATATTTTCTTATACGTTTCCTTAAAAACAGTTTGTGGTAAAACAGGATTTCTGCTATGAACAAATAATCATACCTGTAGTCAGTCCGTTGTTAAGGATTTAGCAGCTCCCAATTTCATCACATAGAAACTATATCCCCAGGACAAAGATGATCAAAGGGCTGGAGCATCTCTCCTATGAGGACAAGCTGAGAGAGTGGGGGTTGTTCATCCTGGAGAAGAAAAGGTTGTGAGGAGACCTTATAGAAGCCTTCCAATATCTGAAGGGGTCCTACAAGAAAGCTGGAGAGCGACTTTTTACAAGGGCATGTAGTGATAGGATAAGGGGTAATGGCTTCAAACCAGAAGAAGGTAGATTTAGATTAGATAGCAGGAAGAAATTTGTCACTATGAAGGTGGTGAGGCACTGGAAGATGGTTGCTCAGAGAAGGTGTAAATGCCCCAGCCCCAGAAGTCTTCAAGATCATGCTGCCAGGGCTTTGAGCAACCTGGTCTAGGGGAAGGTGTCCCTGCCCATTGCAAGGGGGTTGGTACTAAATGATATTTAAGGTCCCTTCCAACCCAAACCATTCTATGATTCTATGATTGACTTCCTTTGGCAACAGAGTCCCCCAGAATTTGGAAGATTACCCATGTACAGTTTGAAGAAATTTAGAGCAAGTATGGCTGACTAAAGATAGGCTGTTGGCAGAGACCAAAATATTGCAGTTAATTCTAGGATGATAGGTGGCTTCTGCTGGCAACAAAAGGCACATTCTAGAGAGCCATTACCTTGGAAATCCCACCCCATTACCTTGATGGAGATCATCAAACTCTTCCTAGCTCTCTCTAGGTACTGGGAGATGCCTGCAGGAGAAGGCTGTGTCTGGAAGGACATTCCCATCCCATGCTCATCAAAGGTATTGCAATCCCTGAACTGGCATGGGAGTGTCCATTTGATTTAGAAGTGTTTGAGATAGACTGTCAATCAAGCCCACCTATTCCTCTATTACCAGCAGTTTCTGCCCAACTCCCACTTAGGCACGGTTGGGCAAATCTAACTGCTTACCCCTTGCAACTTCAGATCTGGTCTGCTTCAGCCAGCAGAGTCAGTGGCTTGCCAAAGTGTAAACTGGAAGCTCTGTGTTACAATCCCCCCATGAGGTGAATGTCTCAAGTTGAACAAGTTTTTGCTTATCCCATCTGCTTTAACTGATATAACTCTTGGTGTAATCTGGCATGATGGAATAAGGCTTTTACGAAGGTGAGATCTATATCTAATAAAATAAGGGATAAAGATTGGTAAAGTGAAGAGTACAGCTTAAGATGCTGTACTGTTTAAATGGGGCGGGGATAGAATAGGAAATGAAATCTGTATAGCACTGAGATATTATAAAGTGTGTGTGTATTGTGAGATAAGGGCCCATGCATTGAATTTTCCTAATATTAACAAGAATATAAGTACAAGCAGTTCTGACATACAGTCTTTGCATACATAAACAATAGCAAAGCTATTCTGCTTAACTAAATCAAAGAAGAAAGAAGGATTCATCTTCTTCAAGGAAGAAGAATCAGTGGGTTTGGTGACAAACAAGGATTATGAATTTCTAACCCTTGATCTTCACCAAGAAAACCAAGACTGTCATATTCATGACAATCTTCAGCATTTACAGCTTTGAAGCTGTTCACTTCTGGGTATGCAAGGTGGTTCATCTCTCTAGAATACATCGCTATATTCTCCTTTTCTTGCAAAACCAAGCAGATCGCAGGAAAGATAGACAATATGTCAACATCTGAAATTAGGATTATGAATAATCATTGTTGAAAACATAACTAATTCACCGTATTCTACGATATTTTCCCATGTTGGAATAATTTTTCTCGTACCCTGCTGCCTGGTGCTCAACTGGTTGAAACAATTGGTTCGGGGTATCCAATTTTCCTGCTACTCTGGTAGCATAAGAAACCTAGTTAGCCATTACTTCTATATCTGCAACATCAACAGCAGATGTATCTACTCCAGTAGGGCCCATCCAGTCCTTCCAATCTCTTTTAACTCTGGATTTCAGTGTTTCTGAGTGCTTCAGATTGGCTCTCTCATCCATTCCTGTTGACTTATTCTCAAGTAGAGAGCACACTGGGATATGGTTTTGGAGTTGTTCAAGCCATCTAGTTGTATCTGGATTTCTTTAAGAGAAGGTCTTGGGCTTCTAATGACTTTAGTAGGTTGATCTAATTTAAGTACATAGAGAGCAATTGCAAGATATTCTAAGTCATAAAGGGGCATATCATTTATCCTGGAAGAATCGAACACGTATATTGTTTGGTTCTTTCTTCCCAACAACAATGTATAGTTCCCTTTTGGATCCTCCCTAGCATTAAATGACATTTCCCAATATTTTTTAAGCAGATAACTGACATGTCTTTACTGCATATGTCTCCTTTCTATGGAATGAGCCAGTCAGGGGAGTCTTTCTGATTCAGTTTAAATTTTTGTGAAATAATTAGTGAATTACTGACATTGCAATGGCTTGGAAATCCTCACTTATGAAAAGACCAGACCCTCTTAGATAGAAATCCAAATCAGGGATGTCACTTTCCTTTTCACACCCCATTAAAGGTACTGAGGAAGGTCCCATTGGCAGTTACTTCACTTTATGTGAACAAGAGATACATATGCATATTGGTAGTTTATCTCTAGAAAATAAAACTGTGTTGGACCCTGATTGTCCTCACCAAGCCTGATCCTGACCCCCACATGTGGCCTGACATCCCTCCTGGCCTTGGCCTGGCCACATCACTGGCACCCTGACAATGTCACCACAGACTTTGTCTCTACTGTCTCTTCTGCCTGGTTTTAAGAAGTCACCCTTATGTACGCACTGTTGTGTATGTGTAGGAAGGACAACGTTTTCTGAAATAATCTTGCGATCTTGTGATTTTTTATGTCAGTTCAGGAATTCCTGTATGCTCCTGTGCTTTGACCTCTCTTTAAAAAAAACCAAACAAGCTAACAACAAAACAAAACAAAAAGAAGCAAACGGCTTTTGGGGCAAAGATTACATTTTCAGGGATGATCTTCTTCAGCTGATTTAGTAGTAAACCTGAACTGGCTGAACAACTACTCAAGCCTCCAGGCTACATCTAATACTTTGAAGAAAATTGTTGCCAACATCAATAATGGTGTCCCTCAGCTAACTGCACACTCAACCTGAAGTCTTGTAATTGAAATTTAATGTTTATTTTTTTCTGTAACTACCAGGCTAACTTTGTCAGACCAGAGATGCCACCAAACTTCACAGTCTGCAGTCATTCTTAGTTCCCATAGTTTATAGTTTCTGTGACACCAAGATGAAAAATGGCACTTTAAAATCAATGTTATTCAATAACAACAAGATGTAATTGATTAGAGCTCCAAAACTACTCACAGACTTTCTGGAAGCTTCAGAAACTGAAGTACTTGGAGATTAAGTGATTAAGTCTGGACCAGATACACTGTGCTTCTTATTTAAGTGGATTTGTGCAAGTTTGAAAATGAATATGAATCAATGTAAAATATGGCAGTGGAATGTCATCTTTGTCACACAGACAGGCGTTTGGCAGAGCATGGATGTGCTGAGCACACAGGACAATCGTCCAGGAAAATCTTAGACTTTGCCCTTGTGCAGCCCTTGGGAACTGTGAGTCGAGGGTAGGGGACAGCCTTGGTCTGCCGGGGGACTCGCGCCATGCGATGGCAGTGGCGCGGTGGCTGTAACCCAGCTGGCAGCCACAGCTGTGTAGTGCCTGAGCAGTGCTGCGGGTGTTTTGTGGACACTTAACAGCCACACTCTAATGAGCCTAACAAGTAACCACGGGAATAGCAAAAGGATCATGCAGCACGAGGGGGGCATAGCCCTGCCAAATTTCAAGAAAGATGAGAACCATTTAACTTTTCAATTAAGCTGTTACCTATAACCCTTTCTCTACTGCCTTTCTGTATATTTGGGTATGCAACTAAAAGAAAAGATTGTAATTGAAAGAGTTATCTGGACTTACCTATAAAAGTTTGTCTCTAATCAAAGGCATTATATATTATACCCTCACAGTTTGCTTTGTCAGCCTTTCCTGTTTTGGTTTGTTTGCTTGCTTGCTTTAATTATTCTTATTTTTATTTGAACTAATGAAGTTTGAAGCAAGACCATTTATCACAGATGCTATTCACCTTCCACACAGTATGACTTTAAAAACTATCAAATCTTGATCTGTTAGATTATGGCAAATTTACATCAAGGTTCCAGTTTAAATAGACTATTACTGACGAAGAACTGGAGAGCATAAAAAAAACGAAGTACAGAACTAACAACCACTTTCATAGATGGAATGGTACTGGTAATAGACAGCAACAAGTCATAGATGAAATACAAGTTTTACTACATTATATGATTGAAAATAATGTTTTACTGCAGTAAGGCAGCACAACAAATACATCTACTGTAATTTGTGGGAAATATAAAAAAAAATGTTCTACTTCCATTATCAATTACAGGTGAATGTATGACACAGAAAAGATTAGACTGGAAACAGCTTTCATTCTATAGCATAAAGAAGCACTAAACCAAAACAAAGTGAATCAAAAAAGTCCAGTGAAGGCCTTTTGGTGAAGAGAGAAATGCTGGTCAGATGTGAACTTATATAACTATTCTGCAAAGACCTATTCTTCTCATAGTGTAATAGCAAAACTCACATTAGGACCATATTTATTTTGATTCCTGCAGTTCTTTAAAAAATATCTGTAATGTCTGAGGTCTTCCGTCAAACATAGCAACGAAAAAAAGTTAAGAAAATTTTGGGTCTCCTTCAATAGAGGTTTAGTTCAATGCAATTATTCCCAAGGTTAAATAGTCTAGAATATGTTTAATAGAAGTATTGCAAATCTTTTGATGTCTTCAGCTTGCACCTCAATCTAAGGTTTTTGTTTAAATTTAATGACTTGGACAGTTTCTAAAACAGAGGATATGAAAACAGAAATCACAAATAAGTAATGTGAAACATCAAAAAAACCTGCTGAAGTCATAATCTTCAGTGACAAGGAAGGCTAAGAACAGTCACACTCAGTTATAACAGGACTGCACTCAGCCACAACACCCTGTATCTTTCAGAGATGATTGAAATCTAAGTTGTCATTGTCATATGGATCCAAGAGGGAAATAAATATTTTCTTTAGTGGGCAATATGAACAGTTGTGGAAAATATATTCCAAACGTCACTGATAATGTGATAGGTGAAACCTTCCACACTCATTTGGGGAATTAAAAAGCAGTTGTGTCTCACAAAAACAGCTTTCAAACATGCTGAGTTAGTATATTTAGAACAAGAATATGATGATGAAATGGAAAATGTTGACTTACTAACTGGCATGTAGTCCTATGAGGCACGTTTATTTTCACCTTGGAACTGCATATCATAGTAATATTAAACGACACATTAGTAAAACTGTGAGACTATATTAGAGTGACATATATTTTCCATGTAAAAAAAAATAATCCTATTGTGTATCATACTAATGTTTGTCCTTTAGTCCTTGGGGCATAATAAATTTCAGGACCAGCAGAAATATTTCTCAAAACATCCATCCAATTCAAATGGTTTCACCCATATTGAACCTATGGTATTGTAGACTTACATAAATGTGCATTAGAGAGGGAGAGAAGCACACAAAACCATCTGAAAGCACCAGACACATAAAGGTACAGATATGATTTTGGATTGATTCTTTTCACTATCAGGAATATGAACACAATTCAAAAATGTGGCACTGTGTGGTATATAAATAGATATTAGGAGATAATCAGCAACACCCAAAACTTCTGATTTGTGGTATCCTTTCACATTTTACTTGCTAATTTTCTATAATTCAGATTGTAACACATTAATTATAGTCCCTGTGACTTACTGCGTGAAGTAGGATCACTGCAAGAAGTGGTAAAGCCTAACCGCACTAGCTAAAATAGATATGTCCAGTTTAAATTTCAAGGTAACAAACTTTTTTTTTCTTAGATATCAAATCCAGGAAACTGTTTGTTGCTACAAGAGGAATCAGAGTATTAAAAAATCATTAGTAATTAATTTCAGAAATTTGGAGACTTAACTTTAAGTATGCATGTAACATGAAAATATCCTGTTCAAAGCACTGAAATTTAGCAAGATTCTGAAGAAATAAAATAGTATTTTGTGAACAAAATAAGAAACTACAACAAAAAGTGTTATCAGCCCTGTAACATCTAAGTTAAAGGAAAAATTAAGTCCCAGGTAAAGTTGGCTTTATGTTGGCTTATGGTTTTATTTCAAGGCTATTTCAAAAATATTTTAGGTTTTCTACACACAGAGGTCCAAAATAAATGAAGGCTATGTGAATCTGTTCCACTTCAAAGGGGTTAGAATGAAGATATTTCATTCTGTGGAACTGTGATACTAAATGATTAATATATTTCTCAGGGAAACAAGAATATATGCAGTACATGGGCATATTCCTTTAGGATCAAGTTCTCCTTTCAGAAAATTGCGCTATAAATGTATATTGCCTGCTCAGCACTTGTTCTGCCAGAAGTTAACTTTGATAAATGTCCACAAATAAAAAGAGACATAATCTGAACAAGCGAAATGTAGTAATGATTAAAAACAAATGCTTAGAAAGATGTTTTCATATGCAAGGATATTTTTCAGTACCTGTCTTTTTCTAAGATCTGACCATTCCATCTGACTATTTCTAAGGTCATGACCATAAAAAAGATCTTAAACCGCTACTTCATGATCAATAGAACCTTTAGTAGGCCAATTATAAATTAAAGTATAATAAGTGATCTCCAGGAAAAGACTATTACCTAAACTATCACTGTCTAAGCAGAACTTTTCCCTCATCTCAAATCTCACTTACAGAAAGTTAGGAAGAAGAAAGTGTGACTTCATTTACCAGGATTTTTCATTTATCTTGTCAGGAGGCACAGAATTTCTTTTATTGCACAGAGTGAAAATTCTTTTAAAAAAATGAAAATGTAAAGGAAACCAACGAGAATGAAGTGGCACGTTCTGACCTTGCTCTATACACCGTGAGAAATTTTCTTCCTTCTTTCAGAAAAATATCAAGTAAGAATGGACACTGGATTTCTTTTCTCTAGTAGTAAGACTTTTATTGACTCACACTTGTCAAATGCCTGGATTTTTATTGTATTACCTTTCTTCAGGGGGGATATTAATACTAAGCAAATATATACGCAATCAGTCACTTATTGGTTGAGAGTATGAAAGCCCTCTCTCTTTTAAAATGTTGTCATGGTTTTGGCAGGACAAGTATATACAAGAACAGATAGTTTAATATGGCAAATCCAAAAGATTCAATAAAAATATCAGAGTAGATGTAGCATTGTAAAGAAAAGTTGGAATTTTATTTGAAGGTAATATTCTACAACAATTTCTGAAATCATTGTGTGTGGTGCCTGTGAAGTCTTAAAGAACTATATCACTTTTCCCAGAAATGTCAGTTACAGAGTGCGAGATAAAATAATCCAGTAAATGTGGGAACTAATTTATTACTTCTTAATGTCAAGAAGAGTAGACAAAATCATATCTAAAAAGTCATATATTTTTTCAACCAATTTCAAATTAAAACCAAACATATGTAAATCCTGTACAATCCTATATTGCGTGATTTGAACTGTAATGGTATATGTCTATATATTCATATAGACCTGGTAAAACCATGTCTGAGTGTTGTAGCTTAGAATATACACTATACTAAAGACCACCTTCAGTTATGCTAATGCATAAGTTGAACTCTCATTTCAACCGTTTTTATATAAAACTGAATGAACCTCACTGGATATAGAGATTTCTCAACGCAGCAGAAAGTTAAGTGCCCTTAATCCTGCAGTATCCAGGAGGCAAAGTGGCAGGATCTTTCCAGTTTGTGGGAATGCTCTCTGACTGTATCCTGATTTGCTCTCTGGGGAGCCAATCTTCTAGATTGGCCCAGGTCTTTTACAACTCCTGTGTCTGGACCTTTCCCTGTGGAAAACAGGGTTCAGTAGGAGGATGTGAACAGGGGATGTGCAGTCTGATAAACGTAACTTCTTAATGAAAATCAATCAAACAAACAAAAAACCTAGATTTTGCCAAAAGACTGAAATACAAACATGTATGCTGGGAGGAAAAAAAAAAGTGGGTTTGTTCTTTTTCTTTTTCTTTTTTTTTTTTTTCTTTTTTCCCTTCTTGTTTCCCATGTTATTTTGGGACAGAGTAGAACAAAAACAAAGCTGAAATGAGAAACGTGTCTGTTCTTATTTGTGGACATTAGTCCTCAAACTGTATATGAGAACTCTGAAAACAGCAAGTATTCTTTATAATCTCTCCTTTTTTCCTGATCCCACCTCCAGATGTCACACTTCCTGTCTAAACTATACCTAAACTGAAACTGGTATAATCAGTGTGAGCAGAATGTCCATCTCATTATAAAATGTTTTCATGTTCTAATACATTTTTCAACAGGATTGCAAATCCCACCCATTTCCTTTAAACACCTGTGTATATAAAGATATACATATTTATATACTAAGATCTACCTATTTATATAAAGAACCTGCTGGCAACACTCCTCCTAATACAGCCCGGAATGCTGTTAGCTGTACTTGTTGTAAGGGCACATTGCTGGATCATGTTCCACTTTTTACCCACCAGGAACCCCAGTTTTTCTGCAAAGCTGCTTTCCAGACTTTTGATCCCCAGCGTGCAGTGTTGCATGAGATTGTTCCTCCCTAGGTGCAGGGCTTTGCACTTCTCCTTGTTGAACTTCACAAGGTTCCTCTCAGTCCATTTCTTAGCCTGGTGAGGTCCTTCTGGATGGCAGCACAACTCTCTGGCATATGAGACACTCCTCCAAGTTTTGTGTCACCAGTGAGCTTGCTGAAGGTCCATTCTGCCCCATCAACCAGATGATGAAGGTGAAAAGTCCTATGCAGATTATGTAGATACCTTAAGCACCTTAAGCACCTGATTCTTTTGGAAAAAAACTTGCTTGTACACCTAAATGTCTAATATTTCTAAATTCTAATATTTCTAAATTTCTAATATTTCTAAATTTCTGAATTTCTGCCCTTGTAAGGTTATTTGTAATCAGCAAGCTAAGGCTAAAATTTATTTAACCTAATACTTGACACTACAGGTAAACTGGTCCTATATGAAACTTTTTAATCAATGGAAAGAAACAGAATTTTTAGGGTATAAATCTTCTGGTCTGTTTAATTGGTCTACTACAGCAAGAGATGATCAGTGGTCTAGAAGTATCTGTTTAATTCCAATGACTGTACAGGTACATCTGACGTCTAACTTCAAAGAAAATCTACATAACACAGACACCAAATTTTCATCATTGAAACAGCAAGTAATAAAAATACAATTTGGAAACTGTTGGAAAAGGCTGCTAATGATGACAGCTGCTAATGCTGACAACACAAATATTCTGTAGCTTTATCACAAAAGGCATGAGCTAGTCTTAAATCTCAAAGTACACATTGTAGACATTTTCATATATTCAGATATATATGACCCAAATAAGTCTAAACCTGAATTTCTGAATAGGTCTTAATCTAAAAATTCATAGAGAACCCAGTATCTATAGACTATTGAGTAGAAAGAATTTAGTCCTGCTTACAGATATGCCATGGCCTGTTGACTTCTGAACCCAAATCTTTTGATTCCCAGCAGGTCCAGAAAAAAAACAAAAACAAAACCAACCAACCAAACAAACAAACAAACTCTTTCCTGTGTAATTTGGAGGACTAGGTAAGCAGAAGTCATGGGTGTCTGTAGGAGAGTAGTCAATAGGAATCCTTGATATCTGCACCCATGGCTGGAGCAGTTTTCCAGGACAGTCGTTGAATTACGTTTCTGTATCCTCTGGGTCCTCTTACTGTGTGCTATATTAGTTGAAAAACAGAAAGACACCGGAACCTGCAATCATCTTTTCGGAGTTTGGTAAAGGTCCATTGGGATATAGCTATATTTTGCTCAAACTATATCAATTTCACTTGTTTACCTTTATCAAGGTGATAATCCGCTTAAGAGAAAAGAATTCTGCAGGGGTACAGATCAGGAAGCTCTGAAGTGATCATTTGAGATAAGATGGGATTTTTTAATCTTGTTTGAAGTTAAAAAACATTACTGGGAAATAAATAATGTCATTAAGTTAATAAAGTTAAATAATTAGCAATTGAATTGAAAAGATTTCCCTTACAATTAACTTACTGTCACATCTACTTAAGAAGATGTAATTTTCACCCACACTTACCTTTTACTTCTACTCTGGCTTTTGTTGCACACAGTTTGAAAATAAGGGAGTGTGAGATGCAATGCTGAGATGAAGAATGCTTAGGAAAGACGTAAGAAAGTCACTTCACAAGAGAATGTGAAAATGTGTCTTAAGCCAAGATACTCCCCTTCTATATCTTAATCTTGTGTCTTCTAGTTACATAATATCTAAATCACAGTAGCTTCTCTCTCACACAGCTCCTCAAATTATGTATTACTTGAATTTAATGCTCTACTTTTTATGTTGGGAATTATGAAAGAGGAGGAATAAAGTTTTCTTGAGAAAGAAAGTGAAAGATGTGCATTTAAACAGTTATTTTTCTCTTTGAGGTAATAAATAGGCAATCAAATGTACTGAGTGCAGTTATTCTGATTTCTTAATAATGTTACTGGCTGTGTAAAGCCCAAAAAGAATGTGTCAGAGTATATTCTAAAGGACTCTGGGAATCTAAGTATATTGAAAATCTAATGATTTTCTATTTCATAACTGTTGAACATTATAATGAGAGGTAAGAGACTTTATTCAGCTTGGCTTATTAAAATATCATTTCTTGGACTTAACACTTCTTGCTAAACATATTAATAACTTCTCATAAAAAATCTAGCAATGGTTTCTGGTGTCAAAGTAGGAACAGAAACTGGGAAATATAATTAAATTAGACCAGATAAGAGTTTTAGAAGATTTTTTTTTTCTTCTAAGAAAATCTATGTCATAGAGAGCATGACATGAAATGATAACCAGTAAATGAAATACAAAGATGTAGGCATTGGCAGAAAACATGAAAAAACTCTATGCCTGATTAAAAAACATAGGCAACTTCATGGCGAAGATAGGAAAGAAGAAAAAAACCCTGAACTGTAGAGGGTGAAAGCAACAGTCCTTGTTCTTGTTCCACCAGGGAGACACTGAGTCTATAGGAGTCTCTCTACTGATCCTTACAGGAATTAAATCAAGTTCCTTGAGAGAGGTAGCCTAACAAAAAGGAGTGAAATTTATGACCATAAAAGAGTGGTCTACCCCTCGTCCTAAGAGTAGAGAAATAAAGAAGGAATGAGAGCATAGTTATAGACATTATTAAATTAGATATGGATTTTACAGTGGAGGACCTGAAGTAAAAGATTGTATGAGGAAAAAGCAAAATAGTAAAAAGGAGACAAAGAATGATATGGGAATGGAATTATGGAATTGAGGAAATATTGATAGCAAAAAAGAAAGCAAGGCAACAAAAAGCAACCACTTCAAAATGTGTGCAAGCTTTAACCTATTCTTCCATTTAGTTTTATCACAGATATAATGTGTATCTTTATCACTTATGCCAGATTTGTTCCTGAGGAGACCTGTTAATTGCACATGCATTATTCTGGAGAATTGATTGTTCTATTCTGTAAGCACAGGAAAAGAAATCAAGATCAACTTTGGTCTTATCTATCTCTGGGAATAGGTAATGAAGCTCGACTTTTCAGCGTTGTGTGACTGCTGCAATATGTGCAGAAGTACAGTATACTCACTATGGTATGTCTCTGCACAGTCTGGAAAACAGAAGAAAACCATGCCTTAAATACTATTGATCTACATACAGGAATTAATTTGCAGCTAGAAAACATGAATCAAAGCTGCTTATCACTGAAAAGACATCAACTCTTTCTTATCCGTATAAAGTATGGTGTGTGAGACTCCAACGCCTAGAAATGCTGACCAGTCGCATTTAGCCAGAGTGTACTCTGAAGGCCACATAAAGCATCTTAACAGAAGCACAGAACCAATGTTCTTGGGGTATTTGTTTACGCCTCCTGACACACATACCAGTTCACATCACCGTCACACGATTTTTTACACCTCTCATACAGTAAGAAAAGGTGAGCTCAGGCAATTGCTTTCATATAGGCTATTTTCCAACGATCACACTTTTTTCAATTTTGGTTGCAGACACAGCTCCAAAACCACCTTATTTTATCAACAACTCTTCAACAGGAAGTATCATGCGTATCATGATGACCCTTATAGAGAGGCAGCTATTAGCCTGTCTTTGAGTTGTTGAAGTATGTATAGATGTCACATTATAATTTTCTCTCATTGTGTCACAGAGTCTTCTCTCATCCAGTGTCGGTAGATACATCAAAATTATGAAT
The DNA here is from genome assembly GCF_963924245.1 of Chroicocephalus ridibundus. Taxonomy (NCBI): domain Eukaryota; kingdom Metazoa; phylum Chordata; class Aves; order Charadriiformes; family Laridae; genus Chroicocephalus; species Chroicocephalus ridibundus. The sequence goes on from NC_086316.1 coordinate 6,310,286, forward strand.
GTGCATTATCATGAATAAATTCTTAAGTTTGTCAAATAATAAAAGTTGTCACACTGCAAACACACTGGCCATAATCTGTGTGAGAAACTCAGTATTTTCTGTACAAGAATAACAATTTAAAATACATACAGACAATCCACAATCTAAAATAAATAAAAAAATAAAAACATAAAGAAATTTTATTGTAAGTTAGGACAATTTTAAAATCAAAATTTTAATTTAAATTTAAATCAATTTAATTAAAATTTAAATCAAAAAAATCCTTATTTTAAAATCAAAACTCTGTCAGTAATGTCACTAGCTTATTAGGAATCAGTCATCTGGATTCAGCCTTGCTGTAATACTGTTAAGGGCAATAAAATTACACCAGATATTAATTTGCCTCATTATGCCCTCTATTGTGATCATCTGAGACCTCACATTTTAATTGCAATACATGAAATTTTAATAAGCAGAGGTTGATGAAGAAACTATGACCTTTCTAGGCTACTTTGAGTACTTAAAAAATAAAAAGAATACGTTATTTGCGTTTGATTTTTCAGAGTTAGGAAAGGAAAAAGAGTGAATCTGTAGTTATGGATAATCATTGTTGATCTCACTCTTTTTATTTGATAAGTCGATTTAGAAATTTGCTCAAGCTTTCTGAATAAAAAGGATTCTTCATATACTACATATTACTCATTTCTTTTTTCTTCTAAACAATATAGGTTTCCTATATACAGGCACTTGCTGAGTACTACACCTAGGAAGTAGAAATAGAAAACATAAACGGGAACAAAGAAGGCAACACTTCTACAGAAAAAGTTCCAAAGTTAAAGTGGATGTTGAATCTCATTTAGAAAGTCAACAACATGAAATTTTGACACAAAAAGTAAATGTTATGCTGGTATATTGAAAGGTAATGTTACATATAGAACATGGGATTGTTCCTCTCTGCTCACTTCTGGATTAATCTGAGATGGAGTATTTACCTTTGTAAACTCTGTTATAAGAAAGATGCAAATTAACAGTAATCCATAGAAAAGCAATAGCAAAGCTAAAAAATTTGACTATACAATGCAAGAGGGGAAGCTGAAGGGCCTGACTTGTCTGATCTAGAAAAGAGAATATGAGGTGGGGGAGAAACACTTTAGTTTTTGCAGTATCTCTTAGCTATTGTAATAAAAGGGTAAAAAACACAATTGTTTTCATGGAGATTTTTAAAAATGGGTTAGACATTCCTTCAGAAAACATCCGCAATATTTGGAAATTATTTCCAAAATTTCAGTTTTATTATTTCTCTCATTCAAAAGGGAAGTTTTTGACACAATTTTACTTAATGAAATTACATTTCTACCATTAAAAAATAATCTGAAATTAAGAGATGAAAACCTAACCCTTTCTGAAAGATTGAGCTAAAATGGAATAATTATATTTAATGGAAGTTTCAAAAGTCTTTATATGCACGTAAAATTTTCCGGAACGCAGATCTGATGGTCTTTAATATGAAATGAAATGTGTATTGAATTATATTTAGAGTTAAGTATTCCACAGTGCCTAACTATTTTTCTTAAGGATAGCATTAGGAAAAAGCAATAAACTGTTACCTGTGTTGTCTGTGAGTAAGTCACAGATTTATTGCCTATAATCCCAGCCTCACGATATGCTGTAGCACATGACTGCTGTGGTTTACTGATAAATAGATCTTTGATCACTCCCTTCCACTGCAACTCCCTAACATCTACAGTACCATCTGATTTGAATTCATAAAAGCTGCAGAGGTGGGAGTAATGATTTCCCTCGATCTGCTGTTCTTTCTAAAGCACAGCACACAACTAGCCTCCACTGCTGCAGGGGTGCACCGTTTACTCAGTTCACCACAAGGACCCTTGGTCCTGCACTGAAAAGCTGCTGTTTACCCAACTGATGACCAGTCTGCGTAGGAATATTGCATCCCACATGCAAGATTTTACTCATTTTTGCTGATCTCCATGATGCTTCTGTCAGTCTGTCACTGAAGTTTAGTCGTGATTAAGGGAGAAGATACTTTACCAAATGTCAAATACCAACACCAAGAAAGAAACTGAAAGAACACACCTTCAGGCGCTGATATAGATTACGAAGGTGGACCTTGTAACTGATCTACTGATGTTCTTCACTACCCTCTATTTTTTTGCTGCTCAGAATCCTTCTATCTGTGAAGATACCTGACTCTGTATCTAATACAGTAATATGCATGCCAGGCAGGACCAATATGTACTCCTTAGGGGACCTATTTGAATTTTGTTTCATATTTGTTTCTGCATGTGCATTTCTTTACATGCTCCTACCTTTGAGATTTTGGATTAAGGAATAACACCTGAATCACTGATGATTTAGCACACTCTACTATGAATAATTTAATTTATACTGTGTTTGATTCCTTAAATCTAACTATATAAGGATATATAAAAGCCTTCCTTCCCAGATGACAAATTATCAGCTCAGTATAAAAACATATGATGCCTGAAATTCAAAGGAGCATCCAAGATTGTGCTTTAATTGCACAGGCACCATGACTTGCCTGGAATGAAAAGCAGAACTGACTACACTCTGAGTTACAATTTCCTGTCAATCCATCAGATGGGATTAGTCAACTCACAGCAGTATAAAGATTGTCTACTAGGAAACATATTTTTGAGAGATGAGATCATCTAAGAATGCAGTGGCTGTCAGAAAAAAATCTAATATATTATGACAGCTCTTTCTGGAACAGGTAACCTTCGAGCCATCAGAGATATTCACCCAAGATATATTTCCTTATTAGAAATCTTGTCTGAACCGTATAGTGACGTTTCTTTCTTAATATTTTTTTTTTTTTTTTTTTTTTTTTGGGTAGCTAAGGTGTTTACTGTTATTTTTCTAGGATCAATACTGTCAAGACGAAGAACATGAAATCTGAACTGTCTTCCCATCATAATAACAGCTGTTAGTCCAGTTTTGATTGTAGATTCTTGCTGTTGTTAGGCATGCATGGTTTGAGAAGTGACACAGTGTGATCAACTGAGCTCAAACATGGGAGGTTAACCTTGTACTAGATTTCTTAAGGATCACAGAAATATTGCACCAATTCTTGAGATTCTTTAGGCTGCAGACAGCACAGAGAACTAAGTTTTCTAATACTCTGTGCTTCTTACATTGTATAGCTGTCCATCTGTACAGCAATTGCTATGACTTCTGCCGAATTTTATGCTGTTCCGTCACCTGCTCAGCTGCTGTTATAATCCATTGAGTTTTTAAATCAAGAAACAAGTGAGAAATGGCACGCTTTTGGGCAATTCCAGTATTCCTCTGTCTACTTAGAGGCACAGAAGTAGCATATGATAGCAGGGAATTCCCAGAGCCCAGCACCTTTACAAACCATAACTCCAACTATTCCCTAATCCAGCCTTCAAAACTGAGGATAGCTGTGAAATTTCACTGAATTTGGTGGGTGAAGGACCAAGCCATTAAAGTGCATTTCACAGAGCAATTTGCCACTTTCCACACTATGTGGGTTTTCTGTCTTTTTTTCTTTCATTACACCTGCTTGTAGTCTCTCTTTTCCTTTCTTAGCATCTTGAATAGTTTTTCCACAAAATAAATGTCTTACTTCCTATTTAAAAATTAAAGCAACCCCCAAGGAGAAAAGGAAAGTACTTGCTGTCATTCTTTCTTCAATACTCCAGTAAACAAACAAACAAGCAAACAAAACAAAAAAAAACCCCCAAAACTCCAACTTGAAAACGTCCCTTTAAAATATCAGTTTGACCGAGATAATCATTATTCACTGTCCCACTGTTTTACTCGAGCCCCAGGTGTTATTCCAGACATGAGACTGAATTGAATTAGGAAAGAATTTTTTCCATTGTTTTCACTGTATAATGTGCAACACTTATCCAAATGCAGGTTGGATTCTGATCCAGCTTATTCCAGCCTAGACCCACTGAATGATTTTCTGTTCAGTTTTTGCATTTATGCAGGTTTTGAACTATCTGATCTGGTTTCATCTGATCTAAAAAACAGCTCAACGTTTTTCATTACTGAGAAGCATCTAAAATCAACTATAAATCTAAGCAGAAAAGGTCATTCTTAACATGTTTCCTGATTTAAGCATCCAGTGGATTAAAGAAGCAGCTGGGCAGACTGAAAATGTTTGTTGATACGCCGGAATAAAATGGATGCCACCTGAGCTCAAAAATAAATCTACCTCTATTCCCAGGATCACTTCCCTCTGGCCTCAAAAATGTAAGAGATAAAAAGATCAATATTAAATTTTCAGCGATGTAGTTTTTCATATTGAAGAGTACACTCAATCTGTTAGAATCTGATTTTCAAGAGACTGTAAAGACTGGCAGAAGTTCAACTTCCTTTAAAGAGCCCTGTGTCAGTACAATAGGTAAATCAGGTACGAAGTTCTTTTAAACATATGAAATTGTTAATCTGATACTTTGCATCTTCCCTCTGTAGCTAGATTTCCTCCTTGGAGACGTTTAGATGTCCCGGCAACACACGTTCACCAGAGTGATGTCTTTTTAAATGAATATCCATCGCCTTATAGGTAAAATGACAAATACACGTATTTTAGTTGCTGCCTTAAAATTTTAAATTGTTTTAGAAAATTAGCAGTGGAAACAGAGATTTATCTGACACATTTTGAGAGAAGGCCATTTCTCCCAGTCATACAGACAAAATGCTCAAAGATTAAATCATTACATTACATTTAACATGCAGTCTAAAGTTTTAATTTGATTTATATCATTACCTTGGTGCAGAGAAGAGAAGAGAAGAGAAAGGAAATAGGCTTCAAATTACTGTGATCCTCCAGCCAAGCTTCCTGCCATGGATGAGACAGACAGATGCCTGGCGAGGGCTGGGAGCAGACTGATAACAAGGTCCTGTTTACGTTCAGGGCTTGTCTGGGGACACAAAAAATACAAAAGGAAAGGGAAAAATGAAGGAGGTAGACCTCAGCGAGAGGTTCTGGAAGTTGGACTAGATGATCCTCCTGATCCTTCTAGGTCCCTTCCAACAGAAAATATTCTGTTCTATTCTAATTTTTGCAGCTTGGATCACTGTGTGCACATTTACACCAAGGTCCCACCAAAGAATGGCTTTTGCTACTGTTAGGAGCTGTAGAGGTGCTCCCTACTTGGTGGGTAGGCCAGGTTGTCTGACCTGAGCAACCATGGTGTTGCAACTTCGGGAAAAAAAGAGGATCTATGGCCTCTGGAAGGAAGGGCAGGCCACTCAAGACGACTACAAAGAGGTAGTGAAGCTATGTAGGGAAAAAATCAGGAGGGCTAAAGCCCAGCTGGAGCTAAACCTGGCTTCTGTTGTCAAGGACAACAAAAAAAGCTTCTATAAATATATTAGCAATAGGAAGAGGACTAAGGATTATCTCTGTCCTCTAGTAGATGGGGCCGGCAACATAGTGACCAAGGATGAGGAAAAGGCTGAGGTACTTAATGAAGTCTTTGCCTCAGTCTTCAGCAGTAGGACCAGTTGTTCCCTGAGCACCCAGACCCCTGAACTAGAAGACAGGGATGGGGAGCAGAATGAAGCCCCTCTAATCCAAAGGGAAATGGTGAGGGACCTGCTTCAGCACCTGGAGGTGAACAAATCTATGGGGCCGGATGGGATCCACCCAAGGGTATTGAAAGAGCTGGCGGAGGTGCTCGCCGGGCCACTTGGTATCATTTATGAGCAGTCCTGGACAACCGGAGAGGTCCCAGCTGACTGGAGGTTAGCAAATGTGACACCCATCCACAAGAAGGGCCGGAAGGAGGATCCGGGGAACTACAGGCCAGTCAGTCTGACCTCGGTGCCTGGGAAGGTCATGGAACAGATCCTCCTCAGTGCCATTACACGGCACATGCAGGAGAACAGGGTGATCAGGCCCAGTCAGCATGGGTTTGTGAAGGGCAGGTCATGCCTATCAAACCTAATATCCTTCTATGATAAGGTGACCCACTTAGTGGATGAGGGAAAAGCTGTGGATGTTATCTACTTGGATTTTTGCAAAGCTTTTGACACTGTTTCCCACAGCACTCTCCTGGAGAAACTGGCTGCTCATGGCCTGGACAGGTGTACTCTTTGCTGGGTAAAAAACTGTCTGGATGGTCGTGCCCAGAGAGTGGTGGTAAATGGAGTTAAATCCAGTTGGTGTCCAGTCACAAGTGGTGTCCCCCAGGGTTCGGTGCTGGGGCCGGTTCTCTTTAATATCTTTATCAATGATCTGGATGAAGGGATTGAATGCACCCTCAGTAAGTTCGCAGATGACACTAAACTGGGCGGGCATGTTGGTCTGCTTGAGGGTAGGTTAGCTCTGCAGAGGGATCTGGACAGGCTGGACCGATGGGCTGTGACCAATGGTATGAGGTTCAACAAGGCCAAGTGCCGGGTCCTGCACTTGGGTCACAACAACCCCATGCAGTGCTACAGGATTGGGGCAGAATGGCTTGAAAGCAGCTCGACAGAAAAGGACTTGGGAGTGTTGGTTGACAGCCGGCTGAATATGAGCCAGCAGTGTGCCCAGGTGGCCAAGAAGGCCAACAGCATCCTAGCCTGTATCAGGAATAGTGTGGTGAGCCGGACTAGGGAAGTGATCATCCCCCTGTACTCGGCACTGGTGAGGCCGCACCTCGAGTACTGCGTTCAGTTTTGGGCCCCTCGCTACAGGAGGGACATTGAGGTGTTGGAGCGTGTCCAGAGAAGGGCTACAAAGCTGGTGAGGGGCCTGGAGGACAAACCTTATGAGGAACGACTGAGGGAGCTGGGGTTGTTTAGCCTGGAGAAGAGGAGGCTGAGGGGAGACCTTATCACCCTCTACAACTACCTGAAAGGAGGTTGTAGAGAGATGGGGGCTGACCTCTTCTCCCTGGTGACAAGTGATAGGACGAGGGGAAACGGGTTCAAGTTACGTCAGGGGAGGTTTAGATTAGATATTAGGAGACATTTTTTCACTGAAAGGGTTATTAAACATTGGAATAGGCTGCCCAGGGAGGTGGTGGATTCACCATCTCTGGAGGTGTTTAAAAAAAGGGTAGATGGGGCACTGAGGGACATGGTTTAGAAGTGGCTCTTGTCAGGGTAGGCTAAAGGTTGGACTCGATGATCTTAAAGGTCCCTTCCAACCTCAACAATTCTATGATTCTATGATTCTATGGTGAGGCATCCGGGTGAAACAGGAACCAGATTTTGCACCACATGTGGAAAAGCTGCTTTTCTAGGCTGAGAGACTAGCTCTCCAAATGTGTCCTTTGTCTTGGTGGAGGGAGCATCAGGCCTTTCCATTACATGTTGCTTTTGATAATAAGGTGGCAGTAATGTAGTGCTACCAGTAGGGCAGTCTTGTGCTGCTGTGTCTGAGGCAACAGCAGCTGGAATGATGGCAGAGGTCTGGTGGCAGGGAGTGATGGTGGTGATAGCGAATGTGGTGTTTCCAGCCACTACACTCAGAGGCAGCCAGATGTGGGCAGCTTCAGGTCTTCTATCCACCCTGACCACCTCTGGAGGCAGGATAGTGGGGAAGTTAACCTTTGATCTGACCAGAAGGGTTGCTTTTATCTTTACAGAAACTAGTTAAGATTCATCTAACAAAGACGGTTAGTATGTTAAAATACAGGTAGAAGAAGAAGTATTGTGTTAGCAGCATGGATACAAGCGCTTGGTATAAGATCATGATCAGGCACTTTCCTTGTATTATGCATTGAATCACTGATTTTTGTTTCAGGTCATATCTCTGTATTTTTCCCAGACTTTTCCAGCTGTAGTGCAAGTGTTCAAAATTCACTGTGAGTGGGTACGGAGAAATCTGATCTGCAAATCCTGTTTTCGTGCGGTGTTACCCAACAACTGTGACAGAAAATGCAAATACCTTACAGGATGAGTGTTCTCAGGAACAAAGAGAATATCAGGATCTGTTATATTTTCTATAATTTGGCAGCTCTGTCATAAGTATCCTGATGCATAAAACAATATATTTTAGTCAAATTTTGTGAAAACCACAGTTGGGATGTAACTTATATCAGTTTGGGCATATGTATCCGAAAAGCACCTGTCTGAAAAACTGATTTAGTCTGTCTAAACTTTGTAAGGGAGTGTCATATATGTAGTGAGGGAGATACTCTTAGCAATTTTTGAGGGAATGATATAGGTAACAATGACCATAAATCAGAAAGGAGAATGAGAGAGAGAAAAGAGAGAGAGAACAAGAGAGATGCATTTTAATAGAATGCGGTATCCTCTTATTTGATTAATAACTTTGATTTAAATAATGATTTAAGCATTCAACATAGAGGAGCATAAAACCAATTAAGTCATATTAAACACTTACTCTTAAGTCAGTTGTAGCTTTCACTGCATTTTGATTCTGGACATTTGTCCCACATAATGGCTTTCAAAGCAAAATGACTATTGGATTCCATTTACATTAGATAAAAGATTCTTTCTGCAGTGTTTAAAGTTTTTATGTGTTTTAAGTACTGTGAAAGCTATAAAAAGATTATTTATTTCCTCAGTTCTCACAATTCCGATCCATTTTAAAATGCATGGAACTGCAAGCTCAATAGATAATTACAGTTGTCTGAAGATAAAGAACATGTCTTTCAGGCCCTGGAAAACAAGAGAGTGCTTTTTTTCCCACAGTGTCATCTTTGGAGCTTTGTTACAAATTATTTGAAAAACAGAAAGCTAACTTAATTTTCTTGACAAATTGAGAACAATGGTCACAAAGCCAGCCTGAAAACAATATTGCAGGTAACACCATAGTCGGTGGAAGTTATTTATTTTAGAAGCTTTTGGTAGAAATGGGAATTTTGGTATGTGATAATATCAGTGAAAATAGCTCAATAAAATTAAATATGAGGCTATCTGTGAGATAGTAACAAAGAAAAGCAAAAAAGAGAGAGAAAACACTCAAAAAGACCATGAACAAAAGAAATAAAAAAGGAGTAATTGAAAGTGGATTAATATTTTAGAGCTTGTTAAACTACATTCGTAAATCATTATAATAATGATTTCAGTTTAATTAAAACAAATGCTTCCATTGATAATGTAAATGTCATCCAGTGGGATGGGAGAAAGTGAAACAGATCAGTTGACTGGGAGGCGTGGGATTCCATAAAAAAATAGTGGAGCTCTGGCAAGACAAGGGGAGAAAGGAAAGTAGTGTTTGCTGGGCAACAGCCTTAGATTAGGACAATGGTGGTAATGAATTTATGAGGATTTGGAGCAAGTTTCAAAAGGGAAGAGGGAAGACTGGGCTAGTGACAGATGATCAGGTGGCAAGTTTGACAGAAGTGAACGTGAGACCTTTTGAGTCTCCTTTATATTAGGTAAGAGCTGTGAGATCTACTGTTACATTCTCTGATCACCACTGCTGAGGATTAGAAGATAATTTACATGTCAGACATTTATGCAGTGAGTTAAAAGCCTTCAGCATTATTGGTAGGTAACTCAAGTGGATGCACTTTTGCTGAAACTGCTGTAGATCAAATTAATTTGTTTTACAATACCTACAGACTAAATGCCAAAAAAAAAAAAAAAAAAAAAAGAAAAAGAAAAAGATGTAATTGTTATTCCATACTCTCAAAAGTTATATGGTTGGGGAAAAACTTAACTTTGTCCTTTTCTTGATATGCCTTATGAGATAGTTTTTCATTACACAGAGACACACTATTTTTTTCCACCAGACATTGGGAAGAAATGAACCAGTGTTGGAATGAATCTGAATTGTCCAGCAATAGGCGTTGTTGCCAGTCAAATCATTGCAGCTAAAGAAGAATCAGAATGATTGAAGGACATGTCTATAAAAGGGGGGAAAAAATAAAATATAAAAATGTGTTTGATTATGACAGATTAATGTTTATTCATTACAGATTAATTGCTGTACAGTTCCTGTGAGATAATAGATAACACGTGTAAATTGACTTTGTTTTCTGATGATCACCAATTAGAAAATCCTTTTTTTCCTGATGTAAATATTTTCCTGAAGGAGAACAGATCTTTACAAACACAAGGATCGTACATATTTTGTGTGACCATTGGTTCCAAAAAATCTTATAGTACATTAGAAAAAGAAAAAACAAAAGAAAAAAAAAAAAAAAAAAAAAAAGAAAAAAAAAACACACCAGGAGAAAAAAGCATGACAAAAGGGAAAAAATATTACTTTTTTGTGGTATGTCTGAGGACACGTCTCTGAATCCTACACCAAATTGCTGTCTCTGGACAAGCAATCTCCACATGTGTTTGACAGAAAGAATGGACCTTTTGCAAAGGCAGTTGCTAATTCGTACTAAGTGTTGATGTGCACAGTCCCAGACTGACTTATGAAATTAGTTACATTGGAAATCAAAATTGAACTAAATGAGACATGGAAGGTGAAGAATACCCAGGGGACTGCAGAAATGCTTTTGGTGGCATAGCTAGCTTCTTTCGTTCTCTTTCTAGTGTTTTTTTCTTTTTGTCTCCCCCAGAGAAAATCAAATATGAACTGATGACCCACATGTTCAAAAGGGATCTCCAAAAAAGACTGCAATAATCAGGTGTACTCTTCTGTGTGTGTTCGTGCATACACATTCACACACACTCCCGGATTTGTGTAGAGAGCAACCACTTCAATACACATATATTTCGTATGATTCATTACAAAATAGTGTTACAAATGATATTTTACTTGCTAACTAATTTTGACCTGCTGTCTCACTATAGAAATTTGGGAATGACATCAGCTGCGTAATAGTATACCCGTCTGAGTCTGAGTCTTGCTCACATTTACTGAGATGGTTAACAGTGTCACTGTGGGTAATCACAAAAAAAGCAATAGGATTATCATCACAAACAGTTAAACCTAAGATTCAACTCTCCATAAGATTGTCTCTTCTTCATTAGTTTTTATTTATATAGAGAGGAATATAGAAGAATATTTTACTGATAAATAACTTCTGCTGTTTGTGCAATGCAAAAGTGCTTGTGTTAGCAGTTGACCATCTTTTATTTCTGAAATATAAAAGTAAGGCTTATTCCAGATTCTAATCAATATTAATTGGGAATACAATTATGCAAGACAAAAGCCCCTCTGCAACAGCAATCACTATAAAAAAAGAAATATAAAATACAAGCTCAGAAAAAAATATTATTACCCACAAATATTGAAGCTGACTACATATTTTCCATCCAAAAATATCATCTCTATAAATAGTTATAAGCATTTATTGTTAAAGGCTTCTGAATACTTGGAAATAATTAATACAGTGTGAGGAAGGTTATAAAAGTTTTATGGGTGTGTCTTGAATGGGACCCTGCCCCAACCTCCTTCTGAAACAAGGAATATCTATCTTCATTATCATTGCTAAAGTTAAGTCAAGTATGGAGAGTGTCACAAGATAAATTTCTTGTTTGTACTTCTAAAGTTGTTATTTAATCCATCTAACAAAATTTACAAATGAAGCATCATCTCTAAATCTATAAGCAACCCAGAAACCATGTAGTTAACAAAGACTGTGTGTATTCTGACCAAATCAGTAGGCTTTTGCATTTTATGCAATTTCAGTTTCTGTGTGTATCTAATCTGTAGCAGCAGATCAATTACAAGGCTACATATGCAATCTTATGGTAAAGACAAGAATCACAGTAATATTATCTTAGAATTTGAAAAGCTCTACATAAAAAGAAAAAAGATGGGAAAAATAGTGAATGGATACGGCTGCTATATTTGCTATATCAATTGTAGGTTGTGAATTCAGGAAACAAGTAACCAGCAGACAGTCTAAACATATGCAGAAGATACAGTCCTTGCTACAGTCTTCCTAATGTTTCTCCAATTAATCAACATTACTCCATATTAATGGACAAGCTCGGTTAGTTTGCCCTTAACCCTCTTGGACAAGACACATGGATGACTGAACAAAAAGATTAACATTATATGATAAATATCTGAGGACAGCATGGCTTAGAAGCAGTCAGACAGTATTTTAGTGGTTAATTCTTAAAGGTTTTGTTCTCAGAAGAAGCATATGGCATTTTTATTCACAAAGCAGCAGTCATCTCTTTGTACTGATGGAAGATCATTAGACAACATAACATGTTACGTGAAGACCCCTTGCCGTATCTACCGATCCAACGAACCATTAACTAGTACCACATTACTATGAGTGCCAAGAAATCTTCAGACAATACAGAACCTTCGTTCATAAAGATGTTAAGTCAGTGAACTCTGAAAGTTTCTGTGTGTGGTCTTAGAAGTACATACTTCTGGTACAGTACAGTCAATCGTGCTCGTTTAACCCTATCCAAGAATTCAGAAATAAATTCCCAGATTAAGGACACTGTATCAGAGTTAATAAAGACACAGGAGTCCTGCATTCAACAGATATGCAGATAATAGAGGCATATAATTCTTTCCGAAATTATTACTCAATTAGACATTTATCTTTGACTGAGTGCTCTAAAAGTGTTCTAGTAATGCAGTGCTAGCTTCCCTTATTATTGATATTGTTGCAAGATTAACCTTTAATTAATCTGTGGTGCAAATATATTCTACATCCACAGACTGTTCTTAAGATTTTTATCAACATGTTTCAGAACAATTTAAAAAAATGTGATGGTTGTAGTTCTCTGCAATCTTTACATTACTTTGTAATCTGGGTATATCCCAAGAAATACTTACCCGGTATTTCTACGGTATGCATGTACTGGTTTTA